>NW_026690926.1:0-600000 GCF_020826845.1 Diceros bicornis minor | reverse complement strand
TGAAGGTGGCATTTTTCCTCTCCAGAAGGGAGTTTCTTCCTCGTCTACCTCAGTTAGGATTGTCCGTTGTTGCAGGGGTTCCTCTTATCCTGTTTTCAGTTCTGTCTCAGTGGTAATTTTTCCACAAGTAGTTGTAAATTGGCTGTGTCTGCGGGAGGAGGTGAGTTCAGAGTCTGCCTGTGCTGCCTTCTTGACTTCCTCCTCCTGATGGTGCTTGAGGGATTTCTCACGTGAGTCTTGGCATAGAAAAGTTTAAAGAGTAAAGCAGCATTTGTCAGATCAAAAGTGTTGGGTGAACATAATTCTGAAGGAATAATGATGGAGAAGTAAAAACAAGAAGCCACTTGAATTGCATTGGAAGGTATTAGAGACATCAAAGGCCTGGGAAAAACACCTTGTTTAATGTAAGTTCTTTCTAAACTCTAAGGCAAAAAATAATATGAATTTACATGGTAATTATAAACCACTAAACAACAATTCACAAGACAAGTAAACAACTAAAATAAAAACCAGAATAAGAAAAATAGAAGTTAAAGGAGAGATGGAGAGTGATGGTTGGGGTCAGAAAACATGGCTTAGTCATCCTTGAAGTCTCCTTCAGACTCTGATCATTCTTACTGCTCAGTAAACACTTTGAGCCCATCAGCCTGGGGAGGGGCAAAGTGAGAGGTGGTTGGAGGGAAGACAATGCAAGGATACCCTTGTGGAGGCACTGACATTGAAAATCAGTGACATTTTGCAAAGGTGCTTACCATACTATATTAAGGATTATTCTGGAAAGTTAAGGATTTTCCTGAAATTTACATTTTCATTTTATGGAAACTCCAACTAGCCCAGAGAATGATTTAGACATTTCAGCTTTAGAAATAAAGAGAGGGGCCACCCCTGTGGCACAGCGGTTAAGTGCGCACGCTCCACTGCGGCGGCCCCGGGTTGACAGGTTTGGATCCTGGTGCGCACCGACATACCATTTGTCAAACCATGCTGTGGTAGCATCCCATATAAAGTAGAGGAAGATGGGCACAGATTTTAATCCAAGGCCAATCTTCCTCAGCAAAACGAGGAAGATTGGCATCAGAAGTTAGCTCAGGGCTGATCTTCCTCACACACAAAAAAAATAATAAAAAAAAAATAAGTTGATGGTCCAGGAGTTTATATGAGCTGTTTTAAGGTCTTGAGACTAGAGGCTTTGAAGGGTACCGGTACATTTCCTAGGTGGAGAAAAACCTAGGGGGAATTTCCTAGGCCAAGGGACCTTAGGGGAAGCTTGGAGCAAACTGAGTTGGTTGTCCTTTTAATTTGGCTTTAAAATTGGAAAGAATTATGTTTATAAGGTCTGAACAAAACTGCTTGATAAAGAAATGTGAGTCTGAACTTGTTCACCTATGAAGAAAAGAGACATGGCTCCTGCCGATTGAAAAGGCGTTTTACAGGTGACAGAAAATCCTCAGTAGGAGTGTCAGAGGTGAACCTCACGACGTATAGCGGTCCTATAGGGCGTTCCATTATCATTCACGTTAATTAATTATAGCTTCGTCCGGGGACTGGCACATGAGGGTTTGTCACCCGCACTCTGAACCCCCTCGGTGGTCCTAGACTGCCAGCGGGAGAAATCGAGACATGTAAGAGAGTGATTACGACATTCCTTTAGAGAATAACACTCAAAGCAGCACAATTGTGACCCACTACACAGTTCCTAGAAGTTGTTCAGACTTTATAAAAATACAAACAAAAAAACAGAACTAAAAATGGGAAACCATGCTTCAAAAGCCTGCTGGCTTCCAGATGGACAACCCCCCACGGGGACTTCGGCTGTTTTCACGTATACTGCATACGGAAACAATCCTTGCAAGTATTTAACTAAATGGGAAAAGTTAACTAAGGATGACTTAGGTCGTAAATGGCCAAAATTGGGAACGTTTGACTTCTGAAAACTACTGTATTTGCACACACAGGTTGAAAAAGCCTGCAATAAAACCAAAACAAAAGAAGGGGAAGCTTATTACGATTGGCATTTAGAGGCTTCAAAGAGTAATAATGATAAAATGACTTCTTTAAAGGAGACTAACCATAAACTGACTGAGACCATTTCTGAATTAAAGAGAGAGAAGTCAGAAACTGTCCACCCCCTTCACCTCCTCTACCTCCTCCACCGCCGCCGCTTTCAGCACCTCAGAGCCCATTTTCTCCCTCAGCACCCGTGTATCCTTTCCTTTTTGAGCTTCCGTACCCTGACCTATCCATTTTAACTCATCCTCTCTCAACTCTTCCTCCCTCACCTCCTCCTCCTCCCTCACCTCCTCCTCCTCCTTCACCTCCTCCTCCTCCTCCTTAACCTTCCCCTCCTCCTCCACCTCTAGAGAAAACAAGGAGTAACTCTCAGGGAGCAGATACTGAAAGTCCTAAAGTTATAGTGGTTCCCTCTAAGGAGAAACCTGTTACTGGGTGAGGTGAGCCTGCTCTTGTGTATACTCCTTGGACTAGAAGTGAATTTAAGAATTTGATGAAGGACTTCCCAGACCCTTTGCAATATCCTTTAGGGTTTGCTCAAGAATTTAATTTTATTGTTAGAACATATGCACAGGACATTCAGATTTATATCAGCTTGTGCATTTGCTGGTGTCTGAGAACAAAGCAAATGAATGGATAAAAGAGGCAGATTGGAGAGACCTCCTGGAGGATTTCCATAGGCATGAGCCTCATGACCTTAAAGAGTGTAGGGATATCGCTCAAAACTTACACAAAGCCATTCCAGTAGTTTTTCCCAGGAAGATAGATTGGCCTAAAGTCCATCAATGTAAGCATAGACCCGAGGAATCTATCTTTGATTATTTTGAAAGGCTTGAGAAAACCTTCAAACAGCACTCTGGGCTGGCTCCTGAATGTTTTGAGGATCAATAAAATGATCCAGTTTTCAATTCAATTTCCTTCGAAGGATTAGATGAGGAATTAGCAATGTTAGTTAAGAGACATGAACTGGATTGGACTTTAATAGGCTCTTGTCACTATTACACATAAACCATCTAAAACCTTCCAGAAAAAAAAAGGCCACTAAGTTTATGAGTATACAGCTACAACAGCTTCGTGGCCCAACAAACGCCATCCTTGAGGGTATTATGCAATGTGAAATAAATCAGAGGGAGAAGGTCAAATACCGTATGATTTCCTTCATTAAGTAGTAGATAATAACAACAATAAACAAACACATAGGGACAGAGATTGGATTGGTGGTTACCAGAGGGGAAGGGGGGAGGGAGGAGGGTGAAAGGGATAATTTGGTACATGTGTGTGGTGATGGGTTGTAATTAGTATTTTGGTGGTGAACATGATGTAATCTATGCAGAAATAGAAGTACAATGATGTACACCTGAAATTTTTACAATGTCATAAACCAATGTTACTGCAATAAACAAAAAATTAAAAAAAAATAATCTAACCAGAAACGAAATCACCGTTTCTGTTACTATTGCAAAAAGTCTGGTCATTTCAAACAAGACTGCCATAAACTCAAATGGGATTTAGGGGGTGACAACAATAAACAGGAATAGGGCTGCTCAGAAGATTACGAGAGGGTATTTCCCCTCCTCCTCACAAATGCCATAGGCGAAATTGAGATAACTATTGGAGAGGAAACTTTAAAGGTCCTTGTAGATGCCGGGGCTACCTTTTCTGTCCTCAACCCTACCCTTATTCATTGCCCTCTCCCTCGGAGTAAACAGATAGTTCAATTGGTAGGGGTTTCGAATTTTCCAATGCAGGTTTTTAAATCAGAACCAGTAATTTTTCAATTAACAACCATCACAGGAAAAAATGTGTTTCTCCTGGTTAAATGTGCTCCAATTCATTTGATTGGACGAGATCTTCTAGAAGCATACAACGTCCTTTTCACAAAAGGGTGAAATGCTTCTAGATTCAGAAAATCGGGATGCTGACCAGACTGTAATTGCTGAAAGGTTGATGATTGTGAAATCAATGACTCAAATAGAAGAGAAAACTGATGACCTGTTATTACAAGTTCCTAGAGAATTATGGTCATCATCCTCTTCAGATATTGGGAAAATTAAATCAGCCACTCCTATTAAGGTGATTTTGACAACTCTAAGCCTCTATCTAATATTCGGCAATATCCACTTAGACCAGAGGCATTAAATGGGATAAGCCCTATCGTTCAGGAATTTCTTGAAAAGAGACTTATAATTCCTTGTACTAGTCCCTGTAATACACCTATCTTACCTGTAAAAAAGTCGAATGGGAAAGGCGGGAGATTTTTTCGAGATCCGAGACCTATAAAGAACATCGTGATTCCTCAACATCCTGTGGTTCCTAACCCACACACTTTGCTCTCGGCCATTCCAAATAACAGCTGCTATTTCTCAGTCACTGATTTGGGCAGTGTCTTCTTCAGCATTCCCGTGGAAAAGAATAGTCAATATCTTTTTACCTTCACGTGAGAAGATCGCCAGTATACCTGGACAGTGATGCCACAGGGCTATACTGAGACGCCCACTTATTTTTCCCAGATACTCAAGGCTGACTTAGTGAATATAGAATTCCCTAATGACTCCACTTTAATTCAATATGTGGATGATTTCTCTTGCATTCAAACACTAAGTTGGATTCTCAGAAGGACACAATTTATCTGTTGCAACAGCTAGCATCTAAGGGGCATAAATTGTCCAAGGACAAATTACATTTTTTGCCTGCCTGTTGTAAAACATCTAGGACACTTGATATCTAAGGATGGACTGTTGATTGATTCTGAAATGATTAAAGGAATCCTGTTTTTTTCTCTCCCTAAGACAAATTTAAGAGGATTCCTAGGACTAACTGGATATTGCAGGAACTGGGTACCTAACTTTTCACTTATTGCCCAGCCCTTATATACATTACTAAAGTCTGACCAGCCTGATTTAATTGTATGGACACCAGAAGGAGAGAAGGCAGCAACTACCTTAAAGTCTGTTTTGGCCCAAGTACCAGCTTTAGGAAATCCTAATTACAGCTTGCCATTTTTCCTCTTCATACATGAAGATAGAGGAAATCCCTTAGGTATCTTAAGTCAAAAACATGAAGGTCGACATCGACCTATAGGTTATTATAGTCAGCAGTTAGACTCAGTGGCAAAAGGGCTTCCGCCTTGTATGAGAGCCATTTCAGTAGCAGCGCTCTTATGCAAGACCAGTGAAGAAATGCTGATGGGGTCTCCTTTGACTATCTATGTTCCTCACTCAGTCAAATCTCTCCTAAATTCTCATCACACTCAGCATTACTCTGTCAGCCGACTAGCCTCCTATGAAGTTCTGTTGTTCTCTGCTCCTAATATTACCTTAGCCCTGTGTAATAATCTTATCCCTGCAACTTTACTTCTAGCATCACAAGAAGAAGATGCCCACGACTACATTTATTAACTAATTACCTACTTACTCCTAGGAATGATTTGCAAGAAACTCCCATTGATAATGCTGATCTAATTTGGTTTACAGATGGATCTTACTCAAAGGATGAACAAGGATGTTATCGAGCTGGATATGCAGTAATGTCCTCAATAGACGTAATCGAGAGTTTTTACTTACCAGACATAAAGTCAGCACAGCAAGCCGAGTTAACTGCTTTAACTTGAGCTTGTCAATTGGCCAGAGACCAGGTAGCAAATATCGACACTGACAATCGTTATCCTTTCGGAGCAGCACATGACTTTGGAATGCTGTGGAAACAACGAGGGTTTTTAACCTCTTCAGATCAGCCTATAAAGAAGGGGAAACAGGTTGCAGAATTATTATATTCTATACAGCTATCGAGACAACTAGCGATTATTAAAATGCCAGGGCATTCAAAATCTGATACTTTGGAAGCTAAAGGAAACCAGCTTGCTGATGCAGCTGCTAAACAAACAGCCTTGAAAGCTTTCCCTACCCAGCCTCGAGAATGCCTGCTGCTTCCTATTAACTCTGCTAACCCAGTAAAAGACTTCCTTCTACAGGCCCAAGAAGTGGCCATGGAAGAAGAAAAACACATATGGCAGTCAAAAGGAGGAATTTTTGACACCCCCTCACAGATGTGGTTTGGACCCAATAGGAAACCCATGGTACTTGTTGGAGCACAATTGCCCCTGCTCCAGCATATACACCAACTAACCCACTGGGCACCTGAAAAGGTGATTTTATGGGAAAAACAATACTTTTGGAAACTTTTTCCCACAGTGGCCCATAAAACTTATACTCGTTGTGTTATATGCCCAAAGTATAATCTAGGGAAACCACTTCATGGGTCACAAGGCCACTTTCCCCCTCCTAAGTGACCCTTTGAGGAATGGCAATTGAACTTGGTCTAAATGCCACCATCTCAAGGATATAAATATATCTTGGTAATAATCTGTATGTCCTCACATTGGGTTGAGGCCCTTCCTTGCAGAAGAGCAACGGCTGTAACAGTAGGTAAATTACTATTAGAGAGAATAATTCCTGCTTGGGGAATTCTTACCGAGTTACATAGTGACCGGGGAACTCATTTCACCGGACAAATAATTAAATCTATATGTAGTATTTGGCCAATAATGCAGCATTTCCACTGTGCTTACCATCCCCAATCCTCAGCATCGGTGGAAAGAACTAATAGCTCGATCAAAATTCAGTTGGCAAAGCTTTCAGAAGCATTTAGCTTCTCATGGCCAAAAGCTCTTCCACTAATGCACCTCAGTCTTAGATCTACATCCTTTGGTAAACATCGACTGTCTCCTTTCGAAATAATAACTGGACGACCTATACAATTAGATGAAGAAATGTAGGAACCAACTTTACTTAAAGGAGATATTTTACATTATTGTCAAGGTCTCATTGAGGCTCTTAAGAGAAATGAGAAATTGGTAGCTAATTCTTTTCACTGTAAGCTCCCAGGAGACAAAGACCTTAAGGATCATGGATTACAACCTGGAGATTTTGTTTATTGGAAAAGATACCTGATAAAGGACTCTTTGCAGCCCCGTTGGAAGGGACCATATCAGGTGCTTTTAACCAATCCATGTGCTGCAAAATTAAAAGGCATAAACTCATGAATTCACATTTCTCATTTAAAAAAGACTTCTCCACCTGAATAGACTTCAACTCCAGTCTCTGACACCCAACTTTGACAGACCAAGACGAATATCTCCAAATCAGGATGAGAAGAAGACGACATCTGTTGTAGGCAGCTGTCCTGAGACTCTGGACCAGGTCTGTATTCCTAACCTTATATCTCCTCATTTAAACCCTTGTAGTGTTTAACCTTTATGTAATTGCTAAAATAATCAATTTCTAGATTGCCTTACCATTTTCCTACACCAATGTTTACACTTCAACTTTATAAGATAGATTAGAACCTAATTACAAAACCATTTGTTGATTACAAAAAAAAAAATGCCATTTAAGGTTTCCCTAATGCTATGTTTGTTTTTCCAATCTACATCTGAATGGACCTCTGATGGCAATGTTTTTCTGCAATGGGCACATTCCTTTGCTACACATGAAAATCAGTCTACTTGTTGGTTATGTGGCCAACTTCCACTTTCTAAGACCCTTGGTGGGTCTTTCCCTTTTGAGGCACAGATTGGAAAGCTCTAAAGCAATTTATTGTGATACGAAGATCTAGTTCTAATGTTCACAGTTCGTCTGATATTACTAATTATGATCCTGAAACATGGTCAGTAGCCCATACTATTAGTAATACAGGACACGGTTATTCTTTTCTATTACTCAAACCATCCAATTATCCCAAAAAATTGCAGATAAACAAAAGAAACCAGACATTACAGTAAAAACCATGGAAGGTTTCACACAAATTTGGGATGGATATGTTTGGCTTACTCCTAACCATGGATCTTTAAACATACCAGCACCTTTATGTTGGTTACAGAGAAATCATTCCAAACAAAATCTACCAAATTACACTCTAAAGATAGGCTGGATACCCACTGAGTCATGTCAGAATACTATTATACATAAAAAAGTGATTGGTTTGGAACAGACTGGTCTCGAAGACCAGGCGTCTATTAGATGGCTCCTAATGGAACTCATTGGTTATGTGGAACAAACCTCTGACCTTGGCTGCCACCAAGATGGCTAGGGCGCTGCACTCTGGGCTTCTCTTGCATACAGGGAAAGAGTCGTCCAGAGCTAACATCTGTTGCCAATCTGCCTCTCCTTAAGGCCAGATGGGCTCATTCAGTGTTACACTTGTATGACCACCTAGTAGCTATATTTGCTCCTTCCTTGGGGCTGGAAGATGTCATATCACCTATAGAGGCTCTGACAAAATTTACTCAACAAGCCCTTAACGATAGTCAGGAAAGAATAGCTTTCTTAAATACTGAAATGTCTTTAATGAGAAAAGCTGTCCTTCAAAATAGAATGGGCTTAGATATTCTTACAGCACCCCAAGGTGGTACATGTGCAATCATTCAAACTGAATGCTGTGTGTTTATACCAGACGAGTCTTCCAATGTGTCACCTCTACTAAAGCACATGGAAAAACAGGTGAATGCCTTAAGTGATCCTACACCCAGCCTTGATTTGTTTGGTTGGCTCCCTTCTGGTATTGGTTCCCTTTTTCGATCTGGATTGCAATTCCTATTTCTATTACTTCTTGGAATTCTTGTACTAATCATTATATTCAAACTGTTGTTTTCTTTACCTAGTGTTGTAAGACTGGCATGCAAACTAGAGTAATGGTGGCTCGGTGACTTGAGATGGCCGATCAATCTTATAACCCTGGACAAATTTCCTTTTCTGATAAGGACTATGCCTAAAAACTCATTTTAAACTAATCTTTTAAAAAAATGTTTAATTATTATCATTGTTACCGTACTTGTTCTATAATTGTGCACAACGTAGCATAAGGGGCTATATATATTAAAAAAAAAAAAGCACATATACAATGTTTGTGCAACAACCTAAAATTAATCCAAAACCCATGAAATGCTTCCTCTGTTTATATATATATACCTCTTTGCTTGTCCACAATATCTGACTAATTCCACCCAACATGAATAACTGGGCAAATAGATGAGATAAAAGCCTGGCACCGAGGGACGTGATAGACCCAGGGCATGCAGCAACCACCCTGACTCTGAGGGACAATATTTTGATCATCAATGTTTTCTATCAAAAGATTATACATCAAAAGGGGGAAAATGATAAATAAATGGCAAGCAATAGGATATATTGGAGCACACGAGGAAGCCATTTGGTGTAAAACTAGTTGGGCTTGACCTAGATTTTTTTTTCCAAAAGGGCCCTGTAGCCTCTGTTCATCCATTATATATCTATTTTAAGCAATTAACATGTCCCAAAGACAAGAACAATACCCTTAAGATGTAAATGCAACTTCCCCCACAGTGGCATTTCTTTAAGGATAAGCATTTCTCCCTAGGCTAGGATTTGATTGCTGTGCCCATCCTGTGACCACCCAACTCAAGACAACAGCCATGCCCATGGAAACAGCAGAGCTGATACCCACCGTGTCCAACAATTGATGTGCCGACAGGTCAATGTCGTGGCTATTGTAAAAAGGACATTGCAATCACATGTGGTACATGCTCTTTGATGGTATATAACCACTCTGTACACCCCACTTCTTTTTTTTTAATAATTTTATTTATTTATTTATTTTTTCCCCCAAAGCCACAGTAGATAGTTGCATGTCATAGCTGCACATCCTTCCAGTTGCTGCATGTGGGACGCAGCCTCAGCATGGCCAGAGAAGCTGTGCGTCAGTGCGTGCCCGGGATCCAAACCTGAGCCACCAGCAGCGGAGCATGCGCACTTAACCGCTAAGTCATGGGGCTGACCCTGTACACCTCACTTCGTTGGAGTGCTCCATTTCTTCATGAAAGGACTCTCCCGGGCTATGTGGTCCTCAAAGGTTGATTCATAATAAACTCACCCCAATTTTCATTTATAGATTGGTTATGGATTATTTGCGTCGACATTCTATTTGTCCCTCCAGTATCTAAACACAGTACTTGACACCTTTGGTGCACTCAGAAAATGTTTGAAGACTGAATAAGTATGTGGGAGACCACACTGACTGGAGCAGAAGGGGCTTTTCGGGGAGTGGTAGAAAATTCGCTGACATTCCTACCATAGTAGTTGAAACTCTGGGCTTTGGACCAGTTTGTCTGGGCACCAATCCCAGTTATTCCACTTTTAACTGGGGAATCTGTGCAAATTATTTACTCTCTGAGCCTTAGTTTCCTCATCTATAAAATGGGGCTACTGAGAACTCCTGTCTCATAGGGTTTTAGCGAGATTTAAATGCATTAACTAATGTAAAGTGCTTACAAGAGCTCCTGTCACATAGTAGGCACTAAAATGTTAGCTGTTGTGTTATCATTATTGCTCTTATTTCTGAGCAACACTCTGGTTTTGAAAAGATGTTTTCATAATATAGTTGATCCTCATTATTTGTGGACTCCATGTTTGCACACTTGCCCACTAGCTAAAATGTACTGGCAGCCCCCAAATGAACACTCTCAGGGCTTTCATGTCCATTTGCAGATATGCACAAAGTGGTGAGAAATTTGATTCACTCGACGTGCACGTTCCCAACTAAGGGGGAACCGGGTGACGCTCTGCCCTCTTGTTGAGCCTATACTGTAAACAAATGTCCTTCTTGCAGTCTATTTAGTGCCCCATTTCTCATCTTTTTGTGCCTTGTGTTGGTGACTTTCCTGTTTATTATGTGCCCCATGTGTAGTGCTGCAATGCTTCCTGGTGTTCCTCAGGGCAAGAGGCTGTGACGTGCCTTTACAAAGAAAGTATGCGTGTTCGACAAGCTTCTTTCAGACACGAGTTACAGCGTTGTTGGTGTGAGTTCAATGTTAATATATCAACAATATATATTAAATAAGGTGACTTTAAAGAGAAACACAGAGAACAAGGTTATGTATTGATCAGTTGAAGAAAATGTGACTAAGACTTGCAGGAACCTAACACTGCATTTCCCGTAGGAGCAGTGGGTCATATTCACTGATTCAGTGTTCACAGTGACTTTATAGAATGTCACACTGTGCATAATTAGAACTGTCTGTATCTTATGTAATCCTCACATACTCCTTTATAGTAGGTAGGGTAGGGAACAGGGTGTCCATATTTTGCTATTAAAGTAAGGCTATTACAGACGTTATGAACCAAGTAGAGAATTTAAAATATCTTGTGCTCAGCATAAGAGCCATGATTTTTTTTTTTTTTTGGTGAGGAAGATCAGCCCTGAACTAACATCTATGGCCAATCCTCCTCTTTTTGCTGAGGAAGACTGTCCCTGGGCTAACATCTGTGCCTATCTTCCTCCATTTTATATGGGACGCTGCCACAGCATGGCCTGACAAGCGGTGCATTGGTGCGCCCCTGGGATCCGAACCTGGGCTAACAGCAGCAGAGCGTGAGCACTTAACTGGTACGCCACGGGGCTGGCCCCTAGCCATGAGTTTTTGAGCAAGGAAGATCTATGATGAACTGATGTTAAAGGAACAATTACCTGACAAGAGAATGTGGTATTGAGAGGAAGAGGGAGAACTGAACCGGAAATGAGGACCAGCTGTGAAACTCTCTAAGAATTCTCATTGCTAGGTGAGGAGATTCAGAGCTAAGGTGCTGATGTGATAAAGGAAAAGTAGCAGCCAAAGGATGAAATAATGGGTTTTGTAATCATATATAGGGTATAAATCAGGCTGTGGTTCTCAAAGTGGGGTCCCTGGACCGGCAACATCAGCAGCACCTGGGAACTGGGTAGAAATGCAAATTCTCTGGTGCTGTTGCAGACATGCTGAACTGGAAACTCTGTGGTGGGGCCTGGCAATCTGGGTTTCAACAAGGCCCCCAGGTGCTTCTGGTGCTTCTAGTGCCCATCAAGTTTAAGAGCCAATGAATTAGAAAAATGATTCCAACACGTCACCATGCCCAGGTAAGCCACAAGGCAGGGAGGTGGTGTTTGTTTGGAGGATAAGATGCATTTTAAATTTTAGGAAAAAGTAGTTCAGCATCTGTTTCATCATAAGGTTTCCAGAGATGCCATTTTAGCTCTCTACCTGTGAAGCTCTTTTTTCCACAATATGTTCTCCTCTAGAGAGCCCTTGGTAAGTTATTTATCACTTACCACATGTTCTGAGAATCCCTTCTTTCTTGAAATCCCCTTTCAGACTTGAATATGTATTCTTGTGCATAATCTCCTCTATTTAAAATCTGGATTTCTCTTCCTATAGGATCATGTATGGCACATGCAACCTTACTGTCAATTTGGAATGCCATTGGTTTGTTCCAAAACCTTAGAAAGTTTTAGAATTTAGAACCTGATGAATAGAGAATGTATAAGCTTTTGTGTAGGACTCATATTTTTCATATGTCTAGAGATATTCCCAACTTGCCAGTAATGTGGCCCTAGATTTAGCAGAACTTGAAAATCTGAATATAGTAGAAAATGACTTATATATCTCATATTAACATTTACAAAATAAATGATCAGAATGTTAACTTGCCAATAAGCACTTTCCATATTCTAGGCTCTGAAAGTATCTTGCTTACATAATAAACATGATAAAGTTTCAAAGATGAGCCAATTGACTTTTGAACAAAAGCTTGACTTGAGTGTATCTTGGCTTCCTTTTTGACAGTTGTAGCCTTAATGTTACATTAACCTTTTCTTTTTCTGGGAATCAGATGATCTTGTATTTGGTGAACATTTTAATTTTTAATGGCCACTTGTATTTTGTGATATGCACGTCTTCAAACAATCTATAAGAACTAACCATTACCACTCATATATAAGATTATACAGGAATGGAAGAATTTTGGCTGACTTGTATTTAATTGTTCAGCCAAAGCAGATGGCAGACTCTACCACATACAATGATTTAAGGGTTTGAAGCAGTATTTTTAAATACAAATAATCTCCAAATTGATAATATATACAATATATTACTTACTGTGTTAACTAACCAAAACAGTTAAATTTGCTATCTTTCCTCCATTTTTAAAGGATGCACCAATTATATAGATTCTGTACAAAATTGCAAAGATCACTTTTTCCATTTTCAAAATTTATGTATTTTAATTTTTAATAGTGAGAACCTTAGTGTTGGGTAAATTGCTGCACAATTACTGGAAATGCTGAGAGTCTTTTGGAAAAGTGTAGAAGTCTAAAGATAATGAAAAGTACATTTCTCCAATGTCAAGTCCTTTGAGCTTCTGTCTAGTTGTGCTCTGAAGAGATGGAAGATTAAGTACCAGCACAGGACACAAGGGAACAGGCTGCCAACTTGAGGGTTTCCCACAGACCACAGAGCGCCCCGCAGACTCTTGGAGATTAAATCTGGGCTTTGTCCATTGGTGGGCCCTGAGAGGAGAATTTTGCTTAAATGACCAGAGAAGAGACAACCTTTTTTCTTGATAATAAGTAATATTTATCATGTAAATTTCTTTATAAATCTCTGAATAAAATAAAAAAATGTAACCCGTATAGCAATCAACTCTTACTGACAAGCCCCACAGCCTTCTCTAGAGAGCTCAACAGAAAATGTCTCCACTGACTGTGAATTGCTCTTCTCTGAAAGCCAGCCAGCCCTTCACTGATAGCCCTGGATAAAGAAGGTCAGATACAATTCTTTGAAGATATTTAGCTGAATTCAGAACCAAAAATCCTACCTCCAGTTGGCTCCTTTGTGAGAATGGATGGCCGGCCTTATTTCACAGGCTGGGCAGTTGAGGTTTCAGATGAGCTTAATTGCTCTCTTCCCCAAGTATGGAAAATGTGGCTTAGGGACGAGATTTTGCAGGTAAAGATAGGGTCATAGAGGGGAATAAATATTTCAGCAAATAGTCTCTTTCTTCAACTTCTCTTCCCTTTTCTCTATTTGTAATATCACTGTAAAAATTCTCTCTATAAAAATTTCAGTATTTTTTCTTTGCAGTCTGTTTATTATCATCTTTATGAATTCTTTGACTTCACCACCTTCTTGGCACCACAACGCTAGCCACTGAGATATTACTATAGATTCAGTTTTGCAATTTCATCCTCTTATCTCTATTTCCTCTGCCATTTCTTAGTTTTAGTTCATTTTTTTAAAATTTTTTGTTTATTGCAGTAACATTGGTTTATAACATTGTATAAATTTCAGTTGTACATCATTATACATTTATTTCTGCATAGATTGCATCATGTTCACCATCCAAATACTAATTACAATCCATCACCACACACATGTGCCGAATTATCCCTTTCGTCCTCCTCCCTCCTCCTTTCCCAACTGTTACTTTTAGTTCTTATTGTATCTTATGCTTCAAAACATTTGAAGCTTACAGAGTATATCAGTTCCTTATTTTCTCAACTTTTTATTATGTAAGTGCCCTCAACTATCATTTTTTTAAAAAAGAAGTGAAATACATAACAGAACAATACACTGTAATAAATTGACCACTTATAAAGTTAAGTTCAACCTGAAATCCCTCCCCACTTAACAGAGACAATCTTTTATAATTCACCATGATTTAGTTCAGGCAGGACCAGTTTATCAATGATTTTTGGATGCTTTAAACCACATGAGATAAGTACAGTGTAAAGTAAAATGGTTAATCTTGCAGAATTTGTAGAATTTCTTGATGGTTAAGGAAGTTGATGGTGGAGAGCCTGAATCATATGAAAAGTAGTTGATTAATTAACACCTGACAGAGTTTGTTAATTTGGTAAAGACATATATGTTGAAAAATAACTTTGCATATCAGAGTATTGTCAGATGCCACTGGGAAAATTCATAATGTTCTCAAATACTACAAAAAATGACCATTTTTTCATAAAAGATGACATACATGATGACATCATATACCTCTGTCAGAAAATTTGCAATGAAGAAAATTAACACTTGAGTCATTTTAATTCTAACAATTTGTTTATGCTTATTATTAGGTTAAAAAAATTTTCTAGAAATAAAGTGATAAGTGATATACTTGCTTAATTTTTAATTTTTTTTAGGAAATAACATTTTCACATTAAAAAAAATATTTATTTGTATTTATTTTATGCTGAATTTATTCCTGAGCCCAAAGACTTTTTTTTAATTAACAAACACCAATTCTTTTCAAATGCTTTCCAAAAGTTGAAGAGGAGAGAATACTTCTAAAGTCATCCTGTGAGGTTAGCACTACCCTGATATCAAAGCCAAATCAATTAAAAGAAAAGAAAACTACAGGTCAATATCTTTGATGAAGAGTGATACAAAAATCCTCAATAAAATAATAACAAACCAAATTAAGCAGCATATTAAAAGGATTATGCATCATTTTTCTAAAATAATTTTATTTATTTACTTAATTTTTCCCCCCAAAACCCCAATAGATAGTTGTATGTCATAGCTGCACATTTTTCTAGCTGCTGTATGTGGGACGTGGCCTCAGCATGGCTGGAGAAGCGGTGCGTTGGTGCGCACCCAGGATCCAAACCCGGGCCGTTAGCACTGGAGCACGTGCACTTAACCGCTAAGCCATGGAGCCGGCCCATTTTAAGTGGGATTTATTCCTGGAATTCAACATGTTTCAATATATGAAAATGAATCAGTGTAATAAACCACATTAATAGGATGAAGGAAAAAAACACATGATCATCTCAATGGATGCAGAAAAAGTGATTGACAAAAGTAAACATGCTTTCATGTTAAAAACACCAAAAAACCCTCATAGTAAAAGGAAACTACTTCAACATAATAAAAGCCATATACAGAAATCCACAAAGAACAATGTATTCAAGTGTGAAAGAGTGAAAGTATTTCCTCTAAGATCAGGAACAAGGCAAGAAGGTCCACTTTCACCACTTCTATTCAACATGGTATTAGAAGATCTAGCCAAAGCAATTAGGCAAGAAAAAGAAAGAAATAGCATCCAAATTGGAAAGGAAGAAATAACATTGTATTTTTTCACACATAATATCTTATATGTTGAAACCCTTAAAAATTCCACAAAGAAATTTTTAGAACTAATAAATTCTGCAGAGTAGTGGGACACAAAATAAATATGCAAAAATTAGTTGTTCTTCCATACATTAATAATAAGTAATCTGAAAAAGAAATTTAAAAACTTTATATTTTTATTTACAGTAGCATCAAAAAGAGTAAAATACTTAAGAACCAACTTACTCAAGGAGCTAAAAAGTCCAATGATGTTTTTTGCAAAAATAGAAAAATATATCCTTAAATTCATATGAACTCTCAAGGGACCCTGAATAGCCAAAACAATCTAGAAAAAGAAGAACAAAGTTGGAGAACTCTCACTTTCTGATTTCAAAACATACTACAAAGTAAACAAAACAGTGCAGTGCTGGCATAAATACACACAATATACTAATGAAATAGCATAGAAAGCCCTGAAATAAACCTTTGCATATATGTTCAAATGAATTATGACAAGGGTGCAAAGACAATTCATTGGATAAAGGATAAGTTTTTCCAAATATGGTGCTGGGAAAACTGGATACCCACGTGCAAAAGAATGAGGTTGGACTCTTACCCTACACCACATACAAAAATTAACTCAAAATGGATCAAAAATCTAAATGTTAGAGTTGAAGCTATAAATCATTAGAAGAAAACACAGGGTATAAGCTGCATGTCATTGGGTCCAAAAGACATTGCCAACAATGATTTCTTTCATCTGACACCAAAGCCATAAGCAACAACAACAACAACAAAATAACAAATTGGACTTCATCAAAATGCAAAAGTTTTCTGTATCACAAGATACTATCAACAGAGTAAAAAGGTCACCCACAGAACAGTTGAAAATATTTGCAAATCACATATCTGATAAGGGATTAATAGCTAGAATATATAAAGAACTCCTACAACCCAACATTTAAAAAAAACACAATTTAAAAATGCAAAAAGGACTTGAATAGCCATTTCTCCAAAGAAGATATAAAATGGCCAGTACACACATGAAAAGATGCTCAACATCACTAAGTATCAGGAAAATGCAAAATAAAACCACAATGAGATACCTCTTCACATCCATTAGGATAGTTACTATCACAAAATCAGAAAATAATAAGGATTGGCAAGGATGTTGAGAAATTGGAACGGCTGTGCTCTGATGGTGAGAACATAAAACTGTGGAAAACAGTATGACAGTTTCTTCAAAAATTAAAAATAGAATTACCATATGATATAGCACTTCCACTTATGGGTTCTGAAATAATAGAAAATATATTTATTGGTCTCTGCCTCCAATTCCTGGCACAGAGCTACTAAAACCCTTGTACTTTCCTAAACGATAAGGACACTAGGAGCATCTCTTGTTCTAATATTTGTCTTTGACTCCATCCCTGACACAGAGCTCCTAAAACCCTTGTAATTTCCTAAGTGATGATAACACTAGGAGAATCATTTGTTCTATTGAGGCAACTCTGGGTGGGCTCCTGGATGGCTCCTGGATGGGGGCTGGTAACCAGAAAGACCAAGCCCTGATTAAAAGGTTGAAATTTTTAGCCCTACCCCTTATCCATCACAAAAGGGAGAGGGGCTAGAAACTGAGTTAATAATTGATCATGTCTATGTGAGGGAGCCTTCATAAAAATCCCAATAGAAGGAAGTTCACAGAGCTTCCAGGTTGGCCATGACAGGGAGTGCTTGGAGAGTGTGAACCTGGAGATGGCATGAATGCTCTGTGCCCCTTCTCACATATCTTTCCCTATGCACCACTTCCATCAGGCTGTTCTTGAGTTATATCCTTTTATAATAAACTGGTGATCTAGTAAATGTTTCTCTGAGTTTTGTGGGCCACTCTAGCAGATTAATCAAGCCCAAGGAGGAGGTTGTGGGAACCTCTGGTTTACAGCCAGTCAGTCAGAAGTACAGGTAACAGCCTGGGCTTGTAACTGGCACCTGAAGTTGAGGTGAGGTTGGGGTGGGTGTGCAGTCTTATAGGACTGAGCCCTCAACTTGTGGAATCAGATGTATCTCTGGGTTGACAACATCAAATTGAGTTGAATTATCTGATGACCAGCTGGCATTCCAAGAATTGCTTGTTGGAGGTGTGAAGAACTCTCCCACATGTGAAAAAATGAATCTCAGAACACCATCTATGGGTATAAACCTAAAAGAATTGAAGAGAGAGGTAGAAAGACATATGTACACCCGTGTTGTTAACAGCATTATTCAAAATAACCAAAAGCTGGAAGCAAGCCAGGTATCCATCAATAGATGAATTGACAAAAAAAAAAATGTGGTGTATACAGACAGTGCAATACCATTCACCCTTAAAAAGGAAGGAATTCTGACACATGCTATGACATGGATGAACCTTGAGGACTTTATGCTAAGTGAAATAAAGCCAGCCACAAAAGGAAAAATATTTTGATTCCACTCATATAAGGTACTTAGAGTAGTCAAATTTATAGGAACAGAAAGGAGACTGGTGCAAGAGGGAGGGACAACAGGGAGTTGTTGCATAATGGGCACAGAGTTTCAGTGCAAGGTGAAAATAGTTCTGTGGATGGTTGGAGGTTATGGTTACACAATAATGTGAATGTACTGAATTTCACTGAACTGCACACTTAAAAATGGTTAAAATGGTCAATTTTATGTTACGAATATTTTATGACCATTAAAACTATTATTTTCAACAAATGAACAAACACTAGCTACATGCAACAGCATCGATGAATATCACAACCATAGTGCTGCATAAAAGAAATTATATTCAAAAAACTATATATTTTATAATTCCATTTGTATAAAATCCAAAAAAGAAACAATACTGAGATCTGGCTTCCAGTAATGGTTGAGTAGTTTGTTGAACTAACACTCTCACAGATAACAATGATGAAATCTGCATAAAATATTATATATATTTACATAGAATCATGTATCTATATGTAATACAGATACAATAAATGTGTATACGTGTGTATGTATAAATCTCTTCCAAAAGCAAGCAGAACTGAGAGGGAGTCTTCCCTTGAAGGATGAGAATTGCACCAGGAGATATTTGCAAGCTTGAGTCTTTTTCCTCAAAACATTGCAAAATCTGTACGTGGCCCAGACAGGGGAAAAACTACAGTCTTACTTGTAATGTTAGAGCATGTATTTTGGGGCTGGAAGAGTAGCTGGAAAGTTAGGGGAGAAATTCTGGAAGGGAGGGAACCACAAAGAGGAAAAATCTCAAAATATGTGTGTAAGTCTCCCACACACAGACATCAAATTTGCAGATCTTTGAACAACACACATGCAGGGTAGGCCCCAGAGGGCCTAGTGTAAAATCAGCAGTTGGAAGATGAAAGAACTGAATGAGGATTTCAGCTATGACCACTGTAAAGGAGAGAAGATTGGAATTTCACTCCAGCCAAGTTAACTCCTTGCTAGAAAAATAACAACACTCTTCAAAGGAATACAATAGAATCCAGAGTCTCTATAACTATGACTCATGGTTTCCAGTAGACAATTTAAAAAATCATGATATTTGAAGAAATAGGAAAATGTAATCCATATATGACCAAAAGCAGGCACTAGAAATTATCCCAAACGTGTTGCAATTAGCAGACAAGGATAAGAAATCAGCGATTATAAAGATGATCATGGTGGTAAAGAAAAATATTCTCATAATGAATGAACAGATGTTGAAACTCAGCAGAGAAATTGAAATTACAAAAAAGAACCAAATAGGAAGATGAAATAAAAAAATACTTTTGAGTTTACCAGTAGATTAGAAATAGTAGAAGAAACATGAAGATAGAGCAATAGAAATTATCCAATCTGACGAAAAGAATGTAAAAATTTTGAAGAAAAATGAAGAGAGCCTTACCTGTGAGATGATTGAGTCCCCGGCAGAGAGGGGAGAGACAGAAAAATTAAATGAGGCAGAAAGGCAAATCAACAGGTAGTAGCATAAAACTTCCAAAATTTGGTGGAAAATCTAAAATTTTAGATTGAAGAAAGTTAGCCACCTCACAAAATAAAATACAAAATAAAAGCATACATAGGCACATGATAGTCAAGCTGCTAAAATCCAAAGATAAAAAGAAAAACTTGAAAGCAGTCAAGGAAATACTGGGGAAGACATTACATACAGGGAGAAATAATGTGAATGATGAATGATATATTATCAAAAACAAAAGAGACAAATCAACAACAAAATGACATCTTTCAGGTGCAGAAAGAAAACCCAAAAGTCAACACAGGATTCTATATTTAGCAGAACTCATTTTCAAAAAGGAAGCAGAAGCCACAATAAGATACCGGGCACCTATTAGTTGGCTAAAATAAAAAATAAAATTGCAAATACCAATAAAATTGCAAATACCAAGTGCTGGTGAGGACTAGAAACAGCTAGAACTGGGAATGCAACATGATAGTTGCATTCGGAAAACAATTTAGCAGGTTCTTATAAAGTTAAACCTACACTTATTATGTGACTCAGATATCCCACTCCTAGGGATTTACTGAAGCAAATTGAAAACTAATAATTAAACAAAAATCTTTGTGTGAATATTGATAGCCATTTTATTCATAATTGTCAAAAGCTGGAAATAAACTAAATGTCCTTCATCAGGTGAATGGAGAAAGAAACTGTGTTGCACTGGGACATTAGAATACTACTTGGCAATAAAAAGGATAAACTCTTGATTCACACAACAAGATGGATGAATCTTGGATGCATTTCTCTAAGTGAAGGAGGCCAGATTCAAAAGGCTATGTACTATGATTCCATTTACATGACTTTCTAGAAAAGTCAGAATTAAAGGGATGGAAAATGATCAGTGGTTGCCAAGAGATGGAGTGGGGGAAGGGGTTGACTACAAAGAGACAGTATGAAAGAATTTTGGGGGTGAAAAAAACAGCTCGGTATGGTACTGTGGAGGTGGATACACGACCATAAATTTGTCAAAACCCGTAAAACTGTACACCACAAAGAGTGAATTTTACTCTGCAAATTTTACAAATCAATCAGGATGCTGAGGAACTCAGATGGAATGCAGTGACAAATGAATCTCACTGTATTACAAGTATGTGACATAACCACACTGAAGGGCTGGGGATGGAAGGTCCTAACCTAAGTAACTTTGGAAGACAGTGTTTTGATGGGATACTGTAGAATTAAAGTACTGGACACAAACACTGTACTCTAGGTGGTAAATTTGTTTTTCATAAGGGTATGGATTAGTAATTCTGAAACTAGTTGACACATTAGTAAATATTGCAAATATCTGGAGTTAAGTTTCTCACTGTTGGTGAAAGAAGTGACGAATAAACAAAAGGAAAAGGTTAGAATAAATTCTGTGGTGCTGGATTGGAGTTGGAAGTATCAGTATGAATCCATGTCTCTTTTAATATATCTATCCAAATAGAAAGATAGATTGATAGATAGATTGAAAGATCTATAGATAGATGTGTATACCTGAGTTTATATTCATACATACATTTCCAAGCACTGCTGAGAGAGTCTAGAAGCAATGACACTCTAGTATCAATGAGCATACCTAGCTCCCTGATCTTGGTTTCTAAATATCATTCTCCAATAAAAAGAACCAGGTTTTCTTGGAGAAATGGCTGATTCTAGGGCTGGAGATGGAAAATACAAGGTGAGCCTGGAGCATCATGTAGTGCCAGAAAGTAAGAAAGTGCTTTAAAAAAACACAGAAAATGATGAGATGTGTCAAAAGGAATCAATCTGAAAGACATCCCAGTGGCTCAAGCTAGAAAACTGTGAGCAACAAAATAAATAACAGTAGCATTGGATTATTACCCAGAAAATAAAATAAATATCCATGAGTCTATACTGATATAAAAAAGATTAAATAAGAAAGGAAGAAAGAAAGAATAAAAGGGTGAAAAAAGAATGAGAGAAAGAGAAAGAAAGGAAGAAGGAAGGGGGGGAATCTTCCTCACAGAATTCCAAATAATAAATGCGGCTGGATAGCATGAAATAGAAAATCGCCACTAGAACGCTACAGTAATAATTACTGTGGGCATGACTGACTGATGAATGCAAAAACTGTGGGTGAAACTTAAAGAAGAAACAGTACCTTTGCAGAGCCTCAAAGCATCTCCCTCCAAATACTTAACTTTTTTCTCTTAAATTCTTAAAAGACTTATGACTATTTAAAGCAAAAATTATAACACTGTATTGTGGGATTTATAACATGGGTAGATGTAAATTTTATGACAACAATAGCACAAAGGACAGACAGAGATAAATGCAACTGTTCTGTAGCAAGACTTCCATATTTTACATTGAATAAACTGGTGAACTATTAAGTCCAGGTAGACTGTGATATGTTAAAGATGCATATTGTAATCTGGACCAACCACTAAAAACTGCAAAGGTGTGACACTTAAATGCTAATAAAGGAATTAAACGGCATACAAAAAGCGTTTATACAAGAATTTTCGCAGGAGATGAGCTGCACGTCCCCAGGAGGAAGATGAGCGCACTGCGGGGCATCCACAGAACAGAATGCCCTCAGCTGTGCTGAGGAGCAAACGCTGACACACACATGCTGTGTGAGTCTCACCAACCTCGTGCCAAGGGAGGCAAGGTGGACAGAAAACAATACACGTGGGATGATTTCAGCCAAGATGAGCCTATGGTGAAAAAACCAGAACAGTGGTTGCTTCAGAGGAACGAAAAAATTGCCTGGGAAGGAACAGGAAGGAGTTTTCTGGGGGTGATGGAAATCTCCTATTCTTAAAGGGGTGAAAGTTATATGGGCATGTTTATTTGCCAAAACTATACGGTTCTTATTTCTGCCTTTCAGTGTGCATACATCTTACCCCACCCCCACACACAAAAGACTAAAAGAATAATAAAGTGAGGTGGGAATGGGATGGAGCATGGATGAAACAAAAATGGCAGATAATTAGTAGTTGTTGAAGCTGGGTGACGGGCCTACTATGCTATTTTGTTTATTTTGTATATTGTTTAAATTGTTCTGTAATAAAACACTTGTGTAAGAAGACAAACTTGATATACAGTGTTCACTGGTAAGATACTGGTTATATTTGGGGAGGAAAGAAGGAGAAAGGGATTGTTGGGGCCTGAGTGAAGCTGGTGCTAGTTCTTAGTCACACAAGTGTGTTCACTTTGTAATAATTCTTTGAGGTTTACATAGATGACTTCTGCATATATTTCTGTACATATGTTATACATCAATAAACATTTTAAATCCTGCATATATGCACAAAGATGCTAACTCATTATCTCAGACTAACAGCAGTGTTTTGTTTTAAAGTGGAACACATTCACTCATGACACCATTAGATGGATTTTCATACTCCCAAGTATCTATTAATGCCCTCACCTTTGTGCGACTCTTAGGGTCTTTCCATTTTTGACTCAATTTGGCAAGTGGCATGGCTTTGAGTTTTTATGATGCAATCTTTTTCCAGCAAGGCCCACCCCCATGATGATACTCACCAAGGCCTCGACACCTAGCACAGTGCCGTGTTCACAGCATGAAGTCAAGACTTGTGGGACTGGGTTGAATGAGGAAGAAAACGAGGAGCAATGATGTTCCTAACTTATGTCTAGGTGCCATAAGGTGACTTAGGAAATTGGTAGGGTTTTTCAATAGATTTGCTATGACTTCTAATTTTTCCTATTTAAAACAATGGGAAATAGGATCTCAGGGATCTTTCTCAGAGGAAGTCTGACATTTCAGGCACAGGTTACTGACAATTATTAATGGCATATGACTTTCCCACCTCATCTTAGTGTTAAGTTTTTAATTCCTTACCTTGGAAATGACCTAACTTTGCTTCTTCCAAATCTTGTAGTAATACTGAAGGTCCAGAAAGTCGGGCCACGGATATTCTGCTGTTGTGCGTCCTCCCTGCAAAGAAGTGGAGCTGTGCATCCACCAGTCTGAGAAACATGTGGTGCTGTAGTATTTGGAGTCTTTGTATTTGTAGTGCTGTAGTATTTGTAGTCTTTGGAGAGAAGCTAAATGGAAAAATGACTTCAGAGAGTTATCACCATAAGCCCCCACAGCAACAAATTATTTTGCTTCATTATTTTGTGATTCTGAGGGTATATTTAAAAAGGGATATTAAAACTGGTTCCCAGGAGCCAGCCCTATAGTAGACCAGAAATTGCATATTACATTCCTCGACGAACTTGCCTAACATTGTGGGAAGGACGAAGGGGAAGTTTCAGTGCTGTTGCCTGTGTCAATGAGGTCAAGAGGTCCAGACTGGGATAAGGAAGTCCAGTGAACAAGCCTGTGTGCAGCCTCAGAGAAGGGGCGTGCGTGTGGGCCCCAAAGTGGCTTAGGGGTCACTTACCAGTACACGTGGTTTTCCTGTCTGTATAATGCAGGAATGGGGCCGCCCACTGTGATGTTTTCTCCTTTTAATGACATGGCTCAGGGCAGTCCTTCTAAGACGCCTGACCAAGGTATGGGGCCTTCAGGTGGGCGGGATCCAAAGGGAGGGTCTCTGTAGCGACCCTGACCACGGGGTCCAGAGGGGGGATCATGGCAGCCTAGAAGGATGGAGGGGATGGTAGGACAGGTGGCCTTGAAAAGGCAAATTCCAGGATCCCAGGCACCCGGTATTTCTATTTGAGATATGGAAGCAGAGGGGCGGGGCCCAGGGGCAGAGGGACAAGGCGGGAGTTGGGGCCCCTAGCTGTGCATGTTGGGAGCTTTTGTCTCTTAACCGCTCCCAGCCGGCAGCCTGCATGGCTGCAGGACTACAACTCAAAAGATGCTCTGGGAACGGGATGATGCCTAGCCCTGGGGGGAGGAGCAGGGCGGTGTGAGCTTGGCCGAGGGCCAAACCGCCGTTGACTCAGGACTCTGGTCCTACACCCGCTCCGAGTGGACTGAGTCCCAGAGGGATGTGATGGGATGAGAGGGACCACGGCGTTACGAAGGTGTGGTGGCTGCATGGGCAGCTGCGGGCCTGCAGCGTGCAACTACTTTTGTCCAAAAGTGAAGCCGGACTCATGCCTCTTCCCCACCACCTCCCTCCATTGCTTGATTCCTCCTCCCACCTGCATGCCTGTGGGTCTTTCCACAGCCTCCTACCTAGTCCAGGGCCAGGTGTTTCTCTAAACTGCTTATGGGAACTGGTTTGACATCCCAGAAACTTTCCACTTTGCCTGCTGCCCTCTGCCTTCTCCAGCCAAAATGCCATCATTTCATCAGCTTTTGGGAGACATTCGCCCTTGTGGTCCCTCTTGCAAGCACAACTTAGGAGCTTTGCAGGGTGGTGACATTGGCTGTTGCTTGCCTTTTTTGCAGATGTGGAAGTTGAGGTATCTGTGAGGTTAATCATTGATTTCCCCGGGATCCGCTAAGAGCGGAGGATAAAAACCCAATTCCCAGGCAAGTATCTAGTAGGCCATTTTCACCAACCCATTCCAGTGCAGAGGCCTCCGAAACAGCAACCTTAAGATTAGAATAGCTTAAGCATTTTGCCCTTTAGGTTGATCACCTAATCTCACCTCAGGCCTGAGTGGCCGACCAGTCTCTTAGGGACACGGGTGGCAACTCAGATCCCTCAGGAAGAGAACGGTGGTCCAGCTTTGGGAGAGGGATGTTCAAGGTAGACAGCACTTGGGCAGCATTTGAAACCCGTCAGCTTTACCATCTCTGCTTTGGATTCCGGCAAGGTTCTCAGATAAACACGCCTATGGATAGTCAGATGTATAGTATTCTTTAAAAATTGATTAGAGTAGTGAAAAGAACAGAGCATAAAATATCCTGCTTATTTGCAGAAGATAAAATGCAAGCAAGACCTGCCTGTTAACTTTTTTCCGGTCATTCTCTTGCCTGTACCATACACTTGAATGCAGAAACAAAAAACTTGAAATGCCAAATTCTCTTTTCCTGAGATTAGTAAATTAAGTTAAAAGTCTTATTGAAACCTGTGGAGGAATGGTTAGCAGCTTTCATGATTTATGTCATCCCTAAAAATCTGGGCTTCGATCTACATGATGAAAAGTCCTTGTTTATAGTACACATCCCGATAGGTTATCTTTCCTTCCTCAATGTGGGATATTATCAAAACAAGTGAAAAACCTGGTCATGGAAACTGGACCCTGTCACTTTGTCAAGAATTTGCTTCTTTATGAATTAATGACACATGAATTCTTTAACATTTTTGTAGAGAAAGGATGAGAAACTGTAGTGTCACTGAATGTGACAAGACAGGGAATTCTCATTAGACCACATCCTCGGGTTCTTCTCTCGTGTTCAATAGGCCCAGGTGATAGTCCGTGTAGTCAGGTGCAGCGCCGCCACCCCAGCCCCCAGTGTTCCATACTACTCTGGCCTGTGCCCTCTTCAGGGTGTTCTGATGACACTCGTCCACAAAGGTTGGAAAAAGACGTTGTAACATGACGATATTCATCATCTTGAAACCGGGATTAATGGAGAGGAAAGTATCGGGGTCTGTGTGCTCCGATGCACTGCTGTTGGGGTGTGGCCGCAGTGACCACTGTGCTCCCAGGAGTCCCCACAATGGCTGCCTCAGAAGTTTGATCCCCTGGCGCAACCACAGCAGCTGTTGACAGAGCTGGGCGCTTGTGCTTCAGTGTCTTCCATCAGATTTTGTGGCTCTGACCATCTTCTGCTCGGCCCCTTCTCATTCCTATCTGTTGCATTGGTTGCTTTGTAGTTGTCTCCTAGGAGCCACTGTATGTAACTGTATTTCAGTGTCTTTAGGGACCCACGATCTCTAAACGAGTCACTACACAACACCCACTTATCCTGGTGTAGCCCGTGTTCATCGTCTCCAGTGGAGCTGTGAAGAGCCCTGCTTACTTGGAGCTCCTCTTATTCTCATGCTACTGGGGCTGTTACGAAGCTGGGCATCTTGTCTTTGGTCTCATTAACATTATTCTTTTCATCGATTATTTTGAAGTCGGATATGACTTTGTTAATAATGTGGACACTGGCTGTCACAGGCACTTTTATGTATCTTCCCCAACAGCTCTGTGAAGTAGGCCTGTGATCCCCATTTTCCAGGGGGGACACTGAGGCTCAGAGAGGTCGAGTAGCTTCGTTCACTTCACACAGTTTCTTGGTACATTCTGAGCCTCCACCTGGATCTCCGCCTCTCAGGTGTGTGCACTTAGCTGGTGTTTCACTTTGTTCCTCTCTGCCAGGATTCCCAAAGGCACATGCCCCATCCTGAGTCCATTGTCTGCTTGATGCAAGTCACCCTGCACAAACAGGCCCTGGGCGGGGAGTGGACTAGCAGGGCGTGGTCCTCAGGCTTACCCTGGGCAGGTTCTAGGTTTATTGTGAGAGCTGGAACAGTGGAAGATACTGACCGTCACTCACCTGGAAGGTTTGTTATGGAGAAATACTCCACTGACTTTTTACAGGTGTCATGTCTTTCTGTCTTCATTGCTCCTCTGGGCTTTCTCCTACAGTTCGTGCTGTGCAGTAACATACAGTACAGAGACTGGTGAACATAATACTGTTGCCCTGCACCAAATGGTCACATCACTCATTTTTCTAATTATGAAAGAAATACATACTATTAAAAAAGTCAAATTAAACAGATCTATGTAGAGCAAAGTGAAAGCTTCCCCTTCCATCCCCTTCCCTAAAACTCACTCTGCTAGTCGGAAGGAACTATTGTAAAGAGGTTGTGGCTTATTCTTCTGTACATTTCCTATGAATTTATAAATACACAAAGTTATTTTAAGTTACATAACTATATCGTTTTGCAATTTGCTGTTTCTCACACCATATATCATAAATGTCTCTCCTTATCAGTGCATGTCACTCTAACTTAGCTTTTTATATGTTTTAGAGGTATTGCAAAGAACAGGAATACGATGATCTGTTTATTTCTTCTTTGATAGAGTTGGGATTACATCCAGTTTCACTATTATACATAATGCTGCAGTAAGATCTTTGTATGGAATTTATTACACTGCTATTCAACTGCTCAATTTGTTTTGTTTCCATTTAGTCAGAGACTATGATATTTTCAACATTTTTATGGGAATTAATTTATAGGGAAATTAATTTTATCACTGAATAAAGACATTTACGGGGAAACTGGCATTCAAGGTAATTCATCTCAGTATTCTGGAGAAAAATCATGAAACTTAGAATGTATTATGCTTGTTCCGTCACATTCTAACAAGTCATGTTAACAATTTATTTATTTATTTATTATTTTTGTTAGGAAGATCAGCACTGAGTTAACATCCATGATAATCCTCCTCTTTTTGCTAAGGAAGACCGGCTTTGAACTGACATCTATTGCCAATCCTCCTCCTTTTATTTCCCCAAAGCCCCAGTAGATAGTTGTATGTCATAGTTGCACATCCTTCTAGTTGCTGTATGTGGGACGCGGCCTCAGCATGGCTGGAGTATCGGTGCATCAGTGCACGCCCAGGATCTGAACTCAGGCCGCCAGTAGCAGAGCGTGCACACTTAACCGCTAAGCCACGGGGCCGGCCCCCATGTTAACAATTTAAAGTTGAATGTTTGACTAGCCTCTACTCTCTCTGTTCAGAAGAAGGATGACTTTTTCTTGTCTTGAAAACTTTTGAATCCAGGGACTCTCCGTTGGACTTCAGAGAGGATAAGATATTGCTGTTGTATCTATTTCTCTTCAGCTGTAGGCTGCATCATCTAAAGATCATAGAATTGAACATGGTCTAATCGATGTATGTGATTTGGGTCAAAAAATCAAAGTAATGAACCCAAGATAGGAATCTATAACTTTGGTTCTTAATAAAGAATTTCCTTTTATATCCTCAAGTATCTGTGATTACTAGTAAAAAATCACCTGTGGGTGATGAGATGTGGCTCTGCTGGCAATGTCTGGCTTGAACATCCATAGTTAAGGCTGCCAAATCCGTAGGTAGATTAGACTTGACCTCTCGATGACCTCTGCCCTTGGTCATTGACATGGGAAAAATAAGAATTTAAAAAAGCTGCTGTTATTGACACTCAATGCTAGAAATGCCCATTAAAGAGTGAGTTTGATTTGGTAAACCAAAGACAGTACAAACAGAACAAAGTCTTTAATATCTATAAAATTTAAAAAACTTCTAATTTTTAAAAATATAACTCTATTTTTGCCACAGTGCAAACTGTGTATATATGAATGAAATATCCCTCTGTCCATTTCTTAACTTGTTTCCATTGATTTGATGGATTTTTCCTCTAATCCGTATTCCAAGTGTGAAAGAACATCTTGGTCCTTCAAAGAAAATAAGCCATTGAAATTTGATTTTCTTTTAGCTTGGCATCCTAGAGGTTTGAGGAATAAATTATCATGTAATGATACAATGATTTTGAAATCTAATTGTTAATTAGAGGTGTGTAAAGGATGATTGAATAGTGGTTCACCCCCATGGTCAGGGGTATTGTACACATGAACGTGTAAACATGATTCAGGAAGCTGCTTCAGCCCTGTGACATTCCTGAGAACCACAGTGCAGGAGGATCTAGGCACACAGCCGTCTGCCTCGATCTCCTGGGTTACATGTAGATCCAGGGGTCTTAAGAGTAGCTTCAGAGCAGCTAACTTTTATCTATTTCTCCCCTTCCTTCTCTCCAGAAATAAACCCACACATCTATGGACAGCTAATCCTTGACAAAGGAGCCAAGAACATACAATGGAGAAAAGAAAATCTCTTCAACAAACGGTGTGGGGAAAACTGGACAGCCACATGAAAAAAAATGAGAGTAGACCCTTACCTTACACCATACACAAAAATTAACTCCAAATGCGTTAAAGACTTGAATGTAAGACTTGAAACTATGAAAATTCTAGAAGAAAACATAGACAGTACGCTCTTCGACATTGTTCTTACCAACATATTTTCAAACACCATGTCTGACCGGGCAAGAGAAACAATAGAAAAATTAAACAAATGGGACTACATCAAACTAAAAAGCTTCTGCACAACAAAGAAAACCATCAACAAGACGAAAAGACAACCTAACAATTGGGAGAAGATATTTGCAAACCATGCATCTGATAAGGGGTTAATCTCCAAAATATATAAAGAACACATGCATCTCAACAACCAAACTACCAACCCAATTAAAAAATGGGCAAAAGACCTGAACAGACATTTCTCCAAAGAAGATATACAGATGGCCAACAGACACATTAACTATCAGGGAAATGCAAATCAAAACTAGCATGAGATATCACCTCATGCCCGTCAAGGGACGAATGGATAAAGAAGATGTGGTATATATACACAATGGAATACTACTCAGCCATAAGAAACGATGAAATCCAGCCATCTGTGACAACATGGATGGACATTGAGGGAATTATGCAAAGTGAAATAAGTCAGAGGGAGAAGGTCAAATACCATATGATTTCTTTCATTAAGTAGTAGATAAAACAACAATAAACAAACACATGGAGACAGAGATTGCATTGGTGGTTACCAGAGGGGATGGGGGGAGAGAGGAGGGTGAAAGAGATAATTCGGCACATGTGTGTGGTGATGGGTTGCAATTGGTATTTGAGTGGTGAACATGATGTAATCTATGCAGAAATAGAAGTATAAACGATGTACACTTGAAATTTATACAATGTTATAAACCAATGTTACTGCAATAAACAAAAAGTAAAAAAAAAAAAAAGAAGTGTCTATTTAGCCCAACACAAGATTTTAATTAATCAAATCATCATAAATTAAGATAATGTACTGTCTTTTTGATGATCGGGAGGAACATGGGTCCATTTTGAAAATATGCCCGTCTGTCTTTGTTCCCCACGGAAAGCTTCTGGTCACTAGGTCTCCAGTGGCTTGCACAAGCCCTAGGTCTATAACAGCTTGGTGCCTCTCCTTCTACTTGGGGTAGAAATAAAAGAGGTCAGAGAGACTTACTGTAGTTTTGGAGACTTGTAACGTCTTCTATGGAGACCATCCATGCATATTGTTCTGGATAGCTCTCTGTGCCTAAGACTACTAGTTACTTTAAGGGTTTGTCGGAAACTGTGAAAGGTCTGATATTTTACCTTACCTGCAAACCAATAAGTTAGCCTACCATGGTCTTACAGATGCTGGCAAAAAACACGAGACCCATGCGTAAGAGACAAAGGACTTAATGACACAACAATAGTAGTGACCAGAGTATCAGCATTTGCACCGGTTCACTAAATCCCACTTCCTACAGGGTGATACACAGTGGGCCAGGTGAGACACAGAGGGTTGCAAGAGCTCAGAGCTTAAGAAACTCAAATCTTTGATAACGGGCAGGAAGTCTGCTGACGTTTGCCTCGGGGGTGTGTGTTATTTTTATTATACTGGGCAGTAAGCAAGCCTGCCCTTTGCTCCAGAGGAGGCCACTATTTCTATTTTCCAAGGCTGACAGTTCTACACACATCCTTGAAAAGATAACCTGGTTTTACTGGGTTTCAAAGATAAACTTGAATGAATCATCATTCAGCTCTTCTGTTTCCTTTATTGAGATTGTGCAAATATGCTCTTTTCTCTGTAAAGTTCACTAACTTTATTCATACATAAGGGATGCTTTTGTTTTATTTATTAAGTTGAAATTTTCTTATTAGAGAAAATGAGGAAACAATTATGGGTTGGATCTGAAGGTATGCTTTTCCAAGAAAAATGTGAAAGATCAGTGTTCATAGAAATTTGCCACAAGGAACTGATAGCAACTTAAATGATTTTAATTTGAATACTGTTTTGTACAAATTTCTTCCATCTTACTTCATCCTCTCTGCTTCCTGTAACTCTCATATGGGAATGGGGCAGTTTCAGGGATTCACTGAACTCATTTACAACATTAAAATGGTTTTGTCTGTTGTGTTTTTTTAATTGAGGTAAAGTTGACATATAATATTATATCAGTTTCAGGGGTACAATGTAATGATTCAATATTTGTATATATGTTGAAATGATCACCACAATACGTCCAGTTAACATCCGTCCCCGTACATAGTTACAAATATTTTTCTCTTGTGACGAGGACATGGTGTGTTTCAAGGTGCAGAAGAATCAATGATGATGTCATACTTTTCCATATACAGCTTGATGAATTTGGACATAAGTATACACCCTTGAGACTGTCACCACCATCAGGGCCACAAACATATCCATCACGTCCCAAAGTTTTCGCTCATCTCCTTTTGTACTATTATTCTGTGGTAAGAACACAACATAATATCTACTCTATTAGCAAATGTGACATATGCCATATAGTCTTGTCAGCTGTAGGCACTATGCCGTATCCTAGATCTCCAGAACTTATTTACCTTGATAACTGAAACTTTGTATCCTTTGACCATCAGCTCCCCATTTCTCCATGCCCCCAGCCCCTGGCAACCACCATTCTAACCTCTACTTATATGAGTTTGACTATTTTAGATTCCACATATAAGCGAGTATTTGTCTTTCTCTGTCTGCCTTATTTCACTTAGTATAATGTCTTCTAGGTCCATCCATGTTGTCAAAAATAGCAGCAATTCCTTCTTTTTTCAAGGTTGACTAATATTCCATTTCTTTATCTATTCATCCATCAGTGATGTTTAGGTTACTTCCGTATCTTGGCTATTGTGAATTAGCTGCAATGAACATTAGAGTGCAGGTACTCTCTTTGAGACCCAGATTTCAATTCCTGTGGGTAGATACCAGTAGTGGGATTGCTGGATCATATGCTAGTTTTCATTTTTGGAGGAACCTCTATACTGTTTTCCATAATGGCTGTACTAGTTTACATTCCCACAAGGGTTCCTTTTCTCCACATCCTCACCAACATTTACCATCTTTAGGTTTTTTTGATAATCGCCATCTTAACAGGTGTGAAGTGGTAGCTCATAGTGGTTTTGATTTGCATTCCCTGATGATCAGTGATGCCGAACACCTTTTTGTACACCTGTTGGCCACTTGTATGCCTTCATTGGAAAAAGTCTTTTCTGGTCCCTTACCCATTTTTAAAATTGATTGTCTTTTTCCTATTGAGTAAACACAAAAAAAGAGAACAAAATTTCCAGGAATTATGGGTTCTTCCCAGTTGATGCAGATGATTTTGTATTTACAGTGGTACCAAAAGGTCATGTTTCGTGCTTTTTCTTCAGCTTGTTATAAGACCAGCAGTAGCTGCGGCATGGCAGATAATCGGGATCATCTGGGTTTGGAGGTTTACAACATAAATGAGTGGTAAGGAATTTTTTATTATTCCAAGGAAATTATTGAGATCATAGTCCATGGAATCTAGGGTTGATAGATGTAGGAGGAAATTAAGGTGAGGATTGGTGATCTGTCATTACTTCTGATCTTGAGGGACAGGTATCTACTGTATGAGTATTTGAATAAAAATATTAGAGATCAGGAATTTGTGTGGGTGAATGTTTTCTGAATTATTTACTTTCGAACATCACCATTTGGATTATGTGAACATCTGGGATATGGGAGAAAGTCACTAACAGGGGGTGGTTGATAATGTCACTATTGACTTAACTTCTAAAGGAGCTATAAACACCAAATGGTCAATGGATTAAGCAAATGAGTAGTCAGAAAACACAGAAATGGTAGGATTTGGAATTTAGTAAACGACTAGGGACCGACTGTCCTGAGAGGGAATGCCAGGACTTGTGCGGTTGAGAGTGACAAGGACAAGAATAGAATAGAAACACACTCAAAGAAGGAGTTAACAGGATGGAGGAGGAGAAATGATCTGGAGAAGCCTTGAGCTTTGACCTTGAGCTTTCTGTTCTTGATGCAAAGCTGCCTGATGACATCCCAGGACATAGGTCAGATCTATCCCCAGAGGATAACGGGAGGGTGGAAGTACAAAACAGCCAGGATAATTGTCCTAAAATGGCAGGCTTCCTTTATCATTTGACCCAATTTCATGATTTATTTTTGTAGAGTAAGAGGAAAAGAAGGATGACAGTCACGTTTTCACAGAGGAAGCAGCCTGACTGTGGGAACCAGTCCAAACCAAAGCCTGGTTTAAGCATCTTCATCCCTTTAAGGATGTCCAGTGACATATTCAAGAGGCCGGTTACTAGAATCCCATCCCATCCTGGCAATGACGGATCTCTGGGAGGACACCTTGGACCAGCCCCGCCAGGTCTGCTGGCACGAGAGACCACAAGGACTCCAGGTCTGCAGCAGTGCAGGACAACTGGTAAGTCCTTTCAATCTTGCCACAGCGTTGCAAAAACTTGCACCTAGTCACACAGGTGAATCCCTGCCAGGTGTGCTCGCAGGTGGTCTGCACTCCAGGTCTCATGCCCACTCCTGCCGGTCTTCAGATTTGGCAAGGATGATTCCAGGAGCTGACCTGGGAATTCCACAGCTCCACTGCCAACAATTTCTGGTGACTGAGGAAGGCATCAGGAAGGAGGACAGGGCAGTGAAGAGCACAGGAGAGACATTGGTGATAGCACTGATGGCGGACAGACTTGCTAGCGAGGCAGAGAAAGTGAGGGGTCAAGAAGGACGTAATGATAGCAGATGAAACGGAGCAGGCATCTCAGTTAGGTGTTTTAGCAGCGTCTCTAATGTTTTCTTGCTTTGAGCTCTTGAAATTTTAAAACATATGAATACTTTTCTTTTATTAAACTCCACTGTATGACATAGAAAATATAGACATCAGTTTCCTTCTGAGGTGAGAGGTTGGGTTTCAGGTGAAGAGAACAAGGAGATCTTCCTCTTTCATGCCATTCGCTCATTTTCCTTTACTATGTACATTATTTATTTGTACTTTAAAATCAGCAGCGAGTTATCAACGTCACGGGATGATTCAGTTTTTCCCTTCACAGTCACAGTAAAACCTACTTAAAGTGGATTATTCTTTTTGTGTAATATTCCAAAATATTATTTCAAAAGCACTTTTATGTCTATGTTCTCAAATTAGATATTTACTTCTAGGTCTCCATTTTTATGTTCTTTGTTGCATGCTAATTCAAAGTTGCACCTAAGGAAATATCAGATTTCCCTCAGTTTTTGGGATCCATATGTGTTGCTAATTTGATCCATGAAGATGGACATGGCAGTTGGGGGATCGTGCAATTATCTTTTTATTTTTTTAATTTTTTGTTTATTGCAGTAACATTGGTTTATAACATTGTATAAATTTCAAGTGTACATCATTATACTTCTATTTCTGCATAGATTACATCATGTTCACGACCCAAATACTAATTACAACCCATCACCACACACATGTGCCGAATTATCCCTTTCGCCCTCCTCCCTCCCCCATTCCCCTCTGCTAACCACCAATCCAATCTCTGTCTCTATGTGTTTGTTTATTGTTGTTATTATCTACTACTTAGTGAAGGAAATCATACGGTATTTGACCTTCTGCTGCTGACTTATTTCGGATCGTGCTATTATCAAAAGAGATCTTTTCAGCATCAGGAATCTGACAACAACCCACTGCTTGTTGGGATTTAATTGACTATTTGAGGCATCAAGCTTTCACTGTTGGCACTTCTCTTTCTCTTTGGAGGGAAAGTACCGCCTCCCCAGTCTTTCCATTACCAAATCACATTCCTGGGTGGCTGTGTTGTGTCAGGAAGGGCTTGGGATGCCGGGAACCAGGATTCATCCTCAGCTTCTGGCTGTCCTGACAAGTCTTCCCTGGCAGAGTCCAGCCTGTGTGTCTAGGTGACACTTGCAGCCATCAGAAAGGAGGTGATAACTCACAAGTGCCAAGTGATTCATCTGGCCCTTGTCTTACAGGGCGTTCCCAAGGGATGAGGTTCAAAATGCCACTTGGTTACCCTTTGAAAGCTCATAGTCATGAGGTGGGTTCTCGGTGTGAGCTCAGAGCAGTGACTGTTCACCGCCAGAGGTGAAGTATTTCAGTATTTTAATTGGAAAGGCTGTGCTCATGCACGTCCATGGATCATCAGTTCCGTGGCATTCCCTGCTGGAGCCACCCACACCCCTGTCACGTCTCATCTTTCAAAGCTCCAAACAGGGTTCACACCCCAGCAGGTGGTGGTAATGTAACCGCAGCACAGGACTGGGGAAAAAAAGACAACCACCAGGGGCAACACAGTTTCAGGGCTCGGGCCCATTTGCCCCATTTGGATGAGTTGGTAACACCAACATTTAGTGTGTAAACTGGAGGATTGTCCAAGACCATGGACCTCAGAACGACACAGGCTCAGAAGTCACCTTGGACAGCAAAGGACAGTGTGGGGTCATTCACTGGCCAGGATTATGGTCCCTTATACTGGAAAAGTAGAGCTCACCAGGGGTCCATCAGGCCAAGCCAGGGAGGAGCCTGGGGGCCATCTAGGGAATTTCTGCCCTAAAGGGAATTGCATAAGGAAGGCAGGGGTGCTGAAAATCCTAGTCCACAGGGAGCAGTCATGTTTATGGAACAAGGCCCAGCAGTAGCCTTAAAAGCTGCATCACAAATCTTTCCTCCTGGATACAGAACAAGCAGGAAAAGGAATTCAGAGTCCTGGACAAGGATCATAGTAGGATTCAAATCCAGTCCAAGGGTGAACACGGAGCCCCTAGAGGGGCCTCAGGAGGGAAAGTCCTGCCTGCCTTTAGTCCATTTGCAAATGACCTTCCTTGGGCCTTGTCCTCTCCACGTGCACGTTTTGATCTTTTTACATTGTTTTCCCCAATTAGAGCTGATGGAATTCCAGAGATTGAACTAGAAAACTACAAGTTCCTAAAATTTGCTCAAAAGAAATCTCAACAAGAGAAGCAGAAAACGTTCCCTGTTCCTCCAGAATGTAGAAAGGCAGCCCCTGCCCATGGGACGACATGGTCCTGGGTAGTGCTGTTTTAAAGACACCCACATTTCAGTGGTTGTTGCTTTGCCTGTGAAAGTACCTTCAACCTTTAAATCCCAAGAGAAAGGGCGGGGGCCGTGTCTGTTCCTGGAGGAGCTGAATGATACTGAAATGAACTGGCCTTCGGAGTTAGGGGGACTTGGGAGTGTCCCCATTAGCCAGGGAAAGGGCTGGCTATTTTCCCTTCTCCCACATACAATAAGCTGACGACCCAGAAGAGTTCTTGATTCAAGGAAAAATGTGAGAGTCTGTGTCTCACTTACATGCCTACAGAAAGCGAGAGAACCACACCACAACTCCCAGGCTGTGAAGGGAACAGGATTTTAATATAATATTCATATATGGCATTTATTATTTACAACAAATAATTATTGTCCCTTCCCAATGGGTGAATAGGTGCTGGGGTAGAGATATCAGGGAGCTGGGGTGGGGTCATCTCCTCTCTCTTGGGCTTCAAGGGACCCCAGGGATCAGATTGCAATGCTCCCCTTCCCATCATGTGTGAGGAGCTGGCCTGGTGCATCGCAAGCCTCCCAGCTGTGTCCCTGCTGCTGAAGATGGGGTTGTGATTGGCCACTGGTATGGGGCTCGGTGTTGGGGCCTGGGGACTGAGTAGAAGAGTAGGGTTATCTTGGGGGCCCTCCCTCAGAATCATGGCCCCCACCCTGTCCCCACTGTCCTGGGTGCTCCAGAGTCTGTGCTCAGTGCTGTCAGCCACCAGTACCCCATTTATCCCTGCCACGTGAGCGATCATTTAGTATCACCTATTTCACAGAGGAGGAAACAGTCTCAGGAAGCTGAAGAGAGTCACCCTAGTCACAGGACTGCTCAGTAGTGGAGCTGGGATCCCAGTGCCAGCTGTCCAACTCCCCAAGGCCACGCTTAACCCAAAGCTTTACAGAACCCCTAGGAGTCAGTCACCCCGGCCCAGACACTCACTCACCCCTGACCTTGATGATGGCCGGAACTTCCTGGCCTTGAGTATTCTGCTGGCTAACTAGGTCTGGAGCTCCAGCTGGCAGGACAGGCTGTAGCTACAGGACAGAGAGTCACCTGTGAGCCTACCAGGACCTACACGTCAGGTGTCCCCCTGTTGCCTTCCCAGCAGATGGAGTCTGAGTGTCCCAGAGGTCGCCATGCAATAAGGCCTGGGGCTCACCGGAGGCCCACGGAGACAGGCTCTGTGGACTGGCCAACAGGGAGAGTCCACCCCTGCCCTCACCCAACTCCGGCCCGGCCTCACCTATCATTCTCGTTGAGCAGCTCCATGTCCTGGAACCAGGCCCCAAATTGCTCCTCAGGCTCTAGGTTGTAATTCTTTGCAGCCACCTGGAGCAGCAGGATCTCCCTCATGACTGGGTATTCCTGGGACCAGAGGGAAGGAGAAGATGCAGACAGGGCCTGGGTAGGGGATATTGCATGGGCCTTGTGGGGTGTGAGGAGTGGGGCAGGGGATCAGTCCTGGGAACCATCCTTCCCTCCAGTTCCATCCAGGCTCTACCTGTTCGCAGAATGGGAATAATCAGCGCCTCCTCCAGGAAGTTTTCCTTGATGCCATCCTCCCCTCAACTCACCTGCCAATTGGATGGGTCTCCCACTTCTCTGTTATCAAACACTTCCACTCAATGTAAGATACAGGGGGTGGAGCCAGGGACTGTTCTGCCCAGAGGGTCTCTGAATTCCTCCTCCTTCCCCTCCCCTGCAGGGGATGCTGCAAATGTTCACTTCAGTCCTCTTCTCAGGTTGATCTCATTCCCCTGGAAGTCAGACAGCCAGACTCCATCAGACAGAGCCCCCTAGCCTGACTAGACCCCTAGGCCCACCCCTTCTCATGTTGCACTACTGCCAGGTCCCCAGAGGGGGCCGCGCATGCAGAGAAAACAGGACTTGGACCTAGGACAGGCTCTGGGCTCCAGAGAAGAAAGACATGGGGGTGAGGTTGAGGGACGTGGCAGCACAACCCACTCTGATGACAGACTTGGAGGGTGAGGCCTCAGGCAGAAGGGACTGCTCAGCCACTTATGTGCTGCCTGACTTGGAGGGGCCCGACTTCTCTCTCCCTCCATGGGCAGCATGAGAAGGAGAGGTTGAGTTCAGCTCAGATAAAACCTCATGCAGCTGTGCCATCAGGCAGCCCTGAGCTTCCCCAGCCTCTCGAACCGGAATGGGTGTCTCAGGTGGAGCCTCTGTTCATTCATCCCTAAGATGGGCCTGATGCCCCAGCTCCCAGGGGCGGCTGCGAGTCTCTCAGGAGAGATGTGTAAAGTGCTGAGAGCTCAGAGCTCAGTTCCAGGGTCCCACATCCCAAGGCTCAGTATCCTGGTCCTCCCTGCCTGGTCCTCAGGTTCACCCACCTGGAGATTATCACCCATCAGCAGGTGCAGCATCAGCAGGTCACCGAGGAAATTGCGAAGATTGGGGATGACAGCCTGTGACACCGGGGTGCGGGTAGGATGAGTCCTTTATCTCAAGTCTGCCCCCGGCAGACCTTCTTCTGAAAAGTCCTCACCCTCAGCCTCCTGGCCCACCCCAAGTTTCCCACGGGGAGCAGCCTAGGACCCTTAGCAGCCTCCCTTCAATTCCTCCTCCCTTCACACCCAAGAACACCACACTCCTCCTCCTCACCTCCCAGGGCCGGCTTCTGGCAAATCACAAGGTGTGCAGTCTCTGGCCCTCCCCAAAACAAACTCATCCTGCACCAGCTCTTCAAGGCCCTCTTTCTGGTCACTTCTATTTTGAGATTCAGGCACTGTGGCAGCAAGAGGAAGGGCCCTCCTCTCTTGATGTGAGGCCTCCAGCTGGGAGGACAGAGCCCCTAACCCTCAGGCACACTCACTTGCTGCTGCTGCTTCTGCTCTCTGAGGGATGATCTCCGAGGGAACAAACGTGGAGGCCCCCTCCTGCCAGGGTCAAGGACAGCGTCAGCAGGCCATACTCCCTTCACCCCATTTCTCTCCAACACCACTGGCCTCCAACCCTGGACATCCGACTCTAAGCAACTGGTACCAATGCCACTACATCCTCCAAGGTTTTGTGACTCTAGAACAAGTCTAACTCCAACTCTCACTCTGGGTGTGAGCTTGGGTTTGTGGCTGGGCCTCCCCAAGCCTGTTTCCTCATCTGGAAGGTGTGAGAACTCCAGCTACTTCACAGGTTCTCCTGAGGACTCAGTGTCACATGACTGTCATCATTGTGCTCGCCCTCACCCCTCCAGGTGGAGCAGGCAGAAAGCTCCCACATTCCTTTCCTCCCCCTTATCTCATCACCACCCTGTGAAGCCTGCACCACACAGTCACCATCCCTCCCTTTCCTGATGAGGAGACAGAGGCCCAAACAGGTACAGTGAGTTGCTCAGGGGCCCATAGAAGAGAGGCTTCTTACCCCTCCCAGCCAGATGGTCTGTTCCAACACCCTCCCTTAACCCCCAGCCCCACCACAGACAAGAGTCCTGTCCTCTGAGCTCTCAAAGCTTGGCCCTGGGCCGAGCCGAGGATAGAGAGGACGGGGTGTCTTTGGAGTCTTGTTGAGTGGTTCCTGCCTGCCTCAGTCCCATGGAGTTTCTGGACCCAGGCTGGGACAGAGGCCTTGCCAAAGCCTTCTCCTCCCCAAGGAACCCCTCACGACATTCCCCTGCACTGAACTCTTTCTTTATCCACTCAGGAACTGAACACCCAAGGTACCACCTCTGATCCACAGGGAAGCGGGTGACAGGACTCTTTGCTTCCTCGTTTACATGAAGCTCCTAACGTCCTTTCAGCAGCATCCACTAAGAATCCATCAGTTGCCTAGATGCTTCTCATAAACCATCGGGGGCATATGTCATTGACAACCGGACACTCAGGTGAGACTCCTGTGGTTGACTCTAGTGACTGCTTTATGGGTTCGGGGGTGAGTCCCAGAATTCACACACATTTGTCTCTGGTCCAGCCATTCAGACCCAAAGATGAGCAGCCTGTTTGTCCACCTGGGCCATGGGAATCCTCTGTCATGCCCGTCCCTGTGGCAGGCAGGGTTCCCTCCCCTTGGAGACATGGTGAAGGCAGAAGGAACAGCAGAGGCCTCCCTTCCCGAGGAGAGGTTTAGGCTGAGGGCTAAATGCACCCCAATCACCCAACATCCTGGAAGAAGCTACATCCAGCAGGATGGACATGCATGGAAGCCAGATGGCACCAGCTCAGCATCTCCTCCTGGAACAGCCCAGCCAACACCACTGTGTCCCATGACCAGGGCCTCTTGCCCAAAAATGTCACCCCAACGGCCAATGGGCCTAACAAATCCCTCTGCTTGTTAACCTGGACAAGATAGGCGGGAATGTTTCCGAGAAAGTTCAAGTGAGAAACTGTTAAACCCACAGCCTGCCCAGGCCCCCTGACCCTCTCCCCCCTCCTCTCTTTCCAGACCCCCAGCCTCCACTCTACCTTGGTCATCAGTTCTCTGCTCAAGGACTCGTCTTGGTTATAGAGCTCCTTCAGTTTTTCAGAGCTCTCCCTGAGAGGAGGGGAAAGAGGGAAGGATAAATTTAGGGAAAATGTGAGGGGTCTGAGTGCAAATCCCTTTTCTTTGACAACCCAAGAGATTCAACCTGCCTGGAGGAGTGTTCTCACTGGGCTCCTCTGAGTGCTAAGGTCTGATGGGACTTGGAGGCAGCTCTCCTGTTGGTCAGTGGGGTCTCCACTCCCCAGCTCTACAGAGCAGCTCTGTTTTGGCCACTTTGAGTTTCAACTGGGCATAGACTTCTGTTGCTATAAACACTTGGAAATCTCCAATGGCTCAACCAGTACCATGGGGATCAGACTAGAATCTACTTCCTAGGGATGTCACCCGGTGTATATGACATAATATCTATTACCCCTGTGGGCTGGTGTCACATGTACCTAAGGCACAAACTTAGAGATGGAAGAATAACAAGAAGGGGTGACAGGTAGCACAGAACACCACTCAAAGCAGGCCTGGGTTCTAGCAATGTGATATTGGAACTGTCGCTTCCAACTTGGCCTCATTTTCAGGTCAGCATCATGAGGGGGTTGAAACTAATGGAAATTTGGATACTGCCATCCTGCGGCATAAAACCATTCAATTGTTTCCTGTTTAATGGAGAATGAGACCCAAGTGCCTTGTCTTGGCCTATGAGGTGGGCAACCTCCACAGTGGTACTCAGTAAGCGCTACCCATGGTATAGCCATCCCAGTGGAACCACTAAGTAGTTAGTAACTGGCTTCTTAACATAATAACAGCCAGAGTGATGGGATGTCTTGTCTAAATTTTAACTAAAAATGTCTCTCACTTCCTCTTAATACCTCTTTCATGTTCCATCTCTCTCTCTCTCTCTCACTCTGTCGAATCCCTGTAACTGAGGAATCAAATACCAGTATGTGGGGCTGCCCAATGTGGAGCCCTATAGAAGAGAGAAGCACGGGAGTGCCCAGGCCAACGACATAAAGAAACTCAGGCTCTCAGTCCAAACTGAACCCTGAAGGCTGAGAGAGAAATTGTAGGCCAGTCCTCCCCCAGTTGAGCGTCAGTTGCAGGCCTCACAAGGTGGTGATGAAGTAAGAGGGAGGAAAGGAATGTGGGAGCTTTCTGCCTGCTCCACCTGGAGGGGTGAGGGCGAGCACAATGATGACAGTCATGTGACACTGAGTCCTCAGGGGAACCTGTGAGGTAGCTGGAGTTCTAACACCTTCCAGATGAGGAAACAGGCTTGGGGAGGCCAGACCGAAAGCCCAAGCTCACACCCAGAGTGAGAGTTGGAGTTAGGCTTGTTCTAGAATCACACCTTGGAGGATGGAGTGGCATTGGTACCAGTTGACTCGAGTCAGACGTCCAGGGTCGGAGGCCAGTGGTGCAGAGAGAAATGGGGTGAGGCCCGCTGACACTGTCCTTGACCCTGGCAGGAGGGGCCCTCCACGTTTGCCCCCCCGCAGATCATCCCCCAGAGAGTTCAGGAGAAGCAGCAGCAGCAGCATGTGAGTGTGCCTGAGGGGTAAGGGCTCTGCCTTCCCAGCTGGAGGCCTCAAATCAAGACAAGAGGGCCCTTCCTCTTGCTGCCACAGTGCCTGAATCCCCCAGTAGAAGTGACCAGGAGGAGAGCCTGTGAGATCTGGTGTAGGATGGGTGTGTTGTGGGGAGGGCCAGGGACCGCATACCCTGTGATTTGCCAGAAGCCGGCTCTGGGAGGTGAGGAGGAGGAGTGTGGTGTTCTTGGGGTGTGAAGGAAGGAGGAATTGAAGGGAGGCTGCTAAGGGTCCTAGGCTGCTCCCTGTGGGAACCCTGGGGTCCGCCAGGAGGCTGAGGGTGAGGACTTTTCAGGGGAGGGTCTGCAGGGGGCAGACCTGAGAGCAAGGGCTCATCCCACCCACACCCCGATGTCACAGAGTGTCATCCCCTATCTTGGCACTTTCCTCGGTGACCTGCTGATGGTCTACTTGGTGATGGGTGATTATCTCGAGGTGGGTGAACCTGAGGACCAGGCAGGAAGGACCAGAATCCTGAGCCTTGGGATGCGGGAGCCCCCGAAGTGAGCTCTGAGCTCCCAGCACTTGGGATATCTCTCCTGAGAGCCTCGCAGCCACCCCTGGGAGCTGGGGCATCAGGCCCATCTTAGAGATGAGTGAACAGAGGCTCCACCTGAGACACCCATTCCGGTTCCCCAGGCTGGGGAAGCTCAGAGCTGCCTGATGGCACAGCTGCATGAGGTTTTATCTGAGCTGGACTCAGCCTCTCCCTCTCATGCTGCCCATGGAGGGAGAGAGAAGTCGGGCCCCTCCAAGTCAGGCAGCACATAAGTGGCTGAGCAGTCCCTTCTGCCTGAGGCCTCAGCCTCCAAGTCTGTCATCAGAGAGGGTTGTGCTGCCAGGTCCCTCAGCCTCACCCCCATGTCCTCCTTCTCTGGACCCCAGATCCCGCCCTAGGTCCAAGTCCTGTTTTCTCTGCATGCGTGGTCCCCTCTGGGGACCTGGCAGTAGTGCAACATGAGAAGGGGTGGGCCTAGGGGGCTAGTCAGGCTAGGGGGCTCCGTCTGATGGGCTCTGCCTGTCTGCCTTCCAGGGGAAGGAGAGCAACCTTGAGAAGAGGACTGAGGTGGGCAGCTGTGGCACTCCCTGCAGGGGAGGGGAAGGAGGAGGAATTCAGAGACCCTCTGGGCAGAACAGTCCCTGGCTCCACCCCCTGTATCTTACATTGAGTGGAAGAGTTTGATAACAGAGAAGTGGGAGACCCATCCAATTGGCAGGTGAGTTGAGGGGAGGATGGCATCAAGGAAAACTTCCTGGAGGAGGCGCTGATTATTCCCATTCTGCGAACAGGTAGAGCCTGGATGGAACTGGAGGGAAGGAGGGTTCCCAGGACTGGTCCCCTGCCCCACTCCTCACATTCCACAAGGCCCCTGCAGCATCCCCCACACAGACCCTGTCTGCATCCTCTGCTTCTCTCTGGTCCCAGGAATACCCAGTCATGAGCGAGATCCTGCTGCTCCAGGTGGCTGGAAAGAATTACAACCTAGAGACTGAGGAGCGATATGGGGCCTGGTTCCAGGACATGGAGCTGCTCAATGAGAATGACAGGTGAGGCCGGGCAGGACTTGGGTGAGGGCAGGGGTGGACTCTCGCTGTTGACCAGTCCAGAAAACCTGTCTCCATGGACCCCCACTCAGCCCCAGGCTTTATCGTGTGGCCACATCTGGGACACTCAGACTCCAGCTGCTGGGCAGGCAGTCGGAGGACACCTGAGGTGTAGGTCCTGGTAGGCTCACAAGTCCCTCTCTCTCCTGGAGCTACAGCCTGTCCTGCCAGCCAGAGCCCTAGACCCATATGGACTGCAGAATACTCAAGGCCTAGAAGAACCCGCCATCATCAAGTTCAGGTGTGAGTGAGTGTCTGGGCCGGGGTGACTGACTCATAGGTGTTCAGTAAAGCTTCGGGCTAAGCGTGCCCTTGGGGAGTCGGACAGCTGGCACTGGGATCCCAACTCCACTACTGAGCTGTCCTGTGACTGGGGTGACTCTCTTCAGCTTCCTGAGACTCCGTTTCCTCCTCTGTGAAGTAGGTGATACTAAATGATCGCTCACGTGGCAGGGACAAATGGGGTATTGGTGGCTGACAGCACTGAGCACAGGGTCTGGAATACCCAGGGCAGTGGGGACAGGGTGGGGGGCCATGATTCTGAGGGAGACCCCCAAAGATAACCCAACTCTTCTACTCAACCCCCAGGCCCCAACACCGAGCCCCGTACCAGTGGCTGATCACAGCACCATCCTCAGCAGTGGGGACACAGCTGGGATGCTTGCAAGGCACTGGGCCATCTCCTCCCACCTGAAGGGAAGGGGAGAATTGTAAGCTGATCCCTGGGGTCCCCTGAAGCCCAAGAGAGAAGGAACGACCCCACCCCAGCTCCCTGACATCTCTACCCCAGCACCTATTCACCCATTGGGGAGGGACAGTAGTTATTTGTTGTCAATAATAAATGCCATATTTGAATATTATATTAAAGTCCTGTGCCCTTTACAGCCTGGGAGTTGTGGTGTGGTTTTGTCGCTTTTTGTAGGCATGTAAGTGAGACACAGTGTCTCATATTTCTCCTTGAATCAAAAACTCTTCTGGGTCGTCAGCTTATTGTATGTGGGAGAAGGGAGAACGGCCAGCCCCTTCCCTGGCTAGTGGGGACACTCTCAAGTCCCCCTAATTCCGAAGACCATTTCATTTCAGTATTATTCAGCTCCTCCAGGAGCAGACGCGTCGCCCCCGTCGTTCTCTTGGGATTTAAAGGTTGAAGGTACTTTCACAGGCAAAGCAACAACCACTGAAATGTGAGTGTTTTTAAAACAGCACTACCCAGGACCAATTCGTGCCACAGGCAGGGGCTGCCTTTCTACATTCTGGAGGAACAGGGAACGTTTTCTGCTTCTCTTGTTGAGATTTCTTTTGAGAGAATTTTAGGAACTTGTAGTTTTCTAGTTCAATCTCTGGAATTGCATCAGCTCTAAGTGGAGAAAACAATGTAAAAAGATCAAAACGTGCACGTGGAGAGGACAAGGCCCGAGGATGCTCACTTGCAAATGGACTCAAAGCAGGAAGGACCTCCCTCCTGAGGCCCCTCTAGGGGCTCCGTGTTCACCCCTGACCTAGCTTTGAATCCTCCTGGGAGCCTTGTCCAGGACTCTGAATTCCTTTTCCTGCTTGTTTTGTATCCATGAGGAAAGATTTGTGACGCAGCTTTTAAGGCTACTGCTGGGCCTCGTTCCATAAACATGACTGCTCCCTGTGGACTAGGATTTTCAGCACCCCTGCCTTCCTTAAGCAATTCTCTTTAGGGCAGAAATTCCCTAGAAGGCCCCCAGCCTCCTCCTTGGCTTGGTCTGATGGACCCCGGATGAGCTCTACTTTGCCAGTATAAGGGACCATAATCCTGGCCAGTGAGTGACCCCACACTGTCCCTTGCTGTCCAAGGTGACTTCTGAGCCCGTGTCATTCTGAGGTCCATGATCTTGGACAATCCTCCAGTTTACACACTAAGCGTTAATATTACCAACTCGTCCAAATGGGGCAATTGGGCCCGAACCCTTAAAGTGTCTCTCCCCTGGGTGGTTGTGTTTTTATCCCCCAGTCCTGTGCTGTGGTTACATTACCACCACTTGCTGGAGTGTGAACCCTGTTTGGAGCTTTGAAAGATGAGGCATGACAGGGGTGTGGGGGGCTACAGTAGGGAATGCCACGGAAGTGATGATCCATGGACATGCATGAGTACAGCCTTACCAATTAAAATACTGAAATGCTTGCCATCTGGTAGTGAACAGACATTGCTCTGAGCTCGCACTGAAAACCCACCCCATGACTAGGAGGTTTCAAAGGGTTACCAAGTGGCATTTTGAACCTCATCCCTTGGGAACACCCTGTAAGACAAGGGCCAGATGAATCGCTTGACACTTGTGAGTTATCCCCTCCTTTCTGATGGGTGCAAGTGTCACCCAGACACACAGGCTGCACTCTGCCAAGGAAACCTTGTCAGGACAGCCAGAAGCTGAGGATGAATCCTGGTTCCCGGCATCCCAAGCCCTTCCTGACATGGCACAGCCACCCAGGAAAGTGATTTGGTAATGGAAAGACTGGGAAGGCCGTACTTTCCCTCCAAAGAGAAAGAGAAGTGCCAACAGTGAAAGCTTGATGCCTCAAGTAGACTATTAAATCCCAACAAGCAGTGGGTTCTAGTCAGATTCCTGATGCTGAAAAGGTCTCTTTTGATAATAGCACGATCCCCCAACTGCCATGTCCATCTTCATGAATCACATTTCCAACACATGGATCTAAAAAACTGAGGGAAATCTGGTATTTCCTTAGATGCAACTATGAATTAGCATGCAGAAAGGAACATAAAAATGGAGACCTAGAAGTAAATATCTAATTTGAGAACATAGACACAAAAGTGCTTTTGAAATAATATTTTGGAATCTATTGGAACATTATACAAAAAGAATAATCTACTTTATATTTGCAAACCATACATCTGATAAGGGCTTAATCTCCAAAATATATAAAGAACTCATGCATCTCAACAACAAAAAACTACCAACCCAATTAATAAATGGGCAAAAGACCTAAACAGACATTTCTCCAAAGAAGATATACAGATGGCCAACAGACACATGAAAAGATGTTCAAAATCAATAACTATCAGGGAAATGCAAATCAAAACTACAATGAGAGAACACCTCATGCCCGTCAGAATGGCTATAATTAAGAAGACAAGAAACATGTGTTGTAAAGGATGTGGAGAGAAGGGAACTCTCATACACTGCTCGTGGGAGTGCAAACTGGTGCAGCCACTATGGAAAACAGTATGGACATTCCTCAAAAAATCAAGGATAGAACTACCATATGATCCAGCTATTCCACTGCTGGGTATTTATCCAAAGAACTTGAAAACACCAATGCGTAAAGATACATGCACCCCTGTGTTCATTGCAGCGTTATTCACAATAGCCAAGACTTGGAAGCAACTTAAGTGCCCATCAAGGGACGAATGGATAAAGAAGATGTGGTATATATACACAATGGAATACTACTCAGCCATAAGAAACGATGAAATCCAGCCATTTGTGACAACATGGATGGACATTGAGGGTATTATGTAAAGTGAAATAAGTCAGAGGGAGAAGGTCAAATACTGTATGATTTCCTTCATTAAGTAATAGATAGTAACAACAATAAGCAAACATATAGAGACGGAGATCAGATTGGTGGTTGCTGAGGGGGTGAGGGAGGAGGACGAGGGTGATGGTTCGGCACATGTGTGTGGTGATGGGTTGTAATTGGTATTTGGGTGGTGAACATTATGTAATCTATGCAGAAATAGAAGTATAATGATGTACACCTGAAATTTATACAATGATACTGCAATAAACAAAAAAATTAAAAAAAAAAAAAGAATCCACTTTTAGTAGGTTTTACTGTGACTGTGAGGGGAAAAACTGAATCATCCCGTGACATTGATAACTCGCTGCTGACTTTAAAGTATAAATAAATAATGTACATAGTAAAGGAAAAGGAGAGAACAGCATGAAAAAGGAAGATCTTTCTCTCCTCACCTGAAACTCAACATCTCACCTCAGAAAGAAACTGTTGTCTATATTTTCTATGTCTCGAAGCAGAGTTTAATAAAAGAAAAGTATTGGTATATTTTAAAATTTCAAGAGCTCAAAGCAAGGAAACATTAGGGACGCTGCCAAGAGACCTCATTGAAGTGCGTGCTCCATTTCATCTGCTGTCAGGACGGATTCTTGGCCCCTCACTTTCTCTGCCTCACTAGCAAGTCTGTCCGCCATCATTGCTATCACCAGTCTCCCTCCTGTGCTCTTCACTGCGCTTTCCTCCTTCCTGATACCTCCACAGTGGAGCTGTGGAATGCACAGATCAGTTCCTGGAATCATCTCTGCCAAATCTGAAGACCAGCAGGAGTGGGAATGGGACCTGGAATGCAGACCACCTGCGAGCACACCTGGCAGGGATTCACCTGTGTGACTAGGTGCATGTTTTTGCAACGTTTTCACAAGATTGAAAGGACTTACGAGTCATCCTGCACTGCTGCAGGCCTGGAGTCCTTGCTGTCTCTTGGGCCAGCAGATCTGGTGGGGCTGGTCCAAGTTGTCTTCTCAGAGACCATTCATTGCCAGGATGGGATGGGATTCTAGTAACTGGCCTCTTGAATATGTCACTGGACATCCTCAAAAGAATGGAGATGGTTAAACCAGGGTTTGGTTTGGACTGGTTCCCACAGTTACACTGCTTCCTCTATGAAGACATGCCTATCATCCTTCTTTTCCTCTTACCCTATAAAAACAAATCATGAAATTGGGTCAAATGATAAAGGAAGCTTACCTTTTTAGGACAATTATCCTGGCTGTTTTGTACTTCCACCCTCCCCCTACCCACTGGGGCTAGATCTGACCTGTGTCCCGGGATGTCATCAGGCAGATTTGCATCAAGAACAGAAAGCTCAAGGTCAAAACTCAAGGCTCCTCCAGATCATTTCTGCCCCTCCATCCTGTTAACACGCCCTCCTTGTTTGAGTGTGTTTCTATTCTCTTCTTGTCCTTGTCACTCTCAACCTCACAAATCCTGGCACTCTCTTTCAGGAGACTCAGTCCCCACTTCTTTACTAAATCCCAAATCCTACGATTTCTGTGTTTTCTGACTACTCATTTGCTTAATCGATTGATCACTTGGTGTTCATAGAAGTTAAATCAATAGTGATATTATCAACCACCCCTTTTTAGTGACTTACTCCCATATCCCAGACGTTCACATAATCCAAATGGTTATTTTCAAAAGTAAATAATTCAGAAGACATATTCACCCACCACAAATTCCTGGTCTCTAATATTTTTATTCAAACACTCATTCAGTAGATACCTGTCCATCAAGATCAGTAGAAATGCCAGATCACCAATCCTCACCTTAATCTCCTCCTACACTTATCAATCCTGGATTCCATGGATTATGATCACAATAATTTCCTTGGAATAATAAAAAATTCCATACCACTCATTTATTTTGTAAACCTCCAAACCCAGGTGATCCCGATTATCTGCCATGCCGCAACTACTGCTGGTCTTATAACAAGCTGAAGAAAAAACACGAAACATGATCTTTTGGTACCACTGTAAATACAAAGCCATCTGCATTAACTGGGAAGCACCCATAATGCCTGGAAATTTTGTTCTTTTTTTGTGTTGGCTCAAAAACAAAAAGACAAATCAATTTAAAAATGGGCAAGGGACCAGAGTAAACTTTTTCCTGTGAAGACATACAGGTGGCAAATAGGTGTATGAAAGGTGTTCGGCATCACTAATCAGGGAATACAAATCAAAACCACAATGACCTATCACTTCACACCAGTTAAGATGGCGATTATCAAAAAATACTAAAGATGGTAAATGTTGGTGAGGATGTGGAGAAAAGGAACCCTTGTGTGAATGTAAACTAGTACAGCCATTATGGAAAACAGTATGGAGGTTCCTCCAAAAATGAAAACTAGCATATGATCCAGCAATCCCACTTCTGGTATACAACCACAGGAATTGAAGTCAGGATCTCAAAGAGATACTTGCCCTCTAATATTCATTGCAGCTAATTCACAATAACCAAGATATGGAAGTAACCTAAACGTCACTGATGGAGGAATGGATAAAGAAATGGAATATTCAGGGCCGACCCCGTGGCTCAGCGGTTAAGTGTGCACGCTCCGCTGCTGGCGGCCCAGGTTCTGATCCCGGGAGCGCCCGGACGTACTGCTTCTCCGGCCATGCTGAGGCCACATCCCACATACAGCAACTAGAAGTATGTGCAGCTATAACATACAACTATCTACTGGGGCTTTGGGGGGAAAAATAAATAAATAAAAACCTTTAGAAATGGAATATTCATCAACCTTGAAAAAAGAAGGAATTGCTGCTATTTTTGACAACATCAATGCACCTAGAAAACATTGTGCTAAGTGAAATAAGGCAGACAGAGAAAGACAAATATTCACTTATTTGTGGAATCTAAAATAGTCTAACTCAAACAAACAGAGGTTAGAATGGTGGTTGCCAGGGGCTTGGGGGATGGAGAAATGGGGAGTTGATGTTCAAAGATACAAAGTTTCAGTTATCAAGATAAATAAGTTCTGGAGATCTAGGATACGGCAGAGTGCCTACAGCTAACAAGACTGTATTGCATACATTACATTTGCTATCAGAGTAGATATTAAGAGTTCTTACCAGAGAATAATAGCAATAAAGGAGGTGAGAGAAAACTTTGGGAGGTGATGGATATGTCTGTGGCCTTGATGGTGGTGACAGTCTCAAGGGTGTATACATATGTCCAAATTCATCAAGCTGTATATGGAAAAGTATGACATCATCGTTGATTCTTCTGCACCTTGAAATATGCCATGTCCCCATCACAAAAGAAAATATTTATAACTCTATATGGGGACGGATGTTAACTGGACTTATTGTGGTGATCATTTCAACATATATACAAACATTGAATCATCATGTTGTACCGCTGAAATTAATTTAATGTTGTATGTCAACTTTATCTCAATAAAAAAACCACAACAGACAAAACCATTTGAATATTGTAAATGAGTTCAGTTAATCTCTGAAACTGCCCCATTCCCATATGGGAATTACAGGAAGCAGAGAGGATGAAGTAAGATGGAAAAAAGTTGTACAAAACAGTATTCAAATTAAAATCATTTAAGTTGCTATCAGCTCCTTGTGGCAAAGTTCTGTGAGTACCGATCTTCTTTCACATTTTTCCTGGAAAAACATACTTTCACATCCAACCCATAATAGTTTCATCATTTTCTCTAATAAGAAAATTTCAACTTAATAAAACCAAAAGCATTCCTTATATGTGAATAAAGTTAGTGAACTTTACAGAGAAAAGAGCATATTTGCACAACCTCAATAAAGGAAACAGAAGAACTGAATGATGATCAAGTCTCATTCAAGCTTATCTTTGAAAGCCAGTAAAACCAGGCTATCTTGTCAAGGATGTGTGTAAGGAGCTGTCAGCCTTGGAAGATAGAAATATTGGCCTCCTCTGAGGCCATTATTTCTTACTGCCCAGTATAATAAAAATAACACCCCTCCCCGGGCAAAGGTCAGTAGACTTCCTGCCTGTTATCAAAGATTTGAGTTCCTTAAGCTCTGAGTTCTTGCAACCCTCTGCATGTCACCTGGTCCACTGTGTATCACCCTGTAGGAAGTGGGGTTTCGTGAACCGCTGCAAATGCTGATACTCTGACCACTGCTATTGCTGTGTCATTAAGTCCTTTGTCTCTGACGCATGGGTCTTGTGACTTTTGCCAGCATCTGTAAGACCATGGTAGGCTAACTTATTGGTTTGCAGGTAAGGTAAAACATCAGATCTTTCACAGTTCCTGACAAGCCCTTAAAATAACTAGTAGTCTTAGGAACAGAGAGCTATCCAGAACAATATGCATGGATGGTCTTCATAGAAGACTTCACGCAACCAAAACTTTAATAAGTCTCTCTGACCTCTTTTATTTCTACCTCAAGTAGAAGGAGAGGCACCAAGCTACTACAGACCTAGGGCTTGTGCAAGCCACTGGAGACCTAGTGACCAGAAACTTCCCATGGGGAGCAAAGACAGAGGGGCATATTCCCAAAATGGACCCATGTTCCTCCCGGTCATCAAAAAGACAGTACATTATCTTAATTTATGATGATTTTATTCATTAAAATCTTGTGATGGGCCAAAGATACACTAATAAGAGGAGTGAGGCACATGGCAGTTCTAAGCAGATTAACACACTTGGTGAATATCAAACTCTGAACTAACTTTAGTGTTCTAATCCATTAAAAGGTACAATAAATTTAATTAGATGGATTAAATGATATTTAATTGTATGCCTGATTATCACTCTAAAATAATGTACAAGAAGCTCATGTAAATAACTATAATTGGTCTTACTTTAAAACATGATAGTCAGGACTGTTTGAGATAAGCTGGAGAGAAGGAAGGGGAAAAATAGATAAAAGTTACCTGCTCTGAAGCCACTCTCAAGACCTCTGGATCTACATGTAACCCAGGAGATCGAGGAAGATGGCTGTGCCCCTAGATCCTCCTGCACTGTGGTTCTCAGGGATGTCACGGGGATGAAGCAGCTTCCTGAATCGTGTTTACACGTCCATGTGTATAATATCCCTGACCATGGGGATGAACCATCATTCAATCATCCCTTACACCCCTCTAATGAACAATTAGATTTCAAAATCATTGTATTATTACATGATAATTTGTTCCTCAAACCTGTAGGATGCCGAGCTAAAAGAAAATTAAATTTCAATGTCTTCTTTTCTTTGAAGGACCAAGATGTTCTTTCACACTTGGAATCCAGATTAGAGGAAAAATCCATCAAATCAATGGAAACAACTTAAGAAATGGACAGAGGGATATTTCATTAATATAGTTTGCATGTGGCAAAAATAGAGTTATATTTGAAAAAATTAGAATTTTTTGAAATTTTATAGATGTTAAAGACTTTGTTCTGCTTATACTCCCTTGGTTTACCAAATCAAACTCAATCTTTAATGGACATTTCTAGCATTCAGTGCTAGTAACAACAGCTTTTTGTTTGTTTGTTTGTTTTATTTTTTAATAATTTCATTTATTTATTTTTACCCCCAAAGCCCCAGTAGATTGTTGTATGTCATAGCTGCACATCCTTCTAGTTGCTGTATGTGCGACACGGCCTCAGCATGGCCAGAGAAGCGGTGCGTCGGTGCGCGCCCGGGATCCGAACCTGGGCCGCCAGCAGCAGAGCGAACGCACTTAACCGATAAGCCACGGGGCCACCCCAACAACAGCTTTTTTAAATTCTTATTTTTCCCAGGTCAAAGACCAAGGGCAGAGGTCGTAGAGAGGTCAAGTCTAATCTACCTACGGATGTGGCAGCTTTAACTATAGATGTTCAAGCCAGACATTGCCAGCAGAACCACGTCTCTTCATCCACAGGTGGTTTTTACTAGTAATCACAGAGACTTGAAGATATCAAAGGAAATTCTTTGTTAAGAACCAAACTTATAGATTCCTATCTTGGGTTCATTACTTTGAATTTTTCACCCAAATCACATACATCGGTTGGACCATGTTCAATTCTATGATCTTTAGAAGATGCAGCCTACAGTTGAAGAGAAACAGATACAACACCAATATCTTATCCTCTCTGAAGCCCAACTGAGAGCCCCTGGAGTCAGAAGTTTTCAAGACAAGAAAAAGTCATCCTTCTTCTGAACAAAGAGAGTAGAGGCTATTAAAACTTTCAACTTTAAATTGTTAACATGAATTGTTAGAATGTGATGGAGCAAGCATAATACCTTGAAGTTTCATGATTTTTCTCCAGATTACTGAGATGGGTGACCTTGAAATCCAGTTTCCCCATAAATGTCTTGATTCAGAGATAAAATTAATTTCCCTATAAAATAATTCCCATAAAATTGTTAAAAATATATCATAGTCTCTGACTAAAATGAAACAAAGCAAATCGAGCAGTTGAATAGCAGTGTAATAAATTCCATACGAGGATCTTACTGCCGCATTATGTATAATAGTGAAACTGGAAATAACCCCATCTCTATCAAAGAAGAAATAATCAGATCATGGTATCCTGTTCTTTGGAGTAGCTTTAAAACTTCTTAAGAGCTAAGTTAGAGTGACGTACACTGATAAGGAGAGACGTCTATGATATATGGTTTGGGAAACAGCAAATTGCAAAACGATGTAGTTATGTAATTTATGTTAAAAAAAACTTTATGTGTATTTATAAATTCATAGAAAATGTCCAGAAGAATAAGCTGCAACCTCTTAATAGTTCCTTCCGAGTAGAGGAGTGAGTTTGTAGGGAAGGGGATGGAAGGGGAAAGTTTCACTTTACTCTACATAGATCTGTGTAATTTGACTTTTTTTTACAGTATGTATTTCTTTCATAATTAGAAAAATGAGTGATGTGACCGTTTGGTGCAGGCCAACAGTATTATGTTCACCAGTCTCTGTACTATATGTTACTGCACAGCACGGACTGTAGGAGAAAGCCCAGAGGAACAATGAAGACAAAGAAGACATAACACCTGCAAAAAGTCAGTGGAATATTTCTACATGACAAAACTTCCAAGTGTGTGATGGTCAGTATCTTCCACTGCTCCAGCTCTCACAATAAACCTAGAATCTGCCCAGGGTAGGACGGACGAACACGCCATGCTAGTCCACTCCCCGCCCAGGGCCTGTTTGTGCAGGGAGACTACCATCAAGCAGACAATGGACTCAGGATGGGGCATGTGCCTTTGGGGAGGCTGGCAGAGAGGGACAAAGTGGAACACCAGCTAAGTGCACACACCTGAGAGGCGTAGTCCCAGGTGGAGACTCAAAATGCACCAAGAAACTGTGTGAAGGAAGCTACTCGACCTCTCTGAGCCTCAGTGTCCCCCCTGTAAAATGGGGATCACAGGCCTACTTCACAGAGCTGTTGGGGAAATTACATAAAAGTGTCTGTGACAGCAAGTGTCCACGTTATTAACAAAGTCATATCTGATTTAAGAATAATCGATGAAAAGAATAATGTTGATGAGACCAAAGACAAGATGCCCAGCTTCGTAAGCAGCCCCAGCAGCATGAGAATGAGAGAAGCTCCGAGTAAGCAGGGTTCTTCACAGCTCCACTGGCGAGGACGAACATGGGTTACAACAGGATAAGTGGCTGTTGTACAGTGACTCGTGTAGGGAGGGTGGGTCCCTAAAGACACTGTGAAATCCAGTTACACACAGTGGCTCCTAGCAAAAAACTACAAAGCAATCAACGCAGCAGTTAGGAATGAGAAGGGGGTGAGCAGAGGAGGGTCAGAGCCACAAAATCTGATGGAAGACACTAAACAACGACTACCGCCCAGCTCTCTTAACAGCTGCTGTGGTTGCGCCAGGAGATCAAATGTCTGAGACAGCCATTGTGGGGACTGCTGGGAGCACAGTGGTCACTGCAGCCACACCCCAACAGCAGTGCATCGGAGCACAAAGACCCCTAGACTTTCCTCTCCATTAATTCTTGTTTCAAGATGAGGAATATCCTCATGTTACAATGTCTCCTTCCAACACTTGTGGACGAGTGTCATCAGAACCCCCTGAAGAGGTCACAGGCCAGAGTAGGATGGAACACTGGGGGCTGGGGGATTGGCGCTGGACCTGACCACCCCAACTATCACCTGAGCCTATTGAACACGAGAGAAGTACCTGAGGATGTGGTCTAGCAAGACTTCCCCGTCAAGCCACATTCAGAGACACTACAGAGTTTCTCATTCACTCTTTATAAAAATGTTAAAGAGTTCATGTGTCATTAATTAATAAAGAGGCAAATTCTTGACAAAATGACAGGGTCCAGTTTCCATGACCAGATTTTCCAGTTGTTTGATAATATCCCACATTCAGGTATCAGAAATGTAACCTATTGGGATGTGTAATATAAACAAGGACTTTTTTTCATTTAGATCAACGACCAGATTTTTAAGGATGACATAAGAATCATGAGAGCTGCTAATCATTCCTCCACAGGTTTCAATAAGACTTTTAAGTTAATTTACCAATCTCAGGAAAAGAGAATATGGCAATTCAAGTTTTTTGTTTGTGCATTCAAGCTTACAGTGCAGCCAAGAGAATGAGCAGAAAAAAATTAAGAGGAAGGTCTTGCTTGCATCTTATCTTTTGCAAATAAGCAGGATACTTTATGTTCTGTTCTTTTCACTACTCTAATCAATTTTTAAAGAATACGGTACATCTGACTATCCCTAGGCGTGTTTATCCAGGAACCTTGCCGGAATCCAAAGCAGAGATGTTAAAGCTGACGGGTTTCAAATGCTGCCCAAGTGCTGTCTACCATGAACATGCCTCTCCCAAAGCTGGACCACCGATCTCTTCCTGAGGGATCAGAGTCCCCACCCAGGTCCCTAAGAGACTGGCCACTCAGGCCTGAGCTGACATTAGGCTATCAATCTAAAGGGCAAAATGCTTAAGCTATTCTCATCTTAAGGATGCTGTTTCAGAGGCCTCTGCACTGGAATGGGTTAGTGAAAATGGCCTACTAGATACTTGCCTGGGAATTGGGTTCTTCTCCTCTGCTTTTAGCGGATCCTGGGGAAACCACTGATTAGCCTCATAGATGCCTCAACTTCCACATCTGCGAAAAAGGCAAGCAACAACCAATGTTACCACCCTGCAAAGCTCTTAAGTTGTGCTTCCAAGAGGGGCCACAAGGGCGAATGTCTCCCAAAAGCTGATGAAATGATGGCACTTTTGCTGGAGAAGGCAGAGGGCAGCAGGCAAAGTGGAAAGTTTCTGGGATGTCAAACCAGTTCCCATAAGCAGTTTGGAGAAGCACCTGGCCCTGGACTAGGTAGGAGGCTGTGGAGTGACCCACAGGCATGCAGGTGGGAGGAGGAATCAAGCAACGGAGGGAGGCGGTGGGGAAGAGGCCAGAGTCTGGCTTCAGTTTTGGACAAAAGCAGTTGTACGCTGCAGGCCCTCGGCTGCCCATGAAGCCGCCACACCCTCCTAACTCCCTGGTACCTCTAGTCCCGTCACATCCCTCTGCGACTCAGTCCACGTGGAGCGGGTGCAGGACCAGAGTCCTGAGTCAATGGCGGTTTGGCCCTCGGCAGAGCCTTCACCGCCCTGCTCCTCCTCCCAGGGCTAGGCACCACCCCGTGCCCCGAGCATCCTGGGAGTTGTAGTCCTGCAGTCCTGCAAGTTCCCAGCCAGGAATGGTTAAGAGACAAATGCTCCCAGCATGCACAGCTAGGGGACCCAACTCCCTACTGTCCCTCCACCCATGGCCCACGCCCCTCTGCTTCTACACCCCACCTTCTACCCCGCCTCTTCTCTATACCACGCCAACTGTCCATGCCCTGCACATCCCCCAGAGTATGTGCAGTGTGGTTGGGCTGCATCCTTTGAGGCCAGTACTCAGGTTGGAGTGGGGCTCACCTGCCTGGTTGTTGCTGAGGATGCTTGCAGCCCTGGTGGAAGCTCCCTGGCCAGTATTTGAAACGTAAATTCAATATCTAAAATGGAAATACTGGGTGCATGGGATCCTGGATTTTGCCTTTTAAGGCCCCCTGTCCTACCATCCCCTCCATTCCTCCAGCCTGCCATGATCCTCCCTCAGGACCCCGTGTCAGGGTCGCTGCAGAGAGCCTCCCCTTGGAACCCACCCACCAGAAGGGCCCATACTCATCATAAAAACTCAAAGCCATTCCACTTGCCAAATTGAGGCATAAATGGAACAACCCAGGCAGGTCACGCAAGGGTGAGGGCATTAATAGATAATTGGGAGTATTAAAATCCATCTGATGATGTCATGAGTGAACGTGTTCCACTTTCAAACAAAACATTGCTGTTATTCTGAGATATTGAGTTAGTACCTTTGCACAAATATGCAGGATTTAAAATATTTATTGATGTATAACGCGTACAGAAATATATGCAGAAGTCATCCATATAAACCTCAAAAAATTATTACAATGTGAACACACTTGTGTGACCAAGAACTAGCACCAGCTTCACTCAGGCCTCAACAATCCCTTTCTCCCCCCTTCCTCCCCAAAGGTAACTGACATCTTACCAGCGAACACTGTTTATCAAGTTTGTCTTCTTATATAAGTGTTTTATTGCAGAACAATTTAAACAATATACAAAATAAACAAAATAACACAAGAAGGCCCGTCACCCAGCTTCAACAACTACTAATCGTTTGCCATTTTTGTTTCATCCACACACCATCCCATTCCACCTCATTTTATTATTCTTTTAGTCCTTTGGGTGTGGCGGTGGGGTAAGAGGTACACACACTGAAAGGCACAAATCTCAACCGTACATTTTTGGCAAATAAACATGCCCATATAACCTTCACCCCTTTAAGAATAGGATATTTCCATCACCCCAAGAGAACCACTTCCTGTTCCTTCCTAGGAAATTTTTCCTTCCCCCGAGGCAACTCCTGTTCTGGTTTTTTCACCTTAGGTTCATCTTGGCTGAAATCATCCCACGTGTATTGTTTTCTGTTCAGCTTGCCTCCCTTGGTACGAGGTTGATGAGACTCACCCAGCATGTGTGTGTCAGCGTTTGTTCCTCGGCACGGTTGTGGGCGTTCTGCTCTGTGGATGCCCCGCAGTGCACTCATCTTCCTCCTGGGGATGTGCAGGTCATCTCCTGTGAACATTCTTGTACAAATCCTTTTTGTATGCTATTTAATTCCTTTATTAGCATTTAAGAGGCACACCTTTGCATTTTTTAGTGGTTGGTCCAGATTACAATATGCATCTTTAACAGATCACAGCCTACCTAGACTTAATAATGCACCAGTTTAATCAATGTAAAATATGGAAGACTTGCTACAGAACGGGTCAATTTACCCCTGTCTGTCCTTTGTGCTATTGTTGTCATAAATTTTACATCTTCCCATGTTATAAATCCCACAATACAATGTTATAATTTTTGTTTTAAATAGTCATAGGTCTTTTAAATAAATTAACAGAAAAAAGTAAAGTATTTGGAGGCAGATGATTTGAGGCTCTGCAAATGTACTGTTTCTTCTTTAAGTTTCACCTACAGTTTTTGCATTCATCAGTCAGCCTTACCCACAATAATTATTACTGTGGTGTTCTAGTGGCAATTTTCTATTTCATGCTATCCAGCCGCGTTTATTATTTGGAATTCTGGGAGGAAGTTTCCCTCCCTCCCTCTCTCTTCCTTCTTCCTTTCTTTCTCTCTTTCTTTTTTACTCCTCTTTCTTTCTTCCTTTCTTATTTAATCTATTTTATGTCAGTATAGACTCATGGATATTTATTTGATTCTCTGTGTAATGATCCAATGCTACCATTATTTATTATGTTGCTCACAGTTTTCCAGCTTGAGCCATTGGGAAGTCTTTCAGATTGATTCCTTTTGACACACCTCATCATTTTCTGTGTTTTATTTAAATCACTTTCCTACTTTCTGGCACTACAAGATGATCCAGGCTCATCTTTTATTTTCCATGTCCAGCCCTGGAATTAGCCATTTCTCCAAGAAAACCTGGTTCTTTTTATTGGAGAATGATATTTAGAAACCAAGATCTGGGAGCTATGTGTGCTCATTGATACTAGGGTGTCACTGCTTCTAGACCCTCTCAGCAGAGTTTGGAAATGTATGTATGAATATAAACTCAGGTATACACATCTATCTATCAATCTACCAACCTATCAATCTATCCATCTATCTGGTTAGATATATTAGAAGAGACATGGTTTCATACTGATACTTCCAACTCCTATCCAGCACCACAGAGTTTATTCTAGCATTCTCCTTTTGTTTATTTTTAACTTCTTTCACCAACAGTGAGAAACTTAACTCCAGTTAGCTACAATATATTTACTAATGTGTCAACTAGTTTCAGAATTGCTAACCCATACCCTTATGAAAAAAATTTACCACCTAGATTACAGTGTGTCCAGTACTTTTGTTTTACAGTATCCCATCAGCATACTGTTTTCCAAAGTAACTTAGGTCAGGACCTTTCATCCCCACGCCTTCTGTGTGGTTATGTCACATGCTTGTAATACAGTGAGATTCATTTGTCACTGTATTCCATATGTGTTCCCCAGCATCCTGATTGATTTTTAAAATGTGCAGAGTAAAATTCACTCTTTGTGGTGTACACTTCTATGGGTTTTGACAACTTTATGGTCGTGTATCCACCTCCACAGTACCATACAGAGCTGTTTTTTTCACCCCCCAAAATTCTCTCATACTGTCCGTTTGTAGTCAACCCCTTCCCCCATTCCATCCCTTGGCAACCACTGATCATTTTCCATCTCTGTAATTCTGACTTTTCTATAACGTCATATAAATGAAATCATATACTGCATAGCCTTTTGAATTGGGCTTCCTTCACTTAGAGAAATGCAGCCAAGATTCATCCATGTTGTTGTGTAAATCAAGAGTTTATCCTTTTTATTGCCAAGTAGTATTCTAATGTCCCAATTCACCACAGTTTCTTTCCCCATTCACCTGATGAAGGACATTTAGTTTATTTCTAGCTTGTGGCAATTGTGAATAAAATGGCTATGAAGATTCACACAAAGATTTTTGTTTAAACATTAGTTTTCAATTTTCTTCAGTAAATCCCTAGGAGTGGGATATCTGAGTCATATAATAAGTGTATGTTTAACTTTATAAGAACCTATTAAACCGTTTTCCTAATGCAACTATCATGTTGCATTCCCAGTTCTAGTTGCTCCTTGTCCTCACCAGCACTTGGTATTTACAATTTTATTTTTTATTTTAGCCATCTACTAGGTGTGTGGAATACTATTGTGGCTTCTGCCTCCTCTTTGAAAGTGAGATCTGCTAAATATAGAATCCTGTGTTGACTTTTGGGTTTTCTTTCTGCACTTGAAAGATGTCGTTTTGTTGTTGAGTTGTCTCTTTTGTTTTTGATAATATATCATCCATCATTCACATTATTTCTCCCTGTATGTAGTCTTCCCCTGTATATATGGATTTCCCTGACTGCTTTCAAGATTTTTGTTTTATCTTTGGATTTTAGCAGCTTGACTATCATGTGCTCAGGGGTGGTTTAATTTGTATTTTATTTTGTGGGTTTCCTGACTTTCTTGGATCTAAAATTTTAGATTTTCAACCAAATTTTGGAAATTTTATGCTATTACTTATTGATTTGCCTTTCTGCCTCATTTAATTTTTCTGTCTCTCTCCTCTCTGCTGGAAACTCAATCATCTCACAGGTAAGGTTCTCTTCATTTTTCTTCAAAATTTTTACATTCTTTTGTTCAGACTGGAAAATTTATATTGCTCTCTCTTCATGTTTCTTCTACTGTCTCTAATGTACATGTAAACTCAAAAGTATTTTTTTTATTTCATCTTCCTATTTGGTTCTTTTTTGTAATTTCCACTTCTCTGCTGAGTTTCCACATCTGTTCATTCATTATGAGAATATTTTTCTTTACCACCATGATCATCTTTATAATAGCTATTTTCTTATCCTTGTCTGCTAATTGCAACACCTTGGGGAGAGTTTCTACTGCCGGCTTTTGGTCATACATGGATTACATTTTCCTATCTCTTCAAATTTCATGATTTTTTAAACTGTCTACTGGAAACCATGAATGATAGTTATAGAGACTCTGGATTCTATTGTATTACTTTGAAGAGTGCTGTTATTTTTCTAACAGGGAGTTAATATGACTAGACTGAAACTTCAATCTTCTCTCCTTTACAGTGGGCATAGCTGAAATCCTCGATCAGTTCTTTCATCTACCAATTGCTGTTTTTACACTAGGCTCTCTGGGGCCTACCCTGCATGTGTGTTGTTCAAAGATCTGCCCATTGGGTGTGTGTGTGAGGGAGACTTACATATATATTTTGAGATTTTCCTCTTTGTGTCTCCCTCCATTCCAGATTTTCTCCCCTAACTTTCCAGCTACTCTGTCAGTTCCAAAATATATCCTCTAACATTACAAGTAAGACGGTAGTTTTTCCCTTATGTGGGCCATGTACAGATTTTGGAATGCTTTGAGGCAAAAGAATCAAGCTTGCAAATATCTCCTGGTGCAATTCCCATCATTTAAGGGAAGACTCCCTCACAGTTCTGGTTGCTTTTGTAAGAGATTTATACATACACACATATACACATTTATTGTATGTGTACTACATATAAATACATGATTCTATATAAATATATATAATACTTTATGCAGATTTTATCATTGTTATCTGTTAGAACATTAGTTCAACAAGCTACTCCACCATTCCTGGAAGCAAGACCTCGGTTTTGTTTCTTTTTTGTATTTTATATAAATGGAATTAAAAAATGTATAGCCTTTTGAATATAATTTCTTTTATGCAGCCTTATGGTTAGGATATTTATCCATGCTATTGCATGTAGCTACTGTTTGTTCATTTGTTGAAAATAATTAATTTTTTTAAATGGTCATAAAATATGCATAACATAAAACTGACCATTTTAACCATTTTTAAGTGTACAGTTCAGTGACATTCAGTGCATTCACATTATTGTGTAGCCATAACCTCCAACCATCCACAGAACTATTTTCACATTTCACTGAAACTCTGTGCCCATTAAGCAACAACTCCTTGTTATCCCTCCCTCTTGCCCTTGGGAACCACCATTCTCCTTTCTATTCCTATGAATTTGAGTACTCTAAGTACCTTATATGAGTGGAATCATACAGTATTTTTCCTTTTGTGGATGGCTTTATTTCACTTAGCATAAAGTCCTCAAGGTTCATCCATGTCATAGCATGTGTCAGAATTTCTTCCTTTTTAAGGGTGAATGGTATTCCACTGTCTGTACACACCACTGTTTTTTTGTCAATTCATCCGTTGATGGACACCTGGCTTTCTTCCAGCTTCTGGTTATTTTGAATAATGCTGTTAAGAACATGGGTGTACATATATGTCTATACCTCTGCATTCAATTCTTTTGGGTGTATGTCCACAAATGGTGTTCTGAGATTCATTTTTTCACACGTGGGAGGGTTCCCCACACCTCCAAAAAGCAATTCTTGGAATGCCAGCTGGTCGTCAGATAATTCAACTCAATTTGATGCTGTCAACCCAGAGATACATCAGATTCCCCAGGTTGAGGACTCAGTCCTATAAGACTGCACCCCCACTCAACCTCACCTCAACTTCAGATGCCAGTTAGAAGCCCAGGCTCTTACTTGTACTTCTGACTGACTGGCTATAAACCAGAGGTTCCCACAACCTCCTCATTGGGTTTGATTAATTTGCTAGAGTGGCTCACAAAACTCAGAGAAACGTTTACTAGATCACCAGTTTAATATAAAAGGATATAACTCAAGAAAAGCCTGATGGAAGCAGTGCATAGGGAAAGGTATGTGAGAAGGGGCACAGAGTTTTCATGCCATCTCCAGGTTCACCACTGTCCAGGCACTCCTTATCATTGCCAACCTGGAAGCTCTCTGAAGCTCCTTCTATTGGGATTTTTATGGAAGCTCCCTCATGTAGGCATGATCAATTACTAACTCAGTTTCTGGCCCCTCTCCCCCCTCTGGAGGATAAGGGGTAGGGCTAAAAATATCAAGCTTCTAATCAGGGCTTGGTCTTTCTGGTGACCATCCAGGAGCCATCCAGGAGCCTAACCAGAGTTGCCTCAATAAAACAAAAGATTATCCAAGTGTTCTTATCACTTAGGAAATTACAAGGGGTCTTTCCCTGTGGCTTAGCACTTAAGTGCGCATGCTCCGCTGCTGCCAGCCCAGGTTCGGATCCTTGGCGCGCACCGACGCACCGCTTGTCTGGCCATGCTGAGGCCACATCCCACATACAGCCACTAGAAGGATGTGCAACTATGACATACAACTATCTACTGGGACTTTGGGGGAAAAAATGGAAGAGGCTTGGCAATAGATGTTAGCTCAGAGCCGGTCTTCCTCAGCAAAAAGAGGAGGAATAGCACGGATGTTATCTCAGAGCTGATCTTCCTCAAAAAAAAAAAAAGGCAATTACAAGGGTTTTAGGGGCTCTGTGTAAGGGATGGTGTCAAAGACAAATATTAGAATAAGAGATGCTCCTATTGTTCTTATCATTTAAGAAATCACAAAGGTTTTAGCAGCTCATTGCCAGGAACTGGAGGCAGAGATTTATAAATATTTTTTCTATTATTTCAGAACCCATAAGTGTAATTGCTAGATAATATCGTAATTCTATTTTTAATTTTTGAAGGAACTGCCATACTGTTTTCCACAGTTTTATATTCTCACCCTCATTGCACAAAGGTCGCAATTTCTCAACATCCTTGCCAACACTTGTTATTTTTTGATTTTGTGATAGTAACTATGCTAATGGGTGTGAAGATGTATCTCATTTTGGTTTGATTTTGCATTTTCCTGATATTTAATGATGTGGAGCATCTTTTCATGTGTTTACTGGCCATTTTATATCTTCTTTGGAGAAAAGTCTATTCAAGTCCTCTGTGCACTTTTAAATTGTGTTTTTTTTTTATTGCTGGGTTGTAGGAGTTCTTTATATATTCTAGACATCAATCCCTTATCAGATATGTGATTTGCAAATATTTTCAACCATTCTGTGGGTTGCCATTTTACTCTGTTGATAGTACCTTATGATACAGAAAACTTTTACATTTTGATGAAGTCCAATTTGTTATTTTGTTGTTGTTGTTGCTTATGTCTTTGGTGTCATATTAAAGAAAGCATTATTGGCAATGGCATTTGGACCCAATGACATGTAGCTTTTACCCTGTGTTTTCTTCTAAGGATTTTATAGCTTCAACTCTATCATTTAGATCTTTGATCCATTTTGAGTTAATTTTTGTATATGATGTAAGGTAAGGGTCCAACCTCATTCTTTTGCATGTGGGTATCCAGTTTTCCAGCACGATTTGTTGAAAAACTTATCCTTTCTCCAATGAATGGTCTTTGCACCCTTGTCAAAAATCATTTGACCATATATGTAAAGATTTATTTCAGGGATCTCTATACTGTTTCATTAGTATATTGTATGTATTTATGCCAGTACTGTGCTGTTTCGATTATTTTGTAGTAAGATTTGAAATCAGAAAGTGTGAGTTCTCTAACTTTGTTCTTCATTTTCTAGATTGTTTTGGCTATTCAGGGTCCCTTGAGAGTCCATATGAATTTTAGCATAGACTTTTCTATTATTGCAAAAATTTCATTGGAATTTTTAGATCCGTGAGTAAGTTGACTCTTAAGTATTTTACTCTTTTTGATGCAATTTTAAATAAAAATGTAAGGTTTTAAAATTTCTTTTTCAGATTATTTATTACTAATGTATAGAAGAACAACTGATTTTTGCATGTTGACTTTGTGTCCCACTACTGTGCAGAATTTATTAGTTCTAACAATTTTTTGAGCAATTTTTAGGGGTTTCAGCATATAAGATATTATATGCTGAAACCCCTAAACAAATATAATATTACTTCTTCCTTTCCAATTTGGATGCTATTTCTTTCTTTTTCTTGTCTAATTGCTTTGGCTAGAACTTCTAATGTCATGTTGAATAGAAGTTGTGAAAGTGGGCCTTCTTGCCTTGTTCCTGATCTTAGAGAAAAAGCTTTCAGTCTTTCACCCTTGAATATGATGTTCTCTGTGGATTTCTCTATATGGCTTTTATTATGTTGAAATAGCTTCCTTTTACTCTGAGGGCTTTTTAGTGTTTTTAACATGAAACCATGTTTAGTTTTGCCAAACACTTTTTCTGCATCCATCGAGATGATCATTTTTTTCCCTTCATTCTGTTAATGTGGTTAATTACATTGATTCATTTTCATATATTGAAACTTCCTTGTATTCCAGAAATAAATCCCACATAAAAGTGATGTATAATCCTTTTAATATGCTGCTGAATTTTGTTTGTTACTATTTTATTGAGGATTTTTGTATCAATATTCATGGTAGCTATTGACCTGTAGTTTTCTTTTCTCTTAGTGTCTTTGGCTTTGATATCAGGGTAGTGTTAACTCCATAGGATGACTTTAGAAGTATTCTCTCCTCTTCAACTTTTGAAAGAGTTTGAAAAGAATTGGTGTTAGTTAATTAAAAAAAGTCTTTGGGCCCAGGAATAAATTCAGCATAAAATAAATACAAATAAATATTTTTTTAAATGTGAAAAAGTTTTTTCCTAAAAAACATTAAAAATTATGCAAGTACATCATTTATCACTTTATTCCTAAAAAGTGTTTTTAACCTAATAGTAAGCATGAACACATTGTTAGAATTAAAATGACTCAAGTGTTAATTTTCTTCATTGCAAATTTTCTGACAAAAGTATATGATGCCATCATGTATGACATCTTTTATGAAAAAATGGTCATTATTTTGTAGTATTTGAGAACATTAAGAATTTTCCCAGTGGCCTCTGACAATACTCTGATATGCAAAGTTATCTTTTCAACATGTATGTCTTATTATCATCTTTCACAAATTAACAAACTCTGTCAGGTGTTAATTAATCAACTACTTTGCATATGATTCAGGTTCTCCACCATCAACTTCTCTACTCATCACGAAATTCTACAACTTCTGCAAGACTAACAATTTTACCTTACACTGTATTTATCTCATGTGGTTTAAAACATCCAAAATCATTGATAAACTGACCCTGCCCAAACTAAAGCATGGTGAATTATAAAAGATGGTCTCTGTTAAATGGGGAGGTATTTCATGTTGAACTTAATTTTATAAGTAGTCAATTTATTACAGTGTATTTTTCTGTTATGTATTTCACTTCTTTTTTAAAAGAAATGATAGTTGAGGGCACTTGGATAATAAAAATTTGAGAAAATAAGGAACTGATACACACTGTAAGCTTCAAATGTTTTCAAGCATAAGATACAATAAGAACTAATACCAAGAAATGGCAGAGGAAATAGAGATAAGAGGATGAAATTGCAAAACTGAATCTACAATTATATCTCAATGGCTACGGTTGTGGTGCCAAGAAGGTGGTGAAGTCAAAGAATTTGTATAGATGATAAACAGACTGCAAAGAAAAGACTGAAATTTGTGTGTGTGTGTGTGAGGAAGATCAACCCTGAGCTAACACCCATGCTAATCCTCCTCCTTTTGCTGAGGAAGACCGGCTCTGAGTTAACATCTATTGCCAATCTTCCTCCTTGTTTTCCCCAAAGCCCCAATAGATAGTTGTATGTCGTAGTTGCACATGCTTCTAGTTGCTGTATGTGGGTCATGGCCTCAGCATGGCCGGAGAAGCAGTGCGTCGGTGTGCGCCCGGGGTCCAAATCCGGGCTGTCAGTAGCAGATTGCGCACACTTAACCACTAAGCCACGGGGCCGGCCCAAGACTGAAATTTTTATACAGAGAATTTTTACAGCGATATTACAGATAGAGAACAAGGAAGAGAAGTTGGAGTGAGAGACTATCTGTTCTCTTGAACAAAAAACCAATTTGCTGAAATCTTTATTCCCCTCTAAGACACTATCTTTACCTGCAAAATCTGAGCACTGAATCAATGTCACAATCCTCCTTTTCCATCCCTGGGGAACAGAGCAATTAAGCTCATCTGAAACCTCAACTGCCCATCCTGTGAAATAAAGCCGGCCATCCATTCTCACAGGGGAGCCAACTGGAGGTAGGATTTTTCGTTCTGAATTCAGCTCAACATCTTCAAAGAATTGTATCTGGCCTTCCTTATCCAGGGCTATCAATGAAGGGCTGGCTGGCTTTCAGAGAAGAGCAATTTACAGTCAGCTGAGACATTTTCTGTTGAGCTCTCTAGAGAAGGATGTGGGGCTTGTCAGTAAGAGTTGATTTCTATACGGGTTATAATTTTATTTTATTCAGAGATTTATAAAGAAATATACATGGTAAATATTACTTAATGTCAAGAAAAGAGGTTGTCTATTCTCTGATCATTTAAGCAAAATCCTCCTCTCAGGACCCACCCGTGGACAAAGCCCAGATTCAATCTCCAAGAGTCTGCCAGGCACTCTGTGGTTCATGGGAAGCCCTCAAGTTGGCAGCCTGTTCCCTTGTGTCCTGTGCTGGTACTTAATCTTCCATCTCTTCAGGGCACAACTAGACAGAGGCTTATCATATCCTAAAGGGACTTGACATTGGAGAAATAAACTTTTCATTATCTTTAGATTTTTACACTTTTCCAAAATTCTGTCAGGGCCGGCCCCATGGCTTAGCGGATAAGTGCATGCAGTCCGCTGCTGGCGGCCTGAGTTCGGATCCTGGGTGCGCACCGACACACCACTTCTCCGGCCATGTTGAGGCCCACATACGGCAACTAGAAGGATGAGCAGCTATGGCATAAAACTATCTACTGGGGCTTTGGGGGGAAAAATATCTCTCAACATTTCCAGTAATTGTGCAGCAGTTTACCCAACACTAAGGTTCTCACTACTAAAAATTAAAATAAATAAATTTTGAAAAGGAAAAAAGTGATCTTTGCAACTTTGTACAGAATCTATACAATGGGTGCATCTTTAGAAAGGGAGGAAAGATAACAAATTTAACTATTTTGGTTAGTTAACACAGTAAGTAATATATTTTATGTATTAGCAATTTTGAGATTATTTGTATTTAAAAATACTGCATCAAACTCCTAAATCATTGTATGTGGTAGAGTCTGCCATCTTCTTTGGCTGAACAATTATATACAGTAAGTCAGCCTAAATTCTTCCATTCCTGTATAATATTATATGTGGGTGGTAAAGGTTAGTTCTTATAGATTATTTGAACACGTGCATATCGCAAAATACAAGTGACCATTAAAAATTAAAACATTCAACAAATAGAAGATTAGTTGATTCCCAGAAAAAGAAAACACTACTGTGACATTAAGGCTAAAATTGTCATAAAGGAAGCCAAAATACACTCAAGTCAAGCTTTTGCTGAAAAGTTAAATGGCTCATCTTTGAAACTTTATCAGGTTTATTATGTAAGCAAGATACTTTCAGAGCCTAGAATACAGAAAGTGCTTATTGATACGTAAGCATTGTGATCATTTATTTTGTAAATGTTAATATTACAGATATAATTCATTTTCTACTATATTCAGATTTTCAAGTTCTGCTAAATCTTAAGGCCACATTACTGGCAAGTTGGAATACCTCTAGACATCTGAAAAATATGAATCCTACACAGAAGCATATAAATTCTCTATTCATCAGGTTCTAAATTCTAAAACATTCTAAGCTTTTGGAACAATCCAATGACATTCCAAATTGACAGTAAGGCTGCATGTGCCACACATGATCCTATAGGAAGAGAATTCTAGATTTTAAATAGAGGAGATTGTGCACAAAAATAAAGTACATTTTCACATCTGAAAGGGGATTTCAAGAAATAAGGGACTCTCAGAACATGTGGTAAGCAGTAAATAACTTACCAAGGTCTCTCTAAAGGAGAACATATTGTGGAAAAAAAAGCTTCACATACAGAGAGCTAAAATGGCATCTCTGGAATCCTCACGATGAAACAGACACTCAAATACTTTTTCCTAAAATTTAAAATGTGTCTTATTCTCCAAACAAATACCACTTCCCTGCCTTTCAGCTTACCTGGGCATGGTGACATGTTGGAATCATTTTTCTATTTCATTGGCTCTTAAACTTGATGAGTACCAGAAGCACCTGGAGGCCTTGTTGAAACCCAGGTTGCCAGGCCCCACCCTAGAATTTCCAGTTCAGCAATTCTGCAGCAGCACGAGAGAATTTGCACTTCTGCCCAGTTCCAAGGTGATGCTGATGCTGCTGGTTCAGGGACCCCACTTTGAGAACCACAGACTAATTTATACCCTATATATAGTTACCAAATCCATTATTTTATCCCTTGCCTGCTACTTTTCCTTTATCACATCAGCACTTTAGCTGCGAATCTCCTCACCTAGCAATGGGAATACTTGGAGAATTTAACAGCTGGTCCTTCTTTCTGGCTCAGTTCTCCCTCTTCCTCTCAAAACTATAGTCTCTTGCCAGGTAATTTTTCCTTAAACATCAGTTCATCATAGATCTTCCTTGGTCAAAAACTCATGGCTCTTATGCTGAACACAAGACATTTTAAATTCTCTACTTGGCTCATAAGGTCTGTAATAGCCCATAGAATGTGGACACCCTGTTCCTTACCCTGCCTGTTATACAGGAGTATGTGAGGATTACATAAGATACAGTCAGTTCTCGTTATGCACAGTGTGACATTCTATAAAGTCACTGTGAACACTGAATCAGTGAATATGACCCACTGCTCCTACAGGAAATGCAGGGTTAGGTTCCCGCAAGCTTTAGTCACATTTTCTTCAACTGATCAATACATAACCTTTTTCTCTGTCTGTTTCTCTTTAAAGTCACCTTATTTAATATATATTGTTGATATATTAACATTGAACTTAGACTAACAGCACTGTACCTCGTGTCTAAAAGAAGGTTGTCGAACACACATACTTTCTCCGTAAAGGCACGTCACAGCCTCTTGCCCTGAGGAACACCAGGCAGCATTGCAGCACTACACATGGGGGATATATTAAACAGGCAAGTCACTAACACAAGGCACAAAAAGATAACAAATGAGGCACTAACTGGACTGCAGGAAGGACACTTGTTTACAGTATGGGCTGAAACAACAAGGCAGAGCGTCACCTTGTTCCCCTCAGCTGGGAACGTGCACTTCAAGTGAATCAAATTTTTCACCACTTTGCGCTTATCTGCAAATGGACATGAAAGCCCTGTGAGTGTTGAGTTGGGGGCTGCCAGTACATTTTAGCTAGTAGGCAAGTGTGCAGACACGGAATCCACAAATAATGAGGATCAACTATTTTATGAAAGCATCTTTTCAAAACCAGAGTATTGTTCAGATATAAGAGCAATAATGATAACACAACAGCTAACATGTTAATGCCTACTATGTGCCAAGAGCTCTTCTAAATACTTTACTTAAGTTAATGCATTTAAATTTCACTAAAACCCTATGAGACAGGAGTTCTCAGTAGCCCCATTTTATAGATGAGGAAACTAAGGCTCAGAGAGTAAATACTTTGCACAGGTTCCCCAGTTAAAAGTAGGATAACTGGGATTGGTGCCGAGACACACTGGTCCAAAGCCCACAGCCTCAACCACTATGGTAGGAACGTGAGCGAATTTTCTACCACTCCCCAAAAAGCCCCTTCTGCTCCAGCCAGTGTGGTTTCCCACATACTTATTCACTCATCAAACATTTTCTGAATGCCTCCAAGGTGTCAGGTACTGTGTTTAGATACTGCAGGGACAAATAGAATGTCGACGCAAATATTGAATAAAAAATCTATAAAACCAAATTGGGGTGAGTTTATTATGAGCCAACCTTTGAGGACCATATAGCCCAGAAGAATCCTTTCACGAAGAAATGGAGCACTCCAAATAAGTGGGGTGTACAGAGTGGTTATATACCATCAAAGAGCATGTACCACATGTGATTGCAATGTCCCTTTTACAATAGCCTCGACATTGACATGTTGGCACGTGGATTGATGGACACTGTGGGTATCATGTCTGCTGTCTCCATGGGCGTGGCTGTTGTGTTAAGTTGGGTTGTCACAGGATGAGTGCAGCAATCAAATCCTAGCCTAGGGAGAAATGCTTATCCTTAAGGAAATGTCAATGTGGGGATGTTGTATTTACATTTTAAGGGCATTGCTTTTGTCTTTGGGACACGTTAATTGTTTAAAGCGGATATACAATGGATGAACAGAAGCTACAGGCCCCTTTTGGAAAAAAAAAACAAGATCAGGCCCAATTAGTTTTACACCAAATGGCTTCCTCATATGCTCCAATATATCCTATTGCTTGCCATTTATTTATGGTTTTCCCCCTTTTGATCTATAATCGTTCCATAGAAAACATTGATGATCAAAATATTGTCCCTTGGCACCAGGGTGCTTGCTGTCTGCCCTGGGATTATCATGTCCCTTGGTACCAGGCTTTTTTTATCTCATCTATTTGCCCAGTTGTCCACCGTGTAGGGAATTAATGGGATATTGTGGACAAGCAAAGAGGTATATATATATAAACAGAGGAAGCATTTCATGAGTTTTGGATAATTTTAGGTTGTTGCACAAAGATTGTATATGCGCCTTTTTTTTTTAATATATATATCCCCTTATGTACATTGTACACAATTATAGAACAAATACGGTAACAATGATAATAATTTAACATTTTTTTGAAAGATTAGTTTAAAATCAGATTTTAGGCATAGTCCTTATCAGAAAAGGAAATTTGTCCAAAGTTATAAGATTGATCGGCCCTCTCAAGTCGCTGAGCGATCATTACTCTATTTTGCATGACAGTCTTACAGCACTGAGTAAAGAAAACAACAATCAGTTTGAATATTATGATTAGTACAAGAATTTCAAGAAGTAATAGAAATAGGACATGCAATCCAGATCGAAAAAAGGAACCAATACCAGAAGGGAGCTGATGGTGCTCAGGGCAAGCTACCCCAGGAGGCACCACTCTGGTATGTGGATCATTTCGAGCTGAAGACAATAAGGACTCAGAGAACTCAGGAAGAATATTTGAGTTTCCCCTCCCAAACTGCCTAAAGAATTTAAAACAAAAGATCTGTTTCAGGAAGGAGTTATTATCATGATGGCTGTAAAGATAATGTAGGATAGAGGTTACAACAGGAAAGGTACCAAGCCCCTTTTATCAAAAACTCTATCTCTCCCTGACCACATTATCTATAGATGACTCTGAGAAGAGTTGTCAGGCAAACATTTGCATTTCTATCTCCATGTGAGTTGTCTTCTTGCCCTCTGAGGTCCCAGACCACTACCCACCCCCAACACCTTCCTCGCCTTTAGCTGCAATACTTAAGCGGGCAGCTTAGACAGAGGGACGAGTTGCTCATTTCTGAGTTCTCCCATGTATGTATGTTATTAAACTTGGTATTACTTTCTCAGGCTAACCTGTCTTGTTAATTATTTGGCCAGCCATAAGAACCTTGAGGAAAAGGGCAGAGGGAGATTCTCCCTCTCTCCCGACAGAGCCAAGCAAACAAATCAAGGCTGGGTGGAGGATCACTTATGGCATTCACCTGTTTTTTCATGTGCTTTAGTAGAGATGACACATTGGAAGACTGGTCAGGTATAAAAACACAGCATTCGGTTTGAATGATCGTGCACGTACCACCTTGGGATGCTGTAAGAATATCTAAGGCCATTCTCTTTTGAAGCACAGCTGTTCTCATTAAAGACATTTCAGTATTTAATAAAACTATTGTTGCCTGACAATCGTTAAGGGCTTTTTGAGTACATTTTGTCAGAGCCTGTCTATGTGATATGACATCTTCTAGCCCCAAGGAAGGAGCAAATATAGCTGTTAGGTGGTCATACTAGTGAAATACTGAACGAGCCCATCTGGCCTTAAGGAGAGGCAGATTGTCAACAGATATTAGCTCTGGGCAAATCTTTCCCTGTATCCAAAAGAAGCCCAGAGTGCAGCACCCTAGCCATCCTGGTGGCAGCCAAGGCCAGAGGTTTGTTCCACATAACCACTGAGTTCAATTAGGAGCCGTCCAATACAAGCTTGGTCTTCGAGACCGGTCTGTTCTAAATCAATCACGTTTTTTAAGTATAATAGTATTCTGACATGACTTCAGCAGGGTATCCAGCCCATCTTTTGAGTGTAATTTGGTAGATTTTGTTTGGAATGATTTCTCTGTTCCCAACATGAAGGTGCCGGTATGTTTAAAGATCCAAGGCTAGAAGTAAGCCAAACATATCCATCCCAAATTTGTGTGAAACCTTCCATAGTTTTTATTGTAATGTCTTGTTTCTTTTGTTTATCTGCAATTTGTTGGGATAACCGGATGGTTTGAGTAACAGAAAAAGAATAACCATAACCTGTATTATTAATGGTATGCGTTATTGGCCATGTTTCAGGATCATAATTAGTAATATCAGATGAACTGCAAACATTAGAACTAGATCTTTGCATCACAATAAGTTGCTTTAGAGCTTTCCAATCTGTGCCTCGAAAGGGAAAGACCCACCAAGGGTCTTAGAAAGTGGAAGTTGGCCACATAACCAACAAGTAGACTGATTTTCATGTGTAGCAAAGAAATGTGCCCATTGCAGAAAAACATTGTCTTCAGAGGTCCATTGAGATGTAGATTGGAAAAACAAACATAGCTTTAGGAAAACCTTACATGGCATTTTCTTTTTGGTGATTAAGAAAAGGTTGTGTAATTAGGTTCTAATCTATCTTATAAAGTTGAAGGGTAAAGTATTGGTGTAGGAAAATGGTAAGGCAATATAGATATTGATTATTTTAGCAATTACATAAAGCTTAAACTTTACGAGGGTTTACATGAAGAGATATAAAGTTAGGCATACAGGCCTGGTCCGGAGTCTTGGGACAGCTGTCTACAACAGATGTTGTCTTCTTCTCATCCTGGTTTGGAAATGTTCATCTTGGTCAGTCGAAGTCAGGTGTCAGAGACTACAGTTGAAGTCCATTCAGGTGGAGAAGACTTTTATGAATGAGAAATGTGAGTCCATGAGTCTATGCCTTTAAATTTTGCAGCACATGGCTTGGTTAAAAGCACCTGATATGGTTCTTTTCAACGGGGCTGCAAAGAGTCTTTGCTCAGATGTCTTTTCCAATAAACAAAATCTCCAGGTTGTACTCCATGATCCTTAAGGTCTTCTTCACCCGGGAGCTTAGTGTGAAATGAATTAGCCACCAATTTCTCATTTCTTTTAGGAGCCACAATGAGACCTTGACAATAATGTAAAATATCTCCTTTAAGTAAAGTTGGTTCACACATTTCTTTGTCAAATTGCATGGGTCGTTCAGTTATTATTTCCAAAGGAGACAGTCGATGTTTACCAAAGGGCATAGAACTAAGACTGAGAAGCAGAAGAGCCTTTGGCCATGAGGGATTAAATGCTTCTGAAAGCTTTGCCAATTGAATTTTGAGGGTGCCATTAGTTCTTTCCATCAATCCTGAGGATTGGGGATGGTAAACGCAGTGGAAATGCTGCATTATTGGTCAACTATTACAAATAGATTTAATTATTTGTCCAGTGAAATGAGTTCCCCGGTCACTATGTAACTCGGTAGGAATTCCCCAAACAGAAATTATTCTAATAGTAATTTTCCTATTGTTAGAGCCGTTGCTCTTCTGCAATGAAAGGCCTCAACCCAATGTGAGACCATACAGATCATTACCAAGATGTATTTATATCATTGAGATGGTGGCATTTGGACAAAGTCCAATTGCCATACCTCAAAGGGTCTCTTAGGAAGGGGAAAGTGGCCTTGTGACCCATGAAGTAGTTTCCCTGGATTATATTTTGGGCATATAGCACAAGGAGTATAAGCTTTATGGGCCACTGTGGGAAAAAGTTTCTTAAAGTATTTTTTTCACCATAAAAATCATCTTTTCAAGTGCCCAGTGGGTTAGTTGGTGTATATGCTGGAGCAGTGGAAATTGTGCTCCAACAGATACTGTGGGTTTCCTATTGGGCCAAAACCATATCTATGAGGTGGTGTGAAAAACTCCCCCTTTTGAATACCATATCACTTTTTCTTCTCTCGTGGCCACTTCTTGGGCGTGTAGAAGGAAGTCTTTTACTGGGTTAGCAGAGTTAATAGGAAGCAGCAGGCATTCTCGAGGCTGGGTAGGGCAAGCCTTCAAGGCTGCTTGTTTAGCAGCTGCATCAGCAAGCTGGTTTCCTGTAGCTTCCAAAGTATCAGATTTGGAATGCCCTGGCATTTTAATAGTCGTTAGTTGTCTTGGTAGCTGTATGGAATTTAATAATTCTGCAACCTGTTTCCCATTCTTTATAGGCTTACCTGAAGAGGTTAAAAGTCCTCGTTGTTTCCACAGCATTCCCAAATCACGTGTTACTCTGAAAGCATGACGGCTGTCAGTGTAGATACTTGCTACCTGGTCTCTGGCCAATTGACAAGCTGGAGTTAAAGCAATTAACTCAGCTTGCTGTGCTGACTTTAACTCTGGTAAATAAGAACTCTCGATTACTTCTACTGAGGACGTTACTGCCTATCCAGCCTGATAATGTCCTTGTTCATCCTTTGAGTAAGATCCATCTGTAAACCAAATTAGATCAGCATTATCAATGAGAGTTTCTTGCAAATCATTCCTAGGAGTAAGTAGATAATTAATTAACAAAACGCACTCATGGGCATCTTTTTGTGATGCTGGAAGTAAAGTTGCAGGGTTAAGATAATTACACCGAGCTAAGGTAATATTAGGAGCAGAGACCAACAGAACTTCATAGGAGGCTAGCCGGCTGACAGAGTAATGCTGAGTGTGATGAGAATTTAGGAGAGATTTGACTGAGTGAAGAAGATAGATAGTCAAAGGAATCCCCATCACTATTTCTTCAGTGGTCTTGCATAAGAACGCTGTTGCTGAAATGGCTCTAATACAAGGTGGAAGCCCTTTTGCCACTGAATCTAACTGCTGACTATAATACCCTATAGGTCGATGTCGACCTCCGTGTTTTTGAGTTAAGATACCTAAGGCATTTCCTTTATCTTCATGTAGGAAGAGGAATAACGACAAGCTGTAATTAGGATGTCCTAACGCTGGTACTTGGGCCAAAACAGACTTGAAGGTAGTTACTGCCTTCCCTCCTTCTGGTGTCCATTCAATTAAATCAGGCTGGTCAGACTTAGTAACATATGTAAGGGCTGGGCAATAAGTGAAATGTTAGGTACCCAGTTCCTGCAATATCCAGTTAGTCCTAAGAATCCTCTTAACTGTTTCTTTGTCTTAGGGAGAGTAAAAGCCAGGATTCTTTTAATCCTTTCAGAATCAATCAACGGTCCATCTTTAGATATCAAGTGTATTAGATATTTTACAATAGGCAGGCAAAAATGTAATTTGTCCTTGGACACTTTATGCCCCTTAGATGCTAGCTGTTGCAATAGATAAATTGTGCCCTTCTGAGGACCCAACTTAGTGTTTGAACACAAGAACAAATCATCCACATATTGAATTAAAGTGGAGTCATTAGGGAATTCTGTATTCACTAAGTCAGCCTTGAGTATCCGGGAAAAATAAGTGGGGCTTTCAGTCTAGCCCTGTGGCAACACTGTCCTGGTATCCTGGCGATCTTCCCACGTGAAGGCAAAAAGATATTGACTATCCTTTTCCATGGAAATGCTAAAGAAGGCACTGCATAAATCAATGACTGAGCAATAGCAGCTGTTAGTTGGAATGGTTGAGAGCAAAGTGTGTGGGTTAGGATCCACAGGATGTCGGGGAATCACGATATTATTTATAGCTCTCAGATCTTGAACAAATCTCCCGCCTTTCCCATTCGGCTTTTTTACGGGCAAGATAGGTATATTACAGGGACTAGCACAAGGAAATATAAGTCTCTTTTCAAGAAATTCCTGAATGATAGGCCTCATCCCATTTAATGCTTCTGGTTTAAGTGGATATTGCCGAATATTAGGTAGACGTTTAGAGTTGTCAACAGTCACCTTAATAGGAGTAGCTGATTTAATTTTCCGAATATCTGAAGGGGATGATGACCATAATTATCTAGACACTTGTGATAACAGGTCATCAGTTTTCTCTTCTTCTATTTGAGTCATTGATTTCACAGTCATCAACCTTTCAGCAATTACATTCTGGTCAGCATCCCGATTTTCTGAATCCAGAAGCATTTTGCCCTTTTGTGAAAAGGCAATATGGGTGTTGTATGCTTCTAAAAGATCTCGTCCAATCAAATGAATTGGAGCACATTTAACCAGAAGAAATATATTTTTTCCTGTGATGGTTCTTAATTGAAAAATGATTGGTTCTGATTTAAAAACCTGCATTGGAAAATTCGAAACACTTACCATTTGAACTGTCTGTTTACTCCGAGGGAGAGGGCAATGAATAAGGGTAGGGCTGAGGACAGATAAGGTAGCCCCGCTATCTACTAGGGCCTTTAAAGTTTCTCCTCTAATAGTTATCTCAATTTTCCCTAAGGCATTTGTGAGGAGGAGGGGAAATGCCCTCTCGTAATCCTCTGAGCAGCCTAATTCCTGTTTATTGCTGTCACGCCCTAAGTCCCATTTGACTTTACGGCAGTGTCCTTTGAAATGACCAGGCTTTTTGCAATAGTAACAGACAAGGTCATTTCGTTTCTGGTTAGATTTGAAAAGGTTTGCTTTTGTTGGGGCACTAAGCTGTTGTAGCTGTATACTCATAAGCTTAGTGGCCTTTTTGTTTTCTGTAATGTTTTAGATAATTTATCTGTAATAGTGACAAGAGCACTAGCATGCATTAAAGTGCAATCCAGTTCATGTCTCTTAACTAACTTTGCTAATTCCTCATCTAATCCTTCTAAAAAAATTGAATTGAAAATTGAATCATTCTGGTGATCCTCAAAACTTTCAGGAGCCATCCCAGAGTGCTGTTTGAATGTTTTCTCAAGCCTTTCAAAATAATCAAAGATAGATTCCTCGGGTCTATGCTTACATTACTGGAATTTAGCACCATCTATCTTCCTGGAAAAAATTACTGGAATGGCTTTGTGTAAGTTTTGAGTGATATCCCTACACTCCTTAAGGCCATGAGGCTCATGCCTATGGAAATCCTCCAGGGGGTCTCCAATCTGCCTCTTTTATCCATTCATTTGTTTTGTTCTCAGACACCAGCAAATGCACAAGCTGATATAAATCTGAACATCCTGGTGCATATGTTCTAACAATTAAGTCAAATTCTCGAGCAAACCCTAAAGGATCTTGCAAAGGGTCTGGGAAGCCCTTTGTCAAATTCTTAAGTTCAGTTCTAGTCCAGAGAGTATACACAAGAGCAGGCTCACCTCTCCCAGTAACAGGTTTCTCCTTAAAGGGAGCCACTATAACTTTAGGTCTTTCAATATCTGCCCCTGAGTGTTACTCCTTGTTTTCTCTAGGGGTGGAGGAGGAGGGAAAGGTGCAGGAGGAGGAGATGAGCTCTGAGGTGCCAAAAGCGGTGGCGGTGGAGGAGGTAGAGGAGGTGAGGGGGGTGGACAGCTTCTGACTTCTTATCTCTCTTTAATTCAGAAAGAGTCTCTGTCAATTTACAGTTAGTCTCCTGTAAAGAAGTCATTTTACCATTATGACGCTTTGAAGCCTCTAAATGCCAAGCACATAAACTTCCCCTTCTTTTGTTTTGGTTTTATTGCCAGCTTTTTCAACCTGTGCACGCAAAGTCAGTAGTTTTCAGAAGTCAAACTTTCCCCATTTTGGCCATTTATGACCTAAGTCATCCTTGGTTAATCTCTCCCATTTAGTTAAATATTTGCAAGCATTGTTGCGGTATGTATTATACATGAAACCCGCTGCAGTCCCAGTGGGGGGTTGTCCTTCCGTGAGCCAGCTGGCTTTTGAAGCACGGTTTCCCATTTTCTTTTAGTTCTGTTTGTTTGTTTGTTTTTTATAAAGTCTGAACAACTTCTAGGAACTATGTAGTGGGTCACAAGTGTGCTGCTTTGAGTGTTACTCCCCAAAGGAATGTCAGAATCACTCTCTTATGTGTCTCAGTTTCTCCCGCCGGCAGTCTTAAGACCACTGTCAGGGTTGGGAGTGTGGGTGACCAACACTTAGGTGCACGTCCTGGGACGAAGCTATAATTAATTAAGGTGAATGATAGTGGAACGCCCTATAGGACCACTACACGTTGTGAGGTTCACCTCTGACACTCCTACTGAGGATTTTCAGTCACACAAAAAATGCCTTTTCAGTCGGAAGGAGCAATGTCCCTTTTCTTTTTTTTTTTTTTTTTTGATTTTTTATTGATATTTTAATGGTTTCTAACATTGTGAAATTTTGGGTTGTACATTTTTGTTTGTCCATCACCCCATATATGACTCCCTTCACCCCTTGTGCCCACCCCCCACCCCCACTTCCCGGGTAACCACAGTCCAGTTTTCTCTGTCCATGTGTTGGTTTATATTCCACATATGAGTGAGATCATACAGTGTTTGTCTTTCTCTTTCTGGCTTATTTCACTTAACATAATACGCTCCAGGCCCATCCATGTTGTTGCAAATGGGACGATTTTGTCTTTTTTTATGGCTGAGTAGTATTCCATTGTATATATATACCACATTTTCTTAATCCAATCGTCAGTCGAGGGACACTTAGGTTGCTTCCACTTCTTGGCTATGGTGAATAATGCTGCAATGAACATAGGGGTGCATAAGCCTCTTTGGATTGTTGATTTCAGGTGCGTTGGATAGATTCCCAGTAGTGGGATGGCTGGATCATAGGGCATCTCTATTTTTAATTCTTTGAGGAATCTCCATACCGTTTTCCATAGAGGCTGCACCAATTTGCATTCCCACCAGCTGTGTATGAGGGTTCCTGTTTCTCCACATCCTCTCCAACATTTGTTGTTTTTTGTCTTGGTGATTATAGCCATTCTAACGGGCGTGAGGTGGTATCTTAGTGTTGTTTTGATTTGCATTTCCCTGATGATTAGTGATGTTGAGCATCTTTTCATGTGCCTATTGGCCATCTGTATATCTTCCTTGGAGAAGTGTCTGTTCATTTCCTCTGCCCATTTTTTGATCGGGTTGTTTGTTTTTTTGTTGTTCAATTGTGTGAGTTCTTTATATATTATGGAGATCAACCCCTTGTCAGATGTATGTTTTGCAAATATTCTCTCCCAGCTGGTTGGTTGTTTGTTCATCTTGATTCTGATTTCATTTGTCTTATAAAAGCTCTTTAGTCTGATAAAGTCCCACTTGTTTATTTTTTCTTTAGTTTCCCTAGTCTGGGTAGGCATGTCATCCGAAAAGATTCCTTTAAACCCAATGTCAAATAGTGTGTTGCCTATATTTTCTTCTATGAGTTTTATAGTTTCAGGTCTCACCTTCAGGTCTTTGATCCATTTTGAGTTAATTTTTGTGAATGGCGATAGCACATGGTCCACTTTCATTCTTTTGCATGTGGATGTCCAGTTTTCCCAACACCATTTATTGAAGAGACTTTCCTTTCTCCATTGCATGTCCTTAGCACCTTTGTCGAAAATTAGCTGTCCGTATATGTGTGGTTTTATTTCTGGGCTTTCAATTCTGTTCCATTGATCTGTGTGTCTGTTTTTGTACCAGTACCATGCTGTTTTGATTACTATTGCTTTGTAGTATGTTTTGAAGTCAGGAATTGTGATGCCTCCTGCTTTGTTCTTTTTCTTTAGGATTTCTTTAGCTATTCGGGGTCTTTTGTTGCCCCATATAAATTTTAGTATTCTTTTTTCTATTTCTGTGAAGAATGTCATTGGGATTCTGATTGGGATTGCATTGAATCTGTAGATTGCTTTAGGTAATATAGACATTTTAACTATGTTTATTCTTCCAATCCACGTGCATGGGATATCTTTCCATTTCTTTATGTCATCGTAGATTTCCCTCAGTAATGTCTTGTAGTTCTCATTGTATAGGTCCTTCACCTCCTTGGTAAGATTTATTCCTAGGTATTTTATTCTTTTTGATGCAATTGTAAATGGTATTATCTTTTTGAGCTCTCTTTCTGTTAGTTCATTATTAGCATATAGAAATGCAACTGATTTTTGTAGATTGATTTTGTACCCTGCAACTTTGCTGTAGTTGTTGATTGTTTCTAACAGTTTTCCAACAGATTCTTTAGGGTTTTCTATATATACAATCATGTCATCTGCAAATAGTGAGAGTTTCACTTCTTCGTTACCTATTTGGATTCCTTTTATTCCTTTTTCTTGCCTAATTGCTCTGGCCAAAACCTCCAGTACTATGTTTAACAGGAGTGGTGAGAGTGGGCAGCCCTGTCTCGTTCCTGTTCTCAGAGGAATGGCTTTCAGTCTTTCCCCGTTGAGTATGATGTTAGCTGTGGGTTTGTCATATATGGCCTTTATTATGTTGAGGTACTTTCCTTCTATTCCCATTTTATTGAGAGTTTTTATCATAAATGGATGTTGTATCTTGTCAAATGCCTTCTCTGCGTCTATTGAGATGATCATGTGGTGTATCACGTTGATTGATTTGCGGATGTTGAACCATCCCTGCGTCTCTGGTATAAATCCCACTTGATCATGGTGTATGATCTTTTTAATATATTGTTGTATTCGGTTTGCCAATATTGTGTTGAGGATTTTTGCATCAATGTTCATCAGCGATATTGGCCTGTAATTTTCTTTCTTTGTATTGTCTTTGTCTGGTTTCGGTATCAGGGTGATGTTGGCCTCATAGAATGATTCAGGAAGTGTTCTATCTTCCTCTATTTTTTGGAATAGTTTGAGGAGGATGGGTATTAAATCTTCTTTGAATGTTTGGTAAAATTCACTGGAGAAGCCATCTGGTCCTGGACTTTTATTTTTTGGGAGGTTTTTGATTACTATTTCAATCTCTTTACTTGTGATTGGTCTATTCAGATTCTCCATTTCTTCTTGGTTCAATTTTGGGAGGTTGTATAAGTCTAAGAATTTATCCATTTCTTCTAGATTGTCCAATTTGTTGGCATATAATTTCTCATAGTATTCTCTTATAATCCTCTGTATTTCCATGGTATCCGTTGTAATTTCTCCTCTTTCATTTCTAATTTTATTTACTTGAGCCTTTTCTCTTTTTTTCTTAGTTAGCCTGGCTAAGGGTTTGTCTATTTTGTTTATCTTCTCGAAGAACCAACTCTTTGTTTCATTAATCCTTTCTTCTGTTTTTTTGGTCTCAATATCATTTATTTCTGCTCTGATTTTTATTATTTCTCTCCTTCTGCTGGCTTTGGGCTTTGTTTGTTCTTCTTTTTCTAGTTCTGTTAGGTGTAATTTAAGGTTGCCTATTAGGGCTTTTTCTTGTTTGTTAAGGTGGGCTTGTATCGCTATGAGTTTCCCTCTCAGGACCGCTTTTGCTGCGTCCCATATGGTTTGATATGGCATGTTATCATTTTCGTTTGTTTCCAGATAGTTTTTGATTTCTCCTTTAATTTCATCAATGATCCATTGGTTGTTCAGTAGCATGTTGTTTAATCTCCACATTTTTGTCACTTTCCCAGTTTTTTTTTCCTGGTTCATTTCCAGTTTCATAGCCTTATGGTCTGAAAAGATGCTTGTTATGATTTCAATCTTCTTAAATTTATTGAGGCTTGCTTTGTTTCCCAACATATGGTCTATCCTAGAGAATGTTCCATGCGCGCTTGAGAAGAATGTGTAGTCAGCTGTTTTTGGGTGGAGTGCTCTGTATATGTCTACTAGGTCCATCTCGTCCAGTTTTTCATTTAAGTCTAATATTTCTTTATTAACTTTTTGTCTGGATGATCTATCCATTGCTGTAAGTGGGGTGTTAAGATCCCCTACTATTATTGTGTTGTTGTTGATTTCTCCTTTTAGGTTTGTTAATAGTTGTTTTATGTACATTGGTGCTCCTATGTTGGGTGCATATATATTTATAAGTGATATGTCTTCTTGATGGAGTGTCCCTTTTATCATTATATATTTCCCTTCTTTGTCTTTCTTAACCTGTTTTATCTTGAAGTCTACTTTGTCTGATATGAGTATGGCAACACCTGCTTTCTTTTGTTTGCCATTAGCTTGGAGTATTGTCTTCCATCCTTTCACTCTGAGCCTGTGCTTGTCTTTAGTGCTAAGATGTGTTTCCTGAAGGCAGCATATTGTTGGGTCTTGCTTTTTAATCCATCCTGCCACTCTGTATCTTTTGATTGGAGAGTTCAATCCATTTACATTTAGGGTAACTATTGAAACATGAGGGTTGAATGTTGCTGTTTTGTCACTTATTTTCTGGTTCTTTTGCATTTCCTTTGTTTCTTGTCCCATTTGTTTTGGACTGCCAATTCAGTTTGGTTGTTCTGTCTTATGATTCTTCTAGTTTTCTCTTTGTTTATCATATGTGGTTTTAATTTGATTATTTGTTTAGTGGTTACCTTGAGGTTTGGGCGAAAAATCTTCTGTATGAGATAGTCCATTATCTGATAGCCTCCTATTTCCTTATACTAAGTCAATTCAGTCACTTTCCTCTTCCCCTTCTAAGTTGCTCTTGTTATACCTTATTCTATCTTGTGTTGTGGCTGTGTGTTTACAGTGATGAGGTTAAATTTATTTTTGGTGAATTTCTTCCTTTGATCTTTGAGTTTAGTATTTAAGTGGTTGCTAACCTATTCCGGTAAAGATCTACTATTTCTCTGATTTTGTCTACCTACTTTTCTCCTTACTCCAAGCTTTGTGTTCCCTTTCTCTTCTTGTTTTCAGGCCTGAGGGCCTTCTTGAGTATTTCTTGTAGTGGCGGTCTCGTGGCCATGAACTCCCTTAGCTTTTGTTTATCTGGGAGAGTTACTATTTCTCCATCATATTTGAAGGATATTTTTGCTGGATAGAGTATTCTTGGCTGAAAGTTTTTGTCTTTTAGTATTTTGAATATATCATTCCAGTCTCTTCTAGCCTGAAAAGTTTCTGTTGAGAAATCCGCTGAGAGCCTGATGGGAGTTCCTTTGTACGTTATTTTTTGTTTTTGTCTAGCTGCCCTTAATATTGTTTCTTTGTCGTTGACCCTGGCTAGCCTTACCACTAGGTGTCGTGGTGAAGGCCTTTGTCTGTTAATATATATAGGAGTCCTGTTGGTTTCACTTACTGGTATTTCCTGCTCCTTCCCCAGATTTGGGAAATTTTCAGCTATTATTTCCTTGAATAGGCTCTCTGTTCCTCTTTCCCTCTCCTCTCCCTCAGGAATACCTATAATTCTTATGTTACATTTTCTAATAGAGTCCGATATTTCTCGGAGTCTTTCTTCATTTCTTTTTAGTCTTAGTTCTCTCTCTTCTTCCATCTGGAGTATATCTGTATTCCTATCCTCTAAAGTACTAATTCTTTCCTCCATATTGTCAGCTCTGTTCTTTAAAGATTCCAGATTCTCCTTTATCTCCTCCATTGTGTTCTTCATCTCCATCAGCCCTGATAGGTTTTTCTTTATGATTTCAATCTCTTTTGTGAAGAAACTCCTAATCTCATTTAATTGTTTGTCTGTGTTGTCTCGTATTTCGTTGAGTGTTTTTATGATAGCTATTTTGAAATCTCTGTCATTTAGTTTATGGATTTCTGTGTCTTCGGGGTTGATTTCTGGGTGCTTGTCATTTTGTTTCTGGTCTGGTGATTTCATATATTTTTGCATTGTGGTTCCTGTGTTGGTTTTGATTTTCCTCATCCTGGAAGTCTCTGGTTGCAATTTCCACCTGCCGCCACTGTGTGGTGGTAAAGGGCTGTGTAGTCTAAGCCCCCTGCGCTCTGCCCCAGTTTTTCTGCTGCGATCCGCAGTTTTGTTTTGTTTTGTTTTGTTTCTTTTCCCCACTGCGATCCACGGGTCCAGTCCAGTTTATTCAGGTCTGCCTCGGACCGCTAGATCTGGTCGAGCTGCAGACTCCGGGTTGTGGGGAGTGGGGAGCTCTCTCTTTTGCCCTCTGGGTCCCTGACGTGGGAGGCTTCTCGTTTGCCCCTCTTTATCCGCTCTCTGGGTTGCTCAGATGTTGATGGTAGCCCTGTGGCTCCTCTGAGCCCTCTGTGCGGGAGTTTCCCACTGGCTGAGAGAGCCCGAAGAGCTACAGTTTCCCGCCGAGGGCCGCCCCTCCCCCCTCTCTGGGAGCCGCGCGGACCGGATCGCTGATCTGATGGGGAGGGAGCGGAGTTCTCCTTACCTCTCCCCACTTCCTCCAGGGGCCCAGCACGTTCCGCTCTCAGATGTGCGGCAGTGTGGATCCCTCCGCTCCAGCTTTTGACTGTCTGGGATTCCGTTGTTGGTCTGTGGCTGTTACTTTTGTTGTATTTTGTGGGGGAAGAATTCACGGGAAAGCTCACTCCGCCATGATGCTGACGTCACTCTCCCCTTTTCTTCAGAGCTGAACATGTCCAGACTCTCATTTCTCTATCAAGCAGATTTGTTCAGACCTTATAAACATAATGCTTTCCAATTTTAAATCCAAATTAAAAGGACAACCAACCCAGTTTACTCCAAGCTTCCCCTAAGCTCCCTTGGCCTAGGAAATTCCCCCTAGGTTTTTTTTTACCTAGGAAATGTACCGGTACCCTTCAAAGCCTTTAGTCTTAAGACCTTAAAACAGCTCAAATAAACTCTTGGACCGTCAACTTAAAATAAGGAGGTCCAGGTTTCATGAGAACTCACCAGGTTCACCTGAAGAATGCAGTGATCCAGATGGGGCTCAAAGGGCCCCTGCGGTACCAAGAACCAGTTCAGTGTAGATTGCAGATTGTCTCCGGTGGGTTTCTCTGAAATCCTGCCACAACTATGCCAAGAAAGGTCGACACAAATAATCCATAACCAATCTATAAATCAAAACTGGGGTGAGTTTATTATGAGCCAACCTTTGAGGACCATATAACCTGCGAGAGTCCTTTCACGAAGAAATGGAGCACTCCAAAGAAGTGGGGTGTACAGAGTGGTTATATACTATCAAAGAGCATGTACCACATGTGATTGCAATGTCCCTTTTAAAATAGCCACGAGATCAGCCCTGGCAGATTGCCCTGCCAGAACAGCTATTGATGAATACAACGGGGAACAGATCTGCTGTCTTGATGGGCGTGGCTGGTGTCAGGTCTGTTGTCTGGAGCTGGGTGGTCAAAGGATGACTGCAGCAATCAAATCGTAGCCTAGGGAGAAATGTTTATCCTTAAGGAAATGCCAATGAGGGGTAAGTTACATTCTTATCTTAAGGGCATTTACACTTCGCTTTGGGACATGGCAAAGCAGATACATAATGCAGGAGACAGGCCCTTTTGGAAAAACAAATTCAGGCCGAATTAACTTTACCCCAAATGGCTTCTTCATATGTTCCAATATATCCTATTGCTTACCATTTATTTATCAAGCTCAATATGTCTTTCAAACAGAAATCGAGAGTAGCATGAAGTAGTCACTTACCAACAGATGTCACTGTGGCAACAGAATATTAACAAGTGGCCTTCAAACATAACCATTCTCCCAAATACTGTATTTCACTGACTTAATCAAAAAGGAATTCCTCTCTCTTATACTGACAAATCTCCATTCTGAACTTAGCACTAGATGTAGCCAATTTTGAATAAAGACTTTTAACATCAAAGCCAGCAAATAGTTCTTGTTAAAGCAAATCCAAACTTGGGAACACATTTGTTTTCAGTCACATGTAAATCCTCTCAAACTCAAAATAGGGTCTCGGCTTTGTGCAGATGGAGAAAAGCTTCTGTTCCTCTTTTTCTATTCAGATAGTGCAGGGAAGAGCCCAAAGTGTCTCTTGGTGGAACACTAACAGTTCTTTACATTAGAAATGCATGCATTGTTCCTAGCTTCTTTTCCATAGTCTGAGACGCGCTGACCTGTGCAGAGGAGCAAACTTCTGGGCTCCAACAGTAAATAAGACTGTGTGCAGTTTACCACAACAATGAACTACAAAGATGTATCAGGAAATATTTTGAACACCCACACCTAAGCTTTCAGTTTCCCTCTGTCTAATTCCATGGCTACCTGAAGTGAATTCGTTCTCCATCCCCATCCCTTTTGTGACAGTTTTTATTTCCTTGAATCAGTATGTTATAACATCTAAGAGAAATTTATCAAAATACTCTCTTCAAAATAGCTAGCTGAAGTATAGGAGTTATAGAGAGTCAAGATTTTAAGATGAAAGTGATGTACAGAGTAACTGTACTACAAAATAAAAAGAAAATGAATGAGAATAATAAAAGACAGAGGAAAAAATGATAAGGAGAAAGAATATAATAGAGAGTAAAAGTCAGAAAGAGAGAAAAAAGATGAAAGAACGTGTAGGAAAGAAAAAGAGTCAGGAGAAACATGAGAAATGGCAGAAAGGGGCACGAGCAGAGGGAAGACACCATGCTCAGAGTGAACGACATGTCAACTGGCTTCTGAGCAGGGCTCAGGTCTAGAGTCACTGGGCTACATTTGAGAACTCCACTCAGTTCTAACATCCTGAGAATGACCACGCCTCATTCAAACTCGGACGGCACCGGTTACCAGGGCTCTCCTCTCCCAGGACCTGCTGGAGCTTTGGGAACTGCCTCTCTCAACTCTGGGACTGACAGAATCTCCACTAAATATTCATCAACTGGGATGGTTGTTTTGAAAGAATAACCCAGAGAAAGCTCTCTCAAGGATACACTTAAACCTGAGAACATCTTCACTCACACTTCTGAAGAATTAAGAAACTACTTTTTTTTGTTTTTGTTTTTTAATTACTGTGAAGCAAAGTAGGAGAAAACTTTCCTGGCAAAATTTTAAATGTTCCATCTTTTTAGAAGTTACATCACAAAAATTCTGAGCATAATCTAAAATTCTGGGCTCCCCACAATTCCAAATGTGTTTCAGAAATGATCTCTTTATCATTACAAAGTAAGCCTATGCCTTATAAAACAAAATAAACTTGGATGAGTTTTATCTTGTAGAGAGAGGGCAGCAAGAAAAAGACTAGGATGTGCCTCTCTGCTATGAAGGAAAATAAATAAAGTCACACCAAAATATACAAAATATGCTTCTAAAAATGAATGAAGTGGCCTCTAAAGGGTTTTACATTTTAAGTAATAGTGCACTTACATAAAATTATGCATCAGTTTGACTAAAATCTAGTCAACTTAATAGAGGAAGAACTCATTAAATTTCATTTAAATAGCATGACTTATGATTAGCTGCAAAACAAATGGTAGATATTTTAATTCTGGTGTAGTATGTCCTTCCAAAAATGAAGGTGGGCTTAAACCTGTCATTTTCCTAAAAGCGGCCAACCGTATGGTCTTCTTATTTGATTATTTAATAGTATGGATCTTCTCCTCATTGCCAACGAAGGATGTCTACACACAGCCTTTAGCTTGCATAGGTAAGGGGAAATGCAGGCTGAGTTTACAAAAAGAAAAGTTCAAAATAGGGCATTATCTTTAGGAGACGTGGTCAATGTGTTCAAGAATATTTTCTCCCTTGGTCAAGTGAGCAGCTGAGAGAGAATGTTGTCAACCTCTTCCGTGGCCCCTTATAGAATGTGTGCATTACCTCAATTCAACGTGTCCTAAAGTGTTTGAACTAAACTTAGAAATGAGTTGATGATACTGTATTTGCATTACATCACACAGAATCTCTTTCATTAGGCACCATTCAAAACACATTTGTGGGACATTAGAGGCCAGAAAACTTTTGCTTCTCTGAGAGACTGTTGCTTTTCATCTCCTGGACATGAGATGATCAGGAATTGTTCCCATTTCTCTTTCTACTTTAAACCTGAGGGATACATTTCTGACTACCTTTAAATACTGCAGGTTCATCTGAAACACATTTCAGTGCGCTGGCTTACTTCAGCTTCATTGCATTCTTCCATCCTAAACTCCTTTCAGTTTGATCTATTTTCCTTTGTAATCCTTTTTTATACCTAGATATTTAAAAGGTGCTCAAATCTGTGTTGGAGAAATGTTGAGTTACAATTCTTTCAACCAGCATGTAAACTCAATTTTTGGGTGTCTACACAAAAAGTTTCTGCCATGTTTCTACCAGCTCTCCTTCCATACGTTTTCCTCCAGGATTTCCTGTGACAAAATTGCCTTTCTAAAAGCCAATTCTCTGTTCACTCTCTTGGCCAGTCACCTTTCCATAGAAAGATAAAGGACTGCATTTTCCAAAGATGCAACAAGAATGATCAAGTCCCGATTCTCACCTAGACAGACAACTCCTGTTCTCCATGAGTTTTAAAACTCAAGTTAATTATCTCTTTGATTTTGTTTCAATCTCTCGAGTAACCTTGACACTGAGCTCCTAAACTGCACCACAGCCTGCTTCAGCAGACACAAAACTCTCTCTCTAATGCTTGCATTCACGTGCTGAGTAGCTACTGTATTTATTTAGACCTTTTCAACAAAGGATCTTCATTGATTCACTCAAATACTGAAGTATATACTATGTGCCCAAAGGTCTTGAAATGTTGGGGGCCTACAAGGAAGACAGATATGTATAAACAGATAAATTAGACTACAGAGATAATTTGAATGAAAGAGATATGAATAAACTGCTGTGGGACTCCAGGAAAAGAACCACCATGAGTTGACCAACAACTAAGATATATAGCTATGTACTGGGGCTTTGAGGAAAAAAACAACCACCATGGCCGGTGGACAGGATTTGTACCGTCTAGATAATGGAAAATGAAAGGAAAGAAGATAAAGAGAAAACAAGATAAACGGAAAGGTTTTCTTCTTCTTCATGTTTCTGCCACCAACTTTTGGAGCACACTGCTTGCTGATGTCCTTTCTAGCCAGACTTATCCTTCAGCCGGCTTCTATAGACTTCAAAAATTCGATTGTAACAAGCTGGGCTTCTCCGTGCAGACAATGCCAAGTATGTAGGGAGCCAGGAGGGCAGGAAAAGATTCACAGGAATCTGCAGCCCTTCTGCAGCTCACTGGTGGGGCTGGGCACCGAGGCTTCACCTTGGCCTCTGTCTCCAAGTTCACAGAAAGGAGAGTCGGTTCCTTCCTTGATATATGAACATGGAGAGAAACCTATTTCACAGAAGGGGTAATGGAAAAATTAAAGTGAGAGCCATGAAAAAGGCAGAGGAGGTAGCACCATGAGTCTGAAGTAACTGCACTTGTGAATTAGCAACCAGTATAAAGAAGAGTTGAAGACAAAAGAAAGGCAAAAAACAAGTTCTCAATGTTCTAAGATGGAAATGCAATGCTTTCTTCTTCCAAAAGAAAAAAGTCATTGATCCTGTTCTGTTCCTTTAAAATAAAATTGAAAGGGGCCACATGTTGCAAATAATGGTTTTACCATGATGTCACTACACAATAATGTGTAGCAATCAGTTGTTAAGTTCACTGCAAATAATTTATTCCTTAACAATTATGTCATCAAAGTTTGCAATTGATATATATACACTTTAGAAAATAGAAGACTCTGTCCAAATTGGTCATTATTATTGACAATGTCACTCTTACAACTGAAAGCTTGATTAGGAGTGAGCAGGTGCCGTGAGCCTAGATTGCTAGAGTCACAGCAAGAACAGTTAAGAGAGTGCCATCAGGACATTTGGACAAAAGAATGTTATATGGCTGTTCGGTTTATAACAGATCAATTGGAGAAAAACAAGTCACTACATTAAATTATTTTCCACTTACCTTCATCACCCTTTCCAAGAATACATATTTAAAATGAGACAAGTTATGATATTAAAAATTACTGGCTCTGGCATTTTGAAAACTACATCCAATAATGAAGTAAAAACTGGGTTACAAACATCCTGGTGTCAATTCCAACTACCATCATTTCCCAAACTAAAACTCTCATTATCACTAATTCACTTGCAATCTAGTGCTCCTCCAATATACAAAATCAACAACTTAAAAATGTGTCCTAACTTTTTTAAAATTTCCCTAAAATTTTAGGGGATAATATAAATATGTCTCTTGGAGAAGTTGAGAACGATGGAGACACTAGGAAAGTAAAAGATGAAAATATTACCCTAATCAATGATGTAAAACACAAGGTATGAACAACTATTAAAACAATTCTCTATGACATTGATCAATTCTACTAGCTCTACACCTGGCTATTTCCTATCAGTAATTAGATATATAAACAAATAGAATAGTGTATTTAACAGGATCACTTCTTTACTTCTGTGCTTTCCCTTTTAAAACTACATATACTTTTATGTATTTTCTTTATTTTCAGGTGGAGTCACATTAGAGCACCCTCATCTCTGAAGATCTTTGCATTAAGGAACTCTACCTTGGCCTTTGATCACTGTACTCTGTGTTATGGTCAACTCAGAGCCCTACATGCACCAATGTTTCCTACATGATCTCTCCCGTGTGTTGTTCATGTCAGGGAGCATAGTCCACCAAGTGAACCCTAAGCAGTGTTTCAAAAGCATCAGATATTAAAAGGAGGACATGCAGGGTTTGGTATGGGCCCCCAATCAGTGCCTCAGTGCAAAGAAGAAATAGATCAATGCATCCCCCCAGAGACTGGGATTAAAACAGGAGGTTATGAGCACGAGGTTCCCTCTGCAGGCCTTTAAGCAGGGACCTGGAATAAAACTGCTGACACCATGGACCATGGTTGGTTTTACAGGGAACTCACGAGGAAGATAAGGAAATAATGATAATTATAATAACAGCAACCAACAATTCTACTGAGCCAAGGACTGCACTCTGAATGTAAAATTTGTGCTTGAACATACATGAACTCACATGATCCTAAAAATATCCTGATGTAGTAAATGTTGACCTTTTCACCATTATATAGGTGAAGAGACTGCATACTGTGGCAAGAATACTCACCTAGGTTACAAAGCTGATTAACGGCAGAACCCAATCTCAGTGCTCTTATGTTATGCTCCTTAACTATAACACCAAGTTAAGTCTCTAATGAATATCTCCACTTGCAACTGCCAACAGCATCGTCCTCCATCGATGCAGGTAGGTGTGGGCAAGGCAGGGACCCGGGTATGGGAGGCAGCCTGATCTCACATCTGGCACACTGGTTGCCAGGCTGCTTCCTCCTCTGACGGGGCCCAGCACACACCCCAGGAGACTTGGTGGCCGTCCGCAGGGCTATTTCCTCTGGAAATTGTCCCCTTGGAAGGGGCCTGTCCCAGGTGGCAGGTTGGGCTGGTTGGCCAGGCTCCTTTGGAGAAAGCAGGCGAGCCCTGCCAGCCTTGCAGTCGCCCTGGGTGTGACGCCTCTGCCCTCAGGCAGAGTGCCTCACGTATGCACTCCATTGCGGATTTCTCCCCAGAGCCTTGGCCTGGTCACTAGGAAGGCCAGGCCCTCCCGACTCCAGAAAGGAGGCTGGGACCTGTTGCCGGAAGGGCTTGCCCAGTGTGACCTTGGCTCCCTAGGCCTGCGGGCTCCTGGGGCCGCACTCACTGCTGTGCCATATGTCTGTCTTGGCCCTTCTGAGTCCACAGAGCCTTTCCTCCACCTGGCTGCAGTCGAAAAGTGCAGGCGTGGGGTAAGGCCATGGCTTTGTCTTTCCAGGTATAAATGAGCCCCTGGACAAAGCAGCTGGCCCAGGCAGAGCCTTGAGCTCGAACCCCAGTCCGCCTGGGGTGACCAGGGCCAGACCAAGGCTTCCAAGGCAGTGAAGCTGCCTGCGAGCTGAGAGGAATTGGGCGAGGGGAGGGAGACAACAGCTGAAGCCAAGTCAAGAAGGGCAGTGTTTTTCAACTGCAGCTGGTAGCCGCCCTAGGGACGACCCAGCTGGTCAGAGCCTGGCAGGAGGGCGGGACCTTCCCTGAGGACCCCTGAGGCCCACCCTAGTCCCCGGCAGCCGCGCATGCTCCCTTGGCCTGAGGGTGTTGAACCCAAGCTCGCAGGGCTCCTGCAGCGGCCAGAGAAATAAGGGCCCATGGTAGAGGTAGGCGATGTGGGCAGAGCACCCCACCTTCCTCTCCTCAGTTCCCTGAGGGAGAGAGAGAGAGAGAGAGACAGAGAGAGAGATAGAGACAGAGAGAGAGATTCCTGAATTCTGAGTCGCTGCCTCCACAGCTGGTACCAACTCACACGCCATGCCACTTCCACCTGCCGCCCCCACGCCTACCCCAGGGCCAGCCCCACCACACAGAGGCGGGTTCCTGGTCACCTCCTTGCTGTCCCTTCCAGACCTGATCCCAGTGCAGGGGAAACTGTTCAGACAAGACTTTACATGTCCCTCTCCATGAGAATTGTCTTCTTCCCCTCTCACATCCCACATGCCCACCCTCCAACATCCTCCTTTTTCATTAGCTCACGAGAGGATGCAAGATGAGAATCTCTGCCATTGTGTGGAGAGACTCAGGTTCCCAGGTTCCCCCCATGGACACACGTTCCTCATCTCAGTATGATTTTCTCCAATGAACCTGTCTTGTTAAGGATTTGGCCAGCCATAAGAACCTGAAGGGAAAGGGCGGAGGGGGATTCTCTCTCTGCCCGTGACAGCCCCGAGCTGTCAGTCCCTCAGACCTGGCCAGGGGCAGCCCATCCCCTGGCGCCCTCTCCCAGACCATCCCAGAGCAAGCCTGATGCCAGCCCCACCCCACTCGCCACTGCCACGACCATTGTCCTCCCTCGGGAGGCCTGGGTAGGACAGGGACCCAAGTGTGGGAGGCCGCCACATCTCAGGTCTGGCACACCGCTTGCCAGGCTGCTTCTTCCTCTGATGGGGCCCAGCACATGCCCCAGGAGACTTGGCAGCTGTCCCTAGGGCTATGTCTTCCGGAACTTGTCCCCTTGGAAGGGGCCTGTGCCAGGTGGCATGTTCGGCTGGTTGGCCAACCTCCTTTGGAGAAAGCAGGCGATCCGAGCCAGCCATCCTGTTGCCCTCTGCATGGCTCCTCTGCACTCAGGAAGAAGGCCTCACACGTGCCCTCCTTCAAGCTTTTCTCCCCAGAGCCATTTCCTGGGCTACTGTTAGTCTTACTGTTAGTGTTATGGTTGGTTTCCAGTTACTGTCATTTTTATGGTTAGGTTTAGTTTTCGGGTTACTCTTAGGTTTATATTTAGGTATATGTTTAGGGTTAGGGTTAGGTTTATGGTTCTGGTTAGGGATAGGCTATGATTCGCGTTAATGGTATGTTTGAGTTTAGGTTAGGGTTAGGGTTAGAGTTGAGGTTAGTGTTATGGTTGATTGCCAGGTTTGGGTTAGATTTCAGGTTAGGGTTAGGGTTCAGTTAGCATAGGGTGATCATCTGGTTTGTGTAAGGATTACGATTTCTGTTACTGTTGGGGTTAGGGTTATGGTTAGCATTAGGGTCATGGTTCTGGTTAGGGTTAGGGTTTGGGTTTGGTAAAGGTTTGTTTTACGTGTTAGAGTTTAGAGTTAGGCGGTTAGGGTCAGTGGTCAGGTTCAGTTTAGTGTTGGGATCAGTGTTAGGGTTCCAGTTAGATTTAGGTTTAGGGTTAGGTGTAGTGTTAGTGTTAGTTTTCAGGTTAGTGTCAGGGTTAGCGCTTGGTTTTCATATCGGTTTAGGCTTAGGGTTGTGGTTGGGTTAGGAATCGGGTTAGTCTTAGGGTTCGGGTTCGGGTTAGGGTTCTTGTTAGGGTTTGGATTCAGGTTAGCGTTTGGGTTAGTGTTAAGCTTAGGGTTAGGCTGAGGTTTAGGGTTAGTATTCGGATTAAGGTTATGATTAGGTTTCGGGTTCGAAAAAGGCTTAGCTTTAGCGTTAGGTTTCTTGTTAGGGTTAGGGTTAGGGCTAGGGTTCAGGTTAGGGTTAGGGTTGGGTTCGGGTTATTGTTAGGGTTAGGTTTACCTTTTGATTTCTGATTAGGGTTAGGGTTTGATTGAGGTCTAGGGTTAGGGCTAGGGTTAGGGTTAGCATTGGGTTTGGATTAGGGTTAGGATTAGCATTAGGGTTAGAAATATGGTTAGACTTCAGGTTAAGGTTAGGGTTAGCAATAGGGTTTGGGTTCGGGTAATGTTTAGCTTTAGTGTTAGGGCTAGTGTTCGAGTTAGGGTTAGGCTTAGGGTTTGAGTCGGGCTACGATTAGGTTTAGAGTTAGTGTTACAGTTCGGGCTAGGATTCCTGATAGGGTTAGGGTTAATGTTCATGTTAAGTTTAGGTTTATGTTTAAGGTCAGGGTTGTTTTCGGGTTAGGGTTACGGCTAGGGTTCGAGTTCATTTTCCGGTTAGGGTAAGGGTTATGTTTTGCTTTATTGGGGCGGTTAGGGTTAGGTTTACTGTTAGGGTTTTGTTAAGGTTAAGGGTGAGGTTAGTGTTTGGATTAGTGTTAGGGTTAGGGTTTGGGTTCTCCATGGGGTTAGTGTTAGGGTCGGATTAGGCTTTGAGTTTGTGTTAGTTTTAGGGTTAGGGTTATGGTTAGGTTTAGAGTCAGGGTTAGGGTTGGGGTTCACGTTAGGTTTTGGCTTAGGGTTAGGGCTAGGTTTGGGGTTAGTTTTGGATAAGGGATAGGGCTGGGCTCAGGTTGGGCTTGGGTTCGAGTTAAGGTTAGGTTTAGTATTCGGTTTCGGGTTATGGTTAGGGTTATTTTTCATGTTAGAGGTAGCGTTATGGTTACAGTTAGGGTTTGGATTAGAGTTAATGTTAAGGTTAGGGTTATGTTTTGGCTTATGGTTCAAGTTATGGTTATGGTTAGAGTTAGTGTTAGAGTTAGGATTAGAGTTAGGTTTAGGTTAGGGTTGGGTTCGGGTTCAGGTTAGGGTTAGCATTAAGTTTAGTGTTAGGGTTAGTGTTTGGTAGGGTTATGGTTAGTGTTTGGTATCTGTATCAGGTTAGGTTTACTGTTAGGGTTCGGGTTAGTGTTTGAGTTAAGGTTAGGGTTAGGGTTCAGGTTGGTTCGTGTTCGGGTTCGGGTTAGTGTTCACCTTAGGGTTAGGGTTAGTTTTTGGAGTAGCGTTGGGTTCTGGTTCAGTTTAAGGCTAAGTGTTGGTTTAGAGTTAGGGTTCCGATTCGTGTTCATGTTAAGGTTAGGATTAGGGTTACTCTGAGGTTTAGGCTTAGGTTTATTTTAAGGTTTGCCTTCGGATTAGGGTAAGGTTTAGGTTTCTGGTCGGGATAAGATTAGGTTTAGGTTTAGTATCAGATTAGGTTTCGGGTTAAGGTTAAGTTTGGAGCCCGGTTTAGGGTTTGGGTTAAGTTTCGGCTTATGCTTAGGGCCAGGTTTAAGGTTAGGGTTGGGTTGGGTTAGGGTTACTGTTAGTGTTGATGTTAGGGTTAGGGTTATGTTTAGTCTTAGAGTTAATGTTCAGATTAGGGTTAGGGTTAGGTTTCAGGTTCGGGTTAGGGTTAGGAATAGCAGTAGGGTTCGGGTTAGTGTTAGGACTAGGGTTCGTGTTAGGGTTGGGTTCGAGTTAGGGTTAGGGTTAGGGTTCAGGTGAAGATTAGGGTTAGTGTTAGTGTTAGGGTTAGGGTTAGGGTTGGGATTATGCTTCGGATTAGGGTTAGGATACGGTTTCGGGCTCAAGATCTGATTAAAGTTAGGTTTAGGGTCGGGTTAAGGTTAGGGTTAGTGTTCCGGTTCGGGTTAGGTTTAGGGTTAGGGCTAGGGTTAGAATTAGTGTTGAGATTAGGGTTAGGATTAGGTTTCAGGTTCATGTTAGGGTTAGGATTAGTGCTAGGGCTCATGTTAGATTTATGGCTAGGTTTCAAGTTAGGGTTGGTTTCGGGTTAGGATTAGGGTTAGGGTTCGGCTGAGCGTTAGGGTTATTGTTAGGGTTAGGTTTAGGGTCAGGATTAGGTTTAGGATTCGGGTTAGGTTTAGGTTTAGGGTTAGGGTTCAGTTTAGGGTTAAGGTTAGGGTTTGGGTTAGGTTTAGGGTTAGAATTAACATTTGGGTTCGGGTTCGCATTCTGCTTATGTTTAGGGTTAAGGTCAGGGTTAAATTTAAGGTTCAGGTTATGCTTAGTGCTAGTTTTTGGGAAAGGGTCGTGTTAGGGTAACTGTTAGAGTTAGGGTTCAGGTTAGGCATAATGTCAAGGCTAGGGTTAAGGTTATGGTTCGGAATAGAGTTAAGGTTCACATTAGAGTTAGGGTTTGGGTTAGGGTTAGGGTTATGGTTAGAGTAACGGTTATTGTTAGGGTTCTGGTTAGGATTCAAATTAGGCTTAATGTTAGGGTTCAAGTAAGGGTTCATTTTATGGTTAGTCTTAGGTTTTGGGGTAGGGTTAGGGTTAGAGTTAAGGTTACTGTTAGAGTTAGGGCAAGTGTGAGGGTTCCATTTTGGATTAGGGTTATGGTTAATTGTAGGATTAGATTTAGTGTTAAGATTGGGTTTATGGTTCCAGTTAGGTTTCGGGAGTCGGGTTAAGTTTAGGGTAGGGTTAGGCTTTGGGTTAGGGTTAGGGTGAGTGTTCGTTTCAGGATTAGGGTTAGTGTTAGGCTTGGCTTTACGATTCGGGTTCAGGTTCAGGTTAGGTTTAGCGTTAGGGTGGGGTTATGCTTTCGGTTACGGTTTCGATTTGATTAGGGTTAGGGTTTGGGTTAGGGTTAGGCTTAAGGTTAGAGTTCATGTTAGGGTTAGGGCTAGTGTTTGGGCTAGTCGTTGGTTGTGTTAGGGTTACAGTTTGGTTTAGGTTTAGGGTTAGTTTTAGGGTTAGGGTAAGAGTTTGGATTAGGGTAAGGTTAAGGTTAGGGTTAGGTTTAGTATTTGGGTTCGGGTTCGGTTTAAGTTTGGAGTTCAGGTTAGGGTTAGGGTTAGGGTTAGGGTTAGGGTTAAGGTTATGGTGTGGGTTAGTGTTGTTCGGGTTCGGGTTAGGGTAAGTGTTCAGGTTCAGGTTAGAGTTAGGGTGCCTGTTCGGGTCAGAGATACAGTTCTGGTTAGGGTTTGGGTTAGGATTAGGGTGCAATTAGTGTTAGGGTTGGGGTTTGGTTTAGGGTTAGTGATAGTTTTAGTGTTATGAGTAGGTTTAAGGCCATTGCTAGTGTTAGTGCTAAGGTTCGCATTAGGTCCAGGGCTTGGTGAACGTTTACAATTCGTTCTAGAGCCAGAGTTAGGGTCAGGTCTAGGACTGGTTTAGGGTTAGGTCCAGGTCAAGGAGTAGGCTTGGTGTTAGTTAGGATTAGGGTTATTGTTGGTTAGGGCTAAGGTTAGGGTTGGGGTTAGTGTAAGTGTTAGGGCCCTTGTCAGGGTTAATGTTAGGGTTAGGGTTATGTCTAAGGCTTGGTCAAGTGTTAAGGCTTGGGTTAGGGTTAGTGTTAGCCTCAGGTCTAGGACTAGGTGAGGGTTAGGGTCAGGGTAAAGATTGGGGTTAGGATGAAAGTTACCATTGGTGTTAAGGTTAGCGTTGCTTATGGCTAGGGTTAGGGTTAGTGTTAGGGCTAGGGCTGGGTTATGTTTGGGGTAGTGCTAGGATTAATGTTATGGTTATTCTTAGAGTTAGGGGAGGTGGTTTGAGTTTCGGTTAATGTTAGGTTTAGCGGTAGGGGTAGGATTAGGAATAGAGCTAGGGTTTGTGTTAGGACTGGTTTAGGGCTACAGCAAGGCCTAGTGTTAGGGTTAGGGTTGCATTACATGTAGGGTTAGGGTGAGGGTTAGGGGTGGGGGTAGTGTTAGGCGTAGTGTTATGGCAAGAGTTATCATTAGGGCTGGGCTTAACGCTAAGTTTAGTTATTACATTTAGGGTTAGGTTTCCTTTTAGGTTTATAACTAGATTTATTTTTATGGTTAGAGACGAGGCTGGTTTTGAGGTTAGGGCTAGGGGTATGATTAGGGTTAGGTCTGACGTTAGTGTTGGGTGTGCCTTAGGGTTGGGACAACGGAAAGTGTAAGAGTAGGCGTAGAGTTTTGGTTTGGGTTAAGACTAGGGTTAGATTTAGGGTTATGCTAGTGTTAGGGTTACTGTTAGGGTTAGTGCTAGGACTAGGTTTAAAGTTAGGGTTAGAGTTAACATAGGGTTACCATTACAGTGAGTGTTAGGGGTAGGCATATGATTAGGGTTAGGGCTAGGGCTAGTTTTAGGATTTGGGGTAGGTTTAGGGTTAGAACTAAAGTTGGGTTAGCGTTCATGATACAACCCCCAACCCTAGCCCTAAAACTAATGCTAACATTAATCCGAACATGAAACCTAATTCTCACCATAGCCCTAAAACTTACCCTAAACCTAACCATAGGCCTAGACTAATCTTATGCTTTACCCTAACCTAAAGCTAAGCCAACACTTACCCAGACACTATTCCTACGCCTGCAACTAACTCTATACCTGACCATTACCACAACACAACTCCAACCCAAACACTAACATTAACCCTAACAATAATCCAAGAATTAACACTAAGCCTAAGCCTATCCCTATCCCTAACACTAACCTTAGTCCTAGCCTTAACCCTAACCCTGGCAGTAACTCTAGCCCTAACCCTAACCCTACTGTAACCCTACCCCTATCCCTTACTCTAGATCTAGCCATAACCCAACCTACCCCTGAAACTAATCCTAGCCCTAGCCCTAGCCATAAAACCCAGACCTTACACCATCCATAATCTTAACTCTATGTCTAAACCTAGCCCTTGCCCAAATCTTAACCGTAACACTGACACTATGCTAACTCTAGTACACTAACTCTAAGCACTAAGACTAACACTCACCTTAACTCTAACCTTAACAATAACCCTAACACTAATACAACCCTAGCCTTAACCCTAACCCTAACTCTAACCCAAACCCTATCCCTATCCCCAATCTTAAATCCAAGTCTAACACAACCTTAACCCCAACCCTACCCCTCCTTCTCTCCATAAAACTAACTCTAACCATAAGCAAAAACTAACCCTAACCCTATCCTTAACCCTGGGAACAGATTTGTATAGGACAGGGAATCCAGAGTAGAGCTGAGCCAAATCACGTCTAGCACACATTCCTGGAAATAACATCATACCCCATCTCCCTTCCTTCCAGCTAGTAAAGATCACATAATACCTAAACAACATTTGGCACAAATTGCTGTTTGGAATCCTAAACCAAACCAGTACACAAACCCTAATCCGAACCCTAAACCTAACCTTAACCCTAACACTAACCCGTACCCGAACCCTAATCCTAACCCTAAACCGAACGCAAACTTAACCCCAACCCTACCCCCATTCTCTCCATAAACTAAATCTAACCCTAACCAAAACCTAACCTTAAGCCTATCCTTAACCCTAACACTAATCCTAGCCCTACCTCTACACCCCTACACCTACCCAAACCCTAACCCTAACCATAATCCAATCCGAAGCCTAAGCCTACCCCTACCCCTAACACTAATCATATGCAGAACCCTAACGCTAGCACAAACACTAACATTAAACATAACACTAAAACTAAACATCCCCCACCCCTAACTTTACCTTTAACTTTAACCCTAAACCTAACTTTAACTGTGCCCTTATCCCTACCCCTACCCTTAACCCAAACACTTAGCCTACCCCTAACCCTAATCCTAACCCTAATCCTACCTTAATGTTAGCCATGGCCTTAAAATAACACTTGCCCTAGACTTAATGTTAGCTCTAATCCTAATCCTGGTTCTAGCACTAGACCTAACCCTAACCCTAACCCTAACCCTAACCCTAACCCTAAACCTAACACTAACCCTAGCCCTACCCTAGCCCAAACCCTAACCCTAGCCCTAAGCCAACACTTACTACTACCCCAGACCCTATTCATAGCCCTAAACCTAACCGTAACACTAACCCTTACTCTAACCCAACCGTAACTCTAACCCTAAGCCTAACCCTAATCCTAGACAAAGTCCTAACACAAACCCTTGCCCTAAAGCTAACCCTTTTCCTAATCCTAAGCCAAACCCAAACCCTAAACATAATGATAACCCTAACACTAAACCTACTCTTAAACATAAACCTCACCCTAATATCAGCCCTAACCCTAACACAATTGTTAAACCTAACACTAGGCTTAACTGAATGCTAGCCCTACACATAACACTAACTCTAAAGCTAGCAGTAACCATAACCTCAACCAAGCACTAGACCTAACCTTACACCTTACCATAACACTCCACACAAGCCTTAACCCTAACACAAATCCAAGCCCCAGACCTGACCCTAAACCTAACCCCAGACATATTCATATCCCTAAGCATAACCCTAGCTCTAGCCCTAACCATAACTATAGACCTAGATCTAGCCCTAATGATAACCCTTGCTCTTTCCATAGCCCTGGCACTAACGCTAACTCTAACACTAGCACTATCCCTAAACTTAGTACTAACACTAAGGCTAACCTTAACCATAACCCTAAACCCAACCCTAGCCCTAGTCCTAACCCTAATCCTAAGCCTAGACATAAGCCTAGACCTAACCCTAACCCTAGCCCTAAAACAAACACTAAGCTTAACTATAACTCTAACGTAACAATAACCTTAACCGTAGATACAAAACTACCCTTAACCTAAACACTTATACTAACCCACCCTAACCCAAGTCCTAAACCTATCCATAAATCTAGGCCTATTATTAGCCCTAAACCTAACACTTGCCCTAACCTGAACTCTAGCCCTAACGCTAACTCTAACACTAAAACTACCCCTAACTCTCACCGTAACCGTAACCATAACCCAACACAAGACCTAAGCCTACACTTAGCCCTAGGCATAACTCTAACCCTAACCTTAACTCAAACTCTAACCCCAACCCTAACCGTACCCCTCCCCCTTCCCCACTCCTAAGCCAAACACTAACAGAACACCTACCCCTACTACTACCATACCCAGACCTAACCAAACACTAACCCTACCCCTACCCCTAACCCTAATCCAAACCTAACTCTAACTCTAACCTTAACCTTAACCTGAACCTTAATTCTCACTCTAGCTCTAGGCTTAACCTTATCTTTAAGCCTAAACCTAAGGCAACCCTAACCCTAACACTACCCCTTCCCCTCCCCTAAACCTAAACCTAACCAAACGCTTACCCCTACCCCTAACCCTAACATCAAGCATAACCCCACCCTAATCCTAAACCGAACACTAATATTAGCCCGAGTTCTAATCATAAAACTAGCCTTAGTTCTAACAATAACCATAACACTATTCATAACGCTAAACCTAGTCCTGTCCCTAGACCTAACCTTAAACATTACAAGAACCCTAACCCTAACCCAAAACCTAATGCTAACCATAACCTTAGTCCAACCCCACCCCTATCCTTACGCCTACCTCTAAGCTTAAAACTTATGCTAAGTGTAACTGTACACTTATACGTAACCCTAAACCTAACCCTAACCCTACCGCTGTGACTAAACCTAAACAAATGCCTAGCCCTAAACCTAACCATAGCCCTAAACCTAAAACTAACACTAAACCTAGCCTTAACCCTCGCCATAGCCATAAACCTAACCCTAGCACTAACCCTAACCCTACCCCTAACCATAGCCCTAACCTTAAACCTAAATCTACTTCTAACCATAACCCTAACTCTAACCTTGACCCAAGCCTTGAACTAACCCTAACCCATAACCCAGCCCCAACCCTAACCCTAATCCATGTCCTCACCTGACCCCTAACACTATCCCTAACCTTAACACTAACACTAATGTTAGCCATAATCCTAACACGAGCCCCAGCCCTAGACCTAACCCTAACTGTAACCCTAACTCTAAAACTGGACCTAACACTTAGCCCAACCCAGAACACTAACACTAAGCGCAGCCCTATGTCTAGCCCTAAATCTGACACTAACCGTAACAGTAAAACTGAACCTAACCCTAGTCCAAGCACTAGACCAAACCCTAGCCATAAACTTAACCCTAGCCCTAACTCTAGCCCTGGCCCTAATGTTAACCCTAATGCAATTCCCACAGCTAACCGTATCACAACCCTTAACCTTAACTGTAACCCTACCCCATCCCTAAAACACTCTTTACCCAAAACCTAAGACTTAAGGTAACACGAACCCAACCCTAAACCCAACCCTAACCGAAACCCTAAACCTAAACTTAAGCCTAACCATAGCCCAATCCCTAGTGATAATACTAACACTAATCTTAAGCATAATCATAACCCTAAACCTACCCCTACACCTAACCCTAACCCTATGCCTAACTGTAACCATAACCGTAATCGTAGCCAAACCCTACCCCTAAGTCTAACCCTAACTCTAACTCTAATGCTAACCCTAACCCTAACCCTACGTCTACCTCTAATACTACCCTGAACCCTAACATTAACATTTTAATGCAACCACAAACCTAAGCCCAACACTAATCCTAACCTTAACCCTTTCCCAAACCCTTGCCCTAACCCTAGCACTAACCCTAACCCTAACCCTAGGCCTAACCCTAAAACCAGCCCTAGACCCAGCAGTAAACCTTAAACCTAAGACAAACCCAAAACCTAACCCTAATTGTACCCCAGACCTAACCCTAACCATAAACCTACCCTTAACCCTAACCGTGGCTCTAGACCCTAATGTCAACTCTAACACTAGCCGTAAACCTAAATCTAACCCTAACCCTAAAACTAACTCTAACCCAATCCATACAACTACCACTGACCATAACCCTAACACTAACCCTAAACCTATCCCTACACCTACTCCTCCCCTAACCATAACCCTAACCGAAACCCTACTCCCTCCATAACCTTAGGCCAATCTCGAATGCAACTCTAACCCCAACCCTACTACTAACCATAAAGCTAACCCTAACCCAAACTTAACTCCAACTCCATCCCTAATACTAACAGTATTCCTAGCACTAGCCATAATCATAACCTTAGCCCTACCCCTAACCCTAACCCTAGCCCTAGCCCTAACCTTATCCCTAACCTTAACGCTAACACTAACCCTAACACTATCCCTACACATAACGCTCTGCGAAACCTAACCTTAAGCCAACCCTAACACTAACCCTTACCCCAGTCCTAGCACTAACACAAACCCTAACCCTAAGCCTAACTCTACCCCTACACCTACTCCTCCCCTAATCCTAATCCAAACCCTACCCCATCCCTAAGCTTAAACCTAACCCTAACACAAGCTTAACCCCAAACCTAACACTACTGTTAACCATAAAACTAACATTAACCCTGTACCAAACCTAACCTTAACCCTAAACCTTACTCTAACACTAATCCAAATCCTGAACATAACCTACCATTAACTCTAAACCAAACCCTAAGGCAAACCGACCACTAACCCCACCCCTACCCCATCCCTACTCCTAAACCAAATGCTAACACTAACCCAGCTCTACCCCTAACCCTACCCCTAACGCTAACCCTAACCTAATCGTACCCCAACCTTAATCCTACCCATAGCCCTAAACATAAAACCAACAACACCCTTAGCCCTAACCCTGACCTAGCACTAACCCTAGCCCTAAACATAACACTAACCATAGTCCTACACTAACCATTGCACTAACAGTCCATCGCCACCCTGAGCCCTAACTCTCACCCTAACCCAACTCCAACCCAAACTCAAACCTAACCCTAACCCTAACCCTAACCCTAACCCTAACTCTAACTCTAACCCTAATATTAATTCTAGCCCTAGACCTAACCTTAACACAAGCACTATCGCTCACACTAACCATAACCCTAGCCATAACCCTGACCCTAGCACTAACCCCATCTGTAAGCTTAAGGTTAACCATTGCCATAGACCTAACACTAACCCAGCCCTATTCATAAAATTAATCATAGTCCTAGCCTTAACTGTAAACCCAAGCCTAGACCTAGCGCTAAATCTAGACCTATCCCTAACCCTAGCCCTGGCTCTAACCTTAACCCTAACATTAACACTATCCATAATCCTAGCACAAACACTAATGCTAACCCTGAACCCAACCATAACACTAAAAAGCTGTCTTCATTCCCCACTTTAAAACCATCCCCATACCCCTAACACTAACCCTACCTTTAACCTTAAACCTAGCCCTAACCGTGACTCTACACTACACCTAACACTAAACCAAACCCTTACCCTAGCATAACTCCTAATCGTACCTTAATTCTAACCCTAGCTCTACCCTGACGCTAGTGCTAGACATAACACTAGCCCTAATTCTATCCCTAGCCCTAGCCTAACTTTAAGCCTAACACTAGTCTAAATCCTAGGACAAACCCTAACACTATCCTACGCCAAAATCTGCCATTACACCTGACTCTAACCCTAACCATTACCCTAACCCTAACCCTCAACATTAGCCCTAACCCAACACAAATCCTAGCCGTAGATCTGACTCTAAACTTAGCCCTAACCCTAGCCATAATTCTAACCCTAACACTAACACTAGCTCTAACCCTAACCCTAACCCTAATCATAAATCTAGACCTAGTTCTAGCACTAAGGCTAACCCTAACCCTGTCCATAGCCCTGGTTCTAACCGTAACCCTAACACTAGCCCTATCACTAACCCTAACTCTAACCCTAAAACTACCCCTAAACTTAACCCTAAACCATCTCTAACCCCAACCCTACCCATTCCCCTAAGCCTAACATTAATCCTAACTCTAACTCAGCCCTACGCTAACCCTGACCCTAACCCTTATCCCAGTCTGAGCCACAACTCTAACCCTAGTTTGATCCCTAACACTAACTGTAACTCTATCTCTAACAAAAACCGAGCCCCAGCAATTGCCCTAGCCCTACCCCTAAACTAAACTTACATCTAACAATAACTCTACCACTAAAAGTAAACCTAACCCTAGCTCTAGAACTAACCCAAAACTTATCCTAACTCTAACTCTAGCTCTAGGCCTAACCCCAACCCTAGCCTAGAGGTGAACCTAACGCTAACGATAACCCTAATGTTAACACTGTCCTAATCCTAGACCTAAACCCTGTGTCAACACTAGCCGCTGTCCAAACCCTAACACTAACCCTTGTCCTAATCATGAAACTAGCCCTGAACCTCACACTAACCCTAGGCCTATACCTAACCCAAACCTTAACCCTAAACGTAACTTTAAGATCCCACTAACCCTAGGTGTAGCCCTAAAATTGTACCAACCCATAATTCTAACCATAACACTAATCCTAGACCTACTCTTAACCCTACTTCTAATGCTAGGTTCAACCCTAGCCCTGAGCATAATCCTAGCCCTAACCCTAACTCTAGCCCTAAGGTTAACTCTCATGCTATCACCAGCCCTAACACTCACCGTAACGCTAACCCTAACCCAACCCTCACCCTACCTCTAAGTCTACCACTCCTCTAACCCAAACCCTAACCCAACTCTTACCACTATACTAGCCCTAATCCTAGCCTAACCCTTACTCTACTCCAACCCCTACCCCTAAACTTGACTGAAAACCTAAACAATCCCTAACCATAACCATAACACTAATCCTAACCCTAACTTTTATTCTAAGCATAGCCTTAGCCCTAACGCTATCCCTAACTTAGCCGTAACCCAACGATAGCCCTAGCTCTAGCTCTAGTCTTAACCCTAGCCCAAAACTAACCTTAACCCTACCATAATCTGAACCCTAGCCCTAACCCTAAACCGAAGACCAGCCCTAGCCCTAACCCTAGCTGTAGCACTAACTCTAGACCTAACTTTAACTGTAGTTATCAACCTAACCCAAATCCAAAGCTTAAACATAACATTAATCCTAGGCCTAAACCTAGACCTAACCCTAAACCTTGTCCTAACACTAACCCTAACGCTAGACCTCCCCGTAAATCTAGCACTAAATCTAAACCTAACACAATCATACCCTTAACCATAACCGTAGACCTAACTCTAACCCTAGCCGTAACCCTAACCCTACCCTAACCCTAGCTGTAACTCTAACCCTACCCCTAAACGTAAACTTAAACCTAGTTCTAGCACTAACAGTAAACCTAAACTTGACCCTAAACTTAGCCATAGACCTAGGGCTAACCCAAACGAACGCTAGACAGAGACCTGAGCCTAACACGAGACCTACCACTAACCATAACTGTAACGGTAAACATAAACCTAACCATAACCCTAAACATAGGCTTAACTTCTATCCTAGCCGTAGACCTGACCCTAACCACAACCGTAACCCTAACCCTAACCCAACAGTAGCCCTAACCCTAATGCTGACCATGACCTAATCCTAGCCCTAGCCCTAACCCCAAGATAAGCCCTCGTCCTAACCCTAACCCTAACCACGGGCATAAATCTAGTCCTAAACCTAAGCCTAACCCTAAACATAGCCTTAACCCTAACCCTTACCCTAGCCCTAACCCATACTCTAACCCTAACAGTAACCCTAGACCTGGTCCTAGAACTAACACTAACCCTAGCCGTATCCTTAGCCCTGGTGCTAAGCCTAACCCTATGTCTAACACTAGCCCTAACACTAATGCTAACCCTAACCCTAAGCCTAACTCTAGCCCTAACCATAGCCCTAACTCTAGCCATAGCCCTAACCTTAATGCTAACACTAACAGTAGCCCTAACCCAAACACTAACCCTAGCCCAACCATAACCCTAACTCAAACCCAACTCTAACCTTACCCCTAACTCTACTGCTACTCCTACCTGTCACCTTAAGGCTCACGCTAATTTTTTTTCCCACAAAACCAGAGTAGATAGTTGTATGTCATATCTGCACATCCTTCCAGTTGCTGTATGTGGGACGCGGCCTCAGCATGGCCGGAGAAGTGGTGCGTTGGTGTGCACCCAGGAGCCAAACCTGGGCCACCAGCAGTGGAGCCCACGCACTTAACCCCTAAGCCACAAGGCCGGCCCCACAATTACCCTAAATATAAAGCTAACCTTACACATAACCCTAAAGTTAACCCTGACCCTACCCATAACCCAAACTCTAACGCACGCAACATTAACCCTAACACTAACCCTAATCCTAGACATAGCCATAAGCCAAAAGCCAGCCCCAGCCCTAGCCCTAACCAGCATCCTAGCACTAACCCTAGCCCTAAGACTAACCATAGCCATAAACCTAACTGAACTCTAACCCTAAATCTAACCTTAGCTCTAACCCTAGACCTCAACCTAAGCCTTTCCCAAAACTTAATCCTAATGCTAACCATACCCCTGACCCTCACCCAAACACTAAACCTACCCCAAGCATAACCCTAAAACTAACCCTAACCCTAGCCTTTAGTCTAGCCCTAAGACTCACCAGAAATCTGTTCTTAACCCAGCCCCAAGCCCTAACAGTGACCCTAACCACAACCACAACCAAAATTGCTACCCATACCCCAAACCTAAGCCTAACCCAACATTAAGCCTAAACCTAGCCCTATGCCAAAACCTAACCTTAAGCACAATGTTAACCTTAACACTTGCCCTAGAGCTAATCCTAACCCAGCCCTAGACCGGACCCTTACACTAGCCCTAACACTAACCCTAATCACAGACCTATCCCTAGCCTTAAGTGTAACCCTAGTCCTAACCCGAGCCCTGGCCCTAAACCTAACTCTAACACTAATCTTATCCCTAACCATAACCACAACACTAATGCTAATCCTAACCCGAACTATGACCCTAAACCGATCTCTCTCATTCCTAACCCATAGCTCAACCCTTAACACTAAACCTAACAGTACCCCTGCCACTAAGTCTAACACAAACCATGACCCTAAACCAAACTATAATCTTAGCCATAGCACTAACCAAATGCTAGACCTAGACCTAACTCTAACCCTAACCCTAGCACTAAACTTAACCATGGCACTAACCCTAATGCTCAATCTAGCCCTAGCCATAACATTAACACTAAACCGAACTGTAGCCCAAAGCCAACACCTACCACTATGTGTAACCCTAACCCTAAACGGGGTATTAATCCTAACGCTAACCCAAATCCTATCCATAAACCTAACCCTAACCCTAGCCCTAGTGCTATCACTAACATAACCTTAAAGCTAACACTAATCCTTACCCTAATCTGTAACCTATCCCTAACCATAGCACAGACTTAATCCTAATCATATTCTTAACCCTCACTCTAACCCTAAAACTGACTCTCACCCCTAAGCCTCACCCTAAACCTCACCAAACCAGAACCCAAACACGAACCCAAACCCTTACCCGAACACAAATCCGAACCTGAAGCTAACAAGAACCCTAACCTTGACACCAACACTAGGACTAAGCCTAAACATAAACTTAACCTTAACCATAGCCCTAACCATAGCCCTAGCCCTAGCCCTAATGCTAGCCCTAGCCCTAGACTTAGACCTAGCCCTAACCATAACTGTAACCCTAAGGCTATGCCAGCCATAACACTAGGACTAGCCTTAGCTCTAGACCTAACACTAGCCCTAGACTAGCCCTATATCTAAGTCTAGAGCTAACAGTAGCCCTAGCCCTAAACCTAGCACTAAACCTAATCCTAATCCTGGCCCTAGATATAACCCCGACCATAACACTAACCCTAAGCCTAACACTAAACCTAACCATAACACTAAACGTAGCCATAAGCCTAGCCCTAGCAGTAATCATAACCCTAACCCTAACCCTCACAATAACCCTAGCCCTAACCCTAATACTAACACTGGCCCTAAACTCAATGCTAAACCTAACCCTAATCATAGCCCTAATCCACACCCTAGCCCTATCCATAACCCTGACAATAACCCTAAACCTAGCACTAACCCTAGCCTTAGCCCTAAACCTAACATAGCCCTAGTCCTAACCCTACCTGCAAGCCTAACCCTAGCCCTAACCCTAAACCTAGCCCTAGCCATAAGCCTAACACTAAACCTAACCCTAGCCTTAGCCCCAGCCCTAGCCCTAACCCTAAACCCTAGCCCTATCCCTAACCATAACCCTAACCAAAACTCTAAACCTAATGCTAACACTAACCCTAACCCACACACAATTGGTTTGATTTCAACATATGTGAAAGTTGTCACACACAATAGGTGCGATGTCATACATAAAAATGTGAATTGTGTTACAAAAAAGGTGAATGGTGTCACAGATATCAATGGATGTGTTTTCACACACAAATGTGAGCCTTGTCACACCTACACCATTGGTGTGATGTCACACACACATTGAGTGAGGTCAGACACACAATGTGTGTGAAGGCACACACCAACCTGGTGAAGTCACAGACAATGGGGATGGTTTCTCTCATGAAAATGAGTGTGAATTCACATATAATGAGAGTTACACAATACACACATGTGGGATTTAAGTCAGAGTAAAATGTGAGAGATTTCACAGACACCTAAGTGTTATTTCGTACATAAGAGCAGAGGTCACATCACACTGAATAATATGACTGCCGTCACACACAATGGGAGTGATATCACACAATATGTGAGATGTGACTGCCTATCCTCGTGTTATCACAATCAAGCTTTGTGATGTCTAAAAAAGGGTGTGATGTCACACATAATGATTGCAGTGATGTCGCACACAAAATGTGAATGATGTTGCAAGCACGATGTTGGAGTGATGCCACACTCAATTGGTGTGATGTCATACATAATAATGGCAGTGACACCAACATAACAACAGTTGGGATATCATATGCTAATTAAGTTTGATGTCACACACAATTGATGTGATGTGACACAAGGTGAGGATGTTGTCACACACAAGTGGTGTGATGTCACCGATAACCGTGTGTGTCATGTCACTCATAATGATGGGAGTAATATCACATGCACACAATGGGAGTGATGTCACACTATAAAATGTGAGTTGTGTCAAAAGGGATACGACGATGTCACACATAGTAGTGAGAGTGTTGTCACACAATTCATATGTCACACATAATGTGAGTGATGTCACACAGAAACAGGTGAGTAATACAGCAGAGGACCCGCGACTGATGTCAGACGTGTGTCAGTGATGTCACACTATTGGTGTGATGTCATAAACACAACAGGAATGTTGTCTCAAATAACAGAGAGATGTCACTCGAAATATATGAGTGAAGTCACAGAAACACCATGAGAGTCATGTCACAACAGTAGTAGAGTGATGTCCTCAAGAATTAGTGTGACGTCACACAGAATATTGGAAGTAACATCACAGGTAACAATAGCGATTTCATATGCTAAATTGCATTCATGTCACACACAATTGGTGTGATATCAACATCTGTGAATGTTTTCACGCTCATAATATATGTGATGTCATACATGAAAATGTGTCTTGTCTTATGTCACAAAAAAGTGAATGGTGTCACACATATCATTGGGTATATTTTCAATCACAAATATGAGCCCTTTCACAAGTACACCATTGGTGTGATGTCAGACACACAATGTGTGTGAAGGCTCACACTAACCTGGTGATGTCACAGAAAATGGGATTGGTGTTTTAAGGAAAATGAGTGAATATTCACACATAGCAATGAGAGTTACACAAAACACACAAGTGCGATATGTCAGAGTAAAATGTGAGTGATTTCACAGAAACCTGGAAGTGACTTCGTACATAACAGTGGGTGTCACAACACCCAGTTAAGAATATGACTGCCACCACACACAATGGGAGTGATATTACACAGCTTGAGAGATGTGACCGTCTATCGTAGTGTTAGCATACTCATGTTGTGTGATGTCCCAAAATGGATGTGATGTCCCACATAACGATTGGAGTGATGTCAGACACAAAATGTAAACCACTTCACACTCCGTTGGAGTGATGTCAAATACTACCAGAGTGATTGCACACTCAATTGGTGTGATGTCATACATAATATTGGGAGTGACACCACACATAATAATGGTTGGTATATCATACGGGAATTAAGGTTGATGTCACGCACAAGTGTTGTGGTGTGACACACAATGAGGATGTTGTCACTCTCAAACAATTGATGTGATGTCACCAAGAAGCATGTGGTCACGCCACGCAAAACAGTGGGAGTGATATCACATGCACACAATGGGAGTGATGTCACACTTCATAATGTGAATTATGTCACTAGGGACATGTCACTGATGTCACACATAGTGGGAGTAATGTCACACTATTGATGTGATGTCACACATAATGAGACTGTGGTCACACATAAACATGTGAGTAATATCACAAAGGACATGTGACTGGTGTCACACATATGTGGGAGTGAGGTCACACTATTGGACTGATGTCATACAACACAACAGGCGTGATATCACACATAACAGAAAGATGTGACCCAAAATATATAAATGAAGTCACAGAGACTCCATGGGAGTGATGTCACAACACTAGTAGAGTGATGTCCTCGAGAATTAATGTGACATCACACAGAATATTGGGTGTGACATGACACTTAACAATAGCCATTTCATATGGTAAATTCGAGTGATGTCACACACAATCGCTGTGATGTCAACATATGTGAATGTTGTCACACACACACCAGGTGTGATGTCATACATAAAAATGTGAATTATGTCACAAAAATGTGAATGGTGTCAGACATATCAATGTGTGTGTTTTCACACATAAATGTGAGCACTATCACACATACACCATTGGTGTGATGTCATACAGACATTGAGTGAGGTCAGACACACAAAGTGTGTGAAAGCACACACCAATCTGGTGATATCATGGACATTTGGTGTGGTATCTCTAAGGAAAATGAGTGTGAATTCATACATAACAATGAGAGTTACATAAAACACAAATAGGGATATAAGTCAGAGTAAAATGTGAGAGACTTCACAGAAAGCTGGGAATGATTTCATACAAAACTGTGGATGTCATATCTAAGTTAACAAAATGACTGCCCTCACACAACGGGAGTGATATCACACAATTTGAGAGATGTGACAGGCTAACCTAGTTTTATCCTGCTCAAAGTGTGTGATGTACCAAAATGGGTGTGATGTCACACAGAACGATTGGAGTGATGTCAGACACAAAATATGAGCCATGTCACACACCAGTGGAGTGATGTCAAACACTATGAGAGTGATGCCACACTCAATTGGTGTGATGTCATACATAATACTGGGAGTGACACCACACATACTAATGGTTTGATATCATATGACAAGGTTGATGTCATTCACAATTGATGAGATGTGACACGCAAGGAGGATGTTGTTACACACACACAAGGGGTGTGATGTTACCCATAGCCAAGTGTGTCACATCACGCTTAACATAGAGTATGATATCACATGAACACAATGGGTGTGATGTTACAAGTTACATGTCTCTCATGTCACAGATAGCAATGGGAGTGATGTCACACTATTGGTGCGATGTCACTCATAACAATGGGAGTGATGTCACACATAAATATATGAGTAATCTCACTAAGGACACATGACTGATATCACAAATATGCTGTTAATAGTCTACACTCAGGTTTCTATCCAATGTATTGAAAGAGCACTTCTGCTGAACTCTGCTTGCCAGTAGCTCTAGGGAACATACTCTAATGAGACCTTTTATACTTTTCACTACAACTGGTACAGATTATCTGTAACATCCATTGAACGAAAGTATAGTGTGAGGAAAGACTCCTTTTTTAAATCTGTTCATGATCGTCTTGAAAAGTCCCTTTTCAAAAGTTGCAGTTCGCGTCTTTCATTCAGGCTTTCTCTTACATGGAACGAAAGAATGTGCTCATTGATCTCAGTTTGCCAGTAGCTGTTGGGAGCATCTTCCTATGAGAGGGTTTAAATTTTTCACTACACAAGGAAGAGAATATATCTAATATCGATTTATGAAAAGCACAGTGTGGAGAAAAACACTTGCTTGTACCTGTTTAGCATCTGCACTGAAAAGTACTTTTTCAAACATTGCAGCTCACGACATTTACTCAGGCTCTCTCACACAGTATATGAGAGAATGTTCTTACTGAGCAAAGGTTGCCATTAGCTGTAAGTAAGATCTTCCGAAGACAGCTTTGATCCTTTTCACTACTGCTGGGAGAAAGTATCTATAACATCCATTGAAATAACATACACGGTGGAATAAAACTCTTCTTAGTTGTTGAGGATCATCTTGATGAGTGAATTTTTCAATCATCGATCTTCATGGCCTGCACTCAGGCTTTCCCTCAAATATAATGGAACAACACCCGTTCTGAACTCAACAGCCCTGTAGCTGTAAGTCAGTTCTTCCTTGGAGGGCTTTTAAACTTGTCACTACAGCTGGGAAAGAGGATCTGTAACATTCATAAAATGAAAGTCAAGTGTGCAGAAAATCTCTGCCTGGTATGTGTATAGGATCCTCCCGCAAGTTGCCTTTTCCATCATTGTAGATAACGACCGTCACTCTGGCTCTCTCTCCTATGTAAGGCAAGAAACTACTTGCTGAACTCAGCTGGCAAGGAGCTTTAAGCAGCATCCTCCTTTGAGAGCTTGTAAACTTGCACTGCAGCTGCAAGAGAATATCTGTAACATCCATTCCATGTAAGTTCTCTGTGGAGGAAAGCACTTCCTTTTAGCTTTTTAGGATCATGTCGTAAAGTGCCTTTTCATCTTTGCAGCTGATTGCATGCACTCAGGCTTCCTTCCTGATATAAAAGAAAACACCCCTGCCAAAACTACTTTGCCAGTGGCTGTTAGGAACACCTTACTAGGAGAGTTTCCACTTTTCACCACAGCTCGAAAAGAAGCTGTATCACATCCATTCAATGAAAGTACACCGTGAAGAAAGCCTCCTCTGTAAGTGTTTATGATCGTGTTCTTAAGTGGATTTAAATACACTGCAGTTCAATCTGTATTCAGGGTCTCACTAGCATATCATGATGACCATTATTGCTTAACACAGCTTGCCAGCATCTGTTAGTAACAGCTTCATATGAGAGGATTTAAAATTTCATTACCACTGGGAGAGTGTATCTATAACATCCATAAAACGAAAGTCCAGTATGTATAAAATTTCTTGCTTCTATCTGTATACGACTATTCTGATAATTGCCTTTATCAACATTGCCGTTAACTACCTTCAATCAGGAATTCTTTCCCATGTAAAGCAAGAAAGTTCTTGCTGACCTCTGCTTCCAAGTACTTTACAGGAGGATCTGCCTCTGAGAGCTTTTAAACTTTCCACTGCAGTGGGGCGAGTATTTCGCTAACATTCATTCCATGAACCTACTCTGTGGTGAGAAACTCTTAAGGTTAACATGTTAGGATATGTTCAAGTGCCTTTTCCTCTTTGTCGCTCATTGCCTGCACTGAGGCTCCCTTGCCAACCGAAAGACCAATCACCACTGCTCAAACAAGTTTGAAAGTAGCTGTTAGGAACAACGTCCTGTGACAGCTGTCCAACTATCACTACAGGTGGTGCAGATTATCATTACCATCCATTCAATAAAAGTTGACTGTTCAGAGCAACTCCTGCTTGTAGGTGTTTAGGATCATCTTGAGAAGAGTCTTTTAATTACTGCAGTTCAATCTGCATTCGGGGTCTGAGTAGCACATTATGATGAACACTACTGATTAACACAGGTGGCCAATATCATAGGTTACATCTTCATATGAGAAGTTTAACAGTTCCATTTCAGCTAGGGTGGAGTATCTATAACATCCATAAAATGAAAGTCAAGTGTGGAGAAAATCTCTGCCTTGTATCTATATAGGATCTTCTTGCAAATTGCCTTTTCCCTCTTTGCGGTTAACGACCTTCACTCAGGCTCTCTCTCCCAAGACATGCAAGAAAATGTTTGCTGAACTCAGCATGCAAGTATCTCTGAGGAGGATTTTCCTCTGAGATCTATTAAACATTTCACTGCAGCTGGGAGAGTATATCTCCAACATCCATTCCGTGAACATACTCTGTGCAGAAAAACTCCTCCTTTTAGGTATTAGGATCATATAGTAAATTGCCTTTTCCTCTTTGCTGTTCATTGCCTGCAATGATGTTTCCTTCACTAATATAGAGACAAAACACCACTGCTTAACCAATTTTGCCAGTAGCTGTAAGGAACGTCTTCGTATGAGAGCTTTCAAAGTATTATTACAGGTTTTGCTGATTATATTTAACATCCATTCCATTCAAGTTGAATCTTCAGAGAAACTCCTGCTAGTAGCTCTTTAGGATCATCTTGAGAAGAGACATTTAATACACTACAGTTCAACCCACCTTCAGGCTCTCATGAACATATCATGACAAACATTATAGCTTAACACATGTGGCCTATATCTGTAAGTAACATCTTCATCTGAGATGTTTTAAAATTTCAGTACAGCTAGGAGAGTGTATCTATAACATCCATAAAATGAAAGTGAAATATGGAGAAAATCTGTGGCTTGTCTCTTTATGGGATCAGCCTGCATATTGCCTTTAGATCACTGCAGTTAACGACCTTCGCTCAGGCTCTCTATCCCATGTAATACAAGAAAGTGTTTCTTAACTCGCCTTGCAGGAATCTTTAAGGATGATCTTCCTCTGAGAGCTTGTAAACTTTTCACTGCAGCTAGGAAAACCTATTCCTTACATCCATTCCATGTAAGTACTCTGTGGAGGAAATCACTGCTTTTAGCTTCTTTCGATCATATTGTCAATTGCATTCTCACCTTTGAATTTCATTGCCTGCCCTCAGGCTTCCTCCCTGATGTAAAGAAAAAACACCACTGTTAAACCTACTCTGCCAGTAGCGATTAGGAACACCTTCCCATGAGAGTTGACACTTTTCACCACAGCTCAGGAAAAAGCTCTATCACATCCATTTAATGAAAGTATACCGTGAAGATAACTTCTGCTTATAACTGTTTAGGGTCATTTTCATAAGTGACTTCAAATACACTGCAGTTCAATCTGCGTTCAGGGTCTCACTAGCATATCATGATGAACACTATTGCTTAACACAGGTGAAGAATATCTGTTAGTAACATTCTCAATGGAGAGGTTTTAAAATTTCAGTACGGCTGGGAGACAGTATATGTAACATCCATAAAATGAAATTCCAGTTTGGAGACAAACTCTTGTTTATATCTGTATAGGATTATCCTGAAAATTGCCTTTTACATCATTGCTGTTAACGACCTACACATAGGAATTCTCTCCTTGTAATGCCAGAAAGTTCTTGTTCAACTTGCTTGCAAGTATCTTTAAGGAGCACCTTCCTCTGAGAGCTTTTAAACTTTCCATTGCAGCTGGGAGAGAATATCTATAACATCCATTCCATGAACATACTGTGTGGTGGAAAAGTCTTCCTTTTAGTTTTTTGGATCACATAGTAAAGTGCCTTTTCCTCTTTATAGTTCATGTCCTGCACTGTGGCTTCCTTCCCACAGACAAGACAAAATACCACTGCTCAACGACGTTTACCAGTAACTCTTTGAAACACTGCTAGGAGAGCTTTCAAACTATCACTACATGTGGTGCAGATTATCATTACCCTACATTCCAGGAAAGTGGACTCTTCAGAGAAACTCTGCTTGTAGCTGTTTGGGATTATCTTGAGAAGAGACTTGACTACACTGCAGTTCAATCTGCATTCAGGTTCTCAGTAACGTATCATGATGAACACCATTGCTTATCACAGTAGGCCAATATCTGTAAGTAACATCTTCATATGAGTGGTTTTCAAATATCAGTACAGCTGGCAAAGGGTATCTATAACATCCATAAATTGAAATTCAGGTATGGAGAAAATCTTTTGCGTGTATCTCTATAGGACTATTCTGAAAATTGCCTTTTCCAACATTGCAGTAAATAAACTTCACCCGTGCTCTTTCTCCCAAGTCAGGTAAAAAATGTTTGCTGAACTCAGCTTGGAAGTATCTTCAAGGAGGCTCTCCCTCTGAGAGCTTTTAAACTTTTCACTGCAGCGGGGAGCGAATATCTATAACATCTATTTCAGGAATGTACCCAGTGGAGAAAAATTCTTCCTTTTAGCTTTTTAGGATCATATTGTAAAGTGCCTTTTCCTCTTTGTCGTTCATTGCCTGCACTGAGCCTCCCTTCCCATTGGAAATACAAAACATTCCTGCTCAATGCCTTTTGTCAGTAGCCATCAGGAGTATCTTTTTAGGAGATCTTTTGAACGATCACTACAGGTGGTGCAGATTATTGTTATGATCAACTCAATGAAAGTTGACGCTTCAGAGAAACTCCAGCTTGTGGCTGTTAAGGGTCATCTTGAGAAGAGACTTTTAATAGACTGCAGTTCAAACTCTATTCAGGGTCCCACTAGCATATCATGATGAACTATATTGCTCAAGACAGGTGGCCAATATCTGAAAGGAACATCTTCATCTTAGAGGTTTTAAAATTTCAGTACTGCTGGGAGAGAGTATCTATAATATCCATAATATGAAAGACAAGTTTGGTGAAAATCTCGTTCGTGTGTCTGTGTAGGTTCATCATGCAAATTGCCTTTTCCCTCATTGCATTCAATGGCCTTCACTCAGCTATCTCTCCAAAGTAAAGCAAGAAAGCATTTGTTGAACACAGCTTGCAGGGTCCTTTAAGAATGGTCTTCCTCTGAGAGCTTTTAAAATTTTCGCTGCAGCTGGGAGAACTTATATATAATATATATTCCATGTAATTACCATGTGGAGGAAAACACTTGCTTTTAGCTTCTTCAGATCATATTTTCAGTTGCATTTTCATCTTTGCATTTCATTGCCTGCACTCACGTTTCCTCCCTGGTTTAAAGAGAAAACACTACTGCTAAACCTACTCTGCCAGTAGCTGTTAGGAACACCTTCCTAGGAGAGTTTCAACTTTTCAACACACCTCGGAAAGAAGCTCTATCAAATCCATTCAATGAAAGTATACCATGAAGAAGACCTCTTCTTGTACCTGCTTAGGATTATCTTCATGAATGACTTTAAAGGCACTGCAGTTCAGCCTGCATTTAGGGTATCATTAGCATATCATGATAAACACTATTGCTTAACACAGGTTGCCAATATCTGTTAGTAACTTCTTCATATGAGAGGTTTTAAATTTTCAGGACAGCTGGAGAGAGTATCTATAACATCCATGAAATGAGAGTTCAGTGGGGACAAAATCTCTTGGTTGTATCTGTATAGGAGTATCCTGAAAATTGCCTTTTCCACCATTGCGGTTAAGGACCTTCCCTTAGGAATTCACTCCCAGGTAAGGCAAGAAAGATCTTGATGAACTCAGATGGCAAGTAGCTTTCAGCAGATCTGCCTCTGCAAGCTTTTAAACTTTCCACTGCAGCTGGGACAGAATATCTATACCATACATTCCATGTAAGTACTCTGTGGAGGAACATACATCATTTTAGCTTTTTAAGATCATCTTGCAAAGTGCCTTTTCATCTCTGCAGTTCACTGCCTGCTCTCAGGCCTCCTCCCCAACATAAAGACAAAACACCACTGTAAACCTATTTTGCCAGTTGCTGCTAGGAGCACATTCCTATGAGATGTTAAAGTTGTCACCACAACCGGGGAAGAAACTCTATCACATCCATTCAAGGAAAGTACCGTGTGAAGAATATCTTGTCGCTGTTTAGAATCATATTCATGAGTGACATTAAAAACATTGTAGTACAGTCTACCTTCAGGGTCTCACTAGCATATCATTATCAACACTATTGCTTAACACAGGTTGCAAATATCTGTTAGGAATACCTTCATATGAGAGGTTTTAAAATTTCAGTACAGATGGGAGTATCTATAACATCCATAAAATGAAAGTTCATTGTAGAGAATATTTCTTGCTAATATCTGTATAGGACTATCCTGAAATTTTTCTTTCCATCCTTGCAGTTAACAACATTCACTTAGTAATTCTCTCCCTATTTAATGAAAGAAAGACCTTGCTGGATTCAGATTGCAAGTGGCTTTCCGCAGGATCTGCCTCTGAGAGTTTTTAAACTTTCCACTGCAGCCTGGACAGAATATCTATAACATCCAGTACATGAACGTACCTTGTGCAGAAAAGCTCTTCCCTGTAGATTTTTGGATGATGTGGTTCAGTGACTTTTCCTCTTTGCCGTTCATTGCCTGCACTGAGGCCGTCTTCCCAATGGAATGACAAAACACCACTAATCAACCAAGTTTGTCAGTAGTTTTCAGGATCATCTTACTAGGAGAGCTATCACTACAGGTGGTGCAGATTATCCTTACCATCCATTCAATGACAGTTGACTCTTCAGAGAAACTCCTCCTTGTACCTGTTTAGGATCATCTTGAGAATTTGAATACACTGCAGTTCAAACTACATTCAGGGTCTCACTAGCATATCATGACAAACACTTTTGCTTAACACAGGTACCCAACAAGTGTAAGTAACATCTTCATATGAGAGCTTTTAAAATTTCAGTACACCTGGGAGATAGTATCTATAGCATCTGTAAAAGGAAAGGCCAGTATGGAGCAAAATTCTTACTTGCATCTGCAGAGGACTCTCCTGAAAATTGCCTCTCCCAACATTGTGGTTAACGACATTTACTTAAGAATTTTCTCCCTGGGGCCTGCTCGGTGTCACAAACAGTTTCGTGTGCACGCTCCACTTTGGTGGCCTTGGGTTTTCAGTTTCCCAACCCTGGGCACGCACCAATGCACTGCTTGCCAGGACATGCTGTGGTGGCGTCCCATATAAAGTAGAGGAAGATGGGCACTCATGTTAGCTCAGGGCCAAACTTCCTCAGCAAAATAGAGGAGGATCAACATCGGATGTTACCTCAGGGTTGATCTTCCTCACACACGCTAAAAATAATGTCTCTCCTATGTAATGCCAGAAAGTTCTTGCTTAACTCTGCTTGCAAGTAGGTTTAAGGAGCATCTACCCCTGAGAACTTTTAAATTTTCCACTACAGCTGAGAGCGAATATCTATAGTATCCATCTAATGAACGTACTCTGTGGAGAAAAACATTTCCATTTAGTTTTTGAGTATCATAATGGAAAGTACCTTTTCTTCCTTTTGGTTCGTTGCCTGCACTGAGGCTGCCTTCTCAATGGAAAGACAAAATACTACTGCTCAAGCACTTTTGCCAGTAACAAGTAAGGAAATAACTTCGTGCCCTGTCTCTCTTCCTTCCGGCAAATGAAGTCAACCTACCTTACCCAGGTTGGGGACATATTGCCATTTCAGGCCTTGAGAAGGAATATCACATTCCTTTGAGAAGGCAATTTCTGATCCCGGGTTCTAAGTAGAGCTCTAGCAACAAGTTAGTAAATGAGTTTCAAAGATTACTGGAACTTAGCTGAACTATGTATAACACGCATTGTTGGAAATAACTTCATGCCCACTGTCTCTTCCTTCCATCTCGTAAGGATCAGAAACCTAAAACAGGTATATAACAGAATGCAGTTTCAGGCCTTGAGATTGAATCTCATATTCCTTTGAGAGGGCACTTTCTGATCCAGGCTTGTAAGTAAATGTCTAGAAACGACTTTGTATGTGAGTGGCAATCATTAATACAGCTGAGCTAATCTATGGCTAACACCCATTTCTGGAAATATCTTCATGCCCAATCTCTCTTCCTTCCAGCTCTGAAGGTTTACATTCCTAAAACAGGTTTTGAATATATTGCTGTTTCGAGCCTTAGGAGGGACTATCACATTCCTTTGAGAAGGCATTTCTCGTCCCAGCATGTAAGTAGATGTCCAGGAACAAGTTAGTATATGAGTGGCAATCATCACTACAGCTGAGCTCATCTGTATAAAATACCCATCCCTGGAAGTATCTTTGTGCTCACTCACTCTTCCTTTCAGCTCGTGAGAATCACCTTCCTAAACCAGGTTTAGAACATAATGCTATTTTGGTCGTTGAGAGCAAATCTCACATTCCTCTGTGAAGACACTTACTGATAACTTCTTGTAAGTAGATGTCTAGGAACAAGTTTATATTGGAGCATCAATCAGTACTACAGCTGAGTAAAATGATTTATAATACCCATTCCGTGAAATAACTTCATGTAAAAACTCTCTTCCTTCTAGCACTAAGATTCACTAAACTAAACCAGTTTTGGACCATATTGCCTTGTTGGACCTTGAGAAGGAATCTCGCATTCCTTTGAGAAGGCACTTTCTGATCCCAGAGTGGAAGTAGATGTCTAGGAACAAGTTTGTATATGAGTGGCAAGCGTTACTACAGCTGAGCTAAGCTGTGTATGATACCCATTCCTGAAAATAACTTTGTGCCTCATCTCTCTTCCTTCTAACTCATAAGGATCACAAAGCTAAACCAGGTTTGCAACATATCGCCATGTCACTCCTTGAGATGGAATCTCATATTCCTTTGAGAAGACACATTCTGATCCTGTCCAGAATGTTGAAGTCTAGGAATAAGTATGTATATGAGTGTTAATCCTTACTAGATCTGAGCTCAACTGTCTATAACAACCATTCCTGGTAATACTTTTTGCCTCATCTCTCCTCCTTCAATCTCATAAGGATCACAAATATAAACCAAGATTCATGCATCATGCCATTTCAGGCCTTGAGAATGAATCTCACACTACTTTGAAGGCACTTTCTGATCCCTGCTTCTAAGTAAATGTCCAGGACAAGATTCTATATAAGTGGCAATCGTTACTACAACTGAACTATTCTTTGAATAACACCCGATCCTGAAAATAACTTCATGCCCAATCTATCTTCCTTCCAGCTCGTAATGAAGACCTTCCTCAACCAAGTTGGGAACATATTGCCATTTCAGACCTTGAGAAGAAATCTCACAATTCTTTCAGACAGCAGTTTCTGATCACAGCCTGTATGTAGACGTCTAGGATCAAGTTTGCATGTGAGTGGCAATCACTAATAGAGCTGTGCTTCTCTCTTCCTTCCATCTCGTAAGGATCACAAACCTAAATCAGGTTTGGAACATAATGCCATTTCAGGCCCTTGAGAACAAATCTCACATTCCTTTGAGAAAGCACTTTCTGATCTCGGCTTGTAAGTAAACGTCTAGTAACGAGTTTCTAAATGAGTGGCAACCATTACTACAGCTGAGCTAAACGGTGTATAAGAACCATTCCTCAAAATAACTTCCTACCCCATCTCTCTTCCTTCCAGCTCTAAAGGATTACATTCCTAAGCAAGGTTTTGAATGTAATACCATGTCGGGCCTTGAGAAAGAATCTCACATTACCTTGAGATGGAACTTTCTGATCCCAGCTTCTAAGTAGATCCCTAGAAACAAGTTTGTATATGAGTGGGAATCATTACTACAACTGAGATGAACTATGAATAACACCTATTCCTGAAAATAACTTCGTGCCGGTCTCTCTTCCTTCCAGATCATAAGGCCCACCTTCCTCAACCACGTTTGGAACATATTGCCATTTCCGGCCTTGAGAAGGAATCTCATATTCCTTTAAGAAGGCACTTTCTGATCACTGCTTCTAAGTATATCTCCAGGAACAAGATTCTATATAAGTGGCAATCGTTAGTACAACTGAGCTATTCTATGAGTAGCATCAATTCCTGGAAAAAGACTTCATGCTCAATCTCTCTTACTTCCAGCTCGTAAGTACCACCTTCGTCGACCAAGTTTGGAACATATTGCTGTTTCAGGCCTTGACAAGGAATATCACATTCTTTTGAGAAGTCACTTTCTGATCCTGGGGTTATGTAGATGTCTAGGAACAAGTTTGTATATGAGTGGCAATCATTACTACACCTGAGTTAATCTATGTGTAAAACTCATTCATGAATATGTCATTGTGCCCAATCTCTCTTCCTTCCATCCAGTAAGGGTCACAAACCTAAGCCAGGTTTGGACAATATTGGGATTTTGGGCCCTGAGAAAGAATGTCACATTCCTTTGCGAAGGCCCTTTGTGTTCCTGACCTGTATGTAGATTTCTATGAACAAGTTTGCATATGAGTGGCAATCATGACTATGGGAGCTAAAGTATGTATAACAGCCATTCCTGGAAATCACTTTTTGCCTAATCGCTCTTCCTTTACCTCATCAGAATCAGCTTGCTCAACCATTTTTGGAACATCATGCTATTTCTGGCCTTGAGAAGGAACCTCATAGGGTCCAGCCCCATGGTGTAGTGGTTAAGTGCACCCTCTGTTGCTGGTGGCCCAGGTTCAGATACCGGGCACACACCGACACACTGCTTGTCAGGCCATGCTGTGGTGGCACCCCACATAAAGTGGAGGAAGATCAGGACGGATGTTAGGTCTGGGCCAGCGTTGCTCAGCAATTAGAGGAGGATTGGCATGGCCGTTAGCTCAGGGCTGATCTTACTCACAAAGAGAAAAGAGAAGGAACCACATATTCCTTTCAGAAGGAACCTTCTTATCCCAGCTTCTAAGTAGAAGTCCAGGAACAAGTTTGTATATGTTTGGCAATCATTACTACAGCTGAGCTAAACTGTGACTAACAGCCATTCCTGGAAATAACTTCATGCCCAAACTCTCTTCATTCTGGCTCGTAAGGACCATCTTCATCAACCAGGTTTGGAACATAGTGTCCTCTCAGGCCTTTAGAAGGAGTTTCACATTCTTTTGAGAACACATTCTCTGATACCAGCTTCTAAGTAGATATCTAGGAACAAGTTTGTTTAGGCGTGACTGTCATTACTGGGGCTGACAAACTTGGTATAACACCCATTCCTGGAAATCACTTCGTGCCTAATCTCTCTTCCTTTCATCACGTAAGGATCACAAACCTAAACCAGATTTGGACCATAGTGCCATGTCTGTCCTTAAGAAGGAGTCTCACATTGCTTTCAGAAGGAATGTTCTGATCCTGGCTTTTACGTAGATGTCTAGGAAGAAGTTTGTATATGATTGGCAATCATTACTACAGTTGAGGTAAACTTCACATAACACTCATTCCTGGAAGTAACTTTGTGCCTAAACTCTCTTCCTTCCATCTCATAAAGATCACAAACCTAAACCAGATTTCGAACATACTGTCATTTTGCACCTGGACAACAAATCTCACATTCCCTTGAGAAGGCTCTTTTAAAAAGTGTATAACACCTAATCCCTGAAATAACTTTGTGCATAACCTCTCTTCCTCCCATGTTGTAAAGATCACTTTCCTCACCCAGGTTTGGAACATAATGCCATTTCTGGACCTGAGAATTAATCTCACTTTCCTTTGAGAAGGAAATTTCTGATGCAGGCTTCTAAGTAGAAGTCCATGAACAAGTTTCTATATGAGTGGCAATCATTCCTAGAGCTTAGCAGAAGTATGTGTAACGCCCATTCCTGGAAATAAATTTGTGCCTAACCTCTCTTCTTTCCATCTTGTAATGGTGAAAAACCTGAACCCGGTTTGGAGCATAATGCCATTTTGTGCCCTGAGAACGAATCTCTTACTCCATTGCTAAGGCACTTTCTCAACCCCCTTGTAAGTAACAGTCTAGGAACAAGTAGCTATGTGAGTGGTAATCATTACTACAACTGAGCTAACATATGTATATCACCTGTTTCTGGACATGACTTCGTGCCCAATCTCCCTTCCTTCCAGCTGCTACAGATCTCCTTCCAAAAGCAGGTTTGTAAACAGGGCCATGTAGGGCCTTGAGGCAGGATCACTCTCAAATGCCTTGGAGAACACAATTTCTTTTCCCGGTTTGAATGTAGATGGTATGAAACACCTTGGTATCTGAAAGGCATTCATTACTACAGCTGAGTTGAACTATGTATTACAACCATTCCTGATAGTAACTTCATGCCCAATGTGTCTTCCTTCCAGCTCCTAAGGATCGCCTTCCCAAAGCAGGTTTTGCACAGGGCCATGTAGGGCCTTGAGAGAGAATCTCACGCACATGTCTTAGAGAAGGAACTTTCTTATCCCGGTTTGTAAGTAGATGGTAAGGAACATCTTTCTGAGTGGCATCACTACTACAGCTGAGTTAAACTATGGATAACACCAGTTCCTGGAACGAAGTTCAGGCCCAATATCCCTTCCTTCCAGTACATGAGGATCGCCTTCCTAAGGACGGTATGGAACGAGGACCATGTACTGCCTTGAGACAATCTCACTCACAAGCCATAGAGAGCACACTTACTGATAGCGGATTCTAAATAGATGGTTAGGATCATGTTTATATCTGAGTGGCAAGAATTGCCACAGCTGAGCTAAACTAAGTATGACACCCATTCCTGGAAATGACTTAGTGCCCAATCTCCCTTCCTTCCAGCTCCTAAGGATCGCCTTCTCAAAGCGGGTTTGGAAACAGGACTGCGTAGTGTCTGGCGACAGCATCCCACTCATAATCCATTGAGAGCACGTTTTCTCATACTACATTCTAAGTAGATGGCTAGAAACATGTTTGTATCTGAGTGGCAGGCATTATTACAGCTGAGCTAAACTAAGTATAACTCCCATTCCTGGAAATTACTATGTGCCCAATCTCCCTTCCTTCCAGCTCCAAAGGATCACTTTCCCAAAGCAGGTACAAAAACAGGGCTGTGTAGGGCCTTGACACAGGATCACTCTCAAATGCCTTAGAGAACGGAATTTCTTATCCTGGGTTGGAAGTAGATGGTTAGAAACATCTTTGTTTGTGAGTGGCAGTCATTACTACAGCTGAGTTAAACTATGTATAAGACCCATTCCTGGAAACAACTTGGTGCCCAATCTCCCTTTCTCCCAGCTCCTGAAGATCGCCATCCAAAACCAGGTTGTGCACAGGGCCATGGAGGGCCTTGAGAGAGGATTTCACACACATGCCTTAGGGAAGGCACTTTCTTATCTCGGCTTGTAAGTAGATGGAAAGAAACATCTTTCTATCTGAGTGGCAATCACTACTAAAGCTGAGTTAGACTATGTATAACATCCATTCCTGGAAAAAACATCTTGCCAGATCTCCCTTCCTTCCAGCGCATAAGGATCGCCTTGCCAAAGCAGGTTTACACAGGCCCATGAAGGGCCTTGAGAGACAATCTCACTCACATGATTTAGAGAAGGCACTTTCTTATCCCCGCTTGTATTTAGATGGTAAGAGACATCCTTGTATCTGAGTGGCAATCACCACTACAACTCGGACAAACTATGTATAGTACCCATTCCTGGAAGTAACTTCATGCCCCATCTCTCTTCCTTCCCACTCCTAAAGATTGCCTTCCCAAAAAGGTTTTCCACAGGCCCACATAGGGCCTTCAGAGAGACTCTCACTCACATGCCTTAGAGAGGGCACTTTCTTCTCCTGGAAAGTAAGTAGCTGTTATGAAACATCTTTCTATCTTTGTGGCAATCACTACTAGAGCTGAGTGAAACGATGGATACCAGCAATTTCTAGAAGTAACTTCATGCCCAATCTCCTTTCCTTCCAGCTCCTAAGGATGGCCTTCCCAGAGAAAGTTGTGCACAGCACCATGTAGGGCCTTGAGACAGAATCTCAGTCTCATTCCTTAGAGAACGCACTTTCTTATCCTGGCTTGTGAGAAGATGGTAAGAAACATCTTGGTATCTGAGGGGCATTCACTACTACAGCTGAGTTAAACTATGGATAACATCCATTCCTGGAAGTATCTTCATGCCCCGTCTTCCTTCCTTCCACCTGCTAATGATCACCTTCTGAAAGGTGGTTTGGAAACAGGGCCGTGGAGTTCCTAGAGACAGGAACACTCTCAAATTCCTTAGAGAACACACTTTCTTCTCTCGGTTTGTAAATTGACAGAAAGAAACATCTTTGTATCCAAGTGTGAATCATTACTGGCTTTCGGGTTAAGGTTCGTGCTAGAGTTTGTGTTAGGGATTGGGTTAGGTTTAGGGTTAGGATAAGGGTTCGGGTTGGGTTGCTGTTAGGGTTAAGGTTTGACTTGGGTTTCAGGTTAGGTTTTGTGTACTGGTTTGGTTTAGGTTTATCGTTAGGTTTAGGGTTAGGGCTAGGGTTAGGGTCAGGCTTAGGTCTAGGGTTATCTTTCGGGTTCGGGTTAGGGTTAGGGTTACTGTTAGGGTTAGTGTCAGGGTTATGGTTGGGTTCCACTTAGGGTTAGGATCAGGGTGCGGGTTAGAGTTCAGGCTGGTTTATGGTTAGGGTTACATTTAGGATTTGGGTTAATGTTAGACTTAGGATTCTGGTTAGTGTTAGGGTCGGGTTAGAGTTAGGGTTCAGGTTTGAGTTAGGGTTAGGCTTAGGGTAAGTGTTACTGCTTGCTTAGAATTAGGGTTATCGTTGCCTTCCCATTAGGGTTAAGGTTTGAGTTATTGTTACGTTTCAGGTTATGGTTAGGGTTATGGTTCTTGTTAGGGTTTAGTTTAATGTTAGTGTTGGTGTTTGGGTTGGGGTTAGGGTTAGGGTTAGGGTTCTGGTTAGGATTAGAGTTAGGGTTCGTGTACTACTTTGGTTTAGGTTTAGGGTTAGAGTTAGTCTTCAGGTCAGTGGTCGGGTTAGCTTTAGTTTAAGGTTAGTGTTAGTGTTCTGGTTAGGGTTAGGGTTAGGTTTAGTGGTCTGATTATTGTTGGAGTTAGAGTTAGGATTATGGTTAGGGTTAGGATTAGGGGCGGGTCAGTCTTCACGCTAGTGTTAGTGTTAGGAATCGGTTTAGGGTATGAGTTAGGGTTAGGGTTCGAGTTAGGGTTAGGGTTAGGTTTAGGGGTATGGTTGGGTTCGTGTTCGGATTAGAGATAGAGTTCGGGTTAGGGTTAGGGTTCAGGTTCGGGTTAGTGTTAGCATTAGGGTTGGGTTTCAGGTTAGGATTAGGGTTAGATTTAGGGTTAATGTTAAGTTTACGGTTAGGGTTAGTATTATGGTTCGATTTTGGGTTAGAGTTAGGGTTAGGATTCATGTTAGGGTAAGGGCTATGGTTTGGGTTAGCGTTAGGTTTAGTTTTAGTGCTAGTGTTTGGATTAGGGTTTTGGTTAGTTTTCGGGGTTGGTTTAGGGTTAGCTTTAGCGTTAGGGTTTGCATTAGGGTTAGGATTGCCGTTGGCTTCAGTTTAGGGTTAAGAGTTGTATTGTGTATAGGGTTATGTTTAGTGTTGGGATTAATGTTACGATTACTTTTCAGTTTCGTTTTAGGGTTAGCCTTAGCTTCAGGGTTCGGGTTAAGGTTAGGGTTAGTGCTACTGTTAGGGTTAGGGTTGGGTTCGGGTTTGGGTTCGGGTTAGAATTAGGGCTGGATTTAGGATTATGGTTCAGTGTAGTGTTAGGGTTAATGTTAGGTAAGTGTTAGGGTTAGGGTTAGGATTGGGTTTAGTATTAGCTTAGTGTTCAGGTTAGTGTTAGGGTTAGGGTTCAGCTTCAAGATCACCTTAAGGTTAGGGTTAGTGTCGGGCTGGGAGTCACGGTAGGGTTTGGGTTACGGTTCATGTTAGGGTTTCTGATTGTGTACGGTTAATATTCATGTTAAGATAATTGTTAGCTTTAGGGATAGGGTTGGGTGCAGGTTAGGGTTAGATCTGAGGTTCAGGTTAGGTTTAGGATTGAAGTCCTTTTTCGGGTTAGTGTTTATGTTATGTTTCGGGTTAGGTTTAGGGTTAGGATTAGGGTTACAGTTGTTGTTAGTGTTACATTTAGGGAGAGGTTAGTGTTTGGATTAGGGTTAGGGTTAGAGTTCGGATTCTGGATCGGCTTAGGGTTTCGGTTATTGTTGGGTTTAGCTTCGTATCAGGGTTAGATTTAGAGATCGGTTTAGTGTAACGGTTAGGGTGAGGGTTAGGGTTAGAGTTCGGTTTCGGGTTACTGTTAGGGTTGGGGTTATGATTAGGCCTCAGTTTAGTTCTTGGTTATGGTTATGGTTGGGTTGGGTTAGGGTTAGAGTTTGTGTTAGGGTTAGGTGTAGGGCTGGGTTAGGGTTAGGGTTCAGGTTTGGGTTAGGATTAGGGTTAGTGTTAGGGTTAGGCTTTGGGTTAATGCTAGGCTTAGGGTTAGGGTTGGGTTGGGTTGCGGATTGCATTAGGGTTCACGTTAGGGTTAGGTTCAGGGTTCGTGTTAGGGTTAGAGTTAGGGTTATGGTTCGTTTTAGGGTTAGGATTGTTGTTAGAGTTCTAGTTAGGTTAGGCTTAGGGTTAGGTCTAGGTTTACTCTTAGGGTTTCGTTGGGTTAGGGTTAGGGTTAGGGTTAGGGTTAGTGTTTGGGTTTGTGTTTGTGTCATGGTTAGGTTTCAGTTTCTGGTTAGGATTAGGGATAGTGATAGTGTTCAGGTTAGAGTTAGGGCTAGAGTTCGGTTTAGGTTTGGTTTTGGATTAAGGTTAGGATTCGGATTAGGTTTATGGTTAGCATTTAGGTTAGGTTTTGGGTTAGGATTAAGGTTAGGTTTAAGGTTACAGTTAGGGTTAGTTTAGGGTTAGGGTACAGGTTAGGTTTAGAGTTAGAGTAAGAGTTAGAGTAAGAGGTAGGGTTAGTGTTATGATTCAACTTCAGGTTAGGGTTTTTATTAGGTTTTGTGTTAGGGTAAGCGTTACAGTTTGGGTTAGGTGTAGGTTTAAGGTTAAGTTCAGTTTTATGGTTAGTGTTTGGATTTGGGTGAGGGTTAGGTTTCAGGTTAGGGATTGGTTATGGTTAGGGTTAGGCTTCAGGTTAGGGTTAGGTTTAGGGTACGTGTTAGGTTCGTGTTCTGGTGTGAGTTAGTGTTAGGGATAGGCCTATGGTTAGTGTTAGAGTTGAATGCAAGTTCGGGTTAGGGTTAGTGATAGGGTTACTGTTAGGGTTAGGTTTATGGTTATGGTTGGGTTACGGTTAGGTTTAGGATTAGGGTTCAGGTTAGGGTTAGATTTAGTGTTAGGGTTAGGATTAGTGTTAAGGTTCTGGACAGAGTTAGGGGTAGGGTTACTGTTAGGGTTAGGCTTAGGCTATGTTTGGGTTACAGTTAGGTTTAAGGTTAGGGTTCTGGTTAGGGGTCTGGTTAGTGTTAGGTTCAGGGTTCCAGCACCTGTTTTCCTTAGGCTTAAAGTTAGTGTCTGGGTTTAGGGTTAAGGCTAGTGTTCGTGTTAAGTTTAGGGTTAGGGTTTGTGTTAGGGATAGGGTTAGTGTTAGGGTTAGGTTTAGGATTAGCGTTAGGGTTAGTGTTTGCATTAGGGTTGGTCTTACTCTTTGTTTTTGGGATCTGGGAAGTTTTAGGGTTAGGGTTGGGTTTCGGATTAGTGATAGGGTTACTGCTATGGTTTGGGTTATGCTTAGGCAAAGGTTTAGGGCTAGGTTTAGAGTTGGATTAGGTTACGGTTATGGTTATAGTTCGGGTTAAGTTTAGTGTTAATTTTCAGGCTAGGGTTAGGGTTAGGGTTAGGTTTAGGGTTAGGGTTAGGGTTACTGTTAAGGTTAGGGTTAGGGTTATTGCAAGGGTTAGGGTTTGGTTTTGGCTTAGGGTTATGGTTAGGTGTAGGATTAGAGTTAGTGGTCTGATTGGAGTTCTGGTTCCAGTTCGGTTTCGGGATTCGGGTTAGGGTTTAGAGTTAGGGTAGGATTAGGCTTCGGGTTAAGGTTAGGGTTCACGTTAGGATTAGGGTTAGTGTTAGGGTTAGTGTTCGAGTTCGGGTTTGAGTTACAGTTAACGGTAGGATGGGGTGATGCTTTGGGTTACGGTTATCATTTGGTTCAAGTTACGGTTTGGGTTAGGTTTATGCTTAGGGTTAGAGTTCTGGTTATGTTCAGGGTTAGTGTTTGGCATAGGGTTTAGTTGGATTAGAGCTAGTGTTTGCTTTAGGGCTAGGATGAGTTTAGGGTTAGGCTAAGGGTTCAGGTTAGAGTTATGTTAGGGTTAGGGTTTGAGTTCGGGTTAGTAATTGGGTTAAAATGCAGTTTAGTGTTAGGTTTTGTGTTAGGGTTTGGGTTAGATTTAGGGTTCCGGTTAGGGTTAGGGTTATAGTGCGAGTTAGTGTTAGGGTTAGTGTTCGGTTTAGGGTTTGATTTAGGGTTAGCTTTTGTGTTAGGGTTCAGGTGGGTTAGGGTTAGGGTTCTTGTTAGGGTTATTGGTAGGTAGATGTTTAGGATTAGGTTTGGGGTTAGGGTTAGTGTTCAGGTTAAGTTTACTGTTTGGATTAGGGTTAGGTTTCAGGTTAGTATTAGGGTTGTGTTAGATTTAGGGTTAGGATGAGGGTATGGTTAACGTTAGGTTTAGGGATAGTGTGAGGGTTAACATTAGGGTTCGGTTTCAGGTTACATTTAATGTTAGATTCAGGGGTGGGTTCAGGTTAGGGCTAGGGTTGGGTTCGCGTTAAGGTTCTGGTTAGGCTTATGGTTTGGATTAGGTTTAGGTTTAGTGTTATAGTTAGTGTTCAGATTAGGGTTAGGGTTAGAGTTCGAGTTCGGGATCTGCTTAGGGTTAGGATTAAGGTTAGGCTTCTTTTTAGTGTTAGCACTAGGGTTCAGGTGGGTTTAGCATTATGGTTAGGTTTAGGGTTAGGGTTATGGTTAGCTTTACGGCTCAGGTTGTGGATAGGTTAATGATTCGCGTTAATGTTAGGGTTAGGGTTAGGGTTAGTGTTAGGCATAGGGTTGGGATTAAGGTTAGGTTTGTTGTTGGTGCTAGGTTTCTGGTTAGGGTTAGGGTTAGGATTCAGCTACATGTTAGGTTAGTCTTCAGATTCAGTTTACGGTTAGGGTTATGATCAGGTTAGGGTTAGTGTTACTTTTGGTGTTAGGGTTAGCGTTAGGGTTCAGTTTAGGGCAAGGTATACTATTCGGGTTAGTGTTAGTGTTAGAGTTAGGATTCAGTTTCAGTTTACAGTTAGGATTGCATTCGGATTAGGTATTAGGGACAGGCTTTGTGTTCGGGTTAGCTTTATGGATTGGGTTAGGGTTCTGTTTCAGTTTAGAGTTAGCATTCAGGCTCTAGTTATGGTTAGGGTTAGGTGTTCGGTACCGTTTAGACTTAGCATTCAGGTACGGGTTAGTGTTAATATTCTGTTTATGCTAAAGGTGAGGGTTCTGGTAAAGGTTAGGGTTATCGTTAGAGTTCGGTTCGGTTTGGGGTTACAGGTAGTTTGGGTCAGTGTTAGGTTTAGGCTATGGTTTGGGTTCTGTTTAGAGTTAGGGTTAGGTTTCAGGTTCAGTTTAGATTTAGGCTTTTGTTTCAGTTAGGGATGTATTTAGGGTTAGGGTTCAGTTTAGGCTTAGTATTAGCATGTGGGTTAGTGTTAGTGTTAGGTTTAGAGTTAGGGTTAGGGTTTCAGTTACGGATAAGGTTTGGATTCCTGGTTGAGTTAGGGTTAAGGTTAAGGTTAACTCTAACCTTGGGCACTTGGAGGACCAGGGTTTCACTAATCCAGAGAAGAGGCTGGGACCTGTCGCCTGAAGGGCACACCAAGGGTGGCCCCAGACCCTTAGACCTCCGTCCTGCTGAGGTCAAACTCACTGCAATGCCATATGCCTGTCTCCACACTTGTCACTCTACAGAGGCTTTCCTCTACCTGGCTGGAGATGAAAAGTGTGGGCGTGGGGTGAGGCCATGGTTTAGTCATTCCAGGAAGAAATGAGGCCCAGGACAAAGCAGCTGGCCCCGGCAGAGCCTTGACCTCGCACCCCAGTCCGCCTTGGCAGGCAGGGCCAGACTACCACTTCCAAAGAAGAGAAGTGGCTGGTGACCTGAGTAGGTGTGGGGGAATAGGAGGGAGACAATAGCTGAAGCCAAGTCAACAAGGGCAGCATTCCTTCTTCACCTGCACGTGGCAAGTGTCAGAGAGCGCCCCACTTGGTCAGAGACCAGTGGGCAGACGAGGCGTTCAATGAGGACCCCCGAGGCCCGGTGGCTGTGCATGTGCCCTGGGCCTGACACATTGAACCCAAGCCCTCAGGGCTCCTGGAGAGACAAGAGAAAGATGGGCCCAAGGGAGAGGTAGGCAAGGTGGGCAGGTTGAGCCCGCATCTCTCCTCAGGTCCCTGAGAGAGAAAGAGAGAGACACAGAGAAACTGAGAGAGAGAGAGATCCCTGAACTATGAGTCGCTGCCTCCACCACTGGTACCAACTCACACACCATCACACTTCCTCCCACCACCCCCATACCCGCCCCTGGGCCAGCCCCACCACAGAGAGGTTGGTTCCTTGTCACTTCCATGCTGTCCCTTCGGGACCTGATGCCAGAGCAGGGGAAAATATTCAAACAAAGTTTCCCATGTCACTATCCATGACAATGGTCTTCTTTCCCTCTCAAATCTGACAACCCCACCCCCAAAATCCTCCTTTGTCTTAATCTGAAGATAGTATTGAAGAGGAGAATCTCTGCCATTGTGTTGAGAGACTCAGTTTCCCTTGTTTCTCCCATCTACACATGTTGTTAATCTTGAGATTATTTTCTCCAGCTAACCTGTACTGTAAATGATTTCTCCAGCCATAAGAAATTTAAGGGAAAGGGCGGAAGAGGGCTCTCACTCTGACCCCGAGAGCCCTCAGCTGGGTCCCTCCCTCAGACTTGGCCAGGGACAGCCCATACCCAGAGGCCATCTCCCGGGGCATCCCAGGAAAGGCTCACTGCCAGCCCCCATCCTCTCACCACTGTCAAGTCCATCGTCCTCCCTCAGGATGCCTGGGCAGGTCAGAGACCCGGGTGTGTGAGGCAGCTAGATCCCAGGTCTGGTACACTGGTTGCAAGGCAGCTTCCACCTCTGACGGTGCCCAACACATGCCCCAGAAAACTTGGTGGCAGGCCCCAGGGCTCTTTCCTTTGGAACATGTGCCCTTGGAAGGGGCCTGGCCCAGAAGTGTGGGCCAGCCGGCCAGCCGGCCAACTTGGGACAAAACAGGCGAGCCGAACCATCCTTCCAGTTGCCCTGGGCTTGACACTGGCGACCTCAGGAAGAGGGCCTCACTGGTGCCCTTCATCGTGGATTTCTCCCCAGAGTCGTGTCCTGGGCACTAGGAAGACCAGGCCCTCCCGACTCCAGAGAAGAGACTGGGACCTGTTGCCAGAAGGGCTTTTCCAGTGTGGCCCCAGCTCACTGGGCCTGCGGCCTGCTGGGACCACACTCACTGCTTTGCCATATGCCTGTTCCGGTCCTTCTGACTCCACAGAGCCTCTCCTCCACCTGGCTGGAGTTGACAAGTACAGGCGTGGGGTGAGGCCATGGTTTTGTCTTTCCAGGAAGAAATGAGGCCCGGCATGAAGCAGCTGGCCGAGGCAGAGCCTTGACCTCGCACCCCAGTCCGCCTTTGGCTACCAGGGCCAGACCAGCACTTCCAAAGAAGGGAAGCATCCGGCGAGCTGAGTGAAAGTGGTCGAATAGGAGGGAGACAACAGCTGAAGCCAAGTCAAGAAGGGTGGTTCTCCTTCTTCACCTTCAACTGGCAGGCACAAAAGAGCGCCCCACCTTGTCTCAGACTCTTGGGCGGGCAGGGTCTTCACTGTGGACCCTTGAGGCCCAACTGCTGTGCATGCGCCCTTTGCCTGAGTTGTTGAACTCAAGCCGCAGGTCTCCCAGGGTGGCCAGAAAAAGAATGGCCCATGGGAGAGGTAGGAGAGGTGCGCAGGGTGCGCCTCCCCTCCTCTCCTCAGGGCACCGAGAGGGGGAGACACAGAGAGAGCCAGAGAGACCGAGAGAGAGAGAGGTCCCTGACCTCTCTAGATTTCAGGTTAGAGTTAGAGTTTAGTTTAGCTTCGGAGTATGATCAGGTTATTGTTAGGGTTAGTGTTACCATTGGGGTTAGGGTTAGGGTTAGCGTTAGGGTTAGGATTCTGGGTAGGGTTAGGGTTTGGGCTTGGTACAGGTTTGTTTTACATGTAGGCTTAGGTTTAAAATTTAGGGTTACAGTTAGGGTTAGGATTAGGGTAAGTAGTCTGGTTCAGTTTAGTGTTAGAGTTAGTATTAGGTTTCGAGTTAGAGTTAGAGTTAAGGTTAGGGTTAGGTTTAGTGTTAGTGTTAGTTTTCGGGTTAGGGTCAGGGTTAGGGTTTGCTTTCGGTATCGGTTTAGGCTCAGTGTTATGGTCGGGTTAGGCTTCAGGTTAGGGTTAGGTTTTGGGCTCGGTTAGGGTTCTTGTTAGGATTAGGATTCAGATTAGAGTTCTGGTTAGGTTTAGGTTTAGGGTTAGTGTTAGGATTAGGGTTATGATTAAGTTTTAGGTTCAGGAAAGTCTTACCTTTAGCATTAGGTTTCTTGTTAGGGTTAGGGTTAGAGTTAGGGCTAGGTTTAGGTTTAGGGTTAAGGTTGGGTTCAGATTATGGTTATGGTTAGGGTTAGGTTTTAGTTTCGGATTAGGGTTAGGGTTAAAGTTAGGGTTCAATTTAGTCTTAGAATTAGGGCTAGGGTTAGGGTTATGGTTGGGTTTGGATTAGGGTTCAGGTTAAGGTTAGTGTTAGCATTTGGGTTAGAATTACGGTTAGAGCTCGGGTTAGGGTTAGGGTTAACAATAGGGTTCCGGTTAGGGTAAGGTTATTTTTAGTGTTAGGGCTAGTGTTCGAGTTAGGGTTAGGGTTAGGGTTCGGTTTCAGGCTCTGGTTACAGTTAGGGTTAGAGTTCAGGCTAGGATTAGGGTTATAGTTAGGGTTACGGTTCGGGTTAGGGCTGCTGGTAGGGTTAGGGTTAATATTCCTGTTATGTTTAGGGTTAGGTAAAGTTAGGGTTGTTTTCAGGTTAGAGTTAGGGCCAGGTTTCGGGTTCATGTTCTAGATAGGGTTAGGGTTATGTTTTGCTTTTTTGTCATGGTTAGGATTAAGCTTACTGTTAGGGTTATGTTAACGTTTAGGGTGAGGTTAGTGTTTGGCTGGGTTAGGATTAGAGTTTAGGTTCTCCATGGGGTTAGCGTTACCGTCACATTAGGCTTTGTGTTTGTGTTAATTTTAGGGCAAGTGTTAAGGTTGGGGTTAGAGTCAAGGTTAGGGTTGGGGTTCGTGTTAAGCTTAGAGTTATTGTTAGGGTTTGGGTTAGATTTAAGCTTAGGGTTAGGGCTAGGTTTAGGGTTAGTTTTGGATTAGGGGTAGGGCTGGGTTTAGGTTGGGTTTTGGTTCGAGTTAGGGTTAGGTTTAGGATTCAGGTTGGGCTTAGAGTTAAGGTTAGTTTTCGCGTTAGAGTTAGCGTTATGGTTACATTTAGGATTCAGGTTGGTGTTAACGTTAGGGTTAGGGTTAGGGTTAGTGTTCACCTTAGGTTTAGGGTTAGTTCTAGGGGTTAGGGTTGGGTTCTGGTTCGATTTAAGGCTGGGGTTCAGTTTAGGGTTAGGGTTCCAGTTCATGTTCATGTTAGAGTTAGGATTAGGGTTACTGTGAGGCTTAGGCTTAAGTTTATTGTAAGGTTTGCCTTCGGATTGGGGTTAGGTTTAGGTTTTGGGTGGGGATAAGAATAGGTTTAAGGTTAGAGTTGGATTAGGCTTTGGGTTAGGGTTACTTTTGGGGTCTGGGTTAGGGTTTGGGTTAGGGTTAGACTTATGCTTAGGGCTAGGTTTAGGGTTAGTGTTGGGTTTGGTTAGGGTTACTGTTAGGGTTCATGTTAGGGTTAGGGTTATGTTTAGTCTTAGGGTTAGTGTTCAGAGTAGGGTTAGGGTTAGCTTTCAGGTTCTGGTTAGGGTTAGGATTAGCCGTAGGGTTTGGGTTAAGGTTAGGACCAGGGTTCAGGTTAGAGTTGGTTTCAGGTTAGGGTTAGGTTTAGGCTTTGGGTAAGATTAGTGTTAGTGTTAGGGTTAGGGTTAGGATTGAGGTTAAGGTTAGGATTAGGGTTAGGGTATGGTTTCAGGTTCAAGATTGGATTAAAGTTATGGTTAGGGTCGGGTTAATTTTAGGGTTAGGATTTGGGTTAAGGATAGGTTTAGGGGTAGTGTTAAGGTTAGGGTTCGGATTTGGGTTAGGGTTATGGTTATCGTTAAGGTTTGGGTTAGGGTTGGGATTGGTTTGGCTTATGGTTAGTGTTAGGTTCATGTTAGGGTTAGGTTTAGGTTTAGAATTAGTGTTCAGATTAGGGTTAGGGTTAGGTTTCGGCTTCAGGTTAGGGTTAGTATTAGCGGTAGGGTTGGTGTTATGGTAATGGCTAGGTTTCAAGTTAGGGTTGGGTTTGGGTTAGGGTTAGGGTTCGGTTGAGCGTTAGGGTTAGGGTTAGGGTTGGGATTATGCTTAGGATTAGGTTTCGGATTTGGGTTATGGTTAGGCTTAGGGTTAGTGCTAGGGTTGGGCTCAGCTTAGGGTTAAGTTTAGAGTGCAGCTTATTGTTAGGGCTAGTGTTCTGGTTAGGTTTAGGGTTAGGCTCATGGTTAGGGTTCAGGCACGGGTTACGGTTAACGTTAGGTTTCATGTTAGTGTAAAGTTTATGGTGAAAATTAGGGTTAGGGCTAAGGTTAGAGTTAGGATTGGGTTGGGTTAGTGTTAGCATTATGGTTAGGGTTAGGTTTAGTGTTAGGTTTAGGGTTTGGGTTAGGTTTAGAGTTAGGATTCGGGTTCAGGTTAGGGTTAGGGTTACTGGTAGGGTTTGGGTTATGGTTAGGCTTAGAGTTAAGGCTAAGTTTAGGATTATAGTTGGGTTTGGTTAGTGTTCTGGTTAGGCTTGTGGTTAAGATTATTGTTAGGTTTCATGATAGTGTTAGGGTGAGGGTTACTGTTTGGGTTCAGGTTAGGCTTATGTTTGCATTTCAGTTAGATTTAAGGTTTGCGTTCAGGTTAGGGTTCGTTTTAGGGTTAGTGTTAGGGTTAGAGTTCGGGTTACAGTCAGGGTTAGGTTTCAGGTTAGTGTTAGGGTTGGGGTTGGAGTTAGGGCTAAGGTTATGTGTATGGTTAGTTTTAGGCTTAGGGTACGGGCACCGGTTTTATTTAGGGTTAATGTTAATGGTAGGGTTTAAGGTTAGGGTTAGGATTAGGGTTAGTGTTCGGTTAGGGTTAGGGTTTGCGTTAACATTAGGGTTAGGGTTAAGTTTAGGTTTACAGTTCGGGTTTGGTTACTTTAGCTTTAGGGTGGGGTTATGCTTTCGGTTATGGTTACGATTTGGTTCGGGTTAGGGTTTGTGTTAGGGTTAGGCTTAGGGTTATGGTTCGTATTAGGGTTAGGGCTAGTGCTCGGGTTAGGGGTTCGTTGGGTTAGGGCTAGGGTTTGATTTAGGTTTAGGGTTAGTTCTAGTGTTAGAGTAAGTGTTTAGGTTAGGGTTAGATTAGGATTAGAGTTCTGGTTAGTGTTAGTATTTGGGTTTGGGTTCAGTTTAGGGTTAGCATTCATGTTAGTGTTCGGGTTAGGGTTAGGGTATATGTTATTCTTAGGATTATGGTGTGGGTTAGTGTTGTGGTTCGAGTTAGGGTTAGGGTTCAGGTTCGGGTTAAGGTTAAGTTTAGTGTTTGGGTCAGGAATACAGTTCTGGTTAGGGTTTGGGTTAGGTTTAGAATTGGATTTTTTGTTTGGTTTAGGGTCAGGGCAGTGTTAGTTTTAGGGTTTCTGTTAGGGTTAGGGATAGGTTTAATGTTATGTTTAGGGTTAGGGCCATTGCTAGTGTTAGTGCTAAGATTAGGACTAGTTCTAGGACTTGGTGAATGTTTACGGTTCGTTCTAGAGCCAGGGTTAGTGTCAGGTCTAAGACTGGTTTAGGGTTAGGTCCAAGGCAAAGGGTAGGCTTAGTGTTAAAATTAGAGTTAGGGTTATTGTTGGTTAAGGCTAAGGTTAGGGTTATGGTTAGTGTAAGGTTTAGGGCCATTGCTAAGGTTAAGGCTAAGGTTAGGGTTATGTCTAAGGCTTGGTCAAGCATTAAGTTGTGGGCTAGGGCTAGTGTTAGCCTCAGGTCTAGCACAATGTGAGGGTTAGGATTAGGGTTAAGGTTAGCTTTAGGGTGAGGTTTAGCGTTTGGGTTAGAGTTAGTGTTGCTTATGGGTAGGGAAGGGTTACTGTTAGGGCTAGGGCTGGGTTATGATTAGCTAATGCTGGGTTATGATTTGATAGGGCTAGGATTAGTGTTATGGTTATTATTAGTGTTAGGGGAGGTGGTTTGAGTTTCGGTTAAGGTTAGGTTTACCGGTAGGTGTAGGAGTAGGAATAGGGCTAAGTTTTGTGTTAGGACTGGTTTAGGGCTACAGCAATGGCTAGGGTTAGGGTTACGGTTGGTTTACGTGTAGGGTTAGGGTGAAGGTAAGGGGTGGGTGTAGTGTTAGGGTTAGTGTTATGGCAACAGTTATCAGTAGGGCTGGGCTAAAGGCTAGGTTTATTTATTATATTTAGTGTTAGGTTTCTCTTTAAGTTTATGCCTAGATTTATTTTTATGGTTAGGTATGGGGCAGGTTTTGAGGTTATGGCTAGGGGTAGGATTAGATTTAGGTCTGACGTTAGTGTTGGGTGTGTCTTAGGGTTGGGACAATGGAAAGGGTAGGAGTAGGCATAGGGTTTTGGTTTGGATTAGGACGAGGGTTATAGTTAGGGTTATGCTAGTGTTAGGTTTACTGTTAGGGTTAGGGCTAGGACTAGGTTTAAAGTTAGAGTTCGAGTTTTCTTAGGGTTACAGTTACAGTGAGTGTTAGGGTTAGGCATATGATTAGGGTTAGTGCTCGGGCTAGTTTTATGGTTTGGGATAAGTTTATGCTTAGAGCTAAAGTTGGGTTAGAGTTCGTAATACAAAGCTCAACCCTAGCCCTAAAAGTAATGCTAATATTAATCCAAATGTGAAGCCTAATTATCACCATAGCCCTAACCTTAATCCTAACCCTAACCATAGCCCTAGAACTAACCTTATCCCTAACCCAACCCTAAGGCTAACCCTACACTTACACCTACACTAAACCTACGCCTACCACTAACCCTATGCCTGACCCTTATTGCAACCCAACCCCAATACAGACACTAACCCTAACCCTAACAATGATCCAAGATCTAGCACTAAACCTAAGCCTAGCCCTATCCCTAACATTAGAGTCCAAGACTTAACCCTAACCCTGGCACTAGCCCTAGCTCTAACCCTAACCCTAACTGTAATGGTACACCTAACCCTTGCCCTAGAGCTAGCCCTAACCTAACCCTACACATGAAACTAATCCTAGCCCTAGCCCTAGACCTAAAACCCAGACTTGTCACTAGCCATAACACTAACCCTATCTCTAAGCCTAGCTCCTGACCCTAACCTTAACCCTAACACTAACCCGATGCTAACTCAAGTACAAATACTAAGGCTAACACTAACCTTAACTCTAACCCAAACAATAACCCTAACACTAACACTAATACTACCCTAACCCTAACCCTAACCATAACCCACACCCTATCTCTAACCCTAAACTTAAACTTAAGCCTAATGCAACCCAAACCCCAACCCTAACCCTGCTTCTCTCTATAAACTAACTCTAACCCTAACCAAAAACCTAACCCTAGCCCTATCCTTAACCCTAACACTAATCCAAGCCCTACCCCTACACCTACCCAAACACTAACCCTAGCCTTAATCCAATAGGAAGTCTAAACCTACCCCTACCCCTAAGACTAATCTTATGCGGAACCCTAACACTAGCACAAACACTTATATTAACCATAACACTAAAACAAGACCTCCCCCACCTCTAACTTTACCTCTAACTTTAACCCTAAACCTAACCCTAACTGTGCCCTTATCCCTACAGCTACCCTTAACCCAAACACTTAGCATACCCCTAACCCTAACCCTAAGCCTAACACTAATCTTAGACAGAGTCCTAACACAAAGCCTTGCCTTAGCTCTAACACTAACTCTAACCCTATTCCTAACACTAAGCCAAACCCAAACCCTAAACGTAATGGTAACCCTAACACTAAACCTACTTTTAAACCTAACCCTAACCCTAACATTAGCCCTCACCCTAACCCAATTGTTAAGCCTAACGTTAGGCATAACAAAAATGCTAGCCCTACACACAACACTAACCCTAAAGCTAGCACTAACCATAACCCTAACCCTAGCACTAGACCTAACCCTACACCTAATCATAACACTCCACACAAGCCCTAACCCTAACACAAATCCAAGCCCCAGACCTGACCCTAAACTTAGCCCCAGACATGACCATATCCCTAATCCTAACCATATCTCTAGCCCTAACTGTAACCCTGACCATAACTATAGACCTAGGAATAGCCCTAATGATAACCCTAGCCCTTTCCATAGCCCGGCCCTAACGCTAACTCTAACACTAGCACTATTCCTAAACTTAGCACTAACAATAAGGCTAACCTTAACGATAGCCATAAAGCCAACCATAACCCTAGTCCTAACCCTAACCCTAAGCCTAGCCCTTACCCTATACCCTAGCTCTAACCATAACCCTAACCCAACCCTAACTGTAAACCTAAGGCTAACCCTAGCCAAAACGCTAGGTCTAGCCCTAGCTCTAAACATAACACTAGCCCTAGCCTAGCCCTAAACCTGACTCTAGAGCTAACAGTAGACCTAGCCTTAACACTAATCGTAGCCCTAGCCCTAGTCCTAACCCTTGCACTAAACCTCAGCCTAAGCCTAGTCCTCGCCATAAAACCAACAATAACCCTAAGCCTAACCCTAGCACTAATTTTAACCATAACACTAAACTTAGCCCTAAGCCTAGCCCTTGCAATAACCATAAGCCTAACCCTTACCCTAACTCTAACCCTAACTCTATACTTAACCATAACGCTAACCTCTGGCCCTAACACTAACCCTGGCAATAACCCTAAACATAGCCTTAGCCCTAGACTTAGCCTTAACCCTAAACCTAGCCCTAGACATAAACCTAGCCACAAGCCTAACCCTAAACCTATTGCTAGCCATACCCTAACCCAAACGCTAACCCAGCCTTAGACCTAACCCCACACCTCACCCTAAGCCTAGCTCTATCACTAACCTTAACCCTAACCAAAACCCTAAAACTAACGCTAACACTAACCCTAACACACACCATTGGTTTGATTTCAATATATGTGAATGTTGTCACACACAATAGGTGTGATGTCATACATAAAAATCTGAATTATGTCACAAAAAATGTGAATGGTGTCACACATATCAGTGGGTGTGTTTTCACACACAAGTGTCAGCCTTGTCACACATACACCATTGGTGTGATGTCACACACACATTGAGTGACGTCAGACACAATGTCTGTGAAGGCACACACCAACTTGGTGAAGTCACAGACAATGGGTGTGGTGTCTCACAAGATAATGAGTGTGAATTCACACAAACTGAGAGTTATACAATACACACACGTGGGATTTAAGTCAGAGTAAAATGTGAGAGATTTCACAGAAACCTGGGTGTTATTTCATACATAAGAGCGGATGTCACATCACAGTGAATAATATGACTGCCATCACACACAATGGGAGTGGTATCACACAATTTGTGAGATGTGACTGGCTATCCTCGTGTTATCGCAATTACGGTATGTGATGTCCAAAAAAGGGTGTGAAGTCACACATAATGATTACAGTGATGTCGCACATAAAATGTGAATGATGTCACAAGCACAACGTTGGAGTCATGTCAAACACAGTATTACAGTGATGCCACACTCAATTGGTGTGATGTCATACATAATACTGAGAGTGACACCAACATAATAACGGTTGGGATATCATATGCTAATTGTTTGATGTCACACACAATTGATGTGATGTGACACACAATGAGGATGTTGTCACACACACAAGTGGTGTGATGTCACCGATAACCGTGTGTGTCACATCATGCATAATGATAGGAGTGATATCACATGCACACAATGGGAGTGATGTCACAGTATAAAATGTGATTTATGTCAAAGGGACACAACGATGTCACACACAGCCGTGGGAGTGTTGTCGTACAATTCGTATGATGTCACACATAATGTGAGTGATGTCACACAGAAACATGTGAGTAATATAGCAGAGGACTCGTGACTGATGTCACACACATGTCATGATGTCACACTATTGCTGTGATGTCATAAACACAACAGGCATGTTATCACAAATAACAGAGAGATGTCGCTCCAAATATATGAATGAAGTCACAGAAACGCCATGGAAGTGGTGTCACAACACTAGTAGAGTGATGTCCTCGAGAATCAGTGTGACGTCACACAGACTATTGGCAGTAACATCACACTTAACAATAGCGATTTCATATGCTAAATTGCATTCATGTCACACGCAATTGGTGTGATGTCAATATCTGTGCATATTGTCATGCTCATAATAGGTGTGATGTCATACATAAAAATGTGTCTTATGTAACCAAAAAGGGAATTGTGTCACACACATCAATGGGTGTGTTTTTAGACACAAATGTGAGCCCTGTCACAAGTGCACCATTGGTGTGATGTGACACACACATTGAGTGATGTCAAACACACAGTGTGTGAGAAAGCTCACACCAACCTGGTGAAGTCACAGACAACAGGAGTGGTGTCTAAGGAAAATGAGTGTATATTCACACATAGCAATGAGAGTTACACAAAACACACCAGTGCGATATGTCAGAGTAAAACGTGAGAAACTTCACAGAAACCTGGATATAACTTCATACATAACAGTGGGTGTCACATCACAGTTAAGAATATGACTGCCACCACACATAATGGGAGTGATATCACACAATTTGAGAGGTGTGACCGTCGATCCCAGTGTTATCACACTCAAGGTGTGTAATGTACCAAAAGGGGTTGATGTCACACAGAACGATTGGAGTGATGTCAGACACAAAACATGAGCCATGTCACACACCATTGGAGTGATGTCAAACACTATCAGAGTGATGCCACACTCAATTGGTGTGATGTCATACATAATACTGGGAGTGACACCACACATACTAATGGTTTGATATCATATGACAAGGTTGATGTCATTCACAATTGATGAGATGTGACACTCAAGGAGGGTGTTGTCACACACACACAAGGGGTGTGATGTCACCCATAACCAAGTTTTCACATCACGCATATCATAGGGTGTGATATCGCATGAACACAATGGGTGTGATGTTACAATTTACATGTCACAGATAGCAGTGGGGTTGATGTCACACTATTGATATAATGTCACTCATAACAATGGGAGTGATGTCACACATAAATATATGAGTAATCTCACTAAGGACACAAGACTGATATCACAAATATGCTGTTAATAGCCTACACTCAGGTTTCTATCCAATGTATTGAAAGAGCACTTCTGCTGAACTCAGCTTGCCAGTAGCTCTAGGGAACATACTCTAATGAGACCTTTTATACTTTTCACTACAACTGGTACAGATTATCTGTAACATTCATTCAATGAAAGTACAGTGTGAAGAAAAACTCCTTTTTTAAATCTGTTTATGATCGTCTTGAAAAGTCCCTTTTCAAAAGTTGCAGTTCGCGTCTTTCATTCAGGCTTACTCTTACAAGGAATGGAAGAATGTGCTTGTTGTGCTTGCTTTGCCAGTAGCTGTTAGGGAACATCTTCCTATGAAAGGGCTTAAACTTTTCACTACACAAGGAAGAGAATATCTATAATATCCATTTATGAAAAACACATCGTGGAGAAAAACTCTTGCTTGTATCTGTTTAGCATCTGCACTGAAAACTATTTTTTCAAACATTGAAGCTCACGACATTTTACTCAGTCTCTCTCTCACATTATAAGAGAGAATATTCTTACTGAGCAAAGGTTGCCATTAGCTGTAAGATCTTCCGAAGAGAGCTTTTAAGCTTTTCACTACTGCTGGGAGAAAATATCTATAACATCCATTGAAATAACATACACGGTGGAAAAAAACTCATTTTAGTTGTTAAGGATCATCTTGATGAGTAAACTTTTCAATCATTGATCTTCATGGCCTGCACTCAGGCTTTCCCTCAAATATAATGAAAGAACACCAGTTCTGAACTCAACAGCCCTGTAGCTGTAAGTCAGTTCTTCCTTGGAGGGCTTTTAAACTTGTCACTACAGCTGGGAGAGAGTATCTGTAATATCCATAAAATGAATGTCAAACATGGAGAAAATCTCCGGTGGTATGTGTATAGTATCCTCCTGCAAATTGCCTTTTCCGTCATTGTAGTTAATGACCGTCACTCTGACTCTCTCTCCTATGTAATGCAAGAAACTACTTGCTGAACTCAGCTGGCAGGGAGCTTTATGCAGGATCCTCCTTTGAGAGCTTGTAAACTTGCACTGCAGCTGCAAGAGAATATCTGTGACATCCATTACATGTAAGTTCTCTGTGGAGGAAAATACTTCCTTTTAGCTTCTTAGGATCATATTGTAAAGTGCCTTTTCATCTTTGCAGTTGATTGCATGCACTCAGGCTTCCTTCCTGATATAAAAGAAAACACCCCTGCTAAACCTACTTTACAAGTAGCTGTAAGGAACACCTTCCTAGGAGAGTTTCCACTAACCATCACATCTCAGAAAGAAGCTGTATCACATCCATTCAATGAAAGTACACCGTGAAGAAAACCTACACTTGAAGTGTTTATGATCATCTTCTTAAGTGGCTTTAAATGCACTGAAGTTCAGTCTGTATTCAGGGTATCACTAAAATATCATGATGACCATTATTTCTTAAGACAGCTTGCCAATATCTGTTAGTAACATCTTCATATAAGATTTAAAATTTCAGTACCACTGGGAGAGTGTATCTATAACATCCCTAAAAGGCAAGTCTAGTATGTATAAAATTTCTTGCTTCTATCTGTATACGACTATCCTGATAATTACCTTTACCAACATTGCAGTTAACTACCTTCAATCAGGAATTCTTTCCCATATAAAGCAAGAAAGATTTGCTGACCTCTGCTTGCAAGCACTTTACAGTTGGATCTGCTTCTGAGAGCTTTTAAACTTTCCACTGCAGTGGGGCAAGTATTTCGTTAACATCCCTTCCATGAACCTACTCTGTGGTGGGAAACACTTAAGGTTAGCATTTTAAGATACCTAAAGTGACTTTTCCTCTTTGCTGCTCATTGCTTGCACTGAGGCTCCCTTGCCAACGGAAAGACAAGTGACCACTGCTCAAACAAGTTTGAAAGTAGCTGTTAGGAACAACGTCCTGTGACAGCTTTCCAACTATCACTGCAGGTGGTGCAGATGATCATTACCATCCATTCAATGAAAGTTGACTGTTCAGAGCAACTCCTGCTTGTAGGTGTTTAGGATCATATTGAGAAGAGTCTTTTAATTATTGCAGTTCAATCTGCATTCGGGGTCTGAGTAGCATATCATGATGAACACTATTGATTAACACAGATGTTCCATATCTATAGATTACATCTTCATATGAGAGGTTTTTCAGTTTCATTGCAGCTAGAGGAGAGTATCTCTAACATCCATAAAATGAAAGTCAAATGTGGAGAAAATCTCTTCCTTGTATCTATATAGGATCATCTTGCAAATTGCCTTATCCCTCTTTGCAGTTAATGACCTTCACTCAGGCTCTCTCTCCCAAGACATGCAGGCTTAGTGTTATGGCTAGGGTTAGGGTTAGTGTTAGGTTTAGGGTTAGGGTTACTGCTAGGGCTAGGCTTAGGCCTAAGGTTAGTGTTATGGTCAGGGTTACTGTTATGGTTTAGTTTTAAGGTTATGGTTGAGGTTATGGCTAGTGATAGGGTTAGGCTTAGGTTTAGTGCTAGGATTAGGGCTAGGGCTAGGATTAGTGTTAGGGCGAGGGCTACTGTTAGCTCTAGAGTTAGGGTTAGGGCTAGTTTAGGGCTAGTGTTATGTCTAGAGCTAAGGCTAAGCCTAGCGTTCTGGCTAGGATTAGCCTTATGCTTACAGTTATTGTTAGGTCTAGGTCTAGGTCTATGTGTATGGCTAGGGTTAGAGTTAGGGTTAGGGCTATGGTTAGGGTTAGGTTTATGTTTAGGGTTAGTCCTAGTGTTGGGTTCAGGGTTAGGGTTCGTGTTAGTGTTCAGGTTCGGGTTTGTGTTCGGGTAAGTGTTCAGGTTCTGGTTTGGTTAGGGTTAAGTTTAGGGTTAGGGGTTAGGGTCATTTTTAGTGTGAGAGTTAGGGTTAAATTTAGGATTAGTATTAGTCTTGGGCTAATGGTTAACGTTAGGTTATAGATTAGGGTTAGGATTAGGGTTACCTTTAGGGGTCTGTTAGTGATAGCGCTAGGGCTAGGGTTAGGGTTAGGTTTATGGATAGGATTTGGCTTAGGGTTAGGATTAATCCTCCATTTAGGGTTAAGGTTACAGATAGTGGTACTTGTTGGCTTTGGGCTACGGTTCGGGTTAGTGTTGGTGTTATGTCTAGGGCTAGATTGAGTTTTAGGATTAGTGCTAGGGTTCAGCTTAGGGCTAGGGTCAGGGTTAGAGTTAGGTCTAGGTCTAGCGTTATGGTTAGGGCTATGGATAGGATTATAGTTCGGTTTAGGGTCATGGTTGGTGTTAGACTTAGTGGCAGGGGTACTGTTAGGTTCAAGGTTAAGGCTTGGGCTATTTATTGAGAATGGGAGAGGTAGGTTTAGGGTCATGGTTAGGGTTAGGACTAGCATTAGTTTTGTGGCTATGGTTAGGGATAAGTTTAGTGTTAGAGTTAGGATTAGGGCCAGGGCTAGGCTTAGGGCTAGGGATAGATCTGTGTTTAGGGTTAGGGTTATGGCTAGGGTAAGGGTCCGGTCTAGGGCTGGATTAGGGTTAGGTCTAGAGCAAGTGTTAAGGGTAGCGTTACACTTAAGGTTAGGGTTTGGCATAGGGCTAGGTTTAGGCTTAGGGTTGGGTTAGACTTAGGTTTGGGGTATGGGTAGCGATTTTTGTTGGGGTTGGGGTTACGGTTACTGTTAGGGCTTGGGGTTGGGTTAGGAAGAGAGTTCTGGTTAGTCTTAGGGCTAGGCTTATGGCTAGGGCTAAGGTTAGGGTTAAGGTTGTGCTTGGGGTAGGTTTAGTGTTTGGGGAGTGTCAGGGGTATGGTTAGCGTTAGGATTAGGTTTTGGGAAAGGCTTAGGTTTAGGTCTAGGGTTAAAGCTAGGGTTAGGTTTAGTGTTAGAGTTCAGTTAGGTTTATGGCTATGGTTAGTGTTAGGGCTATTGTTAGCGCTAGGATGCTGGTTAGGGCTGGGGCTTGCTTTAGGCTTATTGTTAAGGCTAGGATTAGGGTTAGTGTTAGGGTTACTGTTGGGTTAGCGTTACAGGTAGCGATATGGGTAGGGTTAGGGTTAGCTTTAGGGTTAGATGTAAGATTAGGCTTATATTTAAGGTAAGTGTTAAGGTGACGGGTAAGAGTATCAGTAGAGTTAGGGGTAATGTTAGAGTTGGGTTAGAGTCAGAGTCATGGTTGGCATAGGGTTAGGGTTTGGGTTAGGGCGACTGTTAGTGTTAGCATTAAGGTTAGTGCTAGGGCTATGGCTAGTGCTATCGTTAGGACTAAGGTTAGGGTTAGGTTTAGCGTTAGTGTTAGGGCTAGCGTTAGGCAAAGGGTTAGGGGTACGGTTATGGTTAGCACTAGGGCTAGGGATAGGGCAAGGGTTAGTGCTAATTCTAGGGCTAGGTCTAGTATTATTGTTAGGGTTAGAGTAGGAGTTAGGGCTAGGCTTAGGGTTAGGGTGAGGGTTAGGGTTAAGGCTATGTTTAGGGTTAGCCTTAGGTTTATGGTTTTGGTTAGGGTTAGGGTTAGGACTAGGGCTTGCATTGCGTTTAGGGCTGGGGCTATGATTAGGTCATGGTTAGCATTAAGGTTAGGGTTAGTGTTGGATTAGTGTTAGGGTTAGGGTTGCGGTTAGGGTCAGGTCTACGGCTAGGGTACAATTTAGGCCTATGGCTGGGCTTATGGTTAAGTTTATGGTTACGGTTATGGTTAGTGGTAGATCTCGAGTTAAGCTCAGGTCTCTGTTTAGGGTTTGGGTTAGTCCTAGGTCTATTGCTAGGTTTAGGGTCAGGGTTAAGTTTAGGGTTAGTGTAGAGCTCGATTTATGTTTACGTTTAGGGGTAGGGTTAGATTTACAGCTAGGGTTAGGATTAGGTCTATGTTTCTGGTTAAGGTTATGGTTGTGTTAGGTTTAGAGTTAGTGCTAGAGTTACGAGGAGGGCTAGTGTTAGGGCAAGGATTAGGGTTAGGGCCAGGTTTAGGCCTAGGATTAGTGTTAGGTTTAGGCTTAGAGTTTGGGTTAGGTTAATAGCTACAGTTAGGGTTGAGGCTAGAGTTAGTGCTATAGTTAGTGTTAGGGGTAGGGCTGGTCCTCGGTTTAGGGTTAGGGCTAGAATTAGGTTTAAGGTAGGGTTAAGATTAGGGCTAGGCTAGGGCTAGGGTTAGAGCTAGAGCTAGGGCTATTGTTAGGGTTACGACTAAGTTAAGGATAGTGTTATGGCTAGGGCTATGCTTAGGATTAAGGCTAGATTTAGGATTAGTGTTATGGTTATGGTTAGGGATTGTTTAGGTTTTCGGTTAAGGTTAGAGATAGGGGTAGGGTTAGGGTAAGTGATAGTGGTAGGTGATAGTGGTAGGAGTTGGGTTAAGGTTAGGGTTAGGTTTAGAGGAGTGGTAGGTTTAGGGGTAGGGTGAGGGTTGGGTTAGGGTTATAGTTACGGTGAGCATTAGGGCTGGTGGTAGCATGAAAGTTAACGTTAAGGCTAGAGTTAGAGTTTGGGCTAGAGTTATGCTGAGGGCTGGGTTACGCCTAGCATTAGGGGTAGGTTTAAGTGTAGGGCTAGGGTGAGGGTTATGTTTTGCATTATTTGTAAGGGCAGTTTTAGGGCTACAGCTAGGGTTACTGGTAGGTTAGGGTTACATTTAGGGTTAGGGTTTGGGTTAGGTATAGGTTTAAGGTTAGTGTCGGGTTTAGGGCTAGTGTCATGGTTAGGAGTAGGATTAGGACTAGGGTTAGGCTTAGGGTTGGACATGGGCTAGTGTTTGCATTAGGGCTAGGGCTAGGGCTAGGTTTAGGGCAGTGTTAACATTAAGGTTAGGGTTAGTGTTGGGTTACGGTTAGGGTTAGAGTTAGGGTCACCTCTAGGGCTAGGGTTGCGGTTAGGACTACAGCTAGGGTTAGAGTTAAGATAAGGTTTAGTTATAGGGTTAGTCCTAGAGCTTGGGTTAGGTTTATTTTTAGTGGTAGTGTTAGGGTTAGAGGTAAGTTTAGGTTAGGTATAGGGCTAGGGCAATGGCTGGGGCTAGTTTTTGTTAGGGATAGAGTTACGGTTAGTGTTAGGGATCAAACTAGGGTTAGGGCTGTGGCTCAGACTAGGATAAGGGTTAGGGTCAGGGTTAGCATAGGGCTCAGTTAGAGTTAGGGTTAATGATCGGTTACGTTTAACGTTAGGGGTAGGGTTAGCTGTAGAGCTCAGTTAGAGTTAGCATTAAATTTAGGGGTAAGGGTAGGGGTGGCGTTAGAGGTCGGTTTGGATTAGGGTTAGGTTTAGAGTTAGTGGTAGGTGTAGGTGCAGGATTCAGATTAGTGTTAGGGTAAAGTTAGGGTTAAGGTTATGTTTGGGACAGGGTTAATGTTAGTTATATGGTTAGCGGTAGGGTTAGGGTTCAGGTTAAATTTAGGGATTGGGTAGTGTTCGGATTAGGATTAGGGGAGAAGTAGGTGTAGGAGTAGAGTTAGGCTTAGGGTTAAGGCTTGTGTTAGTGCTAGGACTGGAGTTAGGGTTAGTGTTAGGGTTCAATTAAGGTTAGGTTTTGCAGAGCGGTATGTGTTGGATAGTGTTAGGGTTGGTGTTAGAGTTAGGGTTAGAGATAAGGTTAGGGCTAGGGCTAGGGTTAGAGTTAGGGGTATGGTTAGGTTTAGGATTTTAGCTAGTGTTAGGAATAGTGTTAGTGTTAGGGGTGGAGTTGGGGTTGTGTTTGGGTTTGGGTTAGTGTTAGTTCTATGGTTAGTGGTAAGGTTGGGGTTAGGGTTGCATTCGAGTTTGCTTTAAGGTTACAAAGGGGGAATGGTTTGGGTTAGGGTTATGGTTAGGGGAGGAGTACCTGTAGGGATTGTTTTAGGGTTAGTGTTAGGGTTAACGTCAGTGGTAGTTGTAGGGATTGGGTTAGGGTTAGTTTTAGGGTTAGGGTTAGATTTAGGTTTACGGCTAGTGGCATTAGGGTCTAGAGCCACGGTTAGGGTTAAGGATAGGTTTATGGTTAGAGTTAGGTCTGGGGTACAGTTAGGGTTAGGGTTTGAGTTTGTTTTAAATTTAAGGTTAGGGTTAATGCTGGGTCTAGGGCTGGTTTTAGGGTTAAGCTAAAGTTAGGGTTAGGGTGAGTGTTAGGGTTAGGGCAAGGGTTTGGGTTAGGATTAGGGCTGGGATTAGTGTTGGGGTTAGGGTTGTGGTTGGGTTAGATTAAAGGTTAATCTTAGGGTTCAGGGTAGTGTTAGGGGTAGGCATAGGGTTAAGTTTAGGGTTAGCGTTAGAATTAGGGTTCGGGTCAGACGCCTAGGTAGGCGGTGGCTAAGATTTAGGGTTATGGTTACAGTTAAGCTTAGGGTTAAGAGTTAGGTGTAGGGGTAGGATTGGGGTTATTATTATGTTTACAATTAGTATTAGTGTTATCATTAGGGATTGGGTTATGTTTAGGCTTAATGTTAGGGTTAGGGTTACAGTTAGGGTTGGGTTTAGGGTTGGGTTAGGGTTAGGGTCTGTGTTACCTTAAGTCTTAGGGTCTGGGTAAAGCGTGTTTTAGGGATAGGGATAGGATTACACTTAAGGTTAGGGGTAGTGATACGGTCAGCTTTGGGAATCGCGTTAGGGTTAGCATTAGGGCCAGGGCTAGAGTTAGGGCTAGGGTTAAGTTTATGGCTAGGACTTGGTCTAGGGCTAGCTTTAGGGTTTGGGCTAGCATTAGGTTCAGTTCTACTGCTTGAGTTAGTGTCAGATCTAGGACTAGGCATAGGGCTGCGTTTTGTGTTAGTGTTCAGAGTGGGGCTAAGTGTTAGGCCCAGTTTTAGGGTTAAGTTTACAGTTAGTGTTAGGTCTAGGGCTGGGGCTCCTGCTAGGATTATGGTTAACATTAGGGTTAGTATTAATGTTAGGGATAGTGTTAGGGGTCAGGTGATGATAAAGATTAGGGTTAGTGTTGGGGCTGGGTTTAGGGTTAGGGTTAGTGTAAGTCTTGATTTGGGGCCGGCCCCGTGGCTTAGCGGTTAAGAGTGTGCGCTCTGTTACTGGCGGCCTGGGTTGGGATCCCGGGCGTGCACCGACACACTGCTTCTCGGCCATGCTGGGGCCGAGTCCCACATACAGCAACTAGAAGGATGAGCAAATATGACATACAACTATTTACTGAGGCTTTGGGGGAAAAAAAGGAGGAGGATTGGCAATAGATCTTAGCTCAGAGCCGGTCTTCCTCAGCATAAAGATGAGGATTAGCACAGATGTTAGCTCAGGGCTGATCTTCCTCACACACACACAAAAAAATGTCTTCGGTCAAGGTTTGGATTAGGGTTACAGTTAGAAGTAGATTTAGGTTTAGGGTGGGGCTATAGTTAGGGTTAGGGTTAGTGCTAGGGTTAGTTTTAGGGTTAGGTTTATGGCTAGGGTTAGGGCTAGGTTTAGGGCTAGGTTTAGTGTTAGTTTTAGGTTTATGGTTATGGTCAGGGTCAATGCTAGGCATTTGTTTAGGGTTAGTCTCATTGTTAGGGTTAGGGTTAGGTTTAAGGTTATTATAGGGGTAGGGTTACAGTTAGCATAAGTTTTAGGATTAGAGGTAGGTGTAGAGATAGGGGTGGGGTTGGATTAGAGTTAAGGTTAGAGTTAGGTTTTGCGTTAGTGTTAGGGTTAGTGTAATGGTTAAGGTTAGTGTTAGGGACAGGGCTAGGTTTAGGGTTATGACTAGTGTTATAGTTAGTGTTAGAACTAGGGCTAGGGTTAGGATGAGAACTAAGGCTAGGATTAGTGTAAAGGTTAGTATTAGGGTTGGGTTATACTTGGTGTTATGGGTAGGGCTAAACGTTTGTTTAGGTTTAGATTTAGGGGAGGGGTAGGTGTAGGGGTAGTGTTAGGGTTAGGGTTGTGTTAGGGTTAGGGTTAAAGATAAGGTTATGGCTAAGGATACGGTTAGAATTAAGGTTCACTTTAGCGTTAGGGTTAGGGTTAAGTTTGGTTTAGGTGTAGAGGTAGAGGTAGGGGTAGGGTTAGTAGTGTGTTAGGTTTAGGGGTAGGAGTAGTAGGATCAGTAGGTGTTGGGTTAGTGTTTGGGTTAGGGGAGGGGTAGGGGGTTGGGTACAGTTAGGGTTGGGGTTAGGGTTGGGGTTGGTGTTAGGGTTAGAGTTATGCCTAGGACTAAGTTTAGGATTAGGTCTCGTGTTGGGCTATGGTTATGGTTATGGTGAGAGTTAGGGGTAGGTTTAGCGTTAGAGTTAGGGTTAGGGCTAGAGTTCAAGTTAGGGCAATGGTTAGGGTTAGAGCTAATGTTAGGCCGAGATTTATAGATAGGTTTAGGACTAGGGTTAGTGTGGGTTAGTATAAGAGTTTGGCTTAGGGGTAGTTTTAGATCTACGGTTAAGGTTAGTGCCACGTTAAAGTTACAGTTAAGTTTATTGTTTGGTTTAGGGCTAGCGTTAGGGTTGAGGCTAGGCTTATGTTCAAGGCTTAGGGTTAGGGTTAGAACTAGGGCTAGGGTTGGGTTTAGGGCTATGGTTAAGGTTAGCCTTAGTGTTAGTACTAAGTTTAGGGATAGTGCTAGTGTTAGAGTTAGCATTAGGGCCAGGGCTGTAGAAAGGACTAGGGTTATCATTAGGGCTGGGCCTAGGTCTATAGTTATGGTTAGGATTAGAGTTAGGCCTAGAGCTAGGGTTGGGTTAGGGATATGGTCATGTCTGGGGCTAAGTTTAGGGTCAGGTCTGGGGTTTTGATTTATGTTAGGGTTAGGGCTTGTGTGGAGTGTTATGGTTAGGTGTAGGGTTAGGTCTAGTGCTAGGGTTAGGGTTATGGTTAGTGCTAGCTTTAGGGTTAGTGTTATGTGTAAGGCTAGCATTTTGGTTATGCCTAACGTTAGGTTTAGCGATTGGGTTAGGGTGAGGGCTGATGTTAGTGTTAGGGTTAGGTTTAAAAGTAAGTTTAATGTTAGAGTTACCATTATGTTTAGGGTTTGGGTTTGGCTTAGGGTTAGGAATACGGTTAGGGTTAGTGTTAGAGCTAGGGCAAGGGTTTGTGTTAGGACTCTGTCTAGGATTAGTGTTAGGCTTAGTGTTAGGGTTAGAGTTATGCTAAGTGTTTGGGTTAAGGGTATCTGTAGGGATAAGGGCACAGTTAGGGCTAGGTTTAGGATTAAAGTTAGGGGTGGGGGAGGTCTTCTTGTAGTGTTATTGTTAATATTAGTGTTTGTGCTAGTGTTAGGGTTCCGCATATGATTAGTGTTAGGGGTAGGGGTAAGTTTAGGCTTCGGATTGGATTAAGGTTAGGGTTAGTGTCTGGGTAGGTGTAGGGGTAGGACTATGATTAGTGTTAGGGTTAAGGATAGTGTTAGGGTTAGCTTTTTGGTTAGGGTTAGAGTTAATTTATGGAGAGAAGCACGGGTAGGGTTGGGGTTTGGGTTGCGTTAGGCTTAGGTTTAAGGTTAGTGTTAGGGATAGAGTTTGGTTACAGTAAGGATTAGGGTTAGGGTGGTATTAGTGTTAGTGTTAGCATTATTGTTAGGGTTAGAGTTAAGGTTAGTGTTAGCCTTAGTGTTTGTGTTAGAGTTAGTATAGGGTTAGCGTTAGGGTTAAGGTTTAGGCCAGGGCTAGTCTTAGAAATAGGGTTAGGGTTATGGTTAGTGACAGGTCTGGGTTTAGGGCTAGGGCTAGGATTACTTTCAGGTGTACGGTTGAGTTAGCGCTAGATCTAGGGCAAGGGTTAGGGGTAATGTTACAGTTTGGGTTAGAGCTAGGGTTAATGCCAGGGTTAAGGTTAAGGCTTGGACTAGGGTTAATGTTAGGGATAGGGCTAGGCTTAGGCTTAGTGCTACGTCTTGGATTATTGTTAGGGTTAGTGTTAGTGTTTGGGTTGGTGTTAGGTTGCAGTATGGGTCAGTTATAGCGTTAGTGGTAGGCGTAGGTTAGGTGTCGGGGTAAGTTTAGGGTTAGCTTTAGGTTTAGGGTTAGAGATAAGGTTAGGTCTACGGCTATGGTTAGGGTTAGGGTTAAGGTTAGGTCTATGGTGAGAATTAGGCTTCACATTCGGATTAATGTTAGCATTAGTTGTAGGACTAGGGTTGAGGTTTGCATCACGAACCCTAACCCAACTTTAGCTCAAAGCATAAGCTTATCCAAAACCCTAAAACTAGACCTAGCACTAACCCTAATCGTATGCCTACCCCTAGCACTCATTGTAACTCTAACCCTAAGCCAACTATAACACTAATTTTAAACTTAGTCCTAGCCCTAGCCATAACAGTAACCCTAACACTAGTATAACGCTAACTCTAAACATTGTTCTAATCCAAACCAAAGTCCTATGCCTACTCTTACCCTTTCCATTGTCCCAACCTTAAGGCACACCTAACACTAAACATTGTTCTAATCCAAACCAAAGTCCTATGCCTACTCTTACCCTTTCCATTGTCCCAACCTTAAGGCACACCTAACACTAACGTCAGACCTAATCCTAATCCTACCCCTAGCCATAACTTCAAAACCAGCCCCATCCCTAGCCATAAAAATAAATCTAGCCATAAACTTAAAGAGAAACCTAACCCCAAATATAATAACTAAACTTAGTCTTAAGCCCAGCCCTAATGATAACTGTTGCCATAACCCTAACCTTAATACTACCCCGACAACTATTCTTCACCCTGACCCTACACGTAACCCAACCGTAACCCTAACCCTAGCCATTGCTGTAGCCCTAAACCAGTCCTAACACAAAACCTAGCCCTATTCCTAATCCTACCCCTACTGCTAAACCTAACCTTAACCGAAACACAAACCACCTCCCCTAACACTAATAATAACCCTGACACTAATCCTAGCTCTATCTAATCATAACACAGCACTAGCTAATCATAACCCAGTCCTAGCCCTAACAGTAACCCTTCCCTACCCCTAAGCAATACTAACTCTAACCCAAACGGTAAACCTCACCCTAAACCTAACCTTAACCCTAATCTTAACCCTCACATTGTCCTAGACCTGACGCTAACACTAGCCCTAGCCCAAATCTTAATACTCGACCAAGCCTTAGACATAACCCTAACCTTAGCATTAACCCTAACAATGGCCCTAACCCTTACACTAACCCTAACCTTAACCTTAGCCCTAACCAACAATAACCCTAACCCTAATTGTAACACCAAGCCTACTCTTTTCCTTCACCTAACCCTAAACCATTCCTAGACCTGACACAAACACTGGCTCTAGAATGACCCGTAAACATTCATCAAACCCTAGAACTAATCCTAATCTTAGGACTAACACTAGCAATGGCCCTAACCCTAAACATAACACTAAATCTATCCCTAACCCTAACACAAAACCTAAAACTAACACTAACACGCACCCTAAACCTAACCAAAAACCCATGCCCACCCTTAACCCAAACCCTAACTAGAACTGTATCCGTGACACAAACACGAACCTTAACTCTAATCCCAACCTAAACTCTAACCCTAACCCGAACCACAAGCTAGCCCACATCATAACCCTAAGCCTAACACGTATCTTAACCCTAACCCAAACACTAACCTGAATGCTAACCCTAAACTGAACCCAAACCCAAATACTAACACTAACCAGAACTCTAATCCTAATCTAACCCTAACTTGAACACTTACTCTAACCCTAGAACTAACACTAAACCTAAAACAAACCCTAGCCCTAACCCAACCAACGGCGAACCCGAGCACTAGCCTTAACCCTAACATGAACCCTATCCTTAGGCCTAACTCTAACCCGAATCAAATTGTAACCATAACCAAAAGCATAACCCCACCCTAACGCTAAACCTAACCCGAGCCCGAACCGTAAACCTAAACTTAACCCTAACCCTAATCTTAACGTGAACCCTAACCCTAACCCTAACCTAACACTAACCCTAACCCTAAACCCTAACTCTAACACTAACCCTAGATAAAACCGGTGCCCGTACCCTAACCCTAACACTAACCATACCCATAACCCTAGCCCTAACCCCAACCCCAACCCTAACTCTAACCTGAAACCTAAACCTAACTGTAAACTGATCTCTAACCCTAACACTAACACTAAGCCTAAAATGAACCCTAACCCGAACACAAACCTTAAACCTAACCAGAATCCAAACATAAGCCTAACCATAACCTTAACAGTAACCCTCACCCTAACACTAGCCAGAAACCTAACACTAATCCTAACCATAAGCCTAACCAGATCCTTAACCCTTACCCTAACCCAACCCAACCGTAACCCTAACCCTAACAATAACCATAACGGAAACCCTAACAGTAACCATCAGCCTAACCCGAACCCGAACCCTAAACCTAACCCTAAACCTAACCCTAACCATAACGCTAACCCTAAGCAAACCCAATCCTAAACCTAACCTTAAACCTAACCCTAATTCTAACCCTAAACTTTACAATAACATGAAACCTAATGGTAACCACAACCCGTACCAGAACCCTCACCATGATTCTAACCCTAAAACTACCCAGAACACTAGGCCTAAAACTAAGCCGCACTCTAACCTTAACCCTAAGCTGAACCCTAACCTTAGCCCTAAACCGAATCCTAAACCTAAACCTAAGCATAATCCCAACCCTAAACCTAACCCTAACACTAACTCTAACACTTAACCGAACCCTAACCCTAACCCAAACCCAACCCTAACTTGAAACCTAGCCATTACTGTAACACCAACCCTACCACTAATCCTAACGCTAACCTGAACCCGAAACCTAACACTAACCCTAACCCTAACCCTAATCTGAACACTAATTCTAAACCTAAACCTAGCCCTAACACTAATGCTAACATAAACCCTAACCCTAACCATAAGCCAACCAATCCTAACCCTAACACAAACCTTAACGATAACCCAACTCAAACCCGAACCCAACCCTAACCTTCAATCTAACTCTGATCCTAACCCGAACACTAACTCTAACCATAACCCTAACCTGAACCCTAGCCTAAACCTAACCCTAACCCTAACGTTAACCCCAAACTGAACCCTAACTGTAACCATAACACTAACTCTAACGTGAAAACTAACCTTAACCCTAACGCAAACTTGAATCCTAAACCTAACCCTAACTCGAAGCTAAACCCAACCTGAACCCAGCCCTATCCCTAATCCAAAACTAACCCTAAACCTAGCCCTAACTCTAAGCTTAAACATAACCCAAACTCTAACAATAACCCTAACCCGAACCCCAACCCTAACCTTGATGCTAATCCCAACCTTAACCCTTTCCCTAAAACTAACAAACACAAACCCAAAGCCTAATCCGACGGTAACGCTAACCCCATCGATAACCCACACCCTAACCCTTACCCTAAGCCAAACACTAACCTCACTCTAAACGTTAACATAACCCTAACAGTAACCCTAATCCTAACTGTGACAAAAAAGCAAAACATAATCCTAACCCTATCTGGAAAAGGAACCCGAAACCCTGCCCTAACTCTAACCAGAAAACAACCCTGACGTTACCTAACCCTAAACATAACACAAACATTAAGCCTAACCCTAACAGCAGCCCTAATCCGAACCATAATCCTAACTATAACCCTAATCCCAGCCCGCCTCTAACCCTAAGCTCTAACTAGATCCTGAAACCGAACCCTAACCCTAACCCTAACTTGAACACTAGCCTTAACACTAAAATTAAACCTTACCCTAACTTGAACCCTATTGCTAACCCTAACCCTAACCCAAACTCTGACTGTAATTCTAACCCTAATGCTAACACAAAACCTAACCCAAACCCGAAGCCTAATCCTACCCTAACTCTAACCCTAACCTGAATCCCGAACCCAAACTGGAACCAGAACCCAATTAGACCACTAACTCTAATCTTACACCTAACCATAACCCTAAGCCAAATCCGAACCCTAACCCTTGCACTAACCCTAACCCTAACCTTAACTGTAACCCTAACCCTAACCCTAAACCTAATCTTAACCCTAACCTGAGCCTGAAAACTAACACTAACACTAACCCGAACTAGAATGCTAACCCTAACCTAACCCAACACTAAACCTAGCCCTAAATCTTAGCTTAACCATAACCCAAACCATAGCAGTAACCCTATCACTAATCCGAACCCCAACCCTAACCCTAAAACTTCCCAGATCCCAAAAACAAAGCCTAACCCCAACCCTAATGCAAACACTAACCCTAACACTAATCATAAACCTAACCCTAACCCTAACCCTAACCCAAACACTAACCTTAAACTTAACATGAATACTAACCCTAACCCTAAACCCTAACACTAACTTTAAGCCTAAAGAAAACAGGTGCTGGAACCCTGACCCTAACATTAACCAGACCCCTAAGCTGCATCCTAATCTTAAACCTAACTGTAACCCAAACAGAGCCTAAGCCTAACCCTAACAGTAACCCTAACCATAACACTGTCCTGAAACCTAACACAAATACTAACCCTAACCTTAACCCTAACTCTAACCTGAACCCTAACCCTAAACCTAACCGGAACGCAACCATAACCATAAACCTAACCCTAACAGTAACGCAATCCCTAACCCTAACCCGAACCTGCACCCAACTCTAACACTAACCCTAGGCCTAACCCTAACACTAACTCGTACCAGAACACGAACCCTAACACTAAGCCTAACCTGAAGCCTAACTCGACCCTAACCCTAACAATGACCAATCCCTAACCTGAAACCTAAGCCTCACCCTAATCCAAACACTAACCCTAAAACAAAACTGAACCTTAAACCTAACCCTAACCCTAACCGTAACGCTTACCCTAACAAGAAACCTAATCCAAACCATAACGTGAAGTTGAATCATAACACTAACCCTAACTCTTACTCTAAATCTTACTCTAACTCTAAACCTAACTTGTACCCTAACCCTAACACTAACCCTAACTGTAAACTTAACCCTAACCTTAATCCTAACATGAAACCTAACCTTAACGCTAAACATAAACCTAATCCAATCCCTAACCTTAACCCAAAACCAAACCTAAACCAAACTCTAGCCCTAACACTAACCTGAACACTATCGCTATCCCTAACCCTAACCAGAAACTGAAATCTAACCATGACACAAACACTAACACAAACCCTAAGCCTAACCCAACGAAACCCGAAGAGTAAATCTAGCCCTAACCCTAAGCCTAACCATAACTCGAACTCTAACAGCAACCTTAACCCTAAACTGAGCCATAACCCTAACTATAACCCTAACATGAATCCTGAACCTAACCGAAACTTGAACCCTAATGCTCTCCATAACCCAAAGCTAACTCTAACCCTAGCGCTAACCCAAAGCCTAACCCTAACACAAACCCGAACACTAATCCTAACCCAGCCCCACCCCTAACCCTAACACAAACTCTAACCCTAACACAACCCAACTCTAACCCTAACCATAGCACTAAACCGAAGCCTAATCCTAACCCCAACCCTAATAGTAACACGAAACTTAACTCTAACCCTAACCGTTACACTAAACCAAACCCTAAACCTAACCCTGACACTAAGCAGAGCCCGACAATAACCGAAAACCTAACACGATCCAGAACCCGAACCCTAATCCGAACCCTAATCCGAACACTAACCTCTCCCTAAGTGTAACACTAACAATAACTGTAACCCTCATTCTAACCCTAAACATAACCCAAAACGTAGCACTAACACTAACCCGAACAAGAACTTGAACCCTAAACTTAACCTGAACCCCAGATCTAACCCTACCCCGAACCCAACCCTAACCCTATAGCTAAACTTTATCCTAACATGAATATTAAGCCCAACACTATCAGAAACCCTAACCTGAACCATAACCCTAACCCGAACACAACCCTAACCCTATAGCTAAACATTATCCTAAAGATGAATATTAAGCCCAACACTATCAGAAACCCTAACCTGAACCATAACCCTAACCCTAATCCGACTCCTAGCCTGACACTAACCCTAACCCTAACATGATCTGGAAGCTCAACCCTAACAATAACACTAACCTGAACGCTAACCCTAACACTAAACCCAATCCTACCCCTAACTCTAACCCTTAAACTAAACTTAACCCTAACACTACACCGAACCATAACCCTAAATCCAGCCCTAATTCTAACCCTAACCCTAACCCGAACCCTAAAGCTAAGTGTAATCCTAAACCGAAACTGAAACCTAATCGTAACATTAATCCGAACACTAAACATAACCCTATACATAACCCAACTCCTAACCCTAAACTGAAGCCAACCGTAGTCCTAACCCTAACGTGAACCCTAACTCTAAAGCTAACCCTAAACCAAACCGAAAACCTAACCATAACCCTAATCCAAACACTAACAATAAAACTAAACCTAACGCTAACCCAAACCATAGCCCTTACCCTAACATGAAACCTAAACCTAACTCTAACCCGAAATCGAACCATAATACTAAAACTAACCCTAAACTTAACATTAACCCTAACCCTAACCCTAACCTTAACCTGAAACCTAACCCTAATGCTAACACTAACCCGAACCCGAACCCTAGCCCTAACCCGAACACTAACTCTAAATGTAATCCGAACTGGAACCCGACCACTAACCATAACCCGAACCCTATCCCTAACCCGAACACGAACCCAACCATACCCCTAAACCTAACCCTAAAACAAACCCTAAACCGATCCATAACCCTAACCCTAACCTGAATACTGACCCTACCTAACCCTAACCCTAACCCTAACTCTAACTCTAACAATTACCAGACCACTAAACCTAACCCTTACCCCAACTTGAACCCTAACACTAACCTTAAACTAAAGCTAACACAACCGCTGACCTGAAGGCTAAATCTAACCATAAACCTAAACCAAAACAGTACACGAAACCTAACTCTAACCCTAACCAGAACCCTAACCCTAACCCTAACCCCAACTCTAACCCTAACACTAACCCTAAATTAAACCCCAAACTGAACCATAACCCTAACCCTAACCTGAACCCTAACAGTAACCCGAACCTTAACCCTAATGGGAAGGCAAAGATAACCCTAATTCTAACCAAACAGCAACACTTACCGTAAGCCTAACCCTAACTCAATCCCGAACCCTAATTCTAACCCTCACCCAAAGCCTACCCCGACCCTAACACTAAACAGAATCCTAAGTCTTACCTTAACGCCAATCCTAAATGTAACACTAACCATAAACCAGCCTGAACTCTAACCCACACCCTGATCCTAACCCTAAGCGAAACTCAACCATAACCCTAACACTAACCCTAACAGTAACTCTAACCCTTACCCGAACCCGAAAGATATCCCTAAACCTAAGCCTGACCCTAACCCTAACCCTAGCATTAACCCTAACCCAAAACCTAAACCAAACCAGTACACAAACCCTAACCTGAACCCTAAGCCTAACCTTAACCCTAACCCTAACCCCAAACCGAACCCTAATCTTAACCCTAAACCTAACCCGATCCCTAACCCAAACTCTAACACAAACCTTAACCCGAAAGCTAGTAATGATTCACACTTGGATACAAAGATGTTTCTTTCTGTCAACTTACAAACCGAGATAAAAAAATGGGTTCTCTAAGGAATTTGAGAGTATTCCTGTCACTAGTAACTCCACGGCCCTGTTTCCAAACCTTCTTTTGGAAGGTGATCATTAGCGGGTGGAAGGAAGGGAGCTGGGGCATGAAGATACTTCCAGGAATGGATGTTATCCATAGTTTAACTCAGCTGTAGTAGTGAATGCCCCTCAGATACCAAGATGTTTCTTACCATCTTCTCACAAGCCAGTATAAGAAAATGCTTTCTCTAAGGAATTAGACTGAGATTCTGTCTCAAGGCCCTACATGGTGCTGTGCACAACTTTCTCTGGGAAGGCAATCCTTAGGAGCTGGAAGGAAAGGAGATTGGGCATGAAGTTACTTCCAGAAATTGCTGGTATCCATCGTTTCACTCAGCTCTAGTAGTGATTGCCACAAAGATAGAAAGATGTTTCATAACAGCTACTTACTTTCCAGGAGAAGAAAGTGCCCTCTCTAAGGCATGTGAGTGAGAGTCTCTCTGAAGGCCCTATGTGGGCCTGTGGAAAACCTTTTTGGGAAGGCAATCTTTAGGAGTGGGAAGGAAGAGAGATGGGGCGTGAAGTTACTTCCAGGAATGGGTACTATACATAGTTTGTCCGAGTTGTAGTGGTGATTGCCACTCAGATACAAGGATGTCTCTTACCATCTAAATACAAGCGGGGATAAGAAAGTGCCTTCTCTAAATCATGTGAGTGAGATTGTCTCTCAAGGCCCTTCATGGGCCTGTGTAAACCTGCTTTGGCAAGGCGATCCTTATGCGCTGGAAGGAAGGGAGATCTGGCAAGATGTTTTTTCCAGGAATGGATGTTATACATAGTCTAACTCAGCTTTAGTAGTGATTGCCACTCAGATAGAAAGATGTTTCTTTCCATCTACTTACAAGCCGAGATAAGAAAGTGCCTTCCCTAAGGCATGTGTGTGAAATCCTCTCTCAAGGCCCTCCATGGCCCTGTGCACAACCTGGTTTTGGATGGCGATCTTCAGGAGCTGGGAGAAAGGGAGATTGGGCACCAAGTTGTTTCCAGGAATGGGTCTTATACATAGTTTAACTCAGCTGTAGTAATGACTGCCACTCACAAACAAAGATGTTTCTAACCATCTACTTCCAACCCAGGATAAGAAATTCCGTTCTCTAAGGCATTTGAGAGTGATCCTGTGTCAAGGCCCTACACAGCCCTGTTTTTGTACCTGCTTTGGGAAAGTGATCCTTTGGAGCTGGAAGGAAGGGAGATTGGGCACATAGTAATTTCCAGGAATGGGAGTTATACTTAGTTTAGCTCAGCTGTAATAATGCCTGCCACTCAGATACAAACATGTTTCTAGCCATCTACTTAGAATGTAGTATGAGAAAACGTGCTCTCAATGGATTATGAGTGGGATGCTGTCGCCAGACACTACGCAGTCCTGTTTCCAAACCCGCTTTGAGAAGGCGATCCTTAGGAGCTGGAAGGAAGGGAGATTGGGCACTAAGTCATTTCCAGGAATGGGTGTCATACTTAGTTTAGCTCAGCTGTGGCAATTCTTGCCACTCAGATATAAACATGATCCTAACCATCTATTTAGAATCCGCTATCAGTAAGTGTGCTCTCTATGGCTTGTGAGTGAGATTGTCTCAAGGCAGTACATGGTCCTCGTTCCATACCGTCCTTAGGAAGGCGATCCTCATGTACTGGAAGGAAGGGATATTGGGCCTGAACTTCGTTCCAGGAACTGGTGTTATCCATAGTTTAACTCAGCTGTAGTAGTGATGCCACTCAGAAAGATGTTCCTTACCATCTACTTACAAACCGGGATAAGAAAGTTCCTTCTCTAAGACATGTGCGTGAGATTCTCTCTCAAGGCCCTACATGGCCCTGTGCAAAACCTGCTTTGGGAAGGCGATCCTTAGGAGCTGGAAGGAAGACACATTGGGCATGAAGTTACTATCAGGAATGGTTGTAATACATAGTTCAACTCAGCTGTAGTAATGAATGCCTTTCAGATACCAAGGTGTTTCATACCATCTACATTCAAACCGGGAAAAGAAATTGTGTTCTCCAAGGCATTTGAGAGTGATCCTGCCTCAAGGCCCTACATGGCCCTGTTTACAAACCTGCTTTTGGAAGGAGATCTGTAGCAGCTGGAAGGAAGGGAGATTGGGCACGAAGTCATGTCCAGAAACAGGTGATATACATATGTTAGCTCAGTTGTAGTAATGATTACCACTCACATAGCTACTTGTTCCTAGACTGTTACTTACAAGGGGGTTGAGAAAGTGCCTTAGCAATGGAGTAAGAGATTCGTTCTCAGGGCACAAAATGGCATTATGCTCCAAACCGGGTTCAGGTTTTTCACCATTACAAGATGGAAAGAAGAGAGGTTAGGCACAAATTTATTTCCAGGAATGGGCGTTACACATACTTCTGCTAAGCTCTAGGAATGATTGCCACTCATATAGAAACTTGTTCATGGACTTCTACTTAGAAGCCTGCATCAGAAATTTCCTTCTCAAAGGAAAGTGAGATTAATTCTCAGGTCCAGAAATGGCATTATGTTCCAAACCTGGGTGAGGAAAGTGATCTTTACAACATGGGAGGAAGAGAGGTTATGCACAAAGTTATTTCAGGGATTAGGTGTTATACACTTTTTAAAAGAGCCTTCTCAAGGGAATGTGAGATTTGTTGTCCAGGTGCAAAATGACAGTATGTTCGAAATCTGGTTTAGGTTTGTGATCTTTATGAGATGGAAGGAAGAGAGTTTAGGCACAAAGTTACTTCCAGGAATGAGTGTTATGTGAAGTTTACCTCAACTATAGTAATGATTGCCAATCATATACAAACTTCTTCCTAGACATCTACGTAAAAGCCAGGATCAGAACATTCCTTCTGAAAGCAATGTGAGACTCCTTCTTAAGGATAGACATGGCACTATGGTCCAAATCTGGTTTAGGTTTGTGATCCTTACGTGATGAAAGGAAGAGAGATTAGGCACGAAGTGATTTCCAGGAATGGGTGTTATACCAAGTTTGTCAGCCCCAGTAATGACAGTCACGCCTAAACAAACTTGTTCCTAGATATCTACTTAGAAGCTGGTATCAGAGAATGTGTTCTCAAAAGAATGTGAAACTCCTTCTAAAGGCCTGAGAGGACACTATGTTCCAAACCTGGTTGATGAAGATGGTCCTTACGAGCCAGAATGAAGAGAGTTTGGGCATGAAGTTATTTCCAGGAATGGCTGTTAGTCACAGTTTAGCTCAGCTGTAGTAATGATTGCCAAACATATACAAACTTGTTCCTGGACTTCTACTTAGAAGCTGGGATAAGAAGGTTCCTTCTGAAAGGAATATGTGGTTCCTTCTCTTTTCTCTTTGTGAGTAAGATCAGCCCTGAGCTAACGGCCATGCCAATCCTCCTCTAATTGCTGAGCAACGCTGGCCCAGACCTAACATCCGTCCTGATCTTCCTCCACTTTATGTGGGGTGCCACCACAGCATGGCCTGACAAGCAGTGTGTCGGTGTGTGCCCGGTATCTGAACCTGGGCCACCAGCAACAGAGGGTGCACTTAACCACTACACCATGGGGCTGGACCCTATGAGGTTCCTTCTCAAGGCCAGAAATAGCATGATGTTCCAAAAATGGTTGAGCAAGCTGATTCTGATGAGGTAAAGGAAGAGCGATTAGGCAAAAAGTGATTTCCAGGAATGGCTGTTATACATACTTTAGCTCCCATAGTCATGATTGCCACTCATATGCAAACTTGTTCATAGAAATCTACATACAGGTCAGGAACACAAAGGGCCTTCGCAAAGGAATGTGACATTCCTTCTCAGGGCCCAAAATCCCAATATTGTCCAAACCTGGCTTAGGTTTGTGACCCTTACTGGATGGAAGGAAGAGAGATTGGGCACAATGACATATTCATGAATGAGTTTTACACATAGATTAACTCAGGTGTAGTAATGATTGCCACTCATATACAAACTTGTTCCTAGACATCTACATAACCCCAGGATCAGAAAGTGACTTCTCAAAAGAATGTGATATTCCTTGTCAAGGCCTGAAACAGCAATATGTTCCAAACTTGGTCGACGAAGGTGGTACTTACGAGCTGGAAGTAAGAGAGATTGAGCATGAAGTCTTTTTCCAGGAATTGATGCTACTCATAGAATAGCTCAGTTGTACTAACGATTGCCACTTATATAGAATCTTGTTCCTGGACATATACTTAGAAGCAGTGATCAGAAAGTGCCTTCTTAAAGGAATATGAGATTCCTTCTCAAGGCCGGAAATGGCAATATGTTCCAAACGTGGTTGAGGAAGGTGGGCCTTATGATCTGGAAGGAAGAGAGACCGGCACGAAGTTATTTTCAGGAATAGGTGTTATTCATAGTTCATCTCAGTTGTAGTAATGATTCCCACTCATATACAAACTTGTTTCTAGGGATCTACTTAGAAGCTGGGATCAGAAAGTTCCATCTCAAGGTAATGTGAGATTCCTTCTCAAGGCCCGACATGGTATTACATTCAAAACCTTGCTTAGGAATGTAATCCTTTAGAGCTGGAAGGAAGAGAGATGGGGTAGGAAGTTATTTTGAGGAATGGTTCTTATACACCGTTTAGCTCAGCTGTAGTAATGGTTGCCACTCATTTAGAAACTCGTTACTAGACGTTTACTTACAAGCCGAGATCAGAAAGTGCTTTCTCAAAGGAATGTGAGATTTGTTCTCAAGGGCCTGAAATGGCATTATGTTCCAAACCTGATTTAGGTTTGTGATCCTTACGAGATGGAAGGAAGAGAGAAGCACAGCTCTATTAGTGATTGCCACTCACATGCAAACTTGATCCTAGACGTCTACATACAGGCTGTGATCAGAAACTGCTGTCTGAAAGAATTGTGAGATTTCTTCTCAAGGTCTGAAATGGCAATATGTTCCCAACTTGGTTGAGGAAGGTCTTCATTACGAGCTGGAAGGAAGATAGATTGGGCATGAAGTTATTTTCAGGATCGGGTGTTATTCAAAGAATAGTTCAGTTGTAGTAACGATTGCCACTTATATAGAATCTTGTCCTGGACATTTACTTAGAAGCAGGGATCAGAAAGTGCCTTCAAAGTAGTGTGAGATTCATTCTCAAGGCCTGAAATGGCATGATGCATGAAACTTGGTTTATATTTGTGATCCTTATGAGATTGAAGGAGGAGAGATGAGGCAAAAAGTATTACCAGGAATGGTTGTTATAGACAGTTGAGCTCAGATCTAGTAAGGATTAACACTCATATACATACTTATTCCTAGACTTCAACATTCTGGACAGGATCAGAATGTGTCTTCTCAAAGGAATATGAGATTCCATCTCAAGGAGTGACATGGCGATATGTTGCAAACCTGGTTTAGCTTTGTGATCCTTATGAGTTAGAAGGAAGAGAGATGAGGCACAAAGTTATTTTCAGGAATGGGTATCATACACAGCTTAGCTCAGCTGTAGTAACGCTTGCCACTCATATACAAACTTGTTCCTAGACATCTACTTCCACTCTGGGATCAGAAAGTGCCTTCTCAAAGGAATGCGAGATTCCTTCTCAAGGTCCAACAAGGCAATATGGTCCAAAACTGGTTTAGTTTAGTGAATCTTAGTGCTAGAAGGAAGAGAGTTTTTACATGAAGTTATTTCACGGAATGGGTATTATAAATCATTTTACTCAGCTGTAGTACTGATTGATGCTCCAATATAAACTTGTTCCTAGACATCTACTTACAAGAAGTTATCAGTAAGTGTCTTCACAGAGGAATGTGAGATTTGCTCTCAACGACCAAAATAGCATTATGTTCTAAACCTGGTTTAGGAAGGTGATTCTCACGAGCTGAAAGGAAGAGTGAGTGAGCACAAAGATACTTCCAGGGATGGGTATTTTATACAGATGAGCTCAGCTGTAGTGATGATTGCCACTCATATACTAACTTGTTCCTGGACATCTACTTACATGCTGGGACGAGAAATGCCTTCTCAAAGGAATGTGATAGTCCCTCCTAAGGCTCGAAACAGCAATATATTCAAAACCTGTTTTAGGAATGTAAACCTTCAGAGCTGGAAGGAAGAGAGATTGGGCATGAAGATATTTCCAGAAATGGGTGTTAGCCATAGATTAGCTCAGCTGTATTAATGATTGCCACTCACATACAAAGTCGTTTCTAGACATTTACTTACAAGCCTGGATCAGAAAGTGCCCTCTCAAAGGAATATGAGATTCAATCTCAAGGCCTGAAACTGCATTCTGTTATATACCTGTTTTAGGTTTCTGATCCTTACGAGATGGAAGGAAGAGACAGTGGGCATGAAGTTATTTCCAACAATGCGTGTTATACATAGTTCAGCTAAGTTCCAGTAATCTTTGAAACTCATTTACTAACTTGTTGCTAGAGCTCTACTTAGAACCCGGGATCAGAAATTGCCTTCTCAAAGGAATGTGATATTCCTTCTCAAGGCCTGAAATGGCAATATGTCCCCAACCTGGGTAAGGTAGGTTGACTTCATTTGCTGGAAGGAAGAGAGACAGGGCACGAAGTTATTTCCTTACTTGTTACTGGCAAAAGTGCTTGAGCAGTAGTATTTTGTCTTTCCATTGAGAAGGCAGCCTCAGTGCAGGCAACGAACCAAAAGGAAGAAAAGGCACTTTCCATTATGATACTCAAAAACTAAATGGAAATGTTTTTCTCCACAGAGTACGTTCATTAGATGGATACTATAGATATTCGCTCTCAGCTGTAGTGGAAAATTTAAAAGTTCTCAGGGGTAGATGCTCCTTAAACCTACTTGCAAGCAGAGTTAAGCAAGAACTTTCTGGCATTACATAGGAGAGACATTATTTTTAGCGTGTGTGAGGAAGATCAACCCTGAGGTAACATCCGATGTTGATCCTCCTCTATTTTGCTGAGGAAGTTTGGCCCTGAGCTAACATGAGTGCCCATCTTCCTCTACTTTATATGGGACGCCACCACAGCATGTCCTGGCAAGCAGTGCATTGGTGCGTGCCCAGGGTTGGGAAACTGAAAACCCAAGGCCACCAAAGTGGAGCGTGCACACGAAACTGTTTGTGACACCGAGCAGGCCCCAGGGAGAAAATTCTTAAGTAAATGTCGTTAACCACAATGTTGGGAGAGGCAATTTTCAGGAGAGTCCTCTGCAGATGCAAGTAAGAATTTTGCTCCATACTGGCCTTTCCTTTTACAGATGCTATAGATACTATCTCCCAGGTGTACTGAAATTTTAAAAGCTCTCATATGAAGATGTTACTTACACTTGTTGGGTACCTGTGTTAAGCAAAAGTGTTTGTCATGATATGCTAGTGAGACCCTGAATGTAGTTTGAACTGCAGTGTATTCAAATTCTCAAGATGATCCTAAACAGGTACAAGGAGGAGTTTCTCTGAAGAGTCAACTGTCATTGAATGGATGGTAAGGATAATCTGCACCACCTGTAGTGATAGCTCTCCTAGTAAGATGATCCTGAAAACTACTGACAAACTTGGTTGATTAGTGGTGTTTTGTCATTCCATTGGGAAGACGGCCTCAGTGCAGGCAATGAACGGCAAAGAGGAAAAGTCACTGAACCACATCATCCAAAAATCTACAGGGAAGAGCTTTTCTGCACAAGGTACGTTCATGTACTGGATGTTATAGATATTCTGTCCAGGCTGCAGTGGAAAGTTTAAAAACTCTCAGAGGCAGATCCTGCGGAAAGCCACTTGCAATCTGAATCCAGCAAGGTCTTTCTTTCATTAAATAGGGAGAGAATTACTAAGTGAATGTTGTTAACTGCAAGGATGGAAAGAAAAATTTCAGGATAGTCCTATACAGATATTAGCAAGAAATATTCTCTACAATGAACTTTCATTTTATGGATGTTATAGATACTCCCATCTGTACTGAAATTTTAAAACCTCTCATATGAAGGTATTCCTAACAGATATTTGCAACCTGTGTTAAGCAATAGTGTTGATAATGATATGCTAGTGAGACCCTGAAGGTAGACTGTACTACAATGTTTTTAATGTCACTCATGAATATGATTCTAAACAGCGACAAGATATTCTTCACACGGTACTTTCCTTGAATGGATGTGATAGAGTTTCTTCCCCGGTTGTGGTGACAACTTTAACATCTCATAGGAATGTGCTCCTAGCAGCAACTGGCAAAATAGGTTTACAGTGGTGTTTTGTCTTTATGTTGGGGAGGAGGCCTGAGAGCAGGCAGTGAACTGCAGAGATGAAAAGGCACTTTGCAAGATGATCTTAAAAAGCTAAAATGATGTATGTTCCTCCACAGAGTACTTACATGGAATGTATGGTATAGATATTCTGTCCCAGCTGCAGTGGAAAGTTTAAAAGCTTGCAGAGGCAGATCTGCTGAAAGCTACTTGCCATCTGAGTTCATCAAGATCTTTCTTGCCTTACCTGGGAGTGAATTCCTAAGGGAAGGTCCTTAACCGCAATGGTGGAAAAGGCAATTTTCAGGATACTCCTATACAGATACAACCAAGAGATTTTGTCCCCACTGAACTCTCATTTCATGGATGTTATAGATACTCTCTCCAGCTGTCCTGAAAATTTAAAACCTCTCATATGAAGAAGTTACTAACAGATATTGGCAACCTGTGTTAAGCAATAGTGTTTATCATGATATGCTAATGATACCCTAAATGCAGGCTGAACTGCAGTGCCTTTAAAGTCATTCATGAAGATAATCCTAAGCAGGTACAAGAAGAGGTCTTCTTCATGGTATACTTTCATTGAATGGATTTGATAGAGCTTCTTTCCGAGGTGTGTTGAAAAGTTGAAACTCTCCTAGGAAGGTGTTCCTAACAGCTACTGGCAGAGTAGGTTTAGCAGTAGTGTTTTCTCTTTAAACCAGGGAGGAAACGTGAGTGCAGGCAATGAAATGCAAAGATGAAAATGCAACTGAAAATATGATCTGAAGAAGCTAAAAGCAAGTGTTTTCCTCCACATGGTAATTACATGGAATATATATTATATATAAGTTCTCCCAGCTGCAGCGAAAATTTTAAAAGCTCTCAGAGGAAGACCATTCTTAAAGGACCCTGCAAGCTGTGTTCAACAAATGCTTTCTTGCTTTACTTTGGAGAGATAGCTGAGTGAAGGCCATTGAATGCAATGAGGGAAAAGGCAATTTGCATGATGAACCTACACAGACACACGAACGAGATTTTCACCAAACTTGTCTTTCATATTATGGATATTATAGATACTCTCTCCCAGCAGTACTGAAATTTTAAAACCTCTAAGATGAAGATGTTCCTTTCAGATATTGGCCACCTGTCTTGAGCAATATAGTTCATCATGATATGCTAGTGGGACCCTGAATAGAGTTTGAACTGCAGTCTATTAAAAGTCTCTTCTCAAGATGACCCTTAACAGCCACAAGCTGGAGTTTCTCTGAAGCGTCAACTTTCATTGAGTTGATCATAACAATAATCTGCACCACCTGTAGTGATCGTTCAAAAGATCTCCTAAAAAGATACTCCTGATGGCTACTGACAAAAGGCATTGAGCAGGAATGTTTTGTATTTCCAATGGGAAGGGAGGCTCAGTGCAGGCAATGAACGACAAAGAGGAAAAGGCACTTTACAATATGATCCTAAAAAGCTAAAAGGAAGAATTTTTCTCCACTGGGTACATTCCTGAAATAGATGTTATAGATATTCGCTCCCCGCTGCAGTGAAAAGTTTAAAAGCTCTCAGAGGGAGAGCCTCCTTGAAGATACTTCCAAGCTGAGTTCAGCAAACATTTTTTACCTGACTTGGGAGAAAGAGCACGGGTGAAGTTTATTTACTGCAATGTTGGAAAAGGCAATTTTCAGAATAGTCCTATAGAGATACACGCAAAAGATTTTCTCCATACCTGAATTTCAATTTATGGATGTTATAGATACCCTTTGCCAGCTGTACTGATATTTGAAAACCACTCATATGAAGATGTTACTTACAGATATTGGCCTACTGTGATAAGCAATGGTGTTCATCATGATACGTTACTGAGAACCTGAATGCAGATTGAACTGCAGTGTAGTCAAGTCTCTTCTCAAGATAATCCCAAACAGCTACAAGCAGAGTTTCTCTGAAGAGTCCACTTTCCTGGAATGTAGGGTAATGATAATCTGCACCACATGTAGTGATAGTTTGAAAGCTCTCCTAGCAGTGTTTCAAAGAGTTACTGGTAAACGTCGTTGAGCAGTGGTATTTTGTCTTGCCTGTGGGAAGGAAGCCACAGTGCAGGACATGAACTATAAAGAGGAAAAGGCACTTTACTATGTGATCCAAAAAACTAAAAGGAAGACTTTTCCACCACACAGTATGTTCATGGAATGGATGTTATAGATATTCTCTCCCAGCTGCAATGGAAAGTTTAAAAGCTCTCAGAGGAAGGTGCTCCTTAAAGATACTTGCAAGCAAGTTGAACAAGAACTTTCTGGCATTACAAGGAGAGAATTCCTATGTGTAGGTCGTTAACAGCAATGATGTAAAAGGCAATTTTCAGGATAATCCTATACAGATATAAACAAGAGTTTGTCTCCAAACTGGAATTTCATTTTATGGATGTTACATATACTGTCTCCCAGCCGTACTGAAATTTTAAAACCTCTCCATTGAGAATGTTACTAACAGATATTCTTCACCTGTGTTAAGCAATAGTGTTCATCATGATATGCTAGTGAGACCCTGAACGCAGATTGAACTGCAGTGTATTTGAAGTCACTTATGAAAATGACCCTAAACAGTTATAAGCAGAAGTTATCTTCACGGTATACTTTCATTAAATGGATGTGATAGAGCTTTTTCCTGAGCTGTGGTGAAAAGTGTCAACTCTCATGGGAAGGTGTTCCTAATCGCTACTGGCAGAGTAGGTTTAACAGTGGTGTTTTTTCTTTACATCAGGGAGGAAGCCTGAGGGCAGGCAATGAAATTCAAAGGTGAGAATGCAATTGACAATATGATCGAAAGAAGCTAAAAGCAGTGATTTCCTCCACAGAGTACTTACATGGAATGGATGTAAGGAATAGGTTTTCCTAGCTGCAGTGAAAAGTTTACAAGCTCTCAGAGGAAGATCATCCTTAAAGATTCCTGCAAGGCGAGTTAAGAAACACTTTCTTGTATTACATGGGATAGAGAGCCTGAGCGAAGGTCGTTAACTGCAGTGATCTAAAGGCAATATGCAGGCTGATCCCATAAAGAGACAAGCCACAGATTTTCTCCATATTTCACTTTCATTTTATGGATGTTATAGATACACTCTCCTAGCTGTACTGAAATTTTAAAACATCTCAGATGAAGATGTTACTTACAGATATAGGCCACATGTGTTAAGCTATAATGTTTGTCATGATATGTTCATGAGAGCCTGAAGGTGGGTTGAACTGTAGTGTATTAAATGTCTCTTCTCAAGATGATCCTAAAGAGCTACTAGCAGGAGTTTCTCTGAAGATTCAACTTGAATGGAATGGATGTTAAATATAATCAGCAAAACCTGTAATAATACTTTGAAAGCTCTCATACGAAGACGTTCCTTACAGCTACTGGCAAAATTGGTTAAGCAGTGGTGTTTTGTCTCTATATTAGTGAAGGAAACATCATTGCAGGCAATGAACAGCAAAGAGGAAAAGGCAATTTACTATATGATCCTAATACCTAAAAGGAGGAGTTTTTCTGCACAGAGTATGTTCACGGAATGGATGTTGGAGATATACTCTCCCAGCTGCAGTGAAATGTTTAATAGATCTCAGAGGAAAATCCTCCTCAGAGATACTTGCATGCTGAGTTCAGCAAACATTTTCTTGCATGTCTTGGGAGAGAGAGCCTGAGTGAAGGTCGTTAACCGCAAAGAGGGAAAAGGCAATTTGCAAGAAGATCCTATATAGATACAAGGCAGAGATTTTCTCCACACTTGACTTTCATTTTATGGATGTTATAGATACTCCACCCTAGCTGAAATGGAACTGTTAAACTTCTCATATGAAGATGTAACCTATGATATTGGCCACCTGTGTTAATCAGTAGTGTTCATCATAATGTGCTACTCAGACCCCGAATGCAGATTGAACTGCAGTAATTAAAAGACTCTTCTCAAGATGATCCTAAACACCTACAAGCAGGAGTTGCTCTGAACAGTCAACTTTTATTGAATGGATGGTAATGATAATCTGCACCACCTGTAGTGATAGTTGGACAGCTGTCACAGGACGTTGTTCCTAACAGCTACTTTCAAACTTGTTTGAGCAGTGGTGATTGGTCTTTCGGTTGGCAAGGGAGCCTCAGTGCAGGCAATGAGCGACAAAGAGGAAAAGGCACTTGAACATATCCTAACATGTTAACCTTAAGAGTTTCTCACCACAGAGTAGGTTCATGGAATGAATGTTAGCGAAATACTCGCCCCACTGCAGTGGAAAGTTTAAAAGCTCTCAGAGGCAGATCCTCCTGTAAAGTACTTGGAAGCAGAGGTCAGCAAGAACTTTCTTGCTTTACATGGGAAAGAATTCCTGATTGAAGGTAGTTAACGGCAATGTTGATAAAGGCAATTATCAGAATAGTCGTATACAGATAGAAGCAAGAAATTTTATACATACTGGACTTTCGTTTTATGGATGTTATAGATACACTCTCCCAGTGGTAATGAAATTTTAAATCCTCTCATATGAAGCTGTTACTAACAGATGCTGGCAAGCTGTGTTAAGCAATAATGGTCATCATGATATGCTAGTGAGACCCTGAATACAGATTGAACTGCAGTGTATTTAAATCCACTTAAGAACACGATCATAAACACTTACAGAGGAGGCTTTCTTCACGGTGTACTTTCATTGAATGGATGTGATACAGCTTCTTTTCGAGCTGTGGTGAAAAGTGGAAACTCTCCTAGTAAGGTGTTCCTAACAGCCACTGGCAAAGTAGTTTTGGCAGGGGTGTTTTCTTTTATATCAGGAAGGAAGCCTGAGTGCATGCAATCAGCTGCAAAGATGAAAAGGCACTTTACGACATGATCCTAAAAAGCTAAAAGGAAGTGCTTTCCTCCACAGAGAACTTACATGGAATGGATGTTACAGATATTCTCTTGCAGCTGCAGTGCAAGTTTACAAGCTCTCAAAGGAGGATGCTGCTTAAAGCTCCTTGCCAGCTGAGTTCAGCAAGTAGTTTCTTGCCTTACATAGGAGAGAGAGCCAGAGTGACGGTCGTTATCTACAATGATGGAAAAGGCAACTTGCGGGAGGATCCTATACACATACCAGGCAGAGATTTTCTGCACACTTGACTTTCATTTTATGAATGTTACAGATCCTCTTTCCCAGCTGTAGTGACAAGTTTAAAAGCCCTCCAAGGAAGAACTGACTTACAGCTACAGGGCTGTTGAGTTCAGAACGGGTGTTGTTCCATTATATTTGAGGGAAAGCCTGAGTGCAGGCCATGAAGATCGATGATTGAAAAATTCACTCATCAAGATGATCCTCAACAACTAAGAAGAGTTTTATTCCACCGTGTATGTTATTTCAATGGATGTTATAGATACTTTCTCCCAGCAGTAGTGAAAAGGATCAAAGCTGTCTTCGGAAGATCTTACTTACAGCTAATGGCAACCTTTGCTCAGTAAGAACATTCTCTCATATACTGTGTGAGAGAGCCTGAGTAAATGTCGTGAGCTGCAATGTTTGAAAAAGTACTTTTCAGTGCAGATGCTAAACAGGTACAAGCAAGTGTTTTTCTCCACACTGTGCTTTTCATAAATCGATATTAGATATATTCTCTTCCTTGTGTAGTGAAAAATTTAAACCCTCTCATAGGAAGATGCTCCCAACAGCTACTGGCAAACTGAGATCAATGAGCACATTCTTTCGTTCCATGTAAGAGAAAGCCTGAATGAAAGACGCGAACTGCAACTTTTGAAAAGGGACTTTTCAAGACGATCATAAACAGATTTAAAAAAGGAGTCTTTCTTCACACTATACTTTCGTTCAATGGATGTTACAGATAATCTGTACCAGTTGTAGTGAAAAGTATAAAAGGTCTCATTAGAGTATGTTCCCTAGAGCTACTGGCAAGCAGAGTTCAGCAGAAGTGCTCTTTCAATACATTGGATAGAAACCTGAGTGTAGACTATTAACAGCATATTTGTGATATCAGTCATGTGTCCTTAGTGAGATTACTCATATATTTATGTGTGACATCACTCCCATTGTTATGAGTGACATCGCACCAATAGTGTGACATCACTCCCATTGCTATCTGTGACATGAGAGACATGTAACTTGTAACATCACACCCATTGTGTTCATGTGATATCATACTCTATGTTAAGCGTGATGTGACACACTTGGCTATGGGTAACATCACACCCCTTGTGTGTGTGTAACAACATCCTCCTTGCGTGTCACATCTCATCAATTGTGAATGACATCAACCTTGTCATATGATATCAAACCATTAGTATGTGTGGTGTCACTCCCAGTATTATGTATGACATCACACCAATTGAGTGTGGCATCACTCTCATAGTGTTTGACATCACTCCACTGGTGTGTGACATGGCTCATATTTTGTGTCTGACATCACTCCAATCGTTCTGTGTGACATCACACCCATTTTGGTACATCACACACTTTGAGCAGGATAAAACTAGGTTAGCCTGTCACATCTCTCAAATTGTGTGATATCACTCCCGTTGTGTGAGGGCAGTCATTTTGTTAACTTAGATATGACATCCACAGTTTTGTATGAAATCATTCCCAGCTTTCTGTGAAGTCTCTCACATTTTACTCTGACTTATATCCCTATTTGTGTTTTATGTAACTCTCATTGTTATGTATGAATTCACACTCATTTTCCTTAGAGATACCACACCAAATGTCCATGATATCACCAGATTGGTGTGTGCTTTCACACACTTTGTGTGTCTGACCTCACTCAATGTCTGTATGACATCACACCAATGGTGTATGTGTGATAGTGCTCACATTTATGTGTGAAAACACACACATTGATATGTCTGACACCATTCACATTTTTGTGACATAATTCACATTTTTATGTATGACATCACACCTGGTGTGTGTGTGACAACATTCACATATGTTGACATCACAGCGATTGTGTGTGACATCACTCGAATTTACCATATGAAATGGCTATTGTTAAGTGTCATGTCACACCCAATATTCTGTGTGATGTCACATTAATTCTCGAGGACATCACTCTACTAGTGTTGTGACATCACTCCCATGGAGTCTCTGTGACTTCATTTATATATTTTGGGTCACATCTTTCTGTTATGTGTGATATCACGCCTGTTGTGTTGTATGACATCAGTCCAATAGTGTGACCTCACTCCCACATATGTGTGACACCAGTCACATGTCCTTTGTGATATTACTCACATGTTTATGTGTGACCACAGTCTCATTATGTGTGACATCACATCAATAGTGTGACATTACTCCCACTATGTGTGACATCAGTGACATGTCCCTAGTGACATAATTCACATTATGAAGTGTGACATCACTCCCATTGTGTGCATGTGATATCACTCCCACTGTTTTGCGTGGCGTGACCACATGCTTCTTGGTGACATCACATCAATTGTTTGAGAGTGACAACATCCTCATTGTGTGTCACACCACAACACTTGTGCGTGACATCAACCTTAATTCCCGTATGATATACCAACCATTATTATGTGTGGTGTCACTCCCAATATTATGTATGACATCACACCAATTGAGTGTGCAATCACTCTGGTAGTATTTGACATCACTCCAACGGAGTGTGAAGTGGTTTACATTTTGTGTCTGACATCACTCCAATCGTTATGTGGGACATCACATCCATTTTGGGACATCACACAACATGAGTATGCTAACACTACGATAGACGGTCACATCTCTCAAGCTGTGTAATATCACTCCCATTGTGTGTGGTGGCAGTCATATTCTTAACTGGGTGTTGTGACACCCACTGTTATGTACGAAGTCACTTCCAGGTTTCTGTGAAATCACTCACATTTTACTCTGACATATCGCACTTGTGTGTTTTGTGTAACTCTCATTGCTATGTGTGAATATTCACTCATTTTCCTTAAAACACCAATCCCATTTTCTGTGACATCACCAGGTTAGTGTGAGCCTTCACACACATTGTGTGTCTGACATCACACCAATGGTGTACTTGTGAAAGGGCTCATATTTGTGATTGAAAATATACCCAATGATATGTGTGACACCATTCACTTTTTTGTGACATAAGACAAGACACATTTTCATGTATGACATCACATATATTATGAGCGTGAAAACATTCACAGATGTTGATATCACACCAATTGTGTGTGACATGAATGCAATTTAGCATATGAAATCGCTATTGTTACCTGTGATGTTACTTCCAATATTCTGTGTGACGTCACACTAATTCTTGAGGACATCACTCTACTACTGTTGTGACATGACTCTCATGGTGTTTCTGTGACTTCACTCATATATTTCGAGTGACATCTCTCTGTTATTTGAGACAACATTCCTGTTGTGTTTATGACATCACACCAATAGTGTGACATCACTGACACACGTCTGACATCAGTCGCGGGTCCTCTGCTGTATTACTCACCTGTTTCTGTGTGACATCACTCACATTATGTGTGACATATGAATTGTGTGACAACACTCTCACTACTATGTGTGACATCGTCGTATCCCTTTTGACACAACTCACATTTTATAGTGTGACATCACTCCCATTGTGTGCATGTGATATTACTCCCATCATTATGAGTGACATGACACACACGGTTATCGGTGACATCACACCACTTGTGTGTGACAACATCCTCACCTTGTGTCACATCACATCAATTGTGTGTGACATCAAACTTAATTAGCATATGATATCCCAACTGTTGTTATGTTGGTGTCACTGCCATTATTATGTATGACATCACACCAATTGAGTGTGGCATCACTCCAACATCGTGCTTGCAACATCATTCACATTTTGTGTGCGACATCACTGCAATCATTATGTGTGACATCACACCCTTTTTTAGACATCACAAAGCTTGATTGTGATAACACGAGGATAGGCAGTCACATCTCACATATTGTGTGATATCACTCCCATTGTGTGTGACGGCAGTCATATTATTCAGTGTGATGTGACCTCTGCTCTTATGTACGAAATAACACTTAGGTGTCTGTGAAATCTCTCACATTTTACTCTGACTTAAATCCCACATGTGTGTATTGTGTAACTCTCATTATATGTGAATTCACACTCATTTTCATGAGAGAAACCATCCCCATTGTCTGTGACTTCACCAGGTTGGTGTGTGCCTTCACACACATTGTGTGTCTGACCTCACTCAATGTGTGTGTGACATCACACCAATGGTGTAGGTGTGACAAGGCTCACATTTGTGTGTGAAAACACACCCATTGATATCTGTGACACCATTCACCTTTTTTGTAACACAATTCACATTTTTATGTATGACATCGCACCTATTGTGTGTGACAACTTTCACATATGTTGAAATCAAACCAATTGTGTGTGGGTTAGGGTTAGTGTTAGCATTAGGTTTAGAGTTTTGGTTAGGGTTATGGTTAGGGATAGGGCTAGGGTTTAGGGTTAGGGCTAGGGCTGGGGCTAAGGCTAGGGTTAGGTTTAGTGTTAGGCTTATGGCTAGGGCTAGGTTTAGGGTTAGGGCTAGGGTTAGGCTTGCAGGTAGGGTTAGGACTAGGGCTATGTTAGGTTTAGGGCTAAGGCTAGGGTTAGTGCTAGGTTTAGGGTTATTGTCAGGGTTATGGATAGGGCTAGGGTGTGGATTAGGGCTATGATTAGGGTTAGGTTTAGCATTGAGTTTAGGGCCAGTGTTAGTATTAGGGTTAGGGCTAGGGTTATTGTGAGGGTTAGGGTTAGGGTTATGATTACTGCTAGGGCTAGGCTTATGGCTACGTTTAGTGTTATGGTTAGGTTTAGTGTTAGGCTTAGGGTTAGTGTTATGGTCGGGGTTATATCTAGGGCCAGGATTAGGATTAGGTTTAGTGCTAGGTTTAGGGCTAGGGCTACTGTTAGCTCTAGACTTAGATATAGGGCTAGTCTAGGGCTAGTGTTAGGTCTAGAGCTAAGGCTAGTCCTAGTGTTATGGCTGGCATAGCCTTAGGGTTACAGTTATGGTTAGGGCTAGGTCTAAGTCTAGGGCTAGGGCTAGCATTAGGGCTAGGGCTAGGGCTATGGTTAGGGCTATGGTTAAGGTTAAGTTTATGTTTAGGCTTAGTCCTAGTGTTGGTGTCAAGGTTAGGGTTCTTGTTAGCTTCAGGTTCGGATTTGTGTTCGGGTAAGGGTTTGGGTTCGTGTTTGGGTTCTGGTTTGGTGAGGTTTAGGGTGAGGCTTAGGGGTGAGAGTCAGTTTTAGGGTTAGAGTGAGGGTTAAGAATATGATTAGGATTAAGTCTGTGCTATGGTTAGGGATAGGTTACAGATTAGGGTAAGGATTAGTGTTAGCTTTAAGGTTATGTTAGTGATAGCACTAGGGCTAGGGTTAGGGTTAGGTTTATGGATAGGATTTGGGTTAGCGTTAGGATTAATACCCCGTTTAGGGTTAGGGTTACACATAGTGGTAGGTGTTGGCTTTGGACTACAGTTCGGTTTAGTGTTAATGTTATGGCTAGGGCTAGATTGAGCATTAGGGTTAGTGCCATGGTTAAGTTTAGTGCTAGGGTTAGGGTTAGAGTTAGGTCTAGGTCTAGCATTTGGTTAGTGCTATGGCTAAGATTATAGTTTGGTTTAGGGTCATGGTTTGTGTTAGACTTAGTGGCAGGGGTACTGTTAGGTTTAGTGTTAAGGGTTGAGCTATGGGTTAGGAATGAGAGAGATCGGTTTAGGGTCATAGTTCGGGTTAGGATTAGCATTAGTGTTGTGGTTATGGTTAGGGATAAGATTAGTGTTAGAGTTAGGTTTAGGGCCAGGGCTCGGGTTAGGACTAGGGTTACACTTAAGGCTAGGGATAGGTCTGTGATTAGGGTTAGTGTTAGGGCTAGTGTAAGGGTCCGGTCTAGGGCTGGGTTAGGATTAGTTCTAGGGCAAGTGTTAAGGTTAACATTGTGCTTAAGGTTAGGTTTTGGCATAGGGCTAGGTTTAGGCTTAATGTTGGGTTAGGCTTAGGTTTGGGGTATGGGTAGCAATTTTGGTTGTGGTTGTGGTTAGGGTCACTGTTAGGGCTTGGGGCTGGGTTAAGAACAGATTTCTGGTGAGTCTTAGGGCTAGACTAAAGGCTAGGGTTAGGGTTAGTTTTAGGGTTATGCTTGGGGTAGGTTTAGTGTTTGGGTGAGGGTCAGGGGTATGGTTAGCATTAGGATTAAGTTTTGGGAAAGGCTTAGGTTGAGGTCTAGGGTTAGAGCTAAGGTTAGATTTAGGGTTAGAGTTCAGTTAGGTTTATGGCTATGGTTAGTCTTAGGGCTAGGGTTAGTGCTAGGATGCTGGTTAGGGCTAGGGCTGGGGCTGGCTTTTGGCTTATGGCTATGTCTAGGATTAGGGTTAGTGTTAGGGTTAATGTTGCGTGCGTTAGAGTTTGGGTTATGGGTAGGGTCAGGGTTAACTTTAGGGTTATGTGTAAGGTTAGCTTTATATTTAGGGTAATTGTGGGGCCGGCCTTGTGGCTTAGGGGTTAAGTGCGTGGGCTCCACTGCTGTTGGCCCAGGTTTGGCTCCTGGGTGCACACCAACGCACCACTTCTCCGGCCATGCTGAGGCCGCGTCCCACATACAGCAACTGGAAGGATGTGCAGATATGACATACAACTATCTACTCTGGTTTTGTGGGAAAAAAAATTAGCGTGAGCCTTAAGGTGACAGGTAGGAGTAGCAGTAGAGTTAGGGGTAAGGTTAGAGTTGGGTTTGAGTTAGGGTTATGGTTGGGCTAGGGTTAGTGTTTGGGTTAGGGCTACTGTTAGTGTTAGCATTAAGGTTAGGGCTATGGTTAGGGCTAGAGTTAGGCTTAGGGTTAGGGTTAGCATTAGTGTTAGGGCTAGTGTTAGACATAGGGTTAGGCTTAGCACCAGGGCTAAGGATACGGCTAGGGTTAGTGTTAGTTCTAGGACCAGGTCTAGGGTTACTGTTAGGGTTAGAGTATGGGTTAGGGCTAGGGTAAGGGTTAGGGTTAAGGCTATGTTTAGGGTTAGGCTTAGGTTTAGGACTAGATTTATGCCCGTGGTTAGGGTTAGGGTTAGGACGAGGGCTTATCTTGGGGTTAGGGCTAGGGCTAGGATTAGGTCATGGTCAGCATTAGGGTTAGGGCTACTGTTGGGTTAGGGTTAGGGTTACGGTTGTGGTTAGGGTCAGGTCTACGGCTAGGATAGAAGTTAAGCCTATGTTTAGGGTTATGGTTAGGTTTATGTTTACCGTTACAGTTATGGTTAGTGGTAGGTCTCGTGTTAGGCTCAGGTCTCTGTCTAGCGTTCGTTTGGGTTAGCCCTAGGTCTATGGCTAAGTTTAGGGTCAAGTTTAGGTTTACTGTTAGTGCTAGAACTAGGTTTAGGTTTACGTTTAGGGGTAGGGTTAGAGTTACAGCTAGGGTTAGGGTAGGGTTAGGGTTACGGCTAGGGTTAGAGTTAGGTCTACAGTTATGGTTAAGGGTATGATTGTGTTAGGTTTAGATTTAGTGCTAGATTTACAGGGAGGTCTAGCGTTAGGGTTAGTGTTAGGACAAGGTTTAGGGTTAGGTCTAGGTTTAGGCCTAGGATTAATGTTATGTTTAAGCTTTGGATTTGGGTTAGGTTGATAACTACAGTTAAAGTTAGGTCTAGAGTTAGTGCTACAGCTAGGGTTAGGGCTAGGGCTGGTCTTCGGTTTAGGGTTAGGGCTAGGGTTCAGATTATGGTAGGGTTAAGGTTAGTTTTGGGCTAGGGTTAAGACTAGAGCTAGAGCTAGGGCTATCGTTGGGTTACGGCTAAGTTAGGGATAGCGTTAGGGCTAAGGCTATGCTTAGAATAAAAGTTAGGGTTAGGATTAGTGTTATGGTTATGGTTAGGGATTGTTTAGGTTTTCAGTCAAGTTTAGGGGTAGGGGTTGGAGTAGAGTAAGGGTTAGGCTAGGATTAGGGCTAGTATAGTGGTAAGAGTTGGGTTAGGGTTTGGGTTAGAGGAGTGGTAGACTTAGAGGTAGGGTGAGGGTTGGGTTAGGGTTAGCGTTACGGTGAGTGTTAGGGCTGGTGATAGCATGAGAGTTAACCTTAGGGCTAGAGTTAGGGTTAGGGCTAGGATTATGCTCAGGGCTAGGGTTGAACCTAGCATTAGAAGTAGGGTTAAGAGTAGGTCTAGGATTAGTGTTATGGTTAGAATTATGGGTTGGTACAATTTTAGGGCTACACCTAGGGTTAGTGGGATCTTAAAGTTACGTTTAGGGTTAAGGTTTGGGTTAGGTATAGGCCTAGGGTTAGTGTGAGGTTCAGGGCTAGTTTCATGATTAGGACAAGGGTTAGTGTTAGGGTTTGGACAGCGGCTAGTGTTGACACAGGGTTTAGGTCTAGGATTAGGACAGTGTTAACATTAGGGTTATCGTTAGCGTTAGGTTCACCTCTAGGCTAGGGTTGGGGTTAGGCCTAGAGCTAGAGTTAGAGTTAGGATAAGTTTTGGGTTAGTTCTAGAGCTAGGGTTAGGTTTACTTTTAGTGGTAGAGTTATTGTTAGATGTAAGTTTAGTTTAGGGGTAGGGCTAGGGCAATTGCTGGGGCTCGGTTTTTGTTAGAGATAGAGTTACAGTTAGTGTTAGGGATCAAACTAGGGTTAGAGTTGTGGCTCAGACTGGGATAAGGGTTAGGGTCAGGGTTAGCGTAGGGCTGAGTTAGAGTTAGGATTAATGTTAGGCTTAGGGGAATGGGTAGGGTTGGGGTTAGAGATGGTTTAGGGTTAAGTTTAGGGGTAGTTTTAGGGTTAGAGTTAGGGTTAGTGATAGGGCTAGTGTTAGGGTTACGGTTAGAACCAGGGCTATGGACAGGGTTAGGGTTAGCCTTAGTGCTAGAACTAGGTCTAGATTTATGATTAGGGTTAGGGTTAGGGTTAGAGCTAGTGTTAGTGTTAGGGTTAGAATTATGGCTAGGGCTAGGGCTAAGTTTAGAGTCAGATCTACGGCTAGGATTTGTGTTGGGTTAGGGCTAATGTTGAGGGTTAGGGTTAGGGTAATGGTTAGGGTTAGAGTCAGGTGTAATGGCAGATTTTGGCGTAGGATAGTGTTAGGGTTTGTCCTAGGATTTAGACTAGTGTTAGGCTTAAAGTTAGGCTAGGGCTAGGGATAGAATTAGGGCTAGTGTTATGTCTAGCACTAGCGTCAGGGTAGAGCTAGGGTTAGAATTAAGGTACGATTAGGAGTTATGCTAGGGTAAGGGTTTGGTTTAGTGTTAGGTGTAGTGTAGAGTCACGGTTAGGGCTAGGTTTAAGGTTAAAGGTAGGGTTAGTGTTAGGGGTATGGGGATGGTTTTAAAGTGGGGAATGAAGACAGCTTTTTAGTGTTATGGTTGGGTTCAGGGTTAGCATTAGTGTTTGTGCTAGGATTATGGATAGTGTTAATGTTAGGGTTAAGGTTAGAGCCAGGGCTAGGGTTAGGGATAGGTCTAGATTTAGCGCTAGGTCTAGGCTTGGGTTTACAGTTAAGGCTAGGACTATGATTAATTTTATGAATAGGGCTGGGTTAGTGTTAGGTCTATGGCAATGGTTAACCTTAAGCTTACAGATGGGGTTAGTGCTAGGGTCAGGGTTATGGCTAGGGTTATGGTTAGTGTGAGCGATAGTGCTTGTGTTAAGGTTAGGTCTAGGGCTAGAATTAATATTAGGGTTAGAGTTAGAGTTAGGGTTAGGGTTAGGGTTAGGGTTAGGTTTGAGTTTGGGTTGGAGTTGGGTTAGGGTGAGAGTTAGGGCTCAGGGTGGCGATGGACTGTTAGTGCAATGGTTAGTGTAGGACTATGGTTAGTGTTATGTTTAGGGCTAGGGTTAGTGCTAGGTCAGGGTTAGGGCTAAGGGTGTTGTTGGTTTTATGTTTAGGGCTATGGGTAGGATTAAGGTTGGGGTACGATTAGGTTAGGGTTAGCGTTAGGGGTAGGGTTAGGGGTAGAGCTGGGTTAGTGTTAGCATTTGGTTTAGGAGTAGGGATGGGGTAGGGGTGGGGTTAGTGGTCGGTTTGCCTTAGGGTTTGGTTTAGAGTTAATGGTAGGTTATGTTCAGGATTTGGATTAGTGTTAGAGTAAGGTTTAGGGTTAAGGTTAGGTTTGGTACAGGGTTAATGTTAGTTTTATGGTTAACAGTAGTGTTAGGTTTGGGGTTAAGCTTGTGTTAGGGTTAGGTTTAAGCTTAGGGATGGGGTAGGGTTTGGATTAGGATTAGGGGAGGAGTAGGTGTAGGGGTAGAGTTAGGCTTAGGGTTAGGGTTTGTGTTAGTGCTAGGACTGGGGTAAGGGTTAGTGTTAGGGTTGGCTTAAGGTTAGGTTTCGCAGAGCGTTATGTGTAGGGATAGTGTTAGGGTTAGTGTTAGCGTTAAGGTTAGGGATAAGGTTAGGGCTAGGGCTAGGGTTAGGGTTAGGGGTAGGGCTAAGGTTATGATTATGGCTAGTGCTAGGAATACTGTTAGTATTAGGGATGGAGTTGGAGTTAAGTTTGGGTTAGGGTTAGCTTTATGGTTAGTAGTAGGGTTGGGGTTAGAGTTGCATTCGAGATTGGCCTAAGGTTATGGAGGGAGTAGGGTTTCGGTTAGGGTTATGGTTAGGGGAGGAGTAGGTGTAGGGATAGGTTTAGGGTTAGTGTTAGGGTTATGGTCAGTGGTAGTTGTATGGATTGGGTTAGAGTTAGTTTTAGGGTTAGGGTTAGATTTAGGTTTACGGCTAGTGTTAGAGTTGACATTAGGGTCTAGAGCCACGGTTAGGGTTAAGGGTAGGTTTATGGTTAGGGTTAGGTCTGGGGTACAATTAGGGTTAGGTTTTGGGTTTGTCTTAGGTTTAGGGTTTACTGCTGGGTCTAGGGCTGGTTTTAGGGTTAGGCCTAGGGTTAGGGTTAGGGTTAGTGCTAGGGTTAGGGCAAGGGTTTGGGAAATGGTTAAGGTTAGGATTAGTGTTGGGCTTAGGTTTGTGGTTGCATTAAAATGTTAATGTTAGGGTTCAGGGTAGTATTAGAGGTAGACGTAGGGTTAGGGTTAGGGTTAGCATTAGAGTTAGAGTTAGGGTTAGACTTAGGGGTAGGGTTTGGCTACGATTACGGTTATGGTTACAGTTAGGCATAGGGTTAGGGTTAGGTGTAGGGGTAGGTTTAGGGTTATGATTATGCTTAAGATTAGTGTTAGTATTATCACTAGGGATTGGGCTATGGTTAGGCTTAAGTTTAGGTTTAGGGTTTCGGTTAGGGTTGGGTTTAGGGTTGGGTTCGTGTTACCTTAAGTCTTAGGTTTTGGGTAAAGAGTGTTTTAGGGATGGGGTAGGGTTACAGTTAAGGTTAAGGGTTGTGATACGGTTAGCTGTGGGAATTGCATTAGGGTTAACATTAGGGCCAGGGCTAGAGTTAGGGCTAGGGTTAAGTTTATGGCTAGGGTTTGGTCTAGTGCTTGGACTAGGGTTAGGTTCAGTTTTACTGTTACGGTTAGTGTCAGATTTAGGGCTAGACATAGGGCTGCGCTTAGTGTTAGTGTTCTGGGTTGGGCTAAGTGTTAGGTCCAGTTTTAGAGTTAGGGTTACAGTTAGGGTTAGGTCTAGGGCTGGGGCTCGTGTTAGGATTATGGCTAACATTAGTGTTAGTGTTAAGGTTAGGGATAGTGTTAGGGGTCAGGTGAGGACATGGATTAGGGTTAGGGTTGGGGCTGGGTTATGGGTTAGGGTTAGTTCAAGGCTTGGGTCAAGGTTAGAGTTAGGGTTATGGTTAGAAGTAGATTTAGGTTTAAGGTTAGGGCTATGGTTAGGGGTAGGGTTAGGGTTAGTGCTAGGGTTAGGTTTATGGCTATGGCGAGGGTTAAGGCTAGGTTTAGTGTTAGTTTTAGGTTTAGGGCTATGGTTAGGTTTAGGGCTAGGCATTTGTTTAGGTTTAGTCACAGCGGTAGGGTTAGGGTTAGGTTTAGGGTTACGTATAAGTGTACAGTTACACTTAGCATAAGTTTTAAGCTTAGAGGTAGGCGTAAGGATAGGGGTGGGGTTGGACTAAGGTTATGGTTAGCATTAGGTTTTGGGTTAGGGTTAGGGTTCTTGTAATGTTTAAGGTTAGGGCTAGGGACAGGACTAGGTTTAGCGTTATGAATAGTGTTATGGTTATTGTTAGAACTAAGGCTAGTTTTATGATTAGAACTCGGGCTAATATTAGTGTTCGGTTTAGGATTAGGGTGGGGTTATGCTTGATGTTAGGGTTAGGGGTAGGGGTAAGCGTTTGGTTAGGTTTATGTTTAGGGGAGGGGAAGGGGTAGTGTTAGGGTTAGGGTTGCCTTAGGTTTAGGCTTAAAGATAAGGTTAAGCCTAGAGCTAGAGTGAGAATTAAGGTTCAGGTTCAGGTTAAGGTTAGAGTTAGAGTTAGGTTTGGATTAGGGTTAGGGGTAGGGGTAGGGTTAGTGTTTGGTTAGGTCTGGGTATGGTAGTAGTAGGGGTAGGTGTTCTGTTAGTGTTTGGCTTAGGAGTGGGGAAGGGGGAGGGGTACGGTTAGGGTTGGGGTTAGAGTTTGAGTTAAGGTTAGGGTTAGAGTTATGCCTAGGGCTAAGTGTAGGCTTAGGTCTTGTGTTGGGTTATGGTTACGGTTACGGTGAGAGTTAGGGGTAGTTTTAGTGTTAGAGTTAGCATTAGGGCTAGAGTTCAGGTTAGGGCAAGTGTTAGGTTTAGGGCTAATAATAGGCCTAGATTTATGGATAGGTTTAGGACTTGGGTTAGGGTGGGTTAGTATAAGTGTTTAGGTTAAGGGTAGTTTTGTATCTACGGTTAAGGTTATTGTTACGTTAGAGTTATAGTTAAGCTTAGTGTTTGTTTTAGGGCTAGGGTTAGGGTTAGGTCTAGGCTTATGTCTAGGCTTAGGATTAGGGTTAGGACTAGGGCTAGGGTTGGGTTTAGGGTTATGGTTAAGGTTAGCCTTAGTGTTAGTACTAAGTTTAGGGATAGTGCTAGTGTTAGAGTTAGCATTAGTGCCAGGGCTATGGAAAGAGCAAGGGTTATCATTAGGGCTAGGTCTAGGTCTATAGTTATGGTTAGGGCTAGAGCTAGGGTTATGCTTAGGGATATGAATATGTCTGGGGTTAGGTTTAGGGTCAGGTCTGGGGCTTGGATTTGTGTTAGGGTTAAGGCTTGTGTGGAGTGTTATGGTAAGGTGTAAGGTTAGGTCTAGTGCTTGGTTGAGGTTATGGTTACTGCTAGCTTTAGAGTTAGTGTTATGTGTAGGGCTAGCATTCAGTTAAGCCTAGTGTTAGGTTTAACAATTGTGTTAGGGTTAGGGCTGATATTAGGGTGAGGTTTATGTTTAAGAGTAGGTTTAGTGTTAGGGTTATCATTATGTTTAGGGTTTGGGTTTGGCTTAGGATTAGGAAAAGGGTTAGCTTTAGGGCAAGGGTTTGTGTTAGGACTTTGTCTAGGATTAGGGTTAGGCTTAGGGTTAGAGTTACGGTTGGGTTAGAGTAAGGGTTAGTGTTACGGTTAGGTTTAGGGCTATGAATAGGGTCTGGGGTAGTAGTAAGTGTTGGCTTAGGGCTAGGGTTAGGGTTTGGGCTAGGGTAGGGCTAGGGTTAGTGTTAGGTTTAGGGTTAGGGTTAGGGTTAGGGTTAGGGTTAGGGTTAGGGTTAGGTCTAGTGCTAGAACCAGGATTAGGATTAGAGCTAACATTAAGTCTAGGGCAAGCGTTAATTTATGGCCATGGCTAACATTAAGGTAGGATTAGGGTTAGGATTAGGGTTAGGGGTAGGCTAAGTGTTTGGGTTAAGGGTAGGGGTAGGGATAAGGGCACAGTTAAAGTTAGGTTTAGGGTTAAAGTTAAAGGTAAAGTTAGGGGTGGGGGATGTTTAGTTTTAGTGTTATGTTTAATGTTAGTGTTTGTGCTAGCGTTAGGGTTCTGCATATGATTAGTGTTAGGGGTAGGGGTAGGCTTAGGCTTCGGATTGGATTATGGTTAGGGTTAGGGTTTGGGTAGGTGTAGGGGTGTAGAGGTAGGGCTAGGATTAGTGTTAGTGTTAAGGATAGGCTTAAGGTTAGGTTTTGGTTAGGGTTAGATTTAGTTTATGGAGAGAATGGGGGTAGGGTTGGGGTTAAGTTTGCGTTCGGTTTAGGGTTAGGATTAGGGTTCGGGTACGGGTTAGTGTTAGGGTTAAGGTTAGGTTTAGGGTTCGGATTAGGGTTTGTGTACTGGTTTGGTTTAGGATTCCAAACAGCAATTTGTGCCAAATGTTGTTTAGGTATTATGTGATCTTTACTAGCTGGAAGGAAGGGAGATGGGGTATGATGTTATTTCCAGGAATGTGTGCTAGACGTGATTTGGCTCAGCTCTACTCTGGATTCCCTGTCCTATACAAATCTGTTCCCAGGGTTAAGGATAGGGTTAGGGTTAGTTTTTGCTTATGGTTAGAGTTAGTTTTATGGAGAGAAGGAGGGGTAGGGTTGGGGTTAAGGTTGTGTTAGACTTGGATTTAAGATTGGGGATAGGGATAGGGTTTGGGTTAGAGTTAGGGTTAGGGTTAAGGCTAGGGTTGTATTAGTGTTAGGGTTATTGTTAAGGTTAGAGTTAAGGTGAGTGTTAGTCTTAGTGCTTAGAGTTAGTGTACTAGAGTTAGCATAGTGTCAGTGTTACGGTTAAGATTTGGGCAAGGGCTAGGTTTAGACATAGAGTTAAGATTATGGATGGTGTAAGGTCTGGGTTTTATGGCTAGGGCTAGGGCTAGGATTAGTTTCAGGGGTAGGTTGGGTTATGGCTAGATCTAGAGTAAGGGATAGGGGTAGGGTTACAGTAGGGTTAGGGTTAGGGCTAGAGTTACTGCCAGGGTTAGGGTTAAGGCTAGGACTAAGGTTAGTGTTAGGGATAGGGATAGGCTTAGGCTTAGTGTTAATTCTTGGATTATTGTTAGGGTTAATGTTAGTGTTTGGGTTGGAGTTGTGTTGTGGTAATGGTCAGGTATAGAGTTAGTTGCAGGCGTAGGAATAGTGTCTGGGTAAGTGTTGGCTTAGCTTTAGGTTAGGGTAAAGCATAAGATTAGTCTAGGCCTATGGTTAGGTTTAGGGTAAGTTTTAGGGCTATGGTGAGAATTAGGTTTCATGTTCGGATTAATGTTAGCATTAGTTTTAGGGCTAGGGTTGGGGGTTGTATCATGAACGCTAACCCAACTTTAGTTCTAACCCTAAACCTACCCCAAATCCTAAAACTAGCCCTAGCCCTAACCCTAATCATATGCCTACCCCTAACACTCACTGTAATGGTAACCCTATGTTAACTCTAACCCTAACTTTAAACCTAGTCCTAGCACTAACCCTAACAGTAACCCTAACACTAGCATAACCCTAAATCTAACCCTAGTCTTAACCCAAACCAAAACTCTACGCCTACTCTTACACTTTCCGTTGTCCCAACCCTAAGGCACACCCAACACTAACGTCAGACCTAACCCTAATCATACCCCTAGCCCTAACCTCAAAACCAGCCTCGTCTCTAACCATAAAAATAAATCTAGTTATAAACCTAAAAGGAAACCTAACCCTAAATGTAATAACTAAACTTAGCGTTAAGCCCAGCCCTAATGATAACTCTTGCCATAACACTATGCCTAACACTACCCCCACCCCTAACCCTCACCCTAACCCTACATGTAATGCAACCCTAACCCTAACACTAGGCCTTGCTGTAGCCCTAAACCAGTCCTAACACAAACCCTAGCTCTATTCCTAATCCTACCCCTACCGCTAAACCTAACATTAACCGAAACTCAAACCACCTCCCCTAACTCTAAGAATAACCATAACATTAATCCTAGCACTACCCCAAACATAACCCAGCCCTAGCCCTAACACTAACCCTAACCCTAGCCATAAGCAACGCTAACCTTAACACCAATGGTAACTTTCATCCTAACCCCAATCTTTACCCTGACCCTAACCCTCACCTAGTCCTAGACCTGAGGCTAACACTAACCCTAACCCAAGCCTTAACACTTGACCAAGCCTTAGACATAACCCTAACCCTAACATTAACCCTGACAAGGGCCCTAACACTTACACTAACCCCAACCCTAACCTTAGCCCTAACCAACAATAACCCTAATCCTAACTAACACCAAGCCTACTCCTTGACCTGGACCTAACCCTAAACCAGTCCTAGACCTGACCCTAACTCTGGCTCTAGAACGAATTGTAAACGTTCACCAAGCCCTGGACCTAATGCGAACCTTAGCACTAACACTAGCAATGGCCTTAAACCTACTCATAACACTAAAACTATCACTAACCCTAAACCAAACCCCAACCCTAACACTAATTGCACCCTAATCCTAACCCAAACCCTAACCAGAACTGTATCTCTGACCCGAACAGGCACCCTAACTCTAACCTGAACCTGAACACTTACCCTAACCCGAACCCGAACAACACTAACCCACACCATAACCTTAACCCTAACCCTAACCCTAACCCTAACCCTAACCTGAACTCCAAACTTAAACCGAACCCGAACCCAAATACTAAACCTAACCCTAACCTTAACCTTACCCTAATCCAAACTCTTACCCTAACCCTAAAACTAACCCTAAACCTAAACCAAACTGTAACCCTAACACAACCAACGACTAGCCCAAACACTAGCCCTAACCCTAACATGAACTCTAACCTTAAGCCTAACCCTAACCCAAACCCTAACCCTAATCAAATCGAAACCGTAACCGAAAGCATAACCCCACCCTAACGCTAAACCTAACCTGAACCTGAACCCGAATCGTAAAGCCAAGCCTAACACTAACCCTAATCCTGAAACGAACACTCACCCTAACCCTAACCCAAAGCCTAACCCTACCCTAAACTTAACCCGACTCCCGAAACCTAACTGGAACCATAAACCCAATCTTAACACTAAATCTAATCCTACAATTAACCATAACCCTAATCCAAAATGGAACCCTCACACTTGCCCTAACTCTAACAGTAACCTTAACTCTAACCCTAACCCTACCCCAAAACCTAAGACTAACCATAAAATGAACCCTTACTTGAACCCTAACATTAAGCCTAATTTGAATCCTAACCAGAACCCTAACAATAACCGTTACTCTAACCATAACCCTAACCCTAACCCAAACCCTAACTCTAATGTGAACCTTAACTCTATTCCGAACCATAACCTTAACCCTAGCCTTGACATTATGCCTAACCTGAACCCTAACTCTAACAGTTACCCTAACACGACCCTTTCCCAAAAACTAGCACTAAGCATAACCTGAACCTTAAATTTAACCCTGACCTTAACCCTAAACATAAGCAGAATGCGAACCCGAACCCAAATGTTAATTCTAACCCTAAACCTAACCCAAACCCTAACCTTAACCCTAAACTGAACCCTAACCCTAAACCTAAACCTAACCCGAATCCTAAACCTAATCCTGACCCTAAACCTAACCCTAACAATAACCCTAACGCTCAGCCGAACCCTAACCCTAATCCTAACCCGAAACCAACCCTAACTTGAAACCTAGCCATAAATCTAACATGAGCCCTAGCACTAATCCTAACCCTAACATGAACCTGAAACCTAATCCTAACCCTAATCTCAACACTAATTCTAACCCTAGCCCTAACCCTAAACCTAACCCGAACCGGAACACTAACCCTAACCTTAACCCGACCCTAAACCTAACTTTAATCAGATCTTGAGCCCGAAACCGTATCCTAACCCTAATCCGAAGCATAATCCCAACCCTAACCCTAACCCTAACACTAACACTAACCCTAATCTTCACCTGAACCCTAACCCTAACCCTAACTCGAACCCAACCCTAACACGAACCCTAGTCCTAACACTAACCCGAACCCTACTGCTATTCCTAACCCTAACCCGAACCTGAAACCTAACCCTAACCCTAATCTGAACATTAACTCTAAGACTAAACATAACCCTAACCCTAACATCAACACTAACAGTAACCCTAACCCAACCCAACCCTAACCTTAAACCTGGCCCTAAGCATAAGCCGAAACTTAACCCAAACCCTAAACCGGGCTCCAAACTTAACCTTAACCCGAAACCTAATCTGATACTAAACCTAAACCTAATCTTATCCCGACCAGAAACCTAAACCTTACCCTAATCCGAAGGCAAACCTTAAAATAAACCTAAGCCTAAACCTCAGAGTAACCCTAATCCTAACCTTAACATGAACACGAATCGGAACCCTAACTCTAAACCAACACTTAGCCTTAAACTGAACCAGAACCCAACGCTACTCCAAAAACTAACCCTAACCCTAAGGTGAACACTAACCCGAACCCGAACACGAACCAACCTGAACCCTAACCCTAACCTTAACTCAAACACTAACCCGAACCCTAACAGTAAACCTAACCTGATACAGATACCAAACACTAACCATAACCCTACCAAACACTAACCCTAACACTAAACTTAATGCTAACCCTAACCTGAACCCGAACCCAACCCTAACCTAAACCTAACTCTAATCCTAACTCTAACACTAACTCTAACCATAACCATAACTTGAACCATAAGCCAAAACATAACCCTAACCTTAACATTAACTCTAATCCAAACCCTAACTGTAACCATAACGCTACCTCTAACATGAAAAATAACCCTAACCATAACCCGAAACCGAATACTAAACCTAACCTTAACTCGAACCCAAGCCCAACCTGAGCCCAGCCCTATCCCTTATCCAAAACTAACCCCAAACCTAGCCCTAACCCTAAGCCAAAACCTAACGTGAACCCCAACCCTAACCCTGACTCTAAACCTAACCATAACCCTAACCCTAAAACTAACACAAACTCAAAGCCTAATCCGACCCTAACACTAACCCCATGGAGAACCCAAACCCTAACCCTAACACTAATCCAAACACTAACCTCACCCTTAACCTTAACAAAACCCTAACAGTAAACCTAACCCTAACCGCCCCAATAAAGCAAAACATAACCCTTACCCTAACCGGAAAATGAACTCGAACCCTAGCCGTAACCCTAACCCGAAAACAACCCTGACCTTAAACATAAACCTAAACTTAACATGAACATTAACCCTAACCCTATCAGGAATCCTAGCCCGAACTGTAACACTAACTCTAAACCTAATCGTAGCCCGACTCAAACCCTAAGCCTAACCCTAACTCGAACACTAGCTCTAACACTAAAGCTAAACATTACCCGAACCCAAACCCTATTGCTAACCCTAACCTTAACCTGAAGTCTAACCATATTTCTAACCCTAATGCTAATCCTAACCCTAATCCAAACCCAATGCTAACCCTAACCCTAGCCCTAACCCTAGACCTCAATCAAACCCTAACCCTAATCAGAAATCAAAAGGTAAACCTAACCCTAACAATAACCCGAACCCAACCCTAACCCTAACCTGAACCCTAGCCCTAACCCTAACCCTAACAAGAAACCTAACGCTAAAGCTAAGCCTTTTTCGAACCCGAAACCTAATCATAACCTTAATCCGAATACTAACCCTAAACCTCAGCCTAACCCTAAGCTTAACACTAACCCAAACGCTAACCTGAATCCAAACCCTAACAAGAACCCTAACCCGAACCCGAACCCTAAGACTAACCCGATTCCTAACCCAACCACAACCCTAAGCCTAAACCGATATGAAAACCAAGCGCTAACCCTGACACTAACCTGAAAACTAACACTAACACTACACCTAACCCTAAACCTAAATCTAACTGGAACCCTAACACTGATCCCAACACTAAACTGAACCTGACCACTGACCCTAACCGCCTAACCCTAAACTCTAACACGTAAAACAAACCTTTACCAAACCCAAACCCTAACCCTAACCAGAACCATGACCCTAATGCTAACCATAACCCTAACCCCAACAGTAACAGAAATCGTAATCCTTACACAAACCAGATGATCACCCTATGCTAACTGAACCCTAACCCTAACCTGAAATCTAACCCAAACCTGGCAATCAACCATAACACTAACCTCAACTCTAACCCTAACCCTAACCTAAACTCAAACATACCATTAACGCGAATCATAGCCTATCCCTAACCAGAACCATAAACCTAACCCTAACCCTAAACATATACCTAAATATAAACCTAAGAGTAACCCGAAAACTAAACCTAACCATAAAAATGACAGTAACTGGAAACCAACCATAACACTAACAGTAAGACTAACAGTAGCCCAGGAAATGGCTCTGGGGAGAAAAGCTTGAAGGAGGGCACGTGTGAGGCCTTCTTCCTGAGTGCAGAGGAGCCATGCAGAGGGCAACAGGATGGCTGGCTCGGATCGCCTGCTTTCTCCAAAGGAGGTTGGCCAACCAGCCGAACATGCCACCTGGCACAGGCCCCTTCCAAGGGGACAAGTTCCGGAAGACATAGCCCTAGGGACAGCTGCCAAGTCTCCTGGGGCATGTGCTGGGCCCCATCAGAGGAAGAAGCAGCCTGGCAAGCGGTGTGCCAGACCTGAGATGTGGCGGCCTCCCACACTTGGGTCCCTGTCCTACCCAGGCCTCCCGAGGGAGGACAATGGTCGTGGCAGTGGCGAGTGGGGTGGGGCTGGCATCAGGCTTGCTCTGGGATGGTCTGGGAGAGGGCGCCAGGGGATGGGCTGCCCCTGGCCAGGTCTGAGGGACTGACAGCTCGGGGCTGTCACGGGCAGAGAGAGAATCCCCCTCCGCCCTTTCCCTTCAGGTTCTTATGGCTGGCCAAATCCTTAACAAGACAGGTTCATTGGAGAAAATCATACTGAGATGAGGAACGTGTGTCCATGGGGGGAACCTGGGAACCTGAGTCTCTCCACACAATGGCAGAGATTCTCATCTTGCATCCTCTCGTGAGCTAATGAAAAAGGAGGATGTTGGAGGGTGGGCATGTGGGATGTGAGAGGGGAAGAAGACAATTCTCATGGAGAGGGACATGTAAAGTCTTGTCTGAACAGTTTCCCCTGCACTGGGATCAGGTCTGGAAGGGACAGCAAGGAGGTGACCAGGAACCCGCCTCTGTGTGGTGGGGCTGGCCCTGGGGTAGGCGTGGGGGCGGCAGGTGGAAGTGGCATGGCGTGTGAGTTGGTACCAGCTGTGGAGGCAGCGACTCAGAATTCAGGAATCTCTCTCTCTGTCTCTATCTCTCTCTCTGTCTCTCTCTCTCTCTCTCTCCCTCAGGGAACTGAGGAGAGGAAGGTGGGGTGCTCTGCCCACATCGCCTACCTCTACCATGGGCCCTTATTTCTCTGGCCGCTGCAGGAGCCCTGCGAGCTTGGGTTCAACACCCTCAGGCCAAGGGAGCATGCGCGGCTGCCGGGGACTAGGGTGGGCCTCAGGGGTCCTCAGGGAAGGTCCCGCCCTCCTGCCAGGCTCTGACCAGCTGGGTCGTCCCTAGGGCGGCTACCAGCTGCAGTTGAAAAACACTGCCCTTCTTGACTTGGCTTCAGCTGTTGTCTCCCTCCCCTCGCCCAATTCCTCTCAGCTCGCAGGCAGCTTCACTGCCTTGGAAGCCTTGGTCTGGCCCTGGTCACCCCAGGCGGACTGGGGTTCGAGCTCAAGGCTCTGCCTGGGCCAGCTGCTTTGTCCAGGGGCTCATTTATACCTGGAAAGACAAAGCCATGGCCTTACCCCACGCCTGCACTTTTCGACTGCAGCCAGGTGGAGGAAAGGCTCTGTGGACTCAGAAGGGCCAAGACAGACATATGGCACAGCAGTGAGTGCGGCCCCAGGAGCCCGCAGGCCTAGGGAGCCAAGGTCACACTGGGCAAGCCCTTCCGGCAACAGGTCCCAGCCTCCTTTCTGGAGTCGGGAGGGCCTGGCCTTCCTAGTGACCAGGCCAAGGCTCTGGGGAGAAATCCGCAATGGAGTGCATACGTGAGGCACTCTGCCTGAGGGCAGAGGCGTCACACCCAGGGCGACTGCAAGGCTGGCAGGGCTCGCCTGCTTTCTCCAAAGGAGCCTGGCCAACCAGCCCAACCTGCCACCTGGGACAGGCCCCTTCCAAGGGGACAATTTCCAGAGGAAATAGCCCTGCGGACGGCCACCAAGTCTCCTGGGGTGTGTGCTGGGCCCCGTCAGAGGAGGAAGCAGCCTGGCAACCAGTGTGCCAGATGTGAGATCAGGCTGCCTCCCATACCCGGGTCCCTGCCTTGCCCACACCTACCTGCATCGATGGAGGACGATGCTGTTGGCAGTTGCAAGTGGAGATATTCATTAGAGACTTAACTTGGTGTTATAGTTAAGGAGCATAACATAAGAGCACTGAGATTGGGTTCTGCCGTTAATCAGCTTTGTAACCTAGGTGAGTATTCTTGCCACAGTATGCAGTCTCTTCACCTATATAATGGTGAAAAGGTCAACATTTACTACATCAGGATATTTTTAGGATCATGTGAGTTCATGTATGTTCAAGCACAAATTTTACATTCAGAGTGCAGTCCTTGGCTCAGTAGAATTGTTGGTTGCTGTTATTATAATTATCATTATTTCCTTATCTTCCTCGTGAGTTCCCTGTAAAACCAACCATGGTCCATGGTGTCAGCAGTTTTATTCCAGGTCCCTGCTTAAAGGCCTGCAGAGGGAACCTCGTGCTCATAACCTCCTGTTTTAATCCCAGTCTCTGGGGGGATGCATTGATCTATTTCTTCTTTGCACTGAGGCACTGATTGGGGGCCCATACCAAACCCTGCATGTCCTCCTTTTAATATCTGATGCTTTTGAAACACTGCTTAGGGTTCACTTGGTGGACTATGCTCCCTGACATGAACAACACACGGGAGAGATCATGTAGGAAACATTGGTGCATGTAGGGCTCTGAGTTGACCATAACACAGAGTACAGTGATCAAAGGCCAAGGTAGAGTTCCTTAATGCAAAGATCTTCAGAGATGAGGGTGCTCTAATGTGACTCCACCTGAAAATAAAGAAAATACATAAAAGTATATGTAGTTTTAAAAGGGAAAGCACAGAAGTAAAGAAGTGATCCTGTTAAATACACTATTCTATTTGTTTATATATCTAATTACTGATAGGAAATAGCCAGGTGTAGAGCTAGTAGAATTGATCAATGTCATAGAGAATTGTTTTAATAGTTGTTCATACCTTGTGTTTTACATCATTGATTAGGGTAATATTTTCATCTTTTACTTTCCTAGTGTCTCCATCGTTCTCAACTTCTCCAAGAGACATATTTATATTATCCCCTAAAATTTTAGGGAAATTTTAAAAAAGTTAGGACACATTTTTAAGTTGTTGATTTTGTATATTGGAGGAGCACTAGATTGCAAGTGAATTAGTGATAATGAGAGTTTTAGTTTGGGAAATGATGGTAGTTGGAATTGACACCAGGATGTTTGTAACCCAGTTTTTACTTCATTATTGGATGTAGTTTTCAAAATGCCAGAGCCAGTAATTTTTAATATCATAACTTGTCTCATTTTAAATATGTATTCTTGGAAAGGGTGATGAAGGTAAGTGGAAAATAATTTAATGTAGTGACTTGTTTTTCTCCAATTGATCTGTTATAAACCGAACAGCCATATAACATTCTTTTGTCCAAATGTCCTGATGGCACTCTCTTAACTGTTCTTGCTGTGACTCTAGCAATCTAGGCTCACGGCACCTGCTCACTCCTAATCAAGCTTTCAGTTGTAAGAGTGACATTGTCAATAATAATGACCAATTTGGACAGAGTCTTCTATTTTCTAAAGTGTATATATATCAATTGCAAACTTTGATGACATAATTGTTAAGGAATAAATTATTTGCAGTGAACTTAACAACTGATTGCTACACATTATTGTGTAGTGACATCATGGTAAAACCATTATTTGCAACATGTGGCCCCTTTCAATTTTATTTTAAAGGAACAGAACAGGATCAATGACTTTTTTCTTTTGGAAGAAGAAAGCATTGCATTTCCATCTTAGAACATTGAGAACTTGTTTTTTGCCTTTCTTTTGTCTTCAACTCTTCTTTATACTGGTTGCTAATTCACAAGTGCAGTTACTTCAGACTCATGGTGCTACCTCCTCTGCCTTTTTCATGGCTCTCACTTTAATTTTTCCATTACCCCTTCTGTGAAATAGGTTTCTCTCCATGTTCATATATCAAGGAAGGAACCGACTCTCCTTTCTGTGAACTTGGAGACAGAGGCCAAGGTGAAGCCTCGGTGCCCAGCCCCACCAGTGAGCTGCAGAAGGGCTGCAGATTCCTGTGAATCTTTTCCTGCCCTCCTGGCTCCCTACATACTTGGCATTGTCTGCACGGAGAAGCCCAGCTTGTTACAATCGAATTTTTGAAGTCTATAGAAGCCGGCTGAAGGATAAGTCTGGCTAGAAAGGACATCAGCAAGCAGTGTGCTCCAAAAGTTGGTGGCAGAAACATGAAGAAGAAGAAAACCTTTCCGTTTATCTTGTTTTCTCTTTATCTTCTTTCCTTTCATTTTCCATTATCTAGACGGTACAAATCCTGTCCACCGGCCATGGTGGTTGTTTTTTTCCTCAAAGCCCCAGTACATAGCTATATATCTTAGTTGTTGGTCAACTCATGGTGGTTCTTTTCCTGGAGTCCCACAGCAGTTTATTCATATCTCTTTCATTCAAATTATCTCTGTAGTCTAATTTATCTGTTTATACATATCTGTCTTCCTTGTAGGCCCCCAACATTTCAAGACCTTTGGGCACATAGTATATACTTCAGTATTTGAGTGAATCAATGAAGATCCTTTGTTGAAAAGGTCTAAATAAATACAGTAGCTACTCAGCACGTGAATGCAAGCATTAGAGAGAGAGTTTTGTGTCTGCTGAAGCAGGCTGTGGTGCAGTTTAGGAGCTCAGTGTCAAGGTTACTCGAGAGATTGAAACAAAATCAAAGAGATAATTAACTTGAGTTTTAAAACTCATGGAGAACAGGAGTTGTCTGTCTAGGTGAGAATCGGGACTTGATCATTCTTGTTGCATCTTTGGAAAATGCAGTCCTTTATCTTTCTATGGAAAGGTGACTGGCCAAGAGAGTGAACAGAGAATTGGCTTTTAGAAAGGCAATTTTGTCACAGGAAATCCTGGAGGAAAACGTATGGAAGGAGAGCTGGTAGAAACATGGCAGAAACTTTTTGTGTAGACACCCAAAAATTGAGTTTACATGCTGGTTGAAAGAATTGTAACTCAACATTTCTCCAACACAGATTTGAGCACCTTTTAAATATCTAGGTATAAAAAAGGATTACAAAGGAAAATAGATCAAACTGAAAGGAGTTTAGGATGGAAGAATGCAATGAAGCTGAAGTAAGCCAGCGCACTGAAATGTGTTTCAGATGAACCTGCAGTATTTAAAGGTAGTCAGAAATGTATCCCTCAGGTTTAAAGTAGAAAGAGAAATGGGAACAATTCCTGATCATCTCATGTCCAGGAGATGAAAAGCAACAGTCTCTCAGAGAAGCAAAAGTTTTCTGGCCTCTAATGTCCCACAAATGTGTTTTGAATGGTGCCTAATGAAAGAGATTCTGTGTGATGTAATGCAAATACAGTATCATCAACTCATTTCTAAGTTTAGTTCAAACACTTTAGGACACGTTGAATTGAGGTAATGCACACATTCTATAAGGGGCCACGGAAGAGGTTGACAACATTCTCTCTCAGCTGCTCACTTGACCAAGGGAGAAAATATTCTTGAACACATTGACCACGTCTCCTAAAGATAATGCCCTATTTTGAACTTTTCTTTTTGTAAACTCAGCCTGCATTTCCCCTTACCTATGCAAGCTAAAGGCTGTGTGTAGACATCCTTCGTTGGCAATGAGGAGAAGATCCATACTATTAAATAATCAAATAAGAAGACCATACGGTTGGCCGCTTTTAGGAAAATGACAGGTTTAAGCCCACCTTCATTTTTGGAAGGACATACTACACCAGAATTAAAATATCTACCATTTGTTTTGCAGCTAATCATAAGTCATGCTATTTAAATGAAATTTAATGAGTTCTTCCTCTATTAAGTTGACTAGATTTTAGTCAAACTGATGCATAATTTTATGTAAGTGCACTATTACTTAAAATGTAAAACCCTTTAGAGGCCACTTCATTCATTTTTAGAAGCATATTTTGTATATTTTGGTGTGACTTTATTTATTTTCCTTCATAGCAGAGAGGCACATCCTAGTCTTTTTCTTGCTGCCCTCTCTCTACAAGATAAAACTCATCCAAGTTTATTTTGTTTTATAAGGCATAGGCTTACTTTGTAATGATAAAGAGATCATTTCTGAAACACATTTGGAATTGTGGGGAGCCCAGAATTTTAGATTATGCTCAGAATTTTTGTGATGTAACTTCTAAAAAGATGGAACATTTAAAATTTTGCCAGGAAAGTTTTCTCCTACTTTGCTTCACAGTAATTAAAAAACAAAAACAAAAAAAAGTAGTTTCTTAATTCTTCAGAAGTGTGAGTGAAGATGTTCTCAGGTTTAAGTGTATCCTTGAGAGAGCTTTCTCTGGGTTATTCTTTCAAAACAACCATCCCAGTTGATGAATATTTAGTGGAGATTCTGTCAGTCCCAGAGTTGAGAGAGGCAGTTCCCAAAGCTCCAGCAGGTCCTGGGAGAGGAGAGCCCTGGTAACCGGTGCCGTCCGAGTTTGAATGAGGCGTGGTCATTCTCAGGATGTTAGAACTGAGTGGAGTTCTCAAATGTAGCCCAGTGACTCTAGACCTGAGCCCTGCTCAGAAGCCAGTTGACATGTCGTTCACTCTGAGCATGGTGTCTTCCCTCTGCTCGTGCCCCTTTCTGCCATTTCTCATGTTTCTCCTGACTCTTTTTCTTTCCTACACGTTCTTTCATCTTTTTTCTCTCTTTCTGACTTTTACTCTCTATTATATTCTTTCTCCTTATCATTTTTTCCTCTGTCTTTTATTATTCTCATTCATTTTCTTTTTATTTTGTAGTACAGTTACTCTGTACATCACTTTCATCTTAAAATCTTGACTCTCTATAACTCCTATACTTCAGCTAGCTATTTTGAAGAGAGTATTTTGATAAATTTCTCTTAGATGTTATAACATACTGATTCAAGGAAATAAAAACTGTCACAAAAGGGATGGGGATGGAGAACGAATTCACTTCAGGTAGCCATGGAATTAGACAGAGGGAAACTGAAAGCTTAGGTGTGGGTGTTCAAAATATTTCCTGATACATCTTTGTAGTTCATTGTTGTGGTAAACTGCACACAGTCTTATTTACTGTTGGAGCCCAGAAGTTTGCTCCTCTGCACAGGTCAGCGCGTCTCAGACTATGGAAAAGAAGCTAGGAACAATGCATGCATTTCTAATGTAAAGAACTGTTAGTGTTCCACCAAGAGACACTTTGGGCTCTTCCCTGCACTATCTGAATAGAAAAAGAGGAACAGAAGCTTTTCTCCATCTGCACAAAGCCGAGACCCTATTTTGAGTTTGAGAGGATTTACATGTGACTGAAAACAAATGTGTTCCCAAGTTTGGATTTGCTTTAACAAGAACTATTTGCTGGCTTTGATGTTAAAAGTCTTTATTCAAAATTGGCTACATCTAGTGCTAAGTTCAGAATGGAGATTTGTCAGTATAAGAGAGAGGAATTCCTTTTTGATTAAGTCAGTGAAATACAGTATTTGGGAGAATGGTTATGTTTGAAGGCCACTTGTTAATATTCTGTTGCCACAGTGACATCTGTTGGTAAGTGACTACTTCATGCTACTCTCGATTTCTGTTTGAAAGACATATTGAGCTTGATAAATAAATGGTAAGCAATAGGATATATTGGAACATATGAAGAAGCCATTTGGGGTAAAGTTAATTCGGCCTGAATTTGTTTTTCCAAAAGGGCCTGTCTCCTGCATTATGTATCTGCTTTGCCATGTCCCAAAGCGAAGTGTAAATGCCCTTAAGATAAGAATGTAACTTACCCCTCATTGGCATTTCCTTAAGGATAAGCATTTCTCCCTAGGCTACGATTTGATTGCTGCAGTCATCCTTTGACCACCCAGCTCCAGACAACAGACCTGACACCAGCCACGCCCATCAAGACAGCAGATCTGTTCCCCGTTGTATTCATCAATAGCTGTTCTGGCAGGGCAATCTGCCAGGGCTGATCTCGTGGCTATTTTAAAAGGGACATTGCAATCACATGTGGTACATGCTCTTTGATAGTATATAACCACTCTGTACACCCCACTTCTTTGGAGTGCTCCATTTCTTCGTGAAAGGACTCTCGCAGGTTATATGGTCCTCAAAGGTTGGCTCATAATAAACTCACCCCAGTTTTGATTTATAGATTGGTTATGGATTATTTGTGTCGACCTTTCTTGGCATAGTTGTGGCAGGATTTCAGAGAAACCCACCGGAGACAATCTGCAATCTACACTGAACTGGTTCTTGGTACCGCAGGGGCCCTTTGAGCCCCATCTGGATCACTGCATTCTTCAGGTGAACCTGGTGAGTTCTCATGAAACCTGGACCTCCTTATTTTAAGTTGACGGTCCAAGAGTTTATTTGAGCTGTTTTAAGGTCTTAAGACTAAAGGCTTTGAAGGGTACCGGTACATTTCCTAGGTAAAAAAAAACCTAGGGGGAATTTCCTAGGCCAAGGGAGCTTAGGGGAAGCTTGGAGTAAACTGGGTTGGTTGTCCTTTTAATTTGGATTTAAAATTGGAAAGCATTATGTTTATAAGGTCTGAACAAATCTGCTTGATAGAGAAATGAGAGTCTGGACATGTTCAGCTCTGAAGAAAAGGGGAGAGTGACGTCAGCATCATGGCGGAGTGAGCTTTCCCGTGAATTCTTCCCCCACAAAATACAACAAAAGTAACAGCCACAGACCAACAACGGAATCCCAGACAGTCAAAAGCTGGAGCGGAGGGATCCACACTGCCGCACATCTGAGAGCGGAACGTGCTGGGCCCCTGGAGGAAGTGGGGAGAGGTAAGGAGAACTCCGCTCCCTCCCCATCAGATCAGCGATCCGGTCCGCGCGGCTCCCAGAGAGGGGGGAGGGGCGGCCCTCGGCGGGAAACTGTAGCTCTTCGGGCTCTCTCAGCCAGTGGGAAACTCCCGCACAGAGGGCTCAGAGGAGCCACAGGGCTACCATCAACATCTGAGCAACCCAGAGAGCGGATAAAGAGGGGCAAACGAGAAGCCTCCCACGTCAGGGACCCAGAGGGCAAAAGAGAGAGCTCCCCACTCCCCACAACCCGGAGTCTGCAGCTCGACCAGATCTAGCGGTCCGAGGCAGACCTGAATAAACTGGACTGGACCCGTGGATCACAGTGGGGAAAAGAAACAAAACAAAACAAAACAAAACTGCGGATCGCAGCAGAAAAACTGGGGCAGAGCGCAGGGGGCTTAGACTACACAGCCCTTTACCACCACACAGTGGCGGCAGGTGGAAATTGCAACCAGAGACTTCCAGGATGAGGAAAATCAAAACCAACACAGGAACCACAATGCAAAAATATATGAAATCACCAGACCAGAAACAAAATGACAAGCACCCAGAAATCAACCCCGAAGACACAGAAATCCATAAACTAAATGACAGAGATTTCAAAATAGCTATCATAAAAACACTCAACGAAATACGAGACAACACAGACAAACAATTAAATGAGATTAGGAGTTTCTTCACAAAAGAGATTGAAATCATAAAGAAAAACCTATCAGGGCTGATGGAGATGAAGAACACAATGGAGGAGATAAAGGAGAATCTGGAATCTTTAAAGAACAGAGCTGACAATATGGAGGAAAGAATTAGTACTTTAGAGGATAGGAATACAGATATACTCCAGATGGAAGAAGAGAGAGAACTAAGACTAAAAAGAAATGAAGAAAGACTCCGAGAAATATCGGACTCTATTAGAAAATGTAACATAAGAATTATAGGTATTCCTGAGGGAGAGGAGAGGGAAAGAGGAACAGAGAGCCTATTCAAGGAAATAATAGCTGAAAATTTCCCAAATCTGGGGAAGGAGCAGGAAATACCAGTAAGCGAAGCCAACAGGACTCCTATATATATTAACAGACAAAGGCCTTCACCACGACACCTAGTGGTAAGGCTAGCCAGGGTCAACGACAAAGAAACAATATTAAGGGCAGCTAGACAAAAACAAAAAATAACGTACAAAGGAACTCCCATCAGGCTCTCAGCGGATTTCTCAACAGAAACTTTTCAGGCTAGAAGAGACTAGAATGATATATTCAAAATACTAAAAGACAAATACTTTCAGCCAAGAATAATCTATTCAGCAAAAATATCCTTCAAATATGATGGAGAAATAGTAACTCTCCCAGATAAACAAAAGCTAAGGGAGTTCATGGCCACGAGACTGCCACTACAAGAAATACTCAAGAAGGCCCTCAGGCCTGAAAACAAGAAGAGAAAGGGAACACAAAGCTTGGAGTAAGGAGAAAAGTAGGTAGACAAAATCAGAGAAATAGTAGATCTTTACCGGAATAGGTTAGCAACCACTTAAATACTAAACTCAAAGATCAAAGGAAGAAATTCACCAAAAATAAATTTAACCTCATCACTGTAAACACACAGCCACAACACAAGATAGAATAAGGTATAACAAGAGCAACTTAGAAGGGGAAGAGGAAAGTGACTGAATTGACTTAGTATAAGGAAATAGGAGGCTATCAGATAATGGACTATCTCATACAGAAGATTTTTCGCCCAAACCTCAAGGTAACCACTAAACAAATAATCAAATTAAAACCACATATGATAAACAAAGAGAAAAATAGAAGAATCATAAGACAGAACAACCAAACTGAATTGGCAGTCCAAAACAAATGGGACAAGAAACAAAGGAAATGCAAAAGAACCAGAAAATAAGTGACAAAACAGCAACATTCAACCCTCATGTTTCAATAGTTACCCTAAATGTAAATGGATTGAACTCTCCAATCAAAAGATATAGAGTGGCAGGATGGATTAAAAAGCAAGACCCAACAATATGCTGCCTTCAGGAAACACATCTTAGCACTAAAGACAAGCACAGGCTCAGAGTGAAAGGATGGAAGACAATACTCCAAGCTAATGGCAAACAAAAGAAAGCAGGTGTTGCCATACTCATATCAGACAAAGTAGACTTCAAGATAAAACAGGTTAAGAAAGACAAAGAAGGGAAATATATAATGATAAAAGGGACACTCCATCAAGAAGACATATCACTTATAAATATATATGCACCCAACATAGGAGCACCAATGTACATAAAACAACTATTAACAAACCTAAAAGGAGAAATCAACAACAACACAATAATAGTAGGGGATCTTAACACCCCACTTACAGCAATGGATAGATCATCCAGACAAAAAGTTAATAAAGAAATATTAGACTTAAATGAAAAACTGGACGAGATGGACCTAGTAGACATATACAGAGCACTCCACCCAAAAACAGCTGACTACACATTCTTCTCAAGCGCGCATGGAACATTCTCTAGGATAGACCATATGTTGGGAAACAAAGCAAGCCTCAATAAATTTAAGAAGATTGAAATCATAACAAGCATCTTTTCAGACCATAAGGCTATGAAACTGGAAATGAACCAGGAAAAAAAAAACTGGGAAAGTGACAAAAATGTGGAGATTAAACAACATGCTACTGAACAACCAATGGATCATTGATGAAATTAAAGGAGAAATCAAAAACTATCTGGAAACAAACGAAAATGATAACATGCCATATCAAACCATATGGGACGCAGCAAAAGCGGTCCTGAGAGGGAAACTCATAGCGATACAAGCCCACCTTAACAAACAAGAAAAAGCCCTAATAGGCAACCTTAAATTACACCTAACAGAACTAGAAAAAGAAGAACAAACAAAGCCCAAAGCCAGCAGAAGGAGAGAAATAATAAAAATCAGAGCAGAAATAAATGATATTGAGACCAAAAAAAACAGTAGAAAGGATTAATGAAACAAAGAGTTGGTTCTTCGAGAAGATAAACAAAATAGACAAACCCTTAGCCAGGCTAACTAAGAAAAAAAGAGAAAAGGCTCAAGTAAATAAAATTAGAAATGAAAGAGGAGAAATTACAACGGATACCATGGAAATACAGAGGATTATAAGAGAATGCTATGAGAAATTATATGCCAACAAATTGGACAATCTAGAAGAAATGGATAAATTCTTAGACTTATACAACCTCCCAAAATTGAACCAAGAAGAAATGGAGAATCTGAATAGACCAATCACAAGTAAAGAGATTGAAATAGTAATCAAAAACCTCCCAAAAAATAAAAGTCCAGGACCAGATGGCTTCTCCAGTGAATTTTACCAAACATTCAAAGAAGATTTAATACCCATCCTCCTCAAACTATTCCAAAAAATAGAGGAAGATGGAACACTTCCTGAATCATTCTATGAGGCCAACATCACCCTGATACCGAAACCAGACAAAGACAATACAAAGAAAGAAAATTACAGGCCAATATCGCTGATGAACATTGATGCAAAAATCCTCAACAAAATATTGGCAAACCGAATACAACAATATATTAAAAAGATCATACACCATGATCAATTGGGATTTATACCAGAGACGCAGGGATGGTTCAACATCCGCAAATCAATCAACGTGATACATCACATCAACAAAACAAAGAATAAAAACCACATGATCATCTCAATAGACGCAGAGAAGGCATTTGACAAGATACAACATCCATTTATGATAAAAACTCTCAATAAAATGGGAATAGAAGGAAAGTACCTCAACATAATAAAGGCCATATATGACAAACCCACAGCTAACATCATACTCAACGGGGAAAGACTGAAAGCCATTCCTCTGAGAACAGGAACGAGACAGGGCTGCCCACTCTCACCACTCCTGTTAAACATAGTACTGGAGGTTTTGGCCAGAGCAATTAGGCAAGAAAAAGGAATAAAAGGAATCTAAATAGGTAACGAAGAAGTGAAACTCTCACTATTTGCAGATGACATGATTGTATATATAGAAAACCCTAAAGAATCTGTTGGAAAACTGTTAGAAACAATCAACAACTACAGCAAAGTTGCAGGGTACAAAATCAATCTACAAAAATCAGTTGCATTTCTATATGCTAATAATGAACTAACAGAAAGAGAGCTCAAAAAGATAATACCATTTACAATTGCATCCAAAAGAATAAAATACCTAGGAATAAATCTTACCAAGGAGGTGAAGGACCTATACAATGAGAACTACTAGACATTACTGAGGGAAATCTACGATGACATAAAGAAATGGAAAGATATCCCATGCACGTGGATTGGAAGAATAAACATAGTTAAAATGTCTATATTACCTAAAGCAATCTACAGATTCAATGCAATCCCAATCAGAATCCCAATGACATTCTTCACAGAAATAGAAAAAAGAATACTAAAATTTATATGGGGCAACAAAAGACCCCGAATAGCTAAAGAAATCCTAAAGAAAAAGAACAAAGCAGGAGGCATCACAATTCCTGACTTCAAAACATACTACAAAGCAATAGTAATCAAAACAGCATGGTACTGGTACAAAAACAGACACACAGATCAATGGAACAGAATTGAAAGCCCAGAAATAAAACCACACATATACGGACAGCTAATTTTCGACAAAGGTGCTAAGGACATGCAATGGAGAAAGGAAAGTCTCTTCAATAAATGGTGTTGGGAAAACTGGACATCCACATGCAAAAGAATGAAAGTGGACCATGTGCTATCGCCATTCACAAAAATTAACTCAAAATGGATCAAAGACCTGAAGGTGAGACCTGAAACTATAAAACTCATAGAAGAAAATATAGGCAACACACTATTTGACATTGGGTTTAAAGGAATCTTTTCGGATGACATGCCTACCCAGACTAGGGAAACTAAAGAAAAAATAAACAAGTGGGACTTTATCAGACTAAAGAGCTTTTATAAGACAAATGAAATCAGAATCAAGATGAACAAACAACCAACCAGCTGGGAGAGAATATTTGCAAAACATACATCTGACAAGGGGTTGATCTCCATAATATATAAAGAACTCACACAATTGAACAACAAAAAAACAAACAACCCGATCAAAAAATGGGCAGAGGAAATGAACAGACACTTCTCCAAGGAAGATATACAGATGGCCAATAGGCACATGAAAAGATGCTCAACATCACTAATCATCAGGGAAATGCAAATCAAAACAACACTAAGATACCACCTCACGCCCGTTAGAATGGCTATAATCACCAAGACAAAAAACAACAAATGTTGGAGAGGATGTGGAGAAACAGGAACCCTCATACACAGCTGGTGGGAATGCAAATTGGTGCAGCCTCTATGGAAAACGGTATGGAGATTCCTCAAAGAATTAAAAATAGAGATGCCCTATGATCCAGCCATCCCACTACTGGGAATCTATCCAACGCACCTGAAATCAACAATCCAAAGAGGCTTATGCACCCCTATGTTCATTGCAGCATTATTCACCATAGCCAAGAAGTGGAAGCAACCTAAGTGTCCCTCGACTGACGATTGGATTAAGAAAATGTGGTATATATATACAATGGAATACTACTCAGCCATAAAAAAAGACAAAATCGTCCCATTTGCAACAACATGGATGGGCCTGGAGCGTATTATGTTAAGTGAAATAAGCCAGAAAGAGAAAGACAAACACTGTATGATCTCACTCATATGTGGAATATAAACCAACACATGGACAGAGAAAACTGGACTGTGGTTACCCGGGAAGTGGGGGTGGGGGGTGGGCACAAGGGGTGAAGGGAGTCATATATGGGGTGATGGACAAACAAAAATGTACAACCCAAAATTTCACAATGTTAGAAACCATTAAAATATCAATAAAAAATCAAAAAAAAAAAAAAAAAAAGAAAAGGGACATTGCTCCTTCCGACTGAAAAGGCATTTTTTGTGTGACTGAAAATCCTCAGTAGGAGTGTCAGAGGTGAACCTCACAACGTGTAGTGGTCCTATAGGGCGTTCCACTATCATTCACCTTAATTAATTATAGCTTCGTCCCAGGACGTGCACCTAAGTGTTGGTCACCCACACTCCCAACCCTGACAGTGGTCTTAAGACTGCCGGCGGGAGAAACTGAGACACATAAGAGAGTGATTCTGACATTCCTTTGGGGAGTAACACTCAAAGCAGCACACTTGTGACCCACTACATAGTTCCTAGAAGTTGTTCAGACTTTATAAAAAACAAACAAACAAACAGAACTAAAAGAAAATGGGAAACCGTGCTTCAAAAGCCAGCTGGCTCACGGAAGGACAACCCCCCACTGGGACTGCAGCGGGTTTCATGTATAATACATACCGCAACAATGCTTGCAAATATTTAACTAAATGGGAGAGATTAACCAAGGATGACTTAGGTCATAAATGGCCAAAATGGGGAAAGTTTGACTTCTGAAAACTACTGACTTTGCGTGCACAGGTTGAAAAAGCTGGCAATAAAACCAAAACAAAAGAAGGGGAAGTTTATGTGCTTGGCATTTAGAGGCTTCAAAGCGTCATAATGGTAAAATGACTTCTTTACAGGAGACTAACTGTAAATTGACAGAGACTCTTTCTGAATTAAAGAGAGATAAGAAGTCAGAAGCTGTCCACCCCCCTCACCTCCTCTACCTCCTCCACCGCCACCGCTTTTGGCACCTCAGAGCTCATCTCCTCCTCCTGCACCTTTCCCTCCTCCTCCACCCCTAGAGAAAACAAGGAGTAACACTCAGGGGCAGATATTGAAAGACCTAAAGTTATAGTGGCTCCCTTTAAGGAGAAACCTGTTACTGGGAGAGGTGAGCCTGCTCTTGTGTATACTCTCTGGACTAGAACTGAACTTAAGAATTTGACAAAGGGCTTCCCAGACCCTTTGCAAGATCCTTTAGGGTTTGCTCGAGAATTTGACTTAATTGTTAGAACATATGCACCAGGATGTTCAGATTTATATCAGCTTGTGCATTTGCTGGTGTCTGAGAACAAAACAAATGAATGGATAAAAGAGGCAGATTGGAGACCCCCTGGAGGATTTCCATAGGCATGAGCCTCATGGCCTTAAGGAGTGTAGGGATATCACTCAAAACTTACACAAAGCCATTCCAGTAATTTTTTCCAGGAAGATAGATGGTGCTAAATTCCAGTAATGTAAGCATAGACCCGAGGAATCTATCTTTGATTATTTTGAAAGGCTTGAGAAAACATTCAAACAGCACTCTGGGATGGCTCCTGAAAGTTTTGAGGATCACCAGAATGATTCAATTTTCAATTCAATTTTTTTAGAAGGATTAGATGAGGAATTAGCAAAGTTAGTTAAGAGACATGAACTGGATTGCACTTTAATGCATGCTAGTGCTCTTGTCACTATTACAGATAAATTATCTAAAACATTACAGAAAACAAAAAGGCCACTAAGCTTATGAGTATACAGCTACAACAGCTTAGTGCCCCAACAAAAGCAAACCTTTTCAAATCTAACCAGAAACGAAATGACCTTGTCTGTTACTATTGCAAAAAGCCTGGTCATTTCAAAGGACACTGCCGTAAAGTCAAATGGGACTTAGGGCGTGACAGCAATAAACAGGAATTAGGCTGCTCAGAGGATTACGAGAGGGCATTTCCCCTCCTCCTCACAAATGCCTTAGGGAAAATTGAGATAACTATTAGAGGAGAAACTTTAAAGGCCCTAGTAGATAGCGGGGCTACCTTATCTGTCCTCAGCCCTACCCTTATTCATTGCCCTCTCCCTCGGAGTAAACAGACAGTTCAAATGGTAAGTGTTTCGAATTTTCCAATGCAGGTTTTTAAATCAGAACCAATCATTTTTCAATTAAGAACCATCACAGGAAAAAATATATTTCTTCTGGTTAAATGTGCTCCAATTCATTTGATTGGACGAGATCTTTTAGAAGCATACAACACCCATATTGCCTTTTCACAAAAGGGCAAAATGCTTCTGGATTCAGAAAATCGGGATGCTGACCAGAATGTAATTGCTGAAAGGTTGATGACTGTGAAATCAATGACTCAAATAGAAGAAGAGAAAACTGATGACCTGTTATCACAAGTGTCTAGATAATTATGGTCATCATCCCCTTCAGATATTCGGAAAATTAAATCAGCTACTCCTATTAAGGTGACTGTTGACAACTCTAAACGTCTACCTAATATTCGGCAATATCCACTTAAACCAGAAGCATTAAATGGGATGAGGCCTATCATTCAGGAATTTCTTGAAAAGAGACTTATATTTCCTTGTGCTAGTCCCTGTAATATACCTATCTTGCCCGTAAAAAAGCCGAATGGGAAAGGCGGGAGATTTGTTCAAGATCTGAGAGCTATAAATAATATCGTGATTCCCCGACATCCTGTGGATCCTAACCCACACACTTTGCTCTCAACCATTCCAACTAACAGCTGCTATTGCTCAGTCATTGATTTATGCAGTGCCTTCTTTAGCATTTCCATGGAAAAGGATAGTCAATATCTTTTTGCCTTCACGTGGGAAGATCGCCAGGATACCAGGACAGTGTTGCCACAGGGCTAGACTGAAAGCCCCACTTATTTTTCCCGGATACTCAAGGCTGACTTAGTGAATACAGAATTCCCTAATGACTCCACTTTAATTCAATATGTGGATGATTTGTTCTTGTGTTCAAACACTAAGTTGGGTTCTCAGAAGGGCACAATTTATCTATTGCAACAGCTAGCATCTAAGGGGCATAAAGTGTCCAAGGACAAATTACATTTTTGCCTGCCTATTGTAAAATATCTAATACACTTGATATCTAAAGATGGACCGTTGATTGATTCTGAAAGGATTAAAAGAATCCTGGCTTTTACTCTCCCTAAGACAAAGAAACAGTTAAGAGGATTCTTAGGACTAACTGGATATTGCAGGAACTGGGTACCTAACATTTCACTTATTGCCCAGCCCTTACATATGTTACTAAGTCTGACCAGCCTGATTTAATTGAATGGACACCAGAAGGAGGGAAGGCAGTAACTACCTTCAAGTCTGTTTTGGCCCAAGTACCAGCGTTAGGACATCCTAATTACAGCTTGTCGTTATTCCTCTTCCTACATGAAGATAAAGGAAATGCCTTAGGTATCTTAACTCAAAAACACGGAGGTCGACATCGACCTATAGGGTATTATAGTCAGCAGTTAGATTCAGTGGCAAAAGGGCTTCCACCTTGTATTAGAGCCATTTCAGCAACAGCGTTCTTATGCAAGACCACTGAAGAAATAGTGATGGGGATTCCTTTGACTATCTATCTTCTTCACTCAGTCAAATCTCTCCTAAATTCTCATCACACTCAGCATTACTCTGTCAGCCGGCTAGCCTCCTATGAAGTTCTGTTGGTCTCTGCTCCTAATATTACCTTAGCTCGGTGTAATTATCTTAACCCTGCAACTTTACTTCCAGCATCACAAAAAGATGCCCATGAGTGCGTTTTGTTAATTAATTATCTACTTACTCCTAGGAATGATTTGCAAGAAACTCTCATTGATAATGCTGATCTAATTTGGTTTACAGATGGATCTTACTCAAAGGATGAACAAGGACATTATCAGGCTGGATAGGCAGTAACGTCCTCAGTAGAAGTAATCGAGAGTTCTTATTTACCAGAGTTAAAGTCAGCACAGCAAGCTGAGTTAATTGCTTTAACTCCAGCTTGTCAATTGGCCAGAGACCAGGTAGCAAGTATCTACACTGACAGCCGTCATGCTTTCAGAGTAACACGTGATTTGGGAATGCTGTGGAAACAACGAGGACTTTTAACCTCTTCAGGTAAGCCTATAAAGAATGGGAAACAGGTTGCAGAATTATTAAATTCCATACAGCTACCAAGACAACTAACGACTATTAAAATGCCAGGGCATTCCAAATCTGATACTTTGGAAGCTACAGGAAACCAGCTTGCTGATGCAGCTGCTAAACAAGCAGCCTTGAAGGCTTGCCCTACCCAGCCTCGAGAATGCCTGCTGCTTCCTATTAACTCTGCTAACCCAGTAAAAGACTTCCTTCTACACGCCCAAGAAGTGGCCACGAGAGAAGAAAAAGTGATATGGTATTCAAAAGGGGGAGTTTTTCACACCACCTCATAGATATGGTTTTGGCCCAATAGGAAACCCACAGTATCTGTTGGAGCACAATTTCCACTGCTCCAGCATATACACCAACTAACCCACTGGGCACTTGAAAAGATGATTTTTATGGTGAAAAAAATACTTTAAGAAACTTTTTCCCACAGTGGCCCATAAAGCTTATACTCCTTGTGCTATATGCCCAAAATATAATCCAGGGAAACTACTTCATGGGTCACAAGGCCACTTTCCCCTTCCTAAGAGACCCTTTGAGGTATGGCAATTGGACTTTGTCCAAATGCCACCATCTCAATGATATAAATACATCTTGGTAATGATCTGTATGGTCTCACATTGGGTTGAGGCCTTTCATTGCAGAAGAGCAACGGCTCTAACAATAGGAAAATTACTATTAGAATAATTTCTGTTTGGGGAATTCCTACCGAGTTACATAGTGACCGGGGAACTCATTTCACTGGACAAATAATTAAATCTATTTGTAATAGTTGACCAATAATGCAGCATTTCCACTGCGTTTACCATCCCCAATCCTCAGGATTGATGGAAAGAACTAATGGCACCCTCAAAATTCAATTGGCAAAGCTTTCAGAAGCATTTAATCCCTCATGGCCAAAGGCTCTTCTGCTTCTCAGTCTTAGTTCTATGCCCTTTGGTAAACATCGACTGTCTCCTTTGGAAATAATAACTGAACGACCCATGCAATTTGACAAAGAAATGTGTGAACCAACTTTACTTAAAGGAGATATTTTACATTATTGTCAAGGTCTCATTGTGGCTCCTAAAAGAAATGAGAAATTGGTGGCTAATTCATTTCACACTAAGCTCCCGGGTGAAGAAGACCTTAAGGATCATGGAGTACAACCTGGAGATTTTGTTTATTGGAAAAGACATCTGAGCAAAGACTCTTTGCAGCCCCGTTGAAAAGAACCATATCAGGTGCTTTTAACCAAGCCATGTGCTGCAAAATTTAAAGGCATAGACTCATGGACTCACATTTCTCATTCATAAAAGTCTTCTCCACCTGAATGGACTTCAACTGTAGTCTCTGACACCTGACTTCGACTGACCAAGATGAACATTTCCAAACCAGGATGAGAAGAAGACAACATCTGTTGTAGACAGCTGTCCCAAGACTCCGGACCAGGCCTGTATGCCTAACTTTATATCTCTTCATGTAAACCCTCGTAAAGTTTAAGCTTTATGTAATTGCTAAAATAATCAATATCTATATTGCCTTACCATTTTCCTACACCAATACTTTACCCTTCAACTTTATAAGATAGATTAGAACCTAATTACACAACCTTTTCTTAATCACCAAAAAGAAAATGCCATGTAAGGTTTTCCTAAAGCTATGTTTGTTTTTCCAATCTACATCTCAATGGACCTCTGAAGACAATGTTTTTCTGCAATGGGCACATTTCTTTGCTACACATGAAAATCAGTCTACTTGTTGGTTATGTGGCCAACTTCCACTTTCTAAGACCCTTGGTGGGTCTTTCCCTTTCGAGGCACAGATTGGAAAGCTCTAAAGCAATTTATTGTGATGCAAAGATCTAGTTCTAATGTTTGCAGTTCATCTGATATTACTAATTATGATCCTGAAACATGGCCAATAACGCATACCATTAATAATACAGGTTATGGTTATTCTTTTTCTGTTACTCAAACCATCCGGTTATCCCAACAAATTGCAGATAAACAAAAGAAACAAGACATTACAATAAAAACTATGGAAGGTTTCACACAAATTTGGGATGGATATGTTTGGCTTACTTCTAGCCTTGGATCTTTAAACATACCGGCACCTTCATGTTGGGAACAGAGAAATCATTCCAAACAAAATCTACCAAATTACACTCAAAAGATGGGCTGGATACCCTGCTGAAGTCATGTCAGAATACTATTATACTTAAAAAACGTGATTGATTTAGAACAGACCGGTCTCGAAGACCAAGCTTGTATTGGACGGCTCCTAATTGAACTCAGTGGTTATGTGGAACAAACCTCTGGCCTTGGCTGCCACCAGGATGGCTAGGGTGCTGCACTCTGGGCTTCTTTTGGATACAGGGAAAGATTTGCCCAGAGCTAATATCTGTTGACAATCTGCCTCTCCTTAAGGCCAGATGGGCTCGTTCAGTATTTCACTAGTATGACCACCTAACAGCTATATTTGCTCCTTCCTTGGGGCTAGAAGATGTCATATCACATAGACAGGCTCTGACAAAATGTACTCAAAAAGCCCTTAACGATTGTCAGGCAACAATAGTTTTATTAAATACTGAAATGTCTTTAATGAGAACAGCTGTGCTTCAAAAGAGAATGGCCTTAGATATTCTTACAGCATCCCAAGGTGGTACGTGCACGATCATTCAAACCGAATGCTGTGTTTTTATACCTGACCAGTCTTCCAATGTGTCATCTCTACTAAAGCACATGAAAAAACAGATGAATGCCATAAGTGATCCTCCACCCAGCCTTGATTTGTTTGCTTGGCTCTGTCGGGAGAGAGGGAGAATCTCCCTCTGCCCTTTTCCTCAAGGTTCTTATGGCTGGCCAAATAATTAACAAGACAGGTTAGCCTGAGAAAGTAATACCAAGTTTAATAACATACATACATGGGAGAACTCAGAAATGAGCAACTCGTCCCTCTGTCTAAGCTGCCCGCTTAAGTATTGCAGCTAAAGGCAAGGAAGGTGTTGGGGGTGGGTAGTGGTCTGGGACCTCAGAGGGCAAGAAGACAACTCACATGGAGATAGAAATGCAAATGTTTGCCTGACAACTCTTCTCAGAGTCATCTATAGATAATGTGGTCAGGGAGAGATAGAGTTTTTGATAAAAGGGGCTTGGTACCTTTCCTGTTGTAACCTCTATCCTACATTATCTTTACAGCCATCATGATAATAACTCCTTCCTGAAACAGATCTTTTGTTTTAAATTCTTTAGGCAGTTTGGGAGGGGAAACTCAAATATTCTTCCTGAGTTCTCTGAGTCCTTATTGTCTTCAGCTCGAAATGATCCACATACCAGAGTGGTGCCTCCTGGGGTAGCTTGCCCTGAGCACCATCAGCTCCCTTCTGGTATTGGTTCCTTTTTTCGATCTGGATTGCATGTCCTATTTCTATTACTTCTTGAAATTCTTGTACTAATCATAATATTCAAACTGATTGTTGTTTTCTTTACTCAGTGCTGTAAGACTGTCATGCAAAATAGAGTAATGATCGCTCAGCGACTTGAGAGGGCCGATCAATCTTATAACTTTGGACAAATTTCCTTTTCTGATAAGGACTATGCCTAAAATCTGATTTTAAACTAATCTTTCAAAAAAATGTTAAATTATTATCATTGTTACTGTATTTGTTCTATAATTGTGTACAATGTACATAAGGGGATATATATATTAAAAAAAAAAAGGCGCATATACAATCTTTGTGCAACAACCTAAAATTATCCAAAACTCATGAAATGCTTCCTCTGTTTATATATATATACCTCTTTGCTTGTCCACAATATCCCATTAATTCCCTACACGGTGGACAACTGGGCAAATAGATGAGATAAAAAAAGCCTGGTACCAAGGGACATGATAATCCCAGGGCAGACAGCAAGCACCCTGGTGCCAAGGGACAATATTTTGATCATCAATGTTTTCTATGGAACGATTATAGATCAAAAGGGGGAAAACCATAAATAAATGGCAAGCAATAGGATATATTGGAGCATATGAGGAAGCCATTTGGTGTAAAACTAATTGGGCCTGATCTTGTTTTTTTTTTCCAAAAGGGGCCTGTAGCTTCTGTTCATCCATTGTATATCCGCTTTAAACAATTAACGTGTCCCAAAGACAAAAGCAATGCCCTTAAAATGTAAATACAACATCCCCACATTGACATTTCCTTAAGGATAAGCATTTCTCCCTAGGCTAGGATTTGATTGCTGCACTCATCCTGTGACAACCCAACTTAACACAACAGCCACACCCATGGAGACAGCAGACATGATACCCACAGTGTCCATCAATCCACGTGCCAACATGTCAATGTCGAGGCTATTGTAAAAGGGACATTGCAATCACATGTGGTACATGCTCTTTGATGGTATATAACCACTCTGTACACCCCACTTATTTGGAGTGCTCCATTTCTTCGTGAAAGGATTCTTCTGGGCTATATGGTCCTCAAAGGTTGGCTCATAATAAACTCACCCCAATTTGGTTTTATAGATTTTTTATTCAATATTTGCGTCGACATTCTATTTGTCCCTGCAGTATCTAAACACAGTACCTGACACCTTGGAGGCATTCAGAAAATGTTTGATGAGTGAATAAGTATGTGGGAAACCACACTGGCTGGAGCAGAAGGGGCTTTTTGGGGAGTGGTAGAAAATTCGCTCACGTTCCTACCATAGTGGTTGAGGCTGTGGGCTTTGGACCAGTGTGTCTCGGCACCAATCCCAGTTATCCTACTTTTAACTGGGGAACCTGTGCAAAGTATTTACTCTCTGAGCCTTAGTTTCCTCATCTATAAAATGGGGCTACTGAGAACTCCTGTCTCATAGGGTTTTAGTGAAATTTAAATGCATTAACTTAAGTAAAGTATTTAGAAGAGCTCTTGGCACATAGTAGGCATTAACATGTTAGCTGTTGTGTTATCATTATTGCTCTTATATCTGAACAATACTCTGGTTTTGAAAAGATGCTTTCATAAAATAGTTGATCCTCATTATTTGTGGATTCCGTGTCTGCACACTTGCCTACTAGCTAAAATGTACTGGCAGCCCCCAACTCAACACTCACAGGGCTTTCATGTCCATTTGCAGATAAGCGCAAAGTGGTGAAAAATTTGATTCACTTGAAGTGCACGTTCCCAGCTGAGGGGAACAAGGTGACGCTCTGCCTTGTTGTTTCAGCCCATACTGTAAACAAGTGTCCTTCCTGCAGTCCAGTTAGTGCCTCATTTGTTATCTTTTTGTGCCTTGTGTTAGTGACTTGCCTGTTTAATATATCCCCCATGTGTAGTGCTGCAATGCTGCCTGGTGTTCCTCAGGGCAAGAGGCTGTGACGTGCCTTTACGGAGAAAGTATGTGTGTTCGACAACCTTCTTTTAGACACGAGGTACAGTGCTGTTAGTCTAAGTTCAATGTTAATATATCAACAATATATATTAAATAAGGTGACTTTAAAGAGAAACAGACAGAGAAAAAGGTTATGTATTGATCAGTTGAAGAAAATGTGACTAAAGCTTGCGGGAACCTAACCCTGCATTTCCTGTAGGAGCAGTGGGTCATATTCACTGATTCAGTGTTCACAGTGACTTTATAGAATGTCACACTGTGCATAACGAGAACTGACTGTATCTTATGTAATCCTCACATACTCCCGTATAACAGGCAGGGTAAGGAACAGGGTGTCCACATTCTATGGGCTATTACAGACCTTATGAGCCAAGTAGAGAATTTAAAATGTCTTGTGTTCAGCATAAGAGCCATGAGTTTTTGAGCAAGGAAGATCTATGATGAACTGATGTTTAAGGAAAAATTACCTGGCAAGAGACTATAGTTTTGAGAGGAAGAGGGAGAACTGAGCCAGAAAGAAGGACCAGCTGTTAAACTCTCCAAGTATTCCCATTGCTAGGTGAGGAGATTCGCAGCTAAAGTGCTGATGTGATAAAGGAAAAGTAGCAGGCAAGGGATAAAATAATGGATTTGGTAACTATATATAGGGTATAAATTAGTCTGTGGTTCTCAAAGTGGGGTCCCTGAACCAGCAGCATCAGCATCACCTTGGAACTGGGCAGAAGTGCAAATTCTCTCGTGCTGCTGCAGAATTGCTGAACTGGAAATTCTAGGGTGGGGCCTGGCAACCTGGGTTTCAACAAGGCCTCCAGGTGCTTCTGGTACTCATCAAGTTTAAGAGCCAATGAAATAGAAAAATGATTCCAACATGTCACCATGCCCAGGTAAGCTGAAAGGCAGGGAAGTGGTATTTGTTTGGAGAATAAGACACATTTTAAATTTTAGGAAAAAGTATTTGAGTGTCTGTTTCATCGTGAGGATTCCAGAGATGCCATTTTAGCTCTCTGTATGTGAAGCTTTTTTTTCCACAATATGTTCTCCTTTAGAGAGACTTTGGTAAGTTATTTACTGCTTACCACATGTTCTGAGAGTCCCTTATTTCTTGAAATCCCCTTTCAGATGTGAAAATGTACTTTATTTTTGTGCACAATCTCCTCTATTTAAAATCTAGAATTCTCTTCCTATAGGATCATGTGTGGCACATGCAGCCTTACTGTCAATTTGGAATGTCATTGGATTGTTCCAAAAGCTTAGAATGTTTTAGAATTTAGAACCTGATGAATAGAGAATTTATATGCTTCTGTGTAGGATTCATATTTTTCAGATGTCTAGAGGTATTCCAACTTGCCAGTAATGTGGCCTTAAGATTTAGCAGAACTTGAAAATCTGAATATAGTAGAAAATGAATTATATCTGTAATATTAACATTTACAAAATAAATGATCACAATGCTTACGTATCAATAAGCACTTTCTGTATTCTAGGCTCTGAAAGTATCTTGCTTACATAATAAACCTGATAAAGTTTCAAAGATGAGCCATTTAACTTTTCAGCAAAAGCTTGACTTGAGTGTATTTTGGCTTCCTTTATGACAATTTTAGCCTTAATGTCACAGTAGTGTTTTCTTTTTCTGGGAATCAACTAATCTTCTATTTGTTGAATGCTTTAATTTTTAATGGTCACTTGTATTTTGCGATATGCACGTGTTCAAATAATCTATAAGAACTAACCTTTACCACCCACATATAATATTATACAGGAATGGAAGAATTTAGGCTGACTTACTGTATATAATTGTTCAGCCAAAGAAGATGGCAGACTCTACCACATACAATGATTTAGGAGTTTGATGCAATATTTTTAAATACAAATAATCTCAAAATTGCTAATACATAAAATATATTACTTACTGTGTTAACTAACCAAAATAGTTAAATTTGTTATCTTTCCTCCCTTTCTAAAGATGCACCCATTGTATAGATTCTGTACAAAGTTGCAAAGATCACTTTTTTCCTTTTCAAAATTTATTTATTTTAATTTTTAGTAGTGAGAACCTTAGTGTTGGGTAAACTGCTGCACAATTACTGGAAATGTTGAGAGATATTTTTCCCCCCAAAGCCCCAGTAGATAGTTTTATGCCATAGCTGCTCATCCTTCTAGTTGCCGTATGTGGGCCTCAACATGGCCGGAGAAGTGGTGTGTCGGTGCGCACCCAGGATCCGAACTCAGGCCGCCAGCAGCGGACTGCATGCACTTATCCGCTAAGCCATGGGGCCGGCCCTGACAGAATTTTGGAAAAGTGTAAAAATCTAAAGATAATGAAAAGTTTATTTCTCCAATGTCAAGTCCCTTTAGGATATGATAAGCCTCTGTCTAGTTGTGCCCTGAAGAGATGGAAGATTAAGTACCAGCACAGGACACAAGGGAACAGGCTGCCAACTTGAGGGCTTCCCATGAACCACAGAGTGCCTGGCAGACTCTTGGAGATTGAATCTGGGCTTTGTCCACGGGTGGGTCCTGAGAGGAGGATTTTGCTTAAATGATCAGAGAATAGACAACCTCTTTTCTTGACATTAAGTAATATTTACCATGTATATTTCTTTATAAATCTCTGAATAAAATAAAATTATAACCCGTATAGAAATCAACTCTTACTGACAAGCCCCACATCCTTCTCTAGAGAGCTCAACAGAAAATGTCTCAGCTGACTGTAAATTGCTCTTCTCTGAAAGCCAGCCAGCCCTTCATTGATAGCCCTGGATAAGGAAGGCCAGATACAATTCTTTGAAGATGTTGAGCTGAATTCAGAACGAAAAATCCTACCTCCAGTTGGCTCCCCTGTGAGAATGGATGGCCGGCTTTATTTCACAGGATGGGCAGTTGAGGTTTCAGATGAGCTTAATTGCTCTGTTCCCCAGGGATGGAAAAGGAGGATTGTGACATTGATTCAGTGCTCAGATTTTGCAGGTAAAGATAGTGTCTTAGAGGGGAATAAAGATTTCAGCAAATTGGTTTTTTGTTCAAGAGAACAGATAGTCTCTCACTCCAACTTCTCTTCCTTGTTCTCTATCTGTAATATCGCTGTAAAAATTCTCTGTATAAAAATTTCAGTCTTGGGCCGGCCCCGTGGCTTAGTGGTTAAGTGTGCGCAATCTGCTACTGACAGCCCGGATTTGGACCCCGGGCGCACACCGACGCACTGCTTCTCCGGCCATGCTGAGACCATGACCCACATACAGCAACTAGAAGGATGTGCAACTACGACATACAACTATCTATTGGGGCTTTGGGGAAAACAAGGAGGAAGATTGGCAATAGATGTTAACTCAGAGCCGGTCTTCCTCAGCAAAAGGAGGAGGATTAGCATGGGTGTTAGCTCAGGGTTGATCTTCCTCACACACACACACACAAATTTCAGTCTTTTCTTTGCAGTCTGTTTATCATCTATACAAATTCTTTGACTTCACCACCTTCTTGGCACCACAACCGTAGCCATTGAGATATAATTGTAGATTCAGTTTTGCAATTTCATCCTCTTATCTCTATTTCCTCTGCCATTTCTTGGTATTAGTTCTTATTGTATCTTATGCTTGAAAACATTTGAAGCTTACAGTGTGTATCAGTTCCTTATTTTCTCAAATTTTTATTATCCAAGTGCCCTCAACTATCATTTCTTTTAAAAAAGAAGTGAAATACATAACAGAAAAATACACTGTAATAAATTGACTACTTATAAAATTAAGTTCAACATGAAATACCTCCCCATTTAACAGAGACCATCTTTTATAATTCACCATGCTTTAGTTTGGGCAGGGTCAGTTTATCAATGATTTTGGATGTTTTAAACCACATGAGATAAATACAGTGTAAGGTAAAATTGTTAGTCTTGCAGAAGTTGTAGAATTTCGTGATGAGTAGAGAAGTTGATGGTGGAGAACCTGAATCATATGCAAAGTAGTTGATTAATTAACACCTGACAGAGTTTGTTAATTTGTGAAAGATGATAATAAGACATACATGTTGAAAAGATAACTTTGCATATCAGAGTATTGTCAGAGGCCACTGGGAAAATTCTTAATGTTCTCAAATACTACAAAATAATGACCATTTTTTCATAAAAGATGTCATACATGATGGCATCATATACTTTTGTCAGAAAATTTGCAATGAAGAAAATTAACACTTGAGTCATTTTAATTCTAACAATGTGTTCATGCTTACTATTAGGTTAAAAACACTTTTTAGGAATAAAGTGATAAATGATGTACTTGCATAATTTTTAATGTTTTTTAGGAAAAAACTTTTTCACATTTAAAAAAATATTTATTTGTATTTATTTTATGCTGAATTTATTCCTGGGCCCAAAGACTTTTTTTAATTAACTAACACCAATTCTTTTCAAACTCTTTCAAAAGTTGAAGAGGAGAGAATACTTCTAAAGTCATCCTATGGAGTTAACACTACCCTGATATCAAAGCCAAAGACACTAAGAGAAAAGAAAACTACAGGTCAATAGCTACCATGAATATTGATACAAAAATCCTCAATAAAATAGTAACAAACAAAATTCAGCAGCATATTAAAAGGATTATACATCACTTTTATGTGGGATTTATTTCTGGAATACAAGGAAGTTTCAATATATGAAAATGAATCAATGTAATTAACCACATTAACAGAATGAAGGGAAAAAAATGATCATCTCGATGGATGCAGAAAAAGTGTTTGGCAAAACTAAACATGGTTTCATGTTAAAAACACTAAAAAGCCCTCAGAGTAAAAGGAAGCTATTTCAACATAATAAAAGCCATATAGAGAAATCCACAGAGAACATCATATTCAAGGGTGAAAGACTGAAAGCTTTTTCTCTAAGATCAGGAACAAGGCAAGAAGGCCCACTTTCACAACTTCTATTCAACATGACATTAGAAGTTCTAGCCAAAGCAATTAGACAAGAAAAAGAAAGAAATAGCATCCAAATTGGAAAGGAAGAAGTAATATTATATTTGTTTAGGGGTTTCAGCATATAATATCTTATATGCTGAAACCCCTAAAAATTGCTCAAAAAATTGTTAGAACTAATAAATTCTGCACAGTAGTGGGACACAAAGTCAACATGCAAAAATCAGTTGTTCTTCTATACATTAGTAATAAATAATCTGAAAAAGAAATTTTAAAACCTTACATTTTTATTTAAAATTGCATCAAAAAGAGTAAAATACTTAAGAGTCAACTTACTCACGGATCTAAAAATTCCAATGAAATTTTTGCAATAATAGAAAAGTCTATGCTAAAATTCATATGGACTCTCAAGGGACCCTGAATAGCCAAAACAATCTAGAAAATGAAGAACAAAGTTAGAGAACTCACACTTTCTGATTTCAAATCTTACTACAAAATAATCGAAACAGCACAGTACTGGCATAAATACATACAATATACTAATGAAACAGTATAGAGATCCCTGAAATAAATCTTTACATATATGGTCAAATGATTTTTGACAAGGGTGCAAAGACCATTCATTGGAGAAAGGATAAGTTTTTCAACAAATCGTGCTGGAAAACTGGATACCCACATGCAAAAGAATGAGGTTGGACCCTTACCTTACATCATATACAAAAATTAACTCAAAATGGATCAAAGATCTAAATGATAGAGTTGAAGCTATAAAATCCTTAGAAGAAAACACAGGGTAAAAGCTACATGTCATTGGGTCCAAATGCCATTGCCAATAATGCTTTCTTTAATATGACACCAAAGACATAAGCAACAACAACAACAAAATAACAAATTGGACTTCATCAAAATGTAAAAGTTTTCTGTATCATAAGGTACTATCAACAGAGTAAAACGGCAACCCACAGAATGGTTGAAAATATTTGCAAATCACATATCTGATAAGGGATTGATGTCTAGAATATATAAAGAACTCCTACAACCCAGCAATAAAAAAAAAACACAATTTAAAAGTGCACAGAGGACTTGAATAGACTTTTCTCCAAAGAAGATATAAAATGGCCAGTAAACACATGAAAAGATGCTCCACATCATTAAATATCAGGAAAATGCAAAATCAAACCAAAATGAGATACATCTTCACACCCATTAGCATAGTTACTATCACAAAATCAAAAAATAACAAGTGTTGGCAAGGATGTTGAGAAATTGCGACCTTTGTGCAATGAGGGTGAGAATATAAAACTGTGGAAAACAGTATGGCAGTTCCTTCAAAAATTAAAAATAGAATTACGATATTATCTAGCAATTACACTTATGGGTTCTGAAATAATAGAAAAAATATTTATAAATCTCTGCCTCCAGTTCCTGGCAATGAGCTGCTAAAACCTTTGTGATTTCTTAAATGATAAGAACAATAGGAGCATCTCTTATTCTAATATTTGTCTTTGACACCATCCCTTACACAGAGCCCCTAAAACCCTTGTAATTGCCTTTTTTTTTTTTTGAGGAAGATCAGCTCTGAGATAACATCCGTGCTATTCCTCCTCTTTTTGCTGAGGAAGACCGGCTCTGAGCTAACATCTATTGCCAAGCCTCTTCCATTTTTTCCCCCAAAGTCCCAGTAGATAGTTGTATGTCATAGTTGCACATCCTTCTAGTGGCTGTATGTGGGATGTGGCCTCAGCATGGCCAGACAAGCGGTGCGTCGGTGCGCGCCAAGGATCCGAACCTGGGCTGGCAGCAGCGGAGCATGCGCACTTAAGTGCTAAGCCACAGGGAAAGACCCCTTGTAATTTCCTAAGTGATAAGAACACTTGGAGAATCTTTTGTTTTATTGAGGCAACTCTGGTTAGGCTCCTGGATGGCTCCTGGATGGTCACCAGAAAGACCAAGCCCTGATTAGAAGCTTGATATTTTTAGCCCTACCCCTTATCCTCCAGAGGGGGGAGAGGGGCCAGAAACTGAGTTAGTAATTGATCATGCCTACATGAGGGAGCTTCCATAAAAATCCCAATAGAAGGAGCTTCAGAGAGCTTCCAGGTTGGCAATGATAAGGAGTGCCTGGACAGTGGTGAACCTGGAGATGGCATGAAAGCTCTGTGCCCCTTCTCACATACCTTTCCCTATGCACTGCTTCCATCAGGCTTTTCTTGAGTTATATCCTTTTATATTAAACTGGTGATCTAGTAAACGTTTCTCTGAGTTTTGTGAGCCACTCTAGCAAATTAATCAAACCCAATGAGGAGGTTGTGGGAACCTCTGGTTTATAGCCAGTCAGTCAGAAGTACAAGTAAGAGCCTGGGCTTCTAACTGGCATCTGAAGTTGAGGTGAGGTTGAGTGGGGGTGCAGTCTTATAGGACTGAGTCCTCAACCTGGGGAATCTGATGTATCTCTGGGTTGATAGCATCAAATTGAGTTGAATTATCTGACGACCAGCTGGCATTCCAAGAATTGCTTTTTGGAGGTGTGGGGAACCCTCCCACGTGTGAAAAAATGAATCTCAGAACACCATTTGTGGACATACACCCAAAAGAATTGAATGCAGAGGTATAGACATATATGTACACCCATGTTCTTAACAGCATTATTCAAAATAACCAGAAGCTGGAAGAAAGCCAGGTGTCCATCAACGGATGAATTGACAAAAAAACAGTGGTGTGTACAGACAGTGGAATACCATTCACCCTTAAAAAGGAAGAAATTCTGACACATGCTATGACATGGATGAACCTTGAGGACTTTATGCTAAGTGAAATAAAGCCATCCACAAAAGGAAAAATACTGTATGATTCCACTCATATAAGGTACTTAGAGTACTCAAATTCATAGGAATAGAAAGGAGAATGGTGGTTCCCAAGGGCAAGAGGGAGGGATAACAGGGAGTTGTTGCTTAATGGGCACAGAGTTTCAGTGAAATGTGAAAATAGTTCTGTGGATGGTTGGAGGTTATGGCTACACAATAATGTGAATGCACTGAATGTCACTGAACTGTACACTTAAAAATGGTTAAAATGGTCAGTTTTATGTTATGCATATTTTATGACCATTTAAAAAAATTAATTATTTTCAACAAATGAACAAACAGTAGCTACATGCAATAGCATGGATAAATATCCTAACCATAAGGCTGCATAAAAGAAATTATATTCAAAAGGCTATACATTTTTTAATTCCATTTATATAAAATACAAAAAAGAAACAAAACCGAGGTCTTGCTTCCAGGAATGGTGGAGTAGCTTGTTGAACTAATGTTCTAACAGATAACAATGATAAAATCTGCATAAAGTATTATATATATTTATATAGAATCATGTATTTATATGTAGTACACATACAATAAATGTGTATATGTGTGTATGTATAAATCTCTTACAAAAGCAACCAGAACTGTGAGGGAGTCTTCCCTTAAATGATGGGAATTGCACCAGGAGATATTTGCAAGCTTGATTCTTTTGCCTCAAAGCATTCCAAAATCTGTACATGGCCCACATAAGGGAAAAACTACCGTCTTACTTGTAATGTTAGAGGATATATTTTGGGACTGACAGAGTAGCTGGAAAGTTAGGGGAGAAAATCTGGAATGGAGGGAGACACAAAGAGGAAAATCTCAAAATATATATGTAAGTCTCCCTCACACACACACCCAATGGGCAGATCTTTGAACAACACACATGCAGGGTAGGCCCCAGAGAGCCTAGTGTAAAAACAGCAATTGGTAGATGAAAGAACTGATCGAGGATTTCAGCTATGCCCACTGTAAAGGAGAGAAGATTGAAGTTTCAGTCTAGTCATGTTAACTCCCTGTTAGAAAAATAACAGCACTCTTCAAAGTAATACAATAGAATCCAGAGTCTCTATAACTATCATTCATGGTTTCCAGTAGACAGTTTAAAAAATCATGAAATTTGAAGAGATAGGAAAATGTAATCCATGTATGACCAAAAGCCGGCAGTAGAAACTCTCCCCAAGGTGTTGCAATTAGCAGACAAGGATAAGAAAATAGCTATTATAAAGATGATCATGGTGGTAAAGAAAAATATTCTCATAATGAATGAACAGATGTGGAAACTCAGCAGAGAAGTGGAAATTACAAAAAAGAACCAAATAGGAAGATGAAATAAAAAAAATACTTTTGAGTTTACATGTACATTAGAGACAGTAGAAGAAACATGAAGAGAGAGCAATATAAATTTTCCAGTCTGAACAAAAGAATGTAAAAATTTTGAAGAAAAATGAAGAGAACCTTACCTGTGAGATGATTGAGTTTCCAGCAGAGAGGAGAGAGACAGAAAAATTAAATGAGGCAGAAAGGCAAATCAATAAGTAATAGCATAAAATTTCCAAAATTTGGTTGAAAATCTAAAATTTTAGATCCAAGAAAGTCAGGAAACCCACAAAATAAAATACAAATTAAACCACCCCTGAGCACATGATAGTCAAGCTGCTAAAATCCAAAGATAAAACAAAAATCTTGAAAGCAGTCAGGGAAATCCATATATACAGGGGAAGACTACATACAGGGAGAAATAATGTGAATGATGGATGATATATTATCAAAAACAAAAGAGACAACTCAACAACAAAACTACATCTTTCAAGTGCAGAAAGAAAACCCAAAAGTCAACACAGGATTCTATATTTAGCAGATCTCACTTTCAAAGAGGAGGCAGAAGCCACAATAGTATTCCACACACCTAGTAGATGGCTAAAATAAAAAATAAAATTGTAAATACCAAGTGCTGGTGAGGACAAGGAGCAACTAGAACTGGGAATGCAACATGATAGTTGCATTAGGAAAACGGTTTAATAGGTTCTTGTAAAGTTAAACATACACTTATTATATGACTCAGATATCCCACTCCTAGGGATTTGCTGAAGAAAATTGAAAACTAATGTTTAAACAAAAATCTTTGTGTGAATCTTCATAGCCATTTTATTCACAATTGCCACAAGCTAGAAATAAACTAAATGTCCTTCATCAGGTGAATGGGGAAAGAAACTGTGGTGAATTGGGACATTAGAATATTACTTGGCAATAAAAAGGATAAACTCTTGATTTACACAACAACATGGATGAATCTTGGCTGCATTTCTCTAAGTGAAGGAAGCCCAATTCAAAAGGCTATGCAGTATATGATTTCATTTATATGACGTTCTAGAAAAGTCAGAATTACAGAGACGGAAAATGATCAGTGGTTGCCAAGGGATGGAATGGGGGAAGGGGTTGACTACAAACGGACAGTATGAGAGAATTTTGGGGGGTGAAAAAAACAGCTCTGTATGGTACTGTGGAGGTGGATACACGACCATAAAGTTGTCAAAACCCATAGAAGTGTACACCACAAAGAGTGAATTTTACTCTGCACATTTTAAAAATCAATCGGGATGCTGGGGAACACATATGGAATGCAGTGACAAATGAATCTCACTGTAATACAAGCATGTGACATAACCACACAGAAGGCGTGGGGATGAAAGGTCCTGACCTAAGTTACTTTGGAAAACAGTATGCTGATGGGATACTGTAAAACAAAAGTACTGGACACACTGTAATCTAGGTGGTAAATTTTTTTCATAAAGGTATGGGTTAGCAATTCTGAAACTAGTTGACACATTAGTAAATATATTGTAGCTAACTGGAGTTAAGTTTCTCACTGTTGGTGAAAGAAGTTAAAAATAAACAAAAGGAGAATGCTAGAATAAACTCTGTGGTGCTGGATAGGAGTTGGAAGTATCAGTATGAAACCATGTCTCTTCTAATATATCTATCCAGATAGATGGATAGATTGATAGGTTGGTAGATTGATAGATAGATGTGTATACCTGAGTTTATATTCATACATACATTTCCAAACTCTGCTGAGAGGGTCTAGAAGCAGTGACACCCTAGTATCAATGAGCACACATAGCTCCCAGATCTTGGTTTCTAAATATCATTCTCCAATAAAAAGAACCAGGTTTTCTTGGAGAAATGGCTAATTCCAGGGCTGGACATGGAAAATAAAAGATGAGCCTGGATCATCTTGTAGTGCCAGAAAGTAGGAAAGTGATTTAAATAAAACACAGAAAATGATGAGGTGTGTCAAAAGGAATCAATCTGAAAGACTTCCCAATGGCTCAAGCTGGAAAACTGTGAGCAACATAATAAATAATGGTAGCATTGGATCATTACACAGAGAATCAAATAAATATCCATGAGTCTATACTGACATAAAATAGATTAAATAAGAAAGGAAGAAAGAAAGAGGAGTAAAAAAGAAAGAGAGAAAGAAAGGAAGAAGGAAGAGAGAGGGAGGGAGGGAAACTTCCTCCCAGAATTCCAAATAATAAACGCGGCTGGATAGCATGAAATAGAAAATTGCCACTAGAACACCACAGTAATAATTATTGTGGGTAAGGCTGACTGATGAATGCAAAAACTGTAGGTGAAACTTAAAGAAGAAACAGTACATTTGCAGAGCCTCAAATCATCTGCCTCCAAATACTTTACTTTTTTCTGTTAATTTATTTAAAAGACCTATGACTATTTAAAACAAAAATTATAACATTGTATTGTGGGATTTATAACATGGGAAGATGTAAAATTTATGACAACAATAGCACAAAGGACAGACAGAGGTAAATTGACCCGTTCTGTAGCAAGTCTTCCATATTTTACATTGATTAAACTGGTGCATTATTAAGTCTAGGTAGGCTGTGATCTGTTAAAGATGCATATTGTAATCTGGACCAACCACTAAAAAATGCAAAGGTGTGCCTCTTAAATGCTAATAAAGGAATTAAATAGCATACAAAAAGGATTTGTACAAGAATGTTCACAGGAGATGACCTGCACATCCCGAGGAGGAAGATGAGTGCACTGCGGGGCATCCACAGAGCAGAACGCCCACAACCGTGCCGAGGAACAAATGCTGACACACACATGCTGGGTGAGTCTCATCAACCTCGTACCAAGGGAGGCAAGCTGAACAGAAAACAATACACGTGGGATGATTTCAGCCAAGATGAACCTAAGGTGAAAAAACCAGAACAGGAGTTGCCTCGGGGGAAGGAAAAATTTCCTAGGAAGGAACAGGAAGTGGTTCTCTGGGGGTGATGGAAATATCCTATTCTTAAAGGGGTGAAGGTTATATGGGCATGTTTATTTGCCAAAAATGTACGGTTGAGATTTGTGCCTTTCAGTGTGTGTACCTCTTACCCCACCGCCACACCCAAAGGACTAAAAGAATAATAAAATGAGGTGGAATGGGATGGTGTGTGGATGAAACAAAAATGGCAAACGATTAGTAGTTGTTGAAGCTGGGTGATGGGCCTTCTTGTGTTATTTTGTTTATTTTGTATATTGTTTAAATTGTTCTGCAATAAAACACTTATATAAGAAGACAAACTTGATAAACAGTGTTCGCTGGTAAGATGTCAGTTACCTTTGGGGAGGAAGGGGGGAGAAAGGGATTGTTGAGGCCTGAGTGAAGCTGGTGCTAGTTCTTGGTCACACAAGTGTGTTCACATTGTAATAATTTTTTGAGGTTTATATGGATGACTTCTGCATATATTTCTGTACGCGTTATACATCAATAAATATTTTAAATCCTGCATATTTGTGCAAAGGTACTAACTCAATATCTCAGAATAACAGCAATGTTTTGTTTGAAAGTGGAACACGTTCACTCATGACATCATCAGATGGATTTTAATACTCCCAATTATCTATTAATGCCCTCACCTTTGCGTGACCTGCCTGGGTTGTTCCATTTATGCCTCAATTTGGCAAGTGGAATGGCTTTGAGTTTTTATGATGAGTATGGGCCCTTCTGGTGGGTGGGTTCCAAGGGGAGGCTCTCTGCAGCGACCCTGACACGGGGTCCTGAGGGAGGATCATGGCAGGCTGGAGGAATGGAGGGGATGGTAGGACAGGGGGCCTTAAAAGGCAAAATCCAGGATCCCATGCACCCAGTATTTCCATTTTAGATATTGAATTTACGTTTCAAATACTAGCCAGGGAGCTTCCACCAGGGCTGCAAGCATCCTCAGCAACAACCAGGCAGGTGAGCCCCACTCCAACCTGAGTACTGGCCTCAAAGGATGCAGCCCAACCACACTGCACATACTCTGGGGGATGCGCAGGGCATGGACAGTTGGCGTGGTATAGAGAAGAGGCGGGGTAGAAGGTGGGGTGTAGAAGCAGAGGGGCGTGGGCCATGGGTGGAGGGACAGTAGGGAGTTGGGTCCCCTAGCTGTGCATGCTGGGAGCATTTGTCTCTTAACCATTCCTGGCTGGGAACTTGCAGGACTGCAGGACTACAACTCCCAGGATGCTCGGGGCACGGGGTGGTGCCTAGCCCTGGGAGGAGGAGCAGGGCGGTGAAGGCTCTGCCGAGGGCCAAACCGCCATTGACTCAGGACTCTGGTCCTGCACCCGCTCCACGTGGACTGAGTCGCAGAGGGATGTGACGGGACTAGAGGTACCAGGGAGTTAGGAGGGTGTGGCGGCTTCATGGGCAGCCGAGGGCCTGCAGCGTACAACTGCTTTTGTCCAAAACTGAAGCCAGACTCTGGCCTCTTCCCCACCGCCTCCCTCCGTTGCTTGATTCCTCCTCCCACCTGCATGCCTGTGGGTCACTCCACAGCCTCCTACCTAGTCCAGGGCCAGGTGCTTCTCCAAACTGCTTATGGGAACTGGTTTGACATCCCAGAAACTTTCCACTTTGCCTGCTGCCCTCTGCCTTCTCCAGCAAAAGTGCCATCATTTCATCAGCTTTTGGGAGACATTCGCCCTTGTGGCCCCTCTTGGAAGCACAACTTAAGAGCTTTGCAGGGTGGTAACATTGGTTGTTGCTTGCCTTTTTCGCAGATGTGGAAGTTGAGGCATCTATGAGGCTAATCAGTGGTTTCCCCAGGATCCGCTAAAAGCAGAGGAGAAGAACCCAATTCCCAGGCAAGTATCTAGTAGGCCATTTTCACTAACCCATTCCAGTGCAGAGGCCTCTGAAACAGCATCCTTAAGATGAGAATAGCTTAAGCATTTTGCCCTTTAGATTGATAGCCTAATGTCAGCTCAGGCCTGAGTGGCCAGTCTCTTAGGGACCTGGGTGGGGACTCTGATCCCTCAGGAAGAGATCGGTGGTCCAGCTTTGGGAGAGGCATGTTCATGGTAGACAGCACTTGGGCAGCATTTGAAACCCGTCAGCTTTAACATCTCTGCTTTGGATTCCGGCAAGGTTCCTGGATAAACACGCCTAGGGATAGTCAGATGTACCGTATTCTTTAAAAATTGATTAGAGTAGTGAAAAGAACAGAACATAAAGTATCCTGCTTATTTGCAAAAGATAAGATGCAAGCAAGACCTTCCTCTTAATTTTTTTCTGCTCATTCTCTTGGCTGCACTGTAAGCTTGAATGCACAAACAAAAAACTTGAATTGCCATATTCTCTTTTCCTGAGATTGGTAAATTAACTTAAAAGTCTTATTGAAACCTGTGGAGGAATGATTAGCAGCTCTCATGATTCTTATGTCATCCTTAAAAATCTGGTCGTTGATCTAAATGAAAAAAAGTCCTTGTTTATATTACACATCCCAATAGGTTACATTTCTGATACCTGAATGTGGGATATTATCAAACAACTGGAAAATCTGGTCATGGAAACTGGACCCTGTCATTTTGTCAAGAATTTGCCTCTTTATTAATTAATGACACATGAACTCTTTAACATTTTTATAAAGAGTGAATGAGAAACTCTGTAGTGTCTCTGAATGTGGCTTGACGGGGAAGTCTTGCTAGACCACATCCTCAGGTACTTCTCTCGTGTTCAATAGGCTCAGGTGATAGTTGGGGTGGTCAGGTCCAGCGCCAATCCCCCAGCCCCCAGTGTTCCATCCTACTCTGGCCTGTGACCTCTTCAGGGGGTTCTGATGACACTCGTCCACAAGTGTTGGAAGGAGACATTGTAACATGAGGATATTCCTCATCTTGAAACAAGAATTAATGGAGAGGAAAGTCTAGGGGTCTTTGTGCTCCGATGCACTGCTGTTGGGGTGTGGCTGCAGTGACCACTGTGCTCCCAGCAGTCCCCACAATGGCTGTCTCAGACATTTGATCTCCTGGCGCAACCACAGCAGCTGTTGAGAGAGCTGGGCGGTAGTCGTTGTTTAGTGTCTTCCATCAGATTTTGTGGCTCTGACCCTCCTCTGCTCACCCCCTTCTCATTCCTAACTGCTGCGTTGATTGCTTTGTAGTTTTTTGCTAGGAGCCACTGTGTGTAACTGGATTTCACAGTGTCTTTAGGGACCCACCCTCCCTACACGAGTCACTGTACAACAGCCACTTATCCTGTTGTAACCCATGTTCGTCCTCGCCAGTGGAGCTGTGAAGAACCCTGCTTACTCGGAGCTTCTCTCATTCTCATGCTGCTGGGGCTGCTTACGAAGCTGGGCATCTTGTCTTTGGTCTCATCAACATTATTCTTTTCATCGATTATTCTTAAATCAGATATGACTTTGTTAATAACGTGGACACTTGCTGTCACAGACACTTTTATGTAATTTCCCCAACAGCTCTGTGAAGTAGGCCTGTGATCCCCATTTTACAGGGGGGACACTGAGGCTCAGAGAGGTCGAGTAGCTTCCTTCACACAGTTTCTTGGTGCATTTTGAGTCTCCACCTGGGACTACGCCTCTCAGGTGTGTGCACTTAGCTGGTGTTCCACTTTGTCCCTCTCTGCCAGCCTCCCCAAAGGCACATGCCCCATCCTGAGTCCATTGTCTGCTTGATGGTAGTCACCCTGCACAAACAGGCCCTGGGCGGGGAGTGGACTAGCATGGCGTGTTCGTCCGTCCTACCCTGGGCAGATTCTAGGTTTATTGTGAGAGCTGGAGCAGTGGAAGATACTGACCATCACACACTTGGAAGTTTTGTCATGTAGAAATATTCCACTGACTTTTTGCAGGTGTTATGTCTTCTTTGTCTTCATTGTTCCTCTGGGCTTTCTCCTACAGTCCGTGCTGTGCAGTAACATATAGTACAGAGACTGGTGAACATAATACTGTTGGCCTGCACCAAACGGTCACATCACTCATTTTTCTAATTATGAAAGAAATACATACTGTAAAAAAAAGTCAAATTACACAGATCTATGTAGAGTAAAGTGAAACTTTCCCCTTCCATCCCCTTCCCTACAAACTCACTCCTCTACTCGGAAGGAACTATTAAGAGGTTGCAGCTTATTCTTCTGGACATTTTCTATGAATTTATAAATACACATAAAGTTTTTTTAACATAAATTACATAACTACATCGTTTTGCAATTTGCTGTTTCCCAAACCATATATCATAGACGTCTCTCCTTATCAGTGTACGTCACTCTAACTTAGCTCTTAAGAAGTTTTAAAGCTACTCCAAAGAACAGGATACCATGATCTGATTATTTCTTCTTTGATAGAGATGGGGTTATTTCCAGTTTCACTATTATACATAATGCGGCAGTAAGATCCTCGTATGGAATTTATTACACTGCTATTCAACTGCTCGATTTGCTTTGTTTCATTTTAGTCAGAGACTATGATATATTTTTAACAATTTTATGGGAATTATTTTATAGGGAAATTAATTTTATCTCTGAATCAAGACATTTATGGGGAAACTGGATTTCAAGGTCACCCATCTCAGTAATCTGGAGAAAAATCATGAAACTTCAAGGTATTATGCTTGCTCCATCACATTCTAACAATTCATGTTAACAATTTAAAGTTGAAAGTTTTAATAGCCTCTACTCTCTTTGTTCAGAAGAAGGATGACTTTTTCTTGTCTTGAAAACTTCTGACTCCAGGGGCTCTCAGTTGGGCTTCAGAGAGGATAAGATATTGGTGTTGTATCTGTTTCTCTTCAACTGTAGGCTGCATCTTCTAAAGATCATAGAATTGAACATGGTCCAACCGATATATGTGATTTGGGTGAAAAATTCAAAGTAATGAACCCAAGATAGGAATCTATAAGTTTGGTTCTTAACAAAGAATTTCCTTTGATATCTTCAAGTCTCTGTGATTACTAGTAAAAACCACCTGTGGATGAAGAGACGTGGTTCTGCTGGCAATGTCTGGCTTGAACATCTATAGTTAAAGCTGCCACATCCGTAGGTAGATTAGACTTGACCTCTCTACGACCTCTGCCCTTGGTCTTTGACCTGGGAAAAATAAGAATTTAAAAAAGCTGTTGTTGGGGTGGCCCCGTGGCTTATCGGTTAAGTGCGTTCGCTCTGCTGCTGGCGGCCCAGGTTCGGATCCCGGGCGCGCACCGACGCACCGCTTCTCTGGCCATGCTGAGGCCGTGTCGCACATACAGCAACTAGAAGGATGTGCAGCTATGACATACAACAATCTACTGGGGCTTTGGGGGTAAAAATAAATAAATGAAATTATTAAAAAATAAAACAAACAAACAAACAAAAAGCTGTTGTTACTAGCACTGAATGCTAGAAATGTCCATTAAAGATTGAGTTTGATTTGGTAAACCAAGGGAGTATAAGCAGAACAAAGTCTTTAACATCTATAAAATTTCAAAAAATTCTAATTTTTCAAATATAACTCTATTTTTGCCACATGCAAACTATATTAATGAAATATCCCTCTGTCCATTTCTTAAGTTGTTTCCATTGATTTGATGGATTTTTCCTCTAATCTGGATTCCAAGTGTGAAAGAACATCTTGGTCCTTCAAAGAAAAGAAGACATTGAAATTTAATTTTCTTTTAGCTCGGCATCCTACAGGTTTGAGGAACAAATTATCATGTAATAATACAATGATTTTGAAATCTAATTGTTCATTAGAGGGGTGTAAGGGATGATTGAATGATGGTTCATCCCCATGGTCAGGGATATTATACACATGGACGTGTAAACACGATTCAGGAAGCTGCTTCATCCCCGTGACATCCCTGAGAACCACAGTGCAGGAGGATCTAGGGGCACAGCCATCTTCCTCGATCTCCTGGGTTACATGTAGATCCAGAGGTCTTGAGAGTGGCTTCAGAGCAGGTAACTTTTATCTATTTTTCCCCTTCCTTCTCTCCAGCTTATCTCAAACAGTCCTGACTATCATGTTTTAAAGTAAGACCAATTATAGTTATTTACATGAGCTTCTTGTACATTATTTTAGAGTGATAATCAGGCATACAATTAAATATCATTTAATCCATCTAATTAAATTTATTGTACCTTTTAATGGATTAGAACACTAAAGTTAGTTCAGAGTTTGATATTCACCAAGTGTGTTAATCTGCTTAGAACTGCCATGTGCCTCACTCCTCTTATTAGTGTATCTTTGGCCCATCACAAGATTTTAATGAATAAAATCATCATAAATTAAGATAATGTACTGTCTTTTTGATGACCGGGAGGAACATGGGTCCATTTTGGGAATATGCCCCTCTGTCTTTGCTCCCCATGGGAAGTTTCTGGTCACTAGGTCTCCAGTGGCTTGCACAAGCCCTAGGTCTGTAGTAGCTTGGTGCCTCTCCTTCTACTTGAGGTAGAAATAAAAGAGGTCAGAGAGACTTATTAAAGTTTTGGTTGCGTGAAGTCTTCTATGAAGACCATCCATGCATATTGTTCTGGATAGCTCTCTGTTCCTAAGACTACTAGTTATTTTAAGGGCTTGTCAGGAACTGTGAAAGATCTGATGTTTTACCTTACCTGCAAACCAATAAGTTAGCCTACCATGGTCTTACAGATGCTGGCAAAAGTCACAAGACCCATGCGTCAGAGACAAAGGACTTAATGACACAGCAATAGCAGTGGTCAGAGTATCAGCATTTGCAGCGGTTCACGAAACCCCACTTCCTACAGGGTGATACACAGTGGACCAGGTGACATGCAGAGGGTTGCAAGAACTCAGAGCTTAAGGAACTCAAATCTTTGATAACAGGCAGGAAGTCTACTGACCTTTGCCCGGGGAGGGGTGTTATTTTTATTATACTGGGCAGTAAGAAATAATGGCCTCAGAGGAGGCCAATATTTCTATCTTCCAAGGCTGACAGCTCCTTACACACATCCTTGACAAGATAGCCTGGTTTTACTGGCTTTCAAAGATAAGCTTGAATGAGACTTGATCATCATTCAGTTCTTCTGTTTCCTTTATTGAGGTTGTGCAAATATGCTCTTTTCTCTCTAAAGTTCACTAACTTTATTCACATATAAGGAATGCTTTTGGTTTTATTAAGTTGAAATTTTCTTATTAGAGAAAATGATGAAACTATTATGGGTTGGATGTGAAAGTATGTTTTTCCAGGAAAAATGTGAAAGAAGATCGGTACTCACAGAACTTTGCCACAAGGAGCTGATAGCAACTTAAATGATTTTAATTTGAATACTGTTTTGTACAACTTTTTTCCATCTTACTTCATCCTCTCTGCTTCCTGTAATTCCCATATGGGAATGGGGCAGTTTCAGAGATTAACTGAACTCATTTACAATATTCAAATGGTTTTGTCTGTTGTGGTTTTTTTATTGAGATAAAGTTGACATACAACATTAAATTAATTTCAGCGGTACAACATGATGATTCAATGTTTGTATATATGTTGAAATGATCACCACAATAAGTCCAGTTAACATCCGTCCCCATATAGAGTTATAAATATTTTCTTTTGTGATGGGGACATGGCATATTTCAAGGTGCAGAAGAATCAACGATGATGTCATACTTTTCCATATACAGCTTGATGAATTTGGACATATGTATACACCCTTGAGACTGTCACCACCATCAAGGCCACAGACATATCCATCACCTCCCAAAGTTTTCTCTCACCTCCTTTATTGCTATTATTCTCTGGTAAGAACTCTTAATATCTACTCTGATAGCAAATGTAATGTATGCAATACAGTCTTGTTAGCTGTAGGCACTCTGCCGTATCCTAGATCTCCAGAACTTATTTATCTTGATAACTGAAACTTTGTATCTTTGAACATCAACTCCCCATTTCTCCATCCCCCAAGCCCCTGGCAACCACCATTCTAACCTCTGTTTGTTTGAGTTAGACTATTTTAGATTCCACAAATAAGTGAATATTTGTCTTTCTCTGTCTGCCTTATTTCACTTAGCACAATGTTTTCTAGGTGCATTGATGTTGTCAAAAATAGCAGCAATTCCTTCTTTTTTCAAGGTTGATGAATATTCCATTTCTAAAGGTTTTTATTTATTTATTTTTCCCCCCAAAGCCCCAGTAGATAGTTGTATGTTATAGCTGCACATACTTCTAGTTGCTGTATGTGGGATGTGGCCTCAGCATGGCCGGAGAAGCAGTACGTCCGGGCGCTCCCGGGATCAGAACCTGGGCCGCCAGCAGCGGAGCGTGCACACTTAACGGCTGAGCCACGGGGTCGGCCCTGAATATTCCATTTCTTTATCCATTCCTCCATCAGTGACGTTTAGGTTACTTCCATATCTTGGTTATTGTGAATTAGCTGCAATGAATATTAGAGGGCAAGTATCTCTTTGAGATCCTGACTTCAATTCCTGTGGGTGTATACCAGAAGTGGGATTGCTGGATCATATGCTAGTTTTCATTTTTGGAGGAACCTCCATACTGTTTTCCATAATGGCTGTACTAGTTTACATTCACACAAGGGTTCCTTTTCTCCACATCCTCACCAACATTTACCATCTTTAGTATTTTTTGATAATCGCCATCTTAACTGGTGTGAAGTGATAGGTCATTGTGGTTTTGATTTGTATTCCCTGATTAGTGATGCCGAACACCTTTCATACACCTATTTGCCACCTGTATGTCTTCACAGGAAAAAGTTTACTCTGGTCCCTTGCCCATTTTTAAATTGATTTGTCTTTTTGTTTTTGAGCCAACACAAAAAAAGAACAAAATTTCCAGGCATTATGGGTGCTTCCCAGTTAATGCAGATGGCTTTGTATTTACAGTGGTACCAAAAGACCATGTTTCGTGTTTTTTCCTCAGCTTGTTATAAGACCAGCAGTAGTTGCGGCATGGCAGATAATCGGGATCACCTGGGTTTGGAGGTTTACAAAATAAATGAGTGGTATGGAATTTTTTATTATTCCAAGGAAATTATTGTGATCATAATCCATGGAATCCAGGATTGATAAGTGTAGGAGGAGATTAAGGTGAGGATTGGTGATCTGGCATTTCTACTGATCTTGATGGACAGGTATCTACTGAATGAGTGTTTGAATAAAAATATTAGAGACCAGGAATTTGTGGTGGGTGAATATGTCTTCTGAATTATTTACTTTTGAAAATAACCATTTGGATTATGTGAACGTCTGGGATATGGGAGTAAGTCACTAAAAAGGGGTGGTTGATAATATCACTATTGATTTAACTTCTATGAACACCAAGTGATCAATCGATTAAGCAAATGAGTAGTCAGAAAACACAGAAATCGTAGGATTTGGGATTTAGTAAAGAAGTGGGGACTGAGTCTCCTGAAAGAGAGTGCCAGGATTTGTGAGGTTGAGAGTGACAAGGACAAGAAGAGAATAGAAACACACTCAAACAAGGAGGGCGTGTTAACAGGATGGAGGGGCGGAAATGATCTGGAGGAGCCTTGAGTTTTGACCTTGAGCTTTCTGTTCTTGATGCAAATCTGCCTGATGACATCCCGGGACACAGGTCAGATCTAGCCCCAGTGGGTAGGGGGAGGGTGGAAGTACAAAACAGCCAGGATAATTGTCCTAAAAAGGTAAGCTTCCTTTATCATTTGACCCAATTTCATGATTTGTTTTTATAGGGTAAGAGGAAAAGAAGGATGATAGGCATGTCTTCATAGAGGAAGCAGTGTAACTGTGGGAACCAGTCCAAACCAAACCCTGGTTTAACCATCTCCATTCTTTTGAGGATGTCCAGTGACATATTCAAGAGGCCAGTTACTAGAATCCCATCCCATCCTGGCAATGAATGGTCTCTGAGAAGACAACTTGGACCAGCCCCACCAGATCTGCTGGCCCAAGAGACAGCAAGGACTCCAGGCCTGCAGCAGTGCAGGATGACTCGTAAGTCCTTTCAATCTTGTGAAAACGTTGCAAAAACATGCACCTAGTCACACAGGTGAATCCCTGCCAGGTGTGCTCGCAGGTGGTCTGCATTCCAGGTCCCATTCCCACTCCTGCTGGTCTTCAGATTTGGCAGAGATGATTCCAGGAACTGATCTGTGCATTCCACAGCTCCACTGTGGAGGTATCAGGAAGGAGGAAAGCGCAGTGAAGAGCACAGGAGGGAGACTGGTGATAGCAATGATGGCGGACAGACTTGCTAGTGAGGCAGAGAAAGTGAGGGGCCAAGAATCCGTCCTGACAGCAGATGAAATGGAGCACGCACTTCAATGAGGTCTCTTGGCAGCGTCCCTAATGTTTCCTTGCTTTGAGCTCTTGAAATTTTAAAATATACCAATACTTTTCTTTTATTAAACTCTGCTTCGAGACATAGAAAATATAGACAACAGTTTCTTTCTGAGGTGAGATGTTGAGTTTCAGGTGAGGAGAGAAAGATCTTCCTTTTTCATGCTGTTCTCTCCTTTTCCTTTACTATGTACATTATTTATTTATACTTTAAAGTCAGCAGCGAGTTATCAATGTCACGGGATGATTCAGTTTTTCCCCTCACAGTCACAGTAAAACCTACTAAAAGTGGATTCTTTTTTTTTTTTTAATTTTTTTGTTTATTGCAGTATCATTGTATAAATTTCAGGTGTACATCATTATACTTCTATTTCTGCATAGATTACATAATGTTCACCACCCAAATACCAATTACAACCCATCACCACACACATGTGCCGAACCATCACCCTCGTCCTCCTCCCTCACCCCCTCAGCAACCACCAATCTGATCTCCGTCTCTGTATGTTTGCTTATTGTTGTTACTATCTATTACTTAATGAAGGAAATCATACAGTATTTGACCTTCTCCCTCTGACTTATTTCACTTTACATAATACCCTCAATGTCCATCCATGTTGTCACAAATGGCTGGATTTCATCGTTTCTTATGGCTGAGTAGTATTCCATTGTGTATATATACCACATCTTCTTTATCCATTCGTCCCTTGATGGGCACTTAAGTTGCTTCCAAGTCTTGGCTATTGTGAATAACGCTGCAATGAACACAGGGGTGCATGTATCTTTACGCATTGGTGTTTTCAAGTTCTTTGGATAAATACCCAGCAGTGGAATAGCTGGATCATATGGTAGTTCTATCCTTGATTTTTTGAGGAATGTCCATACTGTTTTCCATAGTGGCTGCACCAGTTTGCACTCCCACGAGCAGTGTATGAGAGTTCCCTTCTCTCCACATCCTTTACAACACATGTTTCTTGTCTTCTTAATTATAGCCATTCTGACGGGCATGAGGTGTTCTCTCATTGTAGTTTTGATTTGCATTTCCCTGATAGTTATTGATTTTGAACATCTTTTCATGTGTCTGTTGGCCATCTGTATATCTTCTTTGGAGAAATGTCTGTTTAGGTCTTTTGCCCATTTATTAATTGGGTTGGTAGTTTTTTGTTGTTGAGATGCATGAGTTCTTTATATATTTTGGAGATTAAGCCCTTATCAGATGTATGGTTTGCAAATATAAAGTAGATTATTCTTTTTGTATAATGTTCCAATAGATTCCAAAATATTATTTCAAAAGCACTTTTGTGTCTATGTTCTCAAATTAGATATTTACTTCTAGGTCTCCATTTTTATGTTCCTTTCTGCATGCTAATTCATAGTTGCATCTAAGGAAATACCAGATTTCCCTCAGTTTTTTAGATCCATGTGTTGGAAATGTGATTCATGAAGATGGACATGGCAGTTGGGGGATCGTGCTATTATCAAAAGAGATCTTTTCAGCATCAGGAATCTGACTAGAACCCACTGCTTGTTGGGATTTAATAGTCTACTTGAGGCATCAAGCTTTCACTGTTGGCACTTCTCTTTCTCTTTGGAGGGAAAGTACGGCCTTCCCAGTCTTTCCATTACCAAATCACTTTCCTGGGTGGCTGTGCCATGTCAGGAAGGGCTTGGGATGCCGGGAACCAGGATTCATCCTCAGCTTCTGGCTGTCCTGACAAGGTTTCCTTGGCAGAGTGCAGCCTGTGTGTCTGGGTGACACTTGCACCCATCAGAAAGGAGGGGATAACTCACAAGTGTCAAGCGATTCATCTGGCCCTTGTCTTACAGGGTGTTCCCAAGGGATGAGGTTCAAAATGCCACTTGGTAACCCTTTGAAACCTCCTAGTCATGGGGTGGGTTTTCAGTGCGAGCTCAGAGCAATGTCTGTTCACTACCAGATGGCAAGCATTTCAGTATTTTAATTGGTAAGGCTGTACTCATGCATGTCCATGGATCATCACTTCCGTGGCATTCCCTACTGTAGCCCCCCACACCCCTGTCATGCCTCATCTTTCAAAGCTCCAAACAGGGTTCACACTCCAGCAAGTGGTGGTAATGTAACCACAGCACAGGACTGGGGGAAAAAAACACAACCACCCAGGGGAGAGACACTTTAAGGGTTCGGGCCCAATTGCCCCATTTGGACGAGTTGGTAATATTAACGCTTAGTGTGTAAACTGGAGGATTGTCCAAGATCATGGACCTCAGAATGACACGGGCTCAGAAGTCACCTTGGACAGCAAGGGACAGTGTGGGGTCACTCACTGGCCAGGATTATGGTCCCTTATACTGGCAAAGTAGAGCTCATCCGGGGTCCATCAGACCAAGCCAAGGAGGAGGCTGGGGGCCTTCTAGGGAATTTCTGCCCTAAAGAGAATTGCTTAAGGAAGGCAGGGGTGCTGAAAATCCTAGTCCACAGGGAGCAGTCATGTTTATGGAACGAGGCCCAGCAGTAGCCTTAAAAGCTGCGTCACAAATCTTTCCTCATGGATACAAAACAAGCAGGAAAAGGAATTCAGAGTCCTGGACAAGGCTCCCAGGAGGATTCAAAGCTAGGTCAGGGGTGAACACGGAGCCCCTAGAGGGGCCTCAGGAGGGAGGTCCTTCCTGCTTTGAGTCCATTTGCAAGTGAGCATCCTCGGGCCTTGTCCTCTCCACGTGCACGTTTTGATCTTTTTACATTGTTTTCTCCACTTAGAGCTGATGCAATTCCAGAGATTGAACTAGAAAACTACAAGTTCCTAAAATTCTCTCAAAAGAAATCTCAACAAGAGAAGCAGAAAACGTTCTCTCTTCCTCCAGAATGTAGAAAGGCAGCCCCTGCCTGTGGCACGAATTGGTCCTGGGTAGTGCTGTTTTAAAAACACTCACATTTCAGTGGTTGTTGCTTTGCCTGTGAAAGTACCTTCAACCTTTAAATCCCAAGAGAACGACGGGGGCGACGCGTCTGCTCCTGGAGGAGCTGAATAATACTGAAATGAAATGGTCTTCGGAATTAGGGGGACTTGAGAGTGTCCCCACTAGCCAGGGAAGGGGCTGGCCGTTCTCCCTTCTCCCACATACAATAAGCTGACGACCCAGAAGAGTTTTTGATTCAAGGAGAAATATGAGACACTGTGTCTCACTTACATGCCTACAAAAAGCGACAAAACCACACCACAACTCCCAGGCTGTAAAGGGCACAGGACTTTAATATAATATTCAAATATGGCATTTATTATTGACAACAAATAACTACTGTCCCTCCCCAATGGGTGAATAGGTGCTGGGGTAGAGATGTCAGGGAGCTGGGGTGGGGTCGTTCCTTCTCTCTTGGGCTTCAGGGGACCCCAGGGATCAGCTTACAATTCTCCCCTTCCCTTCAGGTGGGAGGAGATGGCCCAGTGCCTTGCAAGCATCCCAGCTGTGTCCCCACTGCTGAGGATGGTGCTGTGATCAGCCACTGGTACGGGGCTCGGTGTTGGGGCCTGGGGGTTGAGTAGAAGAGTTGGGTTATCTTTGGGGGTCTCCCTCAGAATCATGGCCCCCCACCCTGTCCCCACTGCCCTGGGTATTCCAGACCCTGTGCTCAGTGCTGTCAGCCACCAATACCCCATTTGTCCCTGCCACGTGAGCGATCATTTAGTATCACCTACTTCACAGAGGAGGAAACGGAGTCTCAGGAAGCTGAAGAGAGTCACCCCAGTCACAGGACAGCTCAGTAGTGGAGTTGGGATCCCAGTGCCAGCTGTCCGACTCCCCAAGGGCACGCTTAGCCCGAAGCTTTACTGAACACCTATGAGTCAGTCACCCCGGCCCAGACACTCACTCACACCTGAACTTGATGATGGCGGGTTCTTCTAGGCCTTGAGTATTCTGCAGTCCATATGGGTCTAGGGCTCTGGCTGGCAGGACAGGCTGTAGCTCCAGGAGAGAGAGGGACTTGTGAGCCTACCAGGACCTACACCTCAGGTGTCCTCCGACTGCCTGCCCAGCAGCTGGAGTCTGAGTGTCCCAGATGTGGCCACACGATAAAGCCTGGGGCTGAGTGGGGGTCCATGGAGACAGGTTTTCTGGACTGGTCAACAGCGAGAGTCCACCCCTGCCCTCACCCAAGTCCTGCCCGGCCTCACCTGTCATTCTCATTGAGCAGCTCCATGTCCTGGAACCAGGCCCCATATCGCTCCTCAGTCTCTAGGTTGTAATTCTTTCCAGCCACCTGGAGCAGCAGGATCTCGCTCATGACTGGGTATTCCTGGGACCAGAGAGAAGCAGAGGATGCAGACAGGGTCTGTGTGGGGGATGCTGCAGGGGCCTTGTGGAATGTGAGGAGTGGGGCAGGGGACCAGTCCTGGGAACCCTCCTTCCCTCCAGTTCCATCCAGGCTCTACCTGTTCGCAGAATGGGAATAATCAGCGCCTCCTCCAGGAAGTTTTCCTTGATGCCATCCTCCCCTCAACTCACCTGCCAATTGGATGGGTCTCCCACTTCTCTGTTATCAAACTCTTCCACTCAATGTAAGATACAGGGGGTGGAGCCAGGGACTGTTCTGCCCAGAGGGTCTCTGAATTCCTCCTCCTTCCCCTCCCCTGCAGGGAGTGCCACAGCTGCCCACCTCAGTCCTCTTCTCAAGGTTGCTCTCCTTCCCCTGGAAGGCAGACAGGCAGAGCCCATCAGACGGAGCCCCCTAGCCTGACTAGCCCCCTAGGCCCACCCCTTCTCATGTTGCACTACTGCCAGGTCCCCAGAGGGGACCACGCATGCAGAGAAAACAGGACTTGGACCTAGGGCGGGATCTGGGGTCCAGAGAAGGAGGACATGGGGGTGAGGCTGAGGGACCTGGCAGCACAACCCTCTCTGATGACAGACTTGGAGGCTGAGGCCTCAGGCAGAAGGGACTGCTCAGCCACTTATGTGCTGCCTGACTTGGAGGGGCCCGACTTCTCTCTCCCTCCATGGGCAGCATGAGAGGGAGAGGCTGAGTCCAGCTCAGATAAAACCTCATGCAGCTGTGCCATCAGGCAGCTCTGAGCTTCCCCAGCCTGGGGAACCGGAATGGGTGTCTCAGGTGGAGCCTCTGTTCACTCATCTCTAAGATGGGCCTGATGCCCCAGCTCCCAGGGGTGGCTGCGAGGCTCTCAGGAGAGATATCCCAAGTGCTGGGAGCTCAGAGCTCACTTCGGGGGCTCCCGCATCCCAAGGCTCAGGATTCTGGTCCTTCCTGCCTGGTCCTCAGGTTCACCCACCTCGAGATAATCACCCATCACCAAGTAGACCATCAGCAGGTCACCGAGGAAAGTGCCAAGATAGGGGATGACACTCTGTGACATCGGGGTGTGGGTGGGATGAGCCCTTGCTCTCAGGTCTGCCCCCTGCAGACCCTCCCCTGAAAAGTCCTCACCCTCAGCCTCCTGGCGGACCCCAGGGTTCCCACAGGGAGCAGCCTAGGACCCTTAGCAGCCTCCCTTCAATTCCTCCTTCCTTCACACCCCAAGAACACCACACTCCTCCTCCTCACCTCCCAGAGCCGGCTTCTGGCAAATCACAGGGTATGCGGTCCCTGGCCCTCCCCACAACACACCCATCCTACACCAGATCTCACAGGCTCTCCTCCTGGTCACTTCTACTGGGGGATTCAGGCACTGTGGCAGCAAGAGGAAGGGCCCTCTTGTCTTGATTTGAGGCCTCCAGCTGGGAAGGCAGAGCCCTTACCCCTCAGGCACACTCACATGCTGCTGCTGCTGCTTCTCCTGAACTCTCTGGGGGATGATCTGCGGGGGGGCAAACGTGGAGGGCCCCTCCTGCCAGGGTCAAGGACAGTGTCAGCGGGCCATCCTCCCCTCACCCCATTTCTCTCTGCACCACTGGCCTCCGACCCTGGACGTCTGACTCGAGTCAACTGGTACCAATGCCACTCCATCCTCCAAGGTGTGATTCTAGAACAAGCCTAACTCCAACTCTCACTCTGGGTGTGAGCTTGGGCTTTCGGTCTGGCCTCCCCAAGCCTGTTTCCTCATCTGGAAGGTGTTAGAACTCCAGCTACCTCACAGGTTCCCCTGAGGACTCAGTGTCACATGACTGTCATCATTGTGCTCGCCCTCACCCCTCCAGGTGGAGCAGGCAGAAAGCTCCCACATTCCTTTCCTCCCTCTTACTTCATCACCACCTTGTGAGGCCTGCAACTGACGCTCAACTGGGGGAGGACTGGCCTACAATTTCTCTCTCAGCCTTCAGGGTTCAGTTTGGACTGAGAGCCTGAGTTTCTTTATGTCGTTGGCCTGGGCACTCCCGTGCTTCTCTCTTCTATAGGGCTCCACATTGGGCAGCCCCACATACTGGTATTTGATTCCTCAGTTACAGGGATTCGACAGAGTGAGAGAGAGAGAGAGAGATGGAACATGAAAGAGGTATTAAGAGGAAGTGAGAGACATTTTTAGTTAAAATTTAGACAAGACATCCCATCACTCTGGCTGTTATTATGTTAAGAAGCCAGTTACTAACTACTTAGTGGTTCCACTGGGATGGCTATACCATGGGTAGCACTTACTGAGTACCACTGTGGAGGTTGCCCACCTCATAGGCCAAGACAAGGCACTTGGGTCTCATTCTCCATTAAACAGGAAACAATTGAATGGTTTTATGCCGCAGGATGGCAGTATCCAAATTTCCATTAGTTTCAACCCCCTCATGATGCTGACCTGAAAATGAGGCCAAGTTGGAAGCGACAGTTCCAATATCACATTGCTAGAACCCAGGCCTGCTTTGAGTGGTGTTCTGTGCTACCTGTCACCCCTTCTTGTTATTCTTCCATCTCTAAGTTTGTGCCTTAGGTACATGTGACACCATCCCACAGGGGTAATAGATATTATGTCATATACACCGGGTGACATCCCTAGGAAGTAGATTCTAGTCTGATCCCCATGGTACTGGTTGAGCCATTGGAGATTTCCAAGTGTTTATAGCAACAGAAGTCTATGCCCAGTTGAAACTCAAAGTGGCCAAAACAGAGCTGCTCTGTAGAGCTGGGGAGTGGAGACCCCACTGACCAACAGGAGAGCTGCCTCCAAGTCCCATCAGACCTTAGCACTCAGAGGAGCCCAGTGAGAACACTCCTCCAGGCAGGTTGAATCTCTTGGGTTGTCAAAGAAAAGGGATTTGCACTCAGACCCCTCACATTTTCCCTAAATTTATCCTTCCCTCTTTCCCCTCCTCTCAGGGAGAGCTCTGAAAAACTGAAGGAGCTCTATAACCAAGACGAGTCCTTGAGCAGAGAACTGATGACCAAGGTAGAGTGGAGGCTGGGGGTCTGGAAAGAGAGGAGGGGGGAGAGGGTCAGGGGGCCTGGGCAGGCTGTGGGTTTAACAGTTTCTCACTTGAACTTTCTCGGAAACATTCCCGCCTATCTTGTCCAGGTTAACAAGCAGAGGGATTTGTTAGGCCCATTGGCCGTTGGGGTGACATTTTTGGGCAAGAGGCCCTGGTCATGGGACACAGTGGTTTTGGCTGGGCTGTTCCAGGAGGAGATGCTGAGCTGGTGCCATCTGGCTTCCATGCATGTCCATCCTGCTGGATGTAGCTTCTTCCAGGATGTTGGGTGATTGGGGTGCATTTAGCCCTCAGCCTAAACCTCTCCTCGGGAAGGGAGGCCTCTGCTGTTCCTTCTGCCTTCACCATGTCTCCAAGGGGAGGGAACCCTGCCTGCCACAGGGACGGGCATGACAGAGGATTCCCATGGCCCAGGTGGACAAACAGGCTGCTCATCTTTGGGTCTGAATGGCTGGACCAGAGACAAATGTGTGTGAATTCTGGGACTCACCCCCGAACCCATAAAGCAGTCACTAGAGTCAACCACAGGAGTCTCACCTGAGTGTCCGGTTGTCAATGACATATGCCCCCGATGGTTTATGAGAAGCATCTAGGCAACTGATGGATTCTTAGTGGATGCTGCTGAAAGGACGTTAGGAGCTTCATGTAAACGAGGAAGCAAAGAGTCCTGTCACCCGCTTCCCTGTGGATCAGAGGTGGTACCTTGGGTGTTCAGTTCCTGAGTGGATAAAGAAAGAGTTCAGTGCAGGGGAATGTCGTGAGGGGTTCCTTGGGGAGGAGAAGGCTTTGGCACGGCCTCTGTCCCAGCCTGGGTCCAGAAACTCCATGGGACTGAGGCAGGCAGGAACCACTCAACAAGACTCCAAAGACACCCCGTCCTCTCTATCCTCGGCTCGGCCCAGGGCCAAGCTTTGAGAGCTCAGAGGACAGGACTCTTGTCTGTGGTGGGGCTGGGGGTTAAAGGAGGGTGTTGGAACAGACCATCTGGCTGGGAGGGGTAAGAAGCCTCTCTTCTATGGGCCCCTGAGCAACTCACTGTACCTGTTTGGGCCTCTGTCTCCTCATCAGGAAAGGGAGGGATGGTGACTGTGTGGTGCAGGCTTCACAGGGTGGTGATGAGATAAGGGGGAGGAAAGGAATGTGGGAGCTTTCTGCCTGCTCCACCTGGAGGGGTGAGGGCGAGCACAATGATGACAGTCATGTGACACTGAGTCCTCAGGAGAACCTGTGAAGTAGCTGGAGTTCTCACACCTTCCAGATGAGGAAACAGGCTTGGGGAGGCCCAGCCACAAACCCAAGCTCACACCCACAGTGAGAGTTGGAGTTAGACTTGTTCTAGAGTCACAAAACCTTGGAGGATGTAGTGGCATTGGTACCAGTTGCTTAGAGTCGGATGTCCAGGGTTGGAGGTCAGTGGTGTTGGAGAGAAATGGGGTGAAGGGAGTATGGCCTGCTGACGCTGTCCTTGACCCTGGCAGGAGGGGGCCTCCACGTTTGTTCCCTCGGAGATCATCCCTCAGAGAGCAGAAGCAGCAGCAGCAAGTGAGTGTGCCTGAGGGTTAGGGGCTCTGTCCTCCCAGCTGGAGGCCTCACATCAAGAGAGGAGTGCCCTTCCTCTTGCTGCCACAGTGCCTGAATCTCAAAATAGAAGTGACCAGAAGGAGGGCCTTGAAGAGCTGGTGCAGGATGAGTTTGTTTTGGGGAGGGCCAGAGACTGCACACCTTGTGATTTGCCAGAAGCCGGCCCTGGGAGGTGAGGAGGAGGAGTGTGGTGTTCTTGGGTGTGAAGGGAGGAGGAATTGAAGGGAGGCTGCTAAGGGTCCTAGGCTGCTCCCCGTGGGAAACTTGGGGTGGGCCAGGAGGCTGAGGGTGAGGACTTTTCAGAAGAAGGTCTGCCGGGGGCAGACTTGAGATAAAGGACTCATCCTACCCGCACCCCGGTGTCACAGGCTGTCATCCCCAATCTTCGCAATTTCCTCGGTGACCTGCTGATGCTGCACCTGCTGATGGGTGATAATCTCCAGGTGGGTGAACCTGAGGACCAGGCAGGGAGGACCAGGATACTGAGCCTTGGGATGTGGGACCCTGGAACTGAGCTCTGAGCTCTCAGCACTTTACACATCTCTCCTGAGAGACTCGCAGCCGCCCCTGGGAGCTGGGGCATCAGGCCCATCTTAGGGATGAATGAACAGAGGCTCCACCTGAGACACCCATTCCGGTTCGAGAGGCTGGGGAAGCTCAGGGCTGCCTGATGGCACAGCTGCATGAGGTTTTATCTGAGCTGGACTCAACCTCTCCTTCTCATGCTGCCCATGGAGGGAGAGAGAAGTCGGGCCCCTCCAAGTCAGGCAGCACATAAGTGGCTGAGCAGTCCCTTCTGCCTGAGGCCTCACCCTCCAAGTCTGTCATCAGAGTGGGTTGTGCTGCCACGTCCCTCAACCTCACCCCCATGTCTTTCTTCTCTGGAGCCCAGAGCCTGTCCTAGGTCCAAGTCCTGTTTTCTCTGCATGCGCGGCCCCCTCTGGGGACCTGGCAGTAGTGCAACATGAGAAGGGGTGGGCCTAGGGGTCTAGTCAGGCTAGGGGGCTCTGTCTGATGGACTCTGGCTGTCTGACTTCCAGGGGAATGAGATCAACCTGAGAAGAGGACTGAAGTGAACATTTGCAGCATCCCCTGCAGGGGAGGGGAAGGAGGAGGAATTCAGAGACCCTCTGGGCAGAACAGTCCCTGGCTCCACCCCCTGTATCTTACATTGAGTGGAAGTGTTTGATAACAGAGAAGTGGGAGACCCATCCAATTGGCAGGTGAGTTGAGGGGAGGATGGCATCAAGGAAAACTTCCTGGAGGAGGCGCTGATTATTCCCATTCTGCGAACAGGTAGAGCCTGGATGGAACTGGAGGGAAGGATGGTTCCCAGGACTGATCCCCTGCCCCACTCCTCACACCCCACAAGGCCCATGCAATATCCCCTACCCAGGCCCTGTCTGCATCTTCTCCTTCCCTCTGGTCCCAGGAATACCCAGTCATGAGGGAGATCCTGCTGCTCCAGGTGGCTGCAAAGAATTACAACCTAGAGCCTGAGGAGCAATTTGGGGCCTGGTTCCAGGACATGGAGCTGCTCAACGAGAATGATAGGTGAGGCCGGGCCGGAGTTGGGTGAGGGCAGGGGTGGACTCTCCCTGTTGGCCAGTCCACAGAGCCTGTCTCCGTGGGCCTCCGGTGAGCCCCAGGCCTTATTGCATGGCGACCTCTGGGACACTCAGACTCCATCTGCTGGGAAGGCAACAGGGGGACACCTGACGTGTAGGTCCTGGTAGGCTCACAGGTGACTCTCTGTCCTGTAGCTACAGCCTGTCCTGCCAGCTGGAGCTCCAGACCTAGTTAGCCAGCAGAATACTCAAGGCCAGGAAGTTCCGGCCATCATCAAGGTCAGGGGTGAGTGAGTGTCTGGGCCGGGGTGACTGACTCCTAGGGGTTCTGTAAAGCTTTGGGTTAAGCGTGGCCTTGGGGAGTTGGACAGCTGGCACTGGGATCCCAGCTCCACTACTGAGCAGTCCTGTGACTAGGGTGACTCTCTTCAGCTTCCTGAGACTGTTTCCTCCTCTGTGAAATAGGTGATACTAAATGATCGCTCACGTGGCAGGGATAAATGGGATACTGGTGGCTGACAGCACTGAGCACAGACTCTGGAGCACCCAGGACAGTGGGGACAGGGTGGGGGCCATGATTCTGAGGGAGGGCCCCCAAGATAACCCTACTCTTCTACTCAGTCCCCAGGCCCCAACACCGAGCCCCATACCAGTGGCCAATCACAACCCCATCTTCAGCAGCAGGGACACAGCTGGGAGGCTTGCGATGCACCAGGCCAGCTCCTCACACATGATGGGAAGGGGAGCATTGCAATCTGATCCCTGGGGTCCCTTGAAGCCCAAGAGAGAGGAGATGACCCCACCCCAGCTCCCTGATATCTCTACCCCAGCACCTATTCACCCATTGGGAAGGGACAATAATTATTTGTTGTAAATAATAAATGCCATATATGAATATTATATTAAAATCCTGTTCCCTTCACAGCCTGGGAGTTGTGGTGTGGTTCTCTCGCTTTCTGTAGGCATGTAAGTGAGACACAGACTCTCACATTTTTCCTTGAATCAAGAACTCTTCTGGGTCGTCAGCTTATTGTATGTGGGAGAAGGGAAAATAGCCAGCCCTTTCCCTGGCTAATGGGGACACTCCCAAGTCCCCCTAACTCCGAAGGCCAGTTCATTTCAGTATCATTCAGCTCCTCCAGGAACAGACACGGCCCCCGCCCTTTCTCTTGGGATTTAAAGGTTGAAGGTACTTTCACAGGCAAAGCAACAACCACTGAAATGTGGGTGTCTTTAAAACAGCACTACCCAGGACCATGTCGTCCCATGGGCAGGGGCTGCCTTTCTACATTCTGGAGGAACAGGGAACGTTTTCTGCTTCTCTTGTTGAGATTTCTTTTGAGCAAATTTTAGGAACTTGTAGTTTTCTAGTTCAATCTCTGGAATTCCATCAGCTCTAATTGGGGAAAACAATGTAAAAAGATCAAAACGTGCACGTGGAGAGGACAAGGCCCAAGGAAGGTCATTTGCAAATGGACTAAAGGCAGGCAGGACTTTCCCTCCTGAGGCCCCTCTAGGGGCTCCGTGTTCACCCTTGGACTGGATTTGAATCCTACTATGATCCTTGTCCAGGACTCTGAATTCCTTTTCCTGCTTGTTCTGTATCCAGGAGGAAAGATTTGTGATGCAGCTTTTAAGGCTACTGCTGGGCCTTGTTCCATAAACATGACTGCTCCCTGTGGACTAGGATTTTCAGCACCCCTGCCTTCCTTATGCAATTCCCTTTAGGGCAGAAATTCCCTAGATGGCCCCCAGGCTCCTCCCTGGCTTGGCCTGATGGACCCCTGGTGAGCTCTACTTTTCCAGTATAAGGGACCATAATCCTGGCCAGTGAATGACCCCACACTGTCCTTTGCTGTCCAAGGTGACTTCTGAGCCTGTGTCGTTCTGAGGTCCATGGTCTTGGACAATCCTCCAGTTTACACACTAAATGTTGGTGTTACCAACTCATCCAAATGGGGCAAATGGGCCCGAGCCCTGAAACTGTGTTGCCCCTGGTGGTTGTCTTTTTTTCCCCAGTCCTGTGCTGCGGTTACATTACCACCACCTGCTGGGGTGTGAACCCTGTTTGGAGCTTTGAAAGATGAGACGTGACAGGGGTGTGGGTGGCTCCAGCAGGGAATGCCACGGAACTGATGATCCATGGACGTGCATGAGCACAGCCTTTCCAATTAAAATACTGAAATACTTCACCTCTGGCGGTGAACAGTCACTGCTCTGAGCTCACACCGAGAACCCACCTCATGACTATGAGCTTTCAAAGGGTAACCAAGTGGCATTTTGAACCTCATCCCTTGGGAACGCCCTGTAAGACAAGGGCCAGATGAATCACTTGGCACTTGTGAGTTATCACCTCCTTTCTGATGGCTGCAAGTGTCACCTAGACACACAGGCTGGACTCTGCCAGGGAAGACTTGTCAGGACAGCCAGAAGCTGAGGATGAATCCTGGTTCCCGGCATCCCAAGCCCTTCCTGACACAACACAGCCACCCAGGAATGTGATTTGGTAATGGAAAGACTGGGGAGGCGGTACTTTCCCTCCAAAGAGAAAGAGAAGTGCCAACAGTGAAAGCTTGATGCCTCAAATAGTCAATTAAATCCCAACAAGCAGTGGGTTGTTGTCAGATTCCTGATGCTGAAAAGATCTCTTTTGATAATAGCACGATCCGAAATAAGTCAGCAGCAGAAGGTCAAATACCGTATGATTTCCTTCACTAAGTAGTAGATAATAACAACAATAAACAAACACATAGAGACAGAGATTGGATTGGTGGTTAGCAGAGGGGAATGGGGGAGGGAGGAGGGCGAAAGGGATAATTCGGCACATGTGTGTGGTGATGGGTTGTAATTAGTATTTGGGTCGTGAACATGATGTAATCTATGCAGAAATAGAAGTATAATGATGTACACTTGAAATTTATACAATGTTATAAACCAATGTTACTGCAATAAACAAAAAATTAAAAAAATAAAAAGATAATTGCACGATCCCCCAACTGCCATGTCCATCTTCATGGATCAAATTAGCAACACATATGGATCCCAAAAACTGAGGGAAATCTGATATTTCCTTAGGTGCAACTTTGAATTAGCATGCAACAAAGAACATAAAAATGGAGACCTAGAAGTAAATATCTAATTTGAGAACATAGACATAAAAGTGCTTTTGAAATAATATTTTGGAATATTACACAAAAAGAATAATCCACTTTAAGTAGGTTTTACTGTGACTGTGAAGGGAAAAACTGAATCATCCCGTGACGTTGATAACTCGCTGCTGATTTTAAAGTACAAATAAATAATGTACATAGTAAAGGAAAATGAGCGAATGGCATGAAAGAGGAAGATCTCCTTGTTCTCTTCACCTGAAACCCAACCTCTCACCTCAGAAGGAAACTGATGTCTATATTTTCTATGTCATACAGTGGAGTTTAATAAAAGAAAAGTATTCATATGTTTTAAAATTTCAAGAGCTCAAAGCAAGAAAACATTAGAGACGCTGCTAAAACACCTAACTGAGATGCCTGCTCCGTTTCATCTGCTATCATTACGTCCTTCTTGACCCCTCACTTTCTCTGCCTCGCTAGCAAGTCTGTCCGCCATCAGTGCTATCACCAATGTCTCTCCTGTGCTCTTCACTGCCCTGTCCTCCTTCCTGATGCCTTCCTCAGTCACCAGAAATTGTTGGCAGTGGAGCTGTGGAATTCCCAGGTCAGCTCCTGGAATCATCCTTGCCAAATCTGAAGACCGGCAGGAGTGGGCATGAGACCTGGAGTGCAGACCACCTGCGAGCACACCTGGCAGGGATTCACCTGTGTGACTAGGTGCAAGTTTTTGCAACGCTGTGGCAAGATTGAAAGGACTTACCAGTTGTCCTGCACTGCTGCAGACCTGGAGTCCTTGTGGTCTCTCGTGCCAGCAGACCTGGCGGGGCTGGTCCAAGGTGTCCTCCCAGAGATCCGTCATTGCCAGGATGGGATGGGATTCTAGTAACCGGCCTCTTGAATATGTCACTGGACATCCTTAAAGGGATGAAGATGCTTAAACCAGGCTTTGGTTTGGACTGGTTCCCACAGTCAGGCTGCTTCCTCTGTGAAAACGTGACTGTCATCCTTCTTTTCCTCTTACTCTACAAAAATAAATCATGAAATTGGGTCAAATGATAAAGGAAGCCTGCCATTTTAGGACAATTATCCTGGCTGTTTTGTACTTCCACCCTCCCGTTATCCTCTGGGGATAGATCTGACCTATGTCCTGGGATGTCATCAGGCAGCTTTGCATCAAGAACAGAAAGCTCAAGGTCAAAGCTCAAGGCTTCTCCAGATCATTTCTCCTCCTCCATCCTGTTAACTCCTTCTTTGAGTGTGTTTCTATTCTATTCTTGTCCTTGTCACTCTCAACCGCACAAGTCCTGGCATTCCCTCTCAGGACAGTCGGTCCCTAGTCGTTTACTAAATTCCAAATCCTACCATTTCTGTGTTTTCTGACTACTCATTTGCTTAATCCATTGACCATTTGGTGTTTATAGCTCCTTTAGAAGTTAAGTCAATAGTGACATTATCAACCACCCCCTGTTAGTGACTTTCTCCCATATCCCAGATGTTCACATAATCCAAATGGTGATGTTCGAAAGTAAATAATTCAGAAAACATTCACCCACACAAATTCCTGATCTCTAATATTTTTATTCAAATACTCATACAGTAGATACCTGTCCCTCAAGATCAGAAGTAATGACAGATCACCAATCCTCACCTTAATTTCCTCCTACATCTATCAACCCTAGATTCCATGGACTATGATCTCAATAATTTCCTTGGAATAATAAAAAATTCCTTACCACTCATTTATGTTGTAAACCTCCAAACCCAGATGATCCCGATTATCTGCCATGCCGCAGCTACTGCTGGTCTTATAACAAGCTGAAGAAAAAGCACGAAACATGACCTTTTGGTACCACTGTAAATACAAAATCATCTGCATCAACTGGGAAGAACCCATAATTCCTGGAAATTTTGTTCTCTTTTTTTGTGTTTACTCAATAGGAAAAAGACAATCAATTTTAAAAATGGGTAAGGGACCAGAAAAGACTTTTTCCAATGAAGGCATACAAGTGGCCAACAGGTGTACAAAAAGGTGTTCGGCATCACTGATCATCAGGGAATGCAAATCAAAACCACTATGAGCTACCACTTCACACCTGTTAAGATGGCGATTATCAAAAAAACCTAAAGATGGTAAATGTTGGTGAGGATGTGGAGAAAAGGAACCCTTGTGGGAATGTAAACTAGTACAGCCATTATGGAAAACAGTATAGAGGTTCCTCCAAAAATGAAAACTAGCATATGATCCAGCAATCCCACTACTGGTATCTACCCACAGGAATTGAAATCTGGGTCTCAAAGAGAGTACCTGCACTCTAATGTTCATTGCAGCTAATTCACAATAGCCAAGATACGGAAGTAACCTAAACATCACTGATGGATGAATAGATAAAGAAATGGAATATTAGTCAACCTTGAAAAAAGAAGGAATTGCTGCTATTTTTGACAACATGGATGGACCTAGAAGACATTATACTAAGTGAAATAAGGCAGACAGAGAAAGACAAATACTCGCTTATATGTGGAATCTAAAATAGTCAAACTCATATAAGTAGAGGTTAGAATGGTGGTTGCCAGGGGCTGGGGGCATGGAGAAATGGGGAGCTGATGGTCAAAGGATACAAAGTTTCAGTTATCAAGGTAAATAAGTTCTGGAGATCTAGGATACGGCATAGTGCCTACAGCTGACAAGACTATATGGCATATGTCACATTTGCTAATAGAGTAGATATTATGTTGTGTTCTTACCACAGAATAATAGTACAAAAGGAGATGAGCGAAAACTTTGGGACGTGATGGATATGTTTGTGGCCCTGATGGTGGTGACAGTCTCAAGGGTGTATACTTATGTCCAAATTCATCAAGCTGTATATGGAAAAGTATGACATCATCATTGATTCTTCTGCACCTTGAAACACACCATGTCCTCGTCACAAGAGAAAAATATTTGTAACTATGTACGGGGACGGATGTTAACTGGACGTATTGTGGTGATCATTTCAACATATATACAAATATTGAATCATTACATTGTACCCCTGAAACTGATATAATATTATATGTCAACTTTACCTCAATTAAAAAAACACAACAGACAAAACCATTTTAATGTTGTAAATGAGTTCAGTGAATCCCTGAAACTGCCCCATTCCCATATGAGAGTTACAGGAAGCAGAGAAGATGAAGTAAGATGGAAGAAATTTGTACAAAACAGTATTCAAATTAAAATCATTTAAGTTGCTATCAGTTCCTTGTGGCAAATTTCTATGAACACTGATCTTTCACATTTTTCTTGGAAAAGCATACCTTCAGATCCAACCCATAATTGTTTCCTCATTTTCTCTAATAAGAAAATTTCAACTTAATAAATAAAACAAAAGCATCCCTTATGTATGAATAAAGTTAGTGAACTTTACAGAGAAAAGAGCATATTTGCACAATCTCAATAAAGGAAACAGAAGAGCTGAATGATGATTCATTCAAGTTTATCTTTGAAACCCAGTAAAACCAGGTTATCTTTTCAAGGATGTGTGTAGAACTGTCAGCCTTGGAAAATAGAAATAGTGGCCTCCTCTGGAGCAAAGGGCAGGCTTGCTTACTGCCCAGTATAATAAAAATAACACACACCCCCGAGGCAAACGTCAGCAGACTTCCTGCCCGTTATCAAAGATTTGAGTTTCTTAAGCTCTGAGCTCTTGCAACCCTCTGTGTCTCACCTGGCCCACTGTGTATCACCCTGTAGGAAGTGGGATTTAGTGAACCGGTGCAAATGCTGATACTCTGGTCACTACTATTGTTGTGTCATTAAGTCCTTTGTCTCTTACGCATGGGTCTCGTGTTTTTTGCCAGCATCTGTAAGACCATGGTAGGCTAACTTATTGGTTTGCAGGTAAGGTAAAATATCAGACCTTTCACAGTTTCCGACAAACCCTTAAAGTAACTAGTAGTCTTAGGCACAGAGAGCTATCCAGAACAATATGCATGGATGGTCTCCATAGAAGACGTTACAAGTCTCCAAAACTACAGTAAGTCTCTCTGACCTCTTTTATTTCTACCCCAAGTAGAAGGAGAGGCACCAAGCTGTTATAGACCTAGGGCTTGTGCAAGCCACTGGAGACCTAGTGACCAGAAGCTTTCCGTGGGGAACAAAGACAGACGGGCATATTTTCAAAATGGACCCATGTTCCTCCCGATCATCAAAAAGACAGTACATTATCTTAATTTATGATGATTTGATTAATTAAAATCTTGTGTTGGGCTAAATAGACACTTCTTTTTTTTTTTTTTACTTTTTGTTTATTGCAGTAACATTGGTTTATAACATTGTATAAATTTCAAGTGTACATCGTTTATACTTCTATTTCTGCATAGATTACATCATGTTCACCACTCAAATACCAATTGCAACCCATCACCACACACATGTGCCGAATTATCTCTTTCACCCTCCTCTCTCCCCCCATCCCCTCTGGTAACCACCAATGCAATCTCTGTCTCCATGTGTTTGTTTATTGTTGTTTTATCTACTACTTAATGAAAGAAATCATATGGTATTTGACCTTCTCCCTCTGACTTATTTCACTTTGCATAATTCCCTCAATGTCCATCCATGTTGTCACAGATGGCTGGATTTCATCGTTTCTTATGGCTGAGTAGTATTCCATTGTGTATATATACCACATCTTCTTTATCCATTCGTCCCTTGACGGGCATGAGGTGATATCTCATGCTAGTTTTGATTTGCATTTCCCTGATAGTTAATGTGTCTGTTGGCCATCTGTATATCTTCTTTGGAGAAATGTCTGTTCAGGTCTTTTGCCCATTTTTTAATTGGGTTGGTAGTTTGGTTGTTGAGATGCATGTGTTCTTTATATATTTTGGAGATTAACCCCTTATCAGATGCATGGTTTGCAAATATCTTCTCCCAATTGTTAGGTTGTCTTTTCGTCTTGTTGATGGTTTTCTTTGTTGTGCAGAAGCTTTTTAGTTTGATGTAGTCCCATTTGTTTAATTTTTCTATTGTTTCTCTTGCCCGGTCAGACATGGTGTTTGAAAATATGTTGGTAAGAACAATGTCGAAGAGCGTACTGTCTATGTTTTCTTCTAGAATTTTCATAGTTTCAAGTCTTACATTCAAGTCTTTAACGCATTTGGAGTTAATTTTTGTGTATGGTGTAAGGTAAGGGTCTACTCTCATTTTTTTTCATGTGGCTGTCCAGTTTTCCCCACACCGTTTGTTGAAGAGATTTTCTTTTCTCCATTGTATGTTCTTGGCTCCTTTGTCAAGGATTAGCTGTCCATAGATGTGTGGGTTTATTTCTGGAGAGAAGGAAGGGGAGAAATAGATAAAAGTTAGCTGCTCTGAAGCTACTCTTAAGACCCCTGGATCTACATGTAACCCAGGAGATCGAGGCAGACGGCTGTGTGCCTAGATCCTCCTGCACTGTGGTTCTCAGGAATGTCACAGGGCTGAAGCAGCTTCCTGAATCATGTTTACACGTTCATGTGTACAATACCCCTGACCATGGGGGTGAACCACTATTCAATCATCCTTTACACACCTCTAATTAACAATTAGATTTCAAAATCATTGTATCATTACATGATAATTTATTCCTCAAACCTCTAGGATGCCAAGCTAAAAGAAAATCAAATTTCAATGGCTTATTTTCTTTGAAGGACCAAGATGTTCTTTCACACTTGGAATACGGATTAGAGGAAAAATCCATCAAATCAATGGAAACAAGTTAAGAAATGGACAGAGGGATATTTCATTCATATATACACAGTTTGCACTGTGGCAAAAATAGAGTTATATTTTTAAAAATTAGAAGTTTTTTAAATTTTATAGATATTAAAGACTTTGTTCTGTTTGTACTGTCTTTGGTTTACCAAATCAAACTCACTCTTTAATGGGCATTTCTAGCATTGAGTGTCAATAACAGCAGCTTTTTTAAATTCTTATTTTTCCCATGTCAATGACCAAGGGCAGAGGTCATCGAGAGGTCAAGTCTAATCTACCTACGGATTTGGCAGCCTTAACTATGGATGTTCAAGCCAGACATTGCCAGCAGAGCCACATCTCATCACCCACAGGTGATTTTTTACTAGTAATCACAGATACTTGAGGATATAAAAGGAAATTCTTTATTAAGAACCAAAGTTATAGATTCCTATCTTGGGTTCATTACTTTGATTTTTTGACCCAAATCACATACATCGATTAGACCATGTTCAATTCTATGATCTTTAGAAGATGCAGCCTACAGCTGAAGAGAAATAGATACAACAGCAATATCTTATCCTCTCTGAAGTCCAACGGAGAGTCCCTGGATTCAAAAGTTTTCAAGACAAGAAAAAGTCATCCTTCTTCTGAACAGAGAGAGTAGAGGCTAGTCAAACATTCAACTTTAAATTGTTAACATGGGGGCCGGCCCCGTGGCTTAGCGGTTAAGTGTGCACGCTCTGCTACTGGCGGCCTGAGTTCAGATCCTGGGCGTGCACTGATGCACCGATACTCCAGCCATGCTGAGGCCGCGTCCCACATACAGCAACTAGAAGGATGTGCAACTATGACATACAACTATCTACTGGGGCTTTGGGGAAATAAAAGGAGGAGGATTGGCAATAGATGTTAGTTCAAAGCCGGTCTTCCTTAGCAAAAAGAGGAGGATTATCATGGATGTTAACTCAGTGCTGATCTTCCTAACAAAAATAATAAATAAATAAATAAATTGTTAACATGACTTGTTAGAATGTGACGGAACAAGCATAATACATTCTAAGTTTCATGATTTTTCTCCAGAATACTGAGATGAATTACCTTGAATGCCAGTTTCCCCGTAAATGTCTTTATTCAGTGATAAAATTAATTTCCCTATAAATTAATTCCCATAAAAATGTTGAAAATATCATAGTCTCTGACTAAATGGAAACAAAACAAATTGAGCAGTTGAATAGCAGTGTAATAAATTCCATACAAAGATCTTACTGCAGCATTATGTATAATAGTGAAACTGGATGTAATCCCAACTCTATCAAAGAAGAAATAAACAGATCATCGTATTCCTGTTCTTTGCAATACCTCTAAAACATATAAAAAGCTAAGTTAGAGTGACATGCACTGATAAGGAGAGACATTTATGATATATGGTGTGAGAAACAGCAAATTGCAAAACGATATAGTTATGTAACTTAAAATAACTTTGTGTATTTATAAATTCATAGGAAATGTACAGAAGAATAAGCCACAACCTCTTTACAATAGTTCCTTCCGACTAGCAGAGTGAGTTTTAGGGAAGGGGATGGAAGGGGAAGCTTTCACTTTGCTCTACATAGATCTGTTTAATTTGACTTTTTTAATAGTATGTATTTCTTTCATAATTAGAAAAATGAGTGATGTGACCATTTGGTGCAGGGCAACAGTATTATGTTCACCAGTCTCTGTACTGTATGTTACTGCACAGCACGAACTGTAGGAGAAAGCCCAGAGGAGCAATGAAGACAGAAAGACATGACACCTGTAAAAAGTCAGTGGAGTATTTCTCCATAACAAACCTTCCAGGTGAGTGACGGTCAGTATCTTCCACTGTTCCAGCTCTCACAATAAACCTAGAACCTGCCCAGGGTAAGCCTGAGGACCACGCCCTGCTAGTCCACTCCCCGCCCAGGGCCTGTTTGTGCAGGGTGACTTGCATCAAGCAGACAATGGACTCAGGATGGGGCATGTGCCTTTGGGAATCCTGGCAGAGAGGAACAAAGTGAAACACCAGCTAAGTGCACACACCTGAGAGGCGGAGATCCAGGTGGAGGCTCAGAATGTACCAAGAAACTGTGTGAAGTGAACGAAGCTACTCGACCTCTCTGAGCCTCAGTGTCCCCCCTGGAAAATGGGGATCACAGGCCTACTTCACAGAGCTGTTGGGGAAGATACATAAAAGTGCCTGTGACAGCCAGTGTCCACATTATTAACAAAGTCATATCCGACTTCAAAATAATCGATGAAAAGAATAATGTTAATGAGACCAAAGACAAGATGCCCAGCTTCGTAACAGCCCCAGTAGCATGAGAATAAGAGGAGCTCCAAGTAAGCAGGGCTCTTCACAGCTCCACTGGAGACGATGAACACGGGCTACACCAGGATAAGTGGGTGTTGTGTAGTGACTCGTTTAGAGATCGTGGGTCCCTAAAGACACTGAAATACAGTTACATACAGTGGCTCCTAGGAGACAACTACAAAGCAACCAATGCAACAGATAGGAATGAGAAGGGGCCGAGCAGAAGATGGTCAGAGCCACAAAATCTGACGGAAGACACTGAAGCACAAGCGCCCAGCTCTGTCAACAGCTGCTGTGGTTGCGCCAGGGGATCAAACTTCTGAGGCAGCCATTGTGGGGACTCCTGGGAGCACAGTGGTCACTGCGGCCACACCCCAACAGCAGTGCATCGGAGCACACAGACCCCGATACTTTCCTCTCCATTAATCCCGGTTTCAAGATGATGAATATCGTCATGTTACAACGTCTTTTTCCAACCTTTGTGGACGAGTGTCATCAGAACACCCTGAAGAGGGCACAGGCCAGAGTAGTATGGAACACTGGGGGCTGGGGTGGCGGCGCTGCACCTGACTACACGGACTATCACCTGGGCCTATTGAACACGAGAGAAGAACCCGAGGATGTGGTCTAATGAGAATTCCCTGTCTTGTCACATTCAGTGACACTACAGTTTCTCATCCTTTCTCTACAAAAATGTTAAAGAATTCATGTGTCATTAATTCATAAAGAAGCAAATTCTTGACAAAGTGACAGGGTCCAGTTTCCATGACCAGGTTTTTCACTTGTTTTGATAATATCCCACATTGAGGAAGGAAAGATAACCTATCGGGATGTGTACTATAAACAAGGACTTTTCATCATGTAGATCGAAGCCCAGATTTTTAGGGATGACATAAATCATGAAAGCTGCTAACCATTCCTCCACAGGTTTCAATAAGACTTTTAACTTAATTTACTAATCTCAGGAAAAGAGAATTTGGCATTTCAAGTTTTTTGTTTCTGCATTCAAGTGTATGGTACAGGCAAGAGAATGACCGGAAAAAAGTTAACAGGCAGGTCTTGCTTGCATTTTATCTTCTGCAAATAAGCAGGATATTTTATGCTCTGTTCTTTTCACTACTCTAATCAATTTTTAAAGAATACTATACATCTGACTATCCATAGGCGTGTTTATCTGAGAACCTTGCCGGAATCCAAAGCAGAGATGTTAAAGCTGACGGGTTTCAAATGCTGCCCAAGTGCTGTCTACCTTGAACATCCCTCTCCCAAAGCTGGACCACCGTTCTCTTCCTGAGGGATCTGAGTTGCCACTCGTGTCCCTAAGAGACTGGTCGGCCACTCAGGCCTGAGGTGAGATTAGGTGATCAACCTAAAGGGCAAAATGCTTAAGCTATTCTAATCTTAAGGTTGCTGTTTCGGAGGCCTCTGCACTGGAATGGGTTGGTGAAAATGGCCTACTAGATACTTGCCTGGGAATTGGGTTTTTATCCTCCGCTCTTAGCGGATCCTGGGGAAATCAATGATTAACCTCACAGATACCTCAACTTCCACATCTGCAAAAAAGGCAAGCAACAGCCAATGTCACCACCCTGCAAAGCTCCTAAGTTGTGCTTGCAAGAGGGACCACAAGGGTGAATGTCTCCCAAAAGCTGATGAAATGATGGCATTTTGGCTGGAGAAGGCAGAGGGCAGCAGGCAAAGTGGAAAGTTTCTGGGATGTCAAACCAGTTCCCATAAGCAGTTTAGAGAAACACCTGGCCCTGGACTAGGTAGGAGGCTGTGGAAAGACCCACAGGCATGCAGGTGGGAGGAGGAATCAAGCAATGGAGGGAGGCGGTGGGGAAGAGGCATGAGTCCGGCTTCACTTTTGGACAAAAGTAGTTGCACGCTGCAGGCCCGCAGCTGCCCATGCAGCCACCACACCTTCGTAACGCCGTGGTCCCTCTCATCCCATCACATCCCTCTGGGACTCAGTCCACTCGGAGCGGGTGTAGGACCAGAGTCCTGAGTCAACGGCGGTTTGGCCCTCGGCCAAGCTCACACCGCCCTGCTCCTCCCCCCAGGGCTAGGCATCATCCCGTTCCCAGAGCATCCTTTGAGTTGTAGTCCTGCAGCCATGCAGGCTGCCGGCTGGGAGCGGTTAAGAGACAAAAGCTCCCAACATGCACAGCTAGGGGCCCCAACTCCCGCCTTGTCCCTCTGCCCCTGGGCCCCGCCCCTCTGCTTCCATATCTCAAATAGAAATACCGGGTGCCTGGGATCCTGGAATTTGCCTTTTCAAGGCCACCTGTCCTACCATCCCCTCCATCCTTCTAGGCTGCCATGATCCCCCCTCTGGACCCCGTGGTCAGGGTCGCTACAGAGACCCTCCCTTTGGATCCCGCCCACCTGAAGGCCCCATACCTTGGTCAGGCGTCTTAGAAGGACTGCCCTGAGCCATGTCATTAAAAGGAGAAAACATCACAGTGGGCGGCCCCATTCCTGCATTATACAGACAGGAAAACCACGTGTACTGGTAAGTGACCCCTAAGCCACTTTGGGGCCCACACGCACGCCCCTTCTCTGAGGCTGCACACAGGCTTGTTCACTGGACTTCCTTATCCCAGTCTGGACCTCTTGACCTCATTGACACAGGCAACAGCACTGAAACTTCCCCTTCGTCCTTCCCACAATGTTAGGCAAGTTTGTCGAGGAATGTAATATGCAATTTCTGGTCTACTATAGGGCTGGCTCCTGGGAACCAGTTTTAATATCCCTTTTTAAATATACCCTCAGAATCACAAAATAATGAAGCAAAATAATTTGTTGCTGTGGGGGCTTATGGTGATAACTCTCTGAAGTCATTTTTCCATTTAGCTTCTCTCCAAAGACTACAAATACTACAGCACTACAAATACAAAGACTCCAAATACTACAGCACCACATGTTTCTCAGACTGGTGGATGCACAGCTCCACTTCTTTGCAGGGAGGACGCACAACAGCAGAATATCCGTGGCCCGACTTTCTGGACCTTCAGTATTACTACAAGATTTGGAAGAAGCAAAGTTAGGTCATTTCCAAGGTAAGGAATTAAAAACTTAACACTAAGATGAGGTGGGAAAGTCATATGCCATTAATAATTGTCAGTAACCTGTGCCTGAAATGTCAGACTTCCTCTGAGAAAGATCCCTGAGATCCTATTTCCCATTGTTTTAAATAGGAAAAATTAGAAGTCATAGCAAATCTATTGAAAAACCCTACCAATTTCCTAAGTCACCTTATGGCACCTAGACATAAGTTAGGAACATCATTGCTCCTCGTTTTCTTCCTCATTCAACCCAGTCCCACAAGTCTTGACTTCATGCTGTGAACACGGCACTGTGCTAGGTGTCGAGGCCTTGGTGAGTATCATCATGGGGGTGGGCCTTGCTGGAAAAAGATTGCATCATAAAAACTCAAAGCCATGCCACTTGCCAAATTGAGTCAAAAATGGAAAGACCCTAAGTGTCGCACAAAGGTGAGGGCATTAATAGATACTTGGGAGTATGAAAATCCATCTAATGGTGTCATGAGTGAATGTGTTCCACTTTAAAACAAAACACTGCTGTTAGTCTGAGATAATGAGTTAGCATCTTTGTGCATATATGCAGGATTTAAAATGTTTATTGATGTATAACATATGTACAGAAATATATGCAGAAGTCATCTATGTAAACCTCAAAGAATTATTACAAAGTGAACACACTTGTGTGACTAAGAACTAGCACCAGCTTCACTCAGGCCCCAACAATCCCTTTCTCCTTCCTTCCTCCCCAAATATAACCAGTATCTTACCAGTGAACACTGTATATCAAGTTTGTCTTCTTACACAAGTGTTTTATTACAGAACAATTTAAACAATATACAAAATAAACAAAATAGCATAGTAGGCCCGTCACCCAGCTTCAACAACTACTAATTATCTGCCATTTTTGTTTCATCCATGCTCCATCCCATTCCCACCTCACTTTATTATTCTTTTAGTCTTTTGTGTGTGGGGGTGGGGTAAGATGTATGCACACTGAAAGGCAGAAATAAGAACCGTATAGTTTTGGCAAATAAACATGCCCATATAACTTTCACCCCTTTAAGAATAGGAGATTTCCATCACCCCCAGAAAACTCCTTCCTGTTCCTTCCCAGGCAATTTTTTCGTTCCTCTGAAGCAACCACTGTTCTGGTTTTTTCACCATAGGCTCATCTTGGCTGAAATCATCCCACGTGTATTGTTTTCTGTCCACCTTGCCTCCCTTGGCACGAGGTTGGTGAGACTCACACAGCATGTGTGTGTCAGCGTTTGCTCCTCAGCACAGCTGAGGGCATTCTGTTCTGTGGATGCCCCGCAGTGCGCTCATCTTCCTCCTGGGGACGTGCAGCTCATCTCCTGCGAAAATTCTTGTATAAACGCTTTTTGTATGCCGTTTAATTCCTTTATTAGCATTTAAGTGTCACACCTTTGCAGTTTTTAGTGGTTGGTCCAGATTACAATATGCATCTTTAACATATCACAGTCTACCTGGACTTAATAGTTCACCAGTTTATTCAATGTAAAATATGGAAGTCTTGCTACAGAACAGTTGCATTTATCTCTGTCTGTCCTTTGTGCTATTGTTGTCATAAAATTTACATCTACCCATGTTATAAATCCCACAATACAGTGTTATAATTTTTGCTTTAAATAGTCATAAGTCTTTTAAGAATTTAAGAGAAAAAAGTTAAGTATTTGGAGGGAGATGCTTTGAGGCTCTGCAAAGGTACTGTTTCTTCTTTAAGTTTCACCCACAGTTTTTGCATTCATCAGTCAGTCATGCCCACAGTAATTATTACTGTAGCGTTCTAGTGGCGATTTTCTATTTCATGCTATCCAGCCGCATTTATTATTTGGAATTCTGTGAGGAAGATTCCCCCCCTTCCTTCTTCCTTTCTTTCTCTTTCTCTCATTCTTTTTTCACCCTTTTATTCTTTCTTTCTTCCTTTCTTATTTAATCTTTTTTATATCAGTATAGACTCATGGATATTTATTTTATTTTCTGGGTAATAATCCAATGCTACTGTTATTTATTTTGTTGCTCACAGTTTTCTAGCTTGAGCCACTGGGATGTCTTTCAGATTGATTCCTTTTGACACATCTCATCATTTTCTGTGTTTTTTTAAAGCACTTTCTTACTTTCTGGCACTACATGATGCTCCAGGCTCACCTTGTATTTTCCATCTCCAGCCCTAGAATCAGCCATTTCTCCAAGAAAACCTGGTTCTTTTTATTGGAGAATGATATTTAGAAACCAAGATCAGGGAGCTAGGTATGCTCATTGATACTAGAGTGTCATTGCTTCTAGACTCTCTCAGCAGTGCTTGGAAATGTATGTATGAATATAAACTCAGGTATACACATCTATCTATAGATCTTTCAATCTATCTATCAATCTATCTTTCTATTTGGATAGATATATTAAAAGAGACATGGATTCATACTGATACTTCCAACTCCAATCCAGCACCACAGAATTTATTCTAACCTTTTCCTTTTGTTTATTCGTCACTTCTTTCACCAACAGTGAGAAACTTAACTCCAGATATTTGCAATATTTACTAATGTGTCAACTAGTTTCAGAATTACTAATCCATACCCTTATGAAAAACAAATTTACCACCTAGAGTACAGTGTTTGTGTCCAGTACTTTAATTCTACAGTATCCCATCAAAACACTGTCTTCCAAAGTTACTTAGGTTAGGACCTTCCATCCCCAGCCCTTCAGTGTGGTTATGTCACATACTTGTAATACAGTGAGATTCATTTGTCACTGCATTCCATCTGAGTTCCTCAGCATCCTGATTGATTTGTAAAATTTGCAGAGTAAAATTCACTCTTTGTGGTGTACAGTTTTACGGGTTTTGACAAATTTATGGTCGTGTATCCACCTCCACAGTACCATACCGAGCTGTTTTTTTCACCCCCAAAATTCTTTCATACTGTCTCTTTGTAGTCAACCCCTTCCCCCACTCCATCTCTTGGCAACCACTGATCATTTTCCATCCCTTTAATTCTGACTTTTCTAGAAAGTCATGTAAATGGAATCATAGTACATAGCCTTTTGAATCTGGCCTCCTTCACTTAGAGAAATGCATCCAAGATTCATCCATCTTGTTGTGTGAATCAAGAGTTTATCCTTTTTATTGCCAAGTAGTATTCTAATGTCCCAGTGCAACACAGTTTCTTTCTCCATTCACCTGATGAAGGACATTTAGTTTATTTCCAGCTTTTGACAATTATGAATAAAATGGCTATCAATATTCACACAAAGATTTTTGTTTAATTATTAGTTTTCAATTTGCTTCAGTAAATCCCTAGGAGTGGGATATCTGAGTCACATAATAAGTGTAGGTTTAACTTTATAAGAACCTGCTAAATTGTTTTCCGAATGCAACTATCATGTTGCATTCCCAGTTCTAGCTGTTTCTAGTCCTCACCAGCACTTGGTATTTGCAATTTTATTGGTATTTGCAATTTTATTTTTTATTTTAGCCAACTAATAGGTGCCCGGTATCTTATTGTGGCTTCTGCTTCCTTTTTGAAAATGAGTTCTGCTAAATATAGAATCCTGTGTTGACTTTTGGGTTTTCTTTCTGCACCTGAAAGATGTCATTTTGTTGTTGATTTGTCTCTTTTGTTTTTGATAATATATCATTCATCATTCACATTATTTCTCCCTGTATGTAATGTCTTCCCCAGTATTTCCTTGACTGCTTTCAAGTTTTTCTTTTTATCTTTGGATTTTAGCAGCTTGACTATCATGTGCCTATGTATGCTTTTATTTTGTATTTTATTTTGTGAGGTGGCTAACTTTCTTCAATCTAAAATTTTAGATTTTCCACCAAATTTTGGAAGTTTTATGCTACTACCTGTTGATTTGCCTTTCTGCCTCATTTAATTTTTCTGTCTCTCCCCTCTCTGCCGGGGACTCAATCATCTCACAGGTAAGGCTCTCTTCATTTTTCTTCAAAATTTTTACATTCTTTTCGTCAGATTGGATAATTTCTATTGCTCTATCTTCATGTTTCTTCTACTATTTCTAATCTACTGGTAAACTCAAAAGTATTTTTTTATTTCATCTTCCTATTTGGTTCTTTTTTGTAATTTCAATTTCTCTGCTGAGTTTCAACATCTGTTCATTCATTATGAGAATATTTTTCTTTACCACCATGATCATCTTTATAATCGCTGATTTCTTATCCTTGTCTGCTAATTGCAACACGTTTGGGATAATTTCTAGTGCCTGCTTTTGGTCATATATGGATTACATTTTCCTATTTCTTCAAATATCATGATTTTTTAAATTGTCTACTGGAAACCATGAGTCATAGTTATAGAGACTCTGGATTCTATTGTATTCCTTTGAAGAGTGTTGTTATTTTTCTAGCAAGGAGTTAACTTGGCTGGAGTGAAATTCCAATCTTCTCTCCTTTACAGTGGTCATAGCTGAAATCCTCATTCAGTTCTTTCATCTTCCAACTGCTGATTTTACACTAGGCCCTCTGGGGCCTACCCTGCATGTGTGTTGTTCAAAGATCTGCAAATTTGATGTCTGTGTGTGGGAGACTTACACACATATTTTGAGATTTTTCCTCTTTGTGGTTCCCTCCCTTCCAGAATTTCTCCCCTAACTTTCCAGCTACTCTTCCAGCCCCAAAATACATGCTCTAACATTACAAGTAAGACTGTAGTTTTTCCCCTGTCTGGGCCACGTACAGATTTTGCAATGTTTTGAGGAAAAAGACTCAAGCTTGCAAATATCTCCTGGTGCAATTCTCATCCTTCAAGGGAAGACTCCCTCTCAGTTCTGCTTGCTTTTGGAAGAGATTTATACATACACACGTATACACATTTATTGTATCTGTATTACATATAGATACATGATTCTATGTAAATATATATAATATTTTATGCAGATTTCATCATTGTTATCTGTGAGAGTGTTAGTTCAACAAACTACTCAACCATTACTGGAAGCCAGATCTCAGTATTGTTTCTTTTTTGGATTTTATACAAATGGAATTATAAAATATATAGTTTTTTGAATATAATTTCTTTTATGCAGCACTATGTTTGTGATATTCATCGATGCTGTTGCATGTAGCTAGTGTTTGTTCATTTGTTGAAAATAATAGTTTTAATGGTCATAAAATATTCGTAACATAAAATTGACCATTTTAACCATTTTTAAGTGTGCAGTTCAGTGAAATTCAGTACATTCACATTATTGTGTAACCATAACCTCCAACCATCCACAGAACTATTTTCACCTTGCACTGAAACTCTGTGCCCATTATGCAACAACTCCCTGTTGTCCCTCCCTCTTGCACCAGTCTCCTTTCTGTTCCTATAAATTTGACTACTCTAAGTACCTTATATGAGTGGAATCAAAATATTTTTCCTTTTGTGGCTGGCTTTATTTCACTTAGCATAAAGTCCTCAAGGTTCATCCATGTCATAGCATGTGTCAGAATTCCTTCCTTTTTAAGGGTGAATGGTATTGCACTGTCTGTATACACCACATTTTTTTTTTTGTCAATTCATCTATTGATGGATACCTGGCTTGCTTCCAGCTTTTGGTTATTTTGAATAATGCTGTTAACAACACGGGTGTACATATGTCTTTCTACCTCTCTCTTCAATTCTTTTAGGTTTATACCCATAGATGGTGTTCTGAGATTCATTTTTTCACATGTGGGAGAGTTCTTCACACCTCCAACAAGCAATTCTTGGAATGCCAGCTGGTCATCAGATAATTCAACTCAATTTGATGTTGTCAACCCAGAGATACATCTGATTCCACAAGTTGAGGGCTCAGTCCTATAAGACTGCACACCCACCCCAACCTCACCTCAACTTCAGGTGCCAGTTACAAGCCCAGGCTGTTACCTGTACTTCTGACTGACTGGCTGTAAACCAGAGGTTCCCACAACCTCCTCCTTGGGCTTGATTAATCTGCTAGAGTGGCCCACAAAACTCAGAGAAACATTTACTAGATCACCAGTTTATTATAAAAGGATATAACTCAAGAACAGCCTGATGGAAGTGGTGCATAGGGAAAGATATGTGAGAAGGGGCACAGAGCATTCATGCCATCTCCAGGTTCACACTCTCCAAGCACTCCCTGTCATGGCCAACCTGGAAGCTCTGTGAACTTCCTTCTATTGGGATTTTTATGAAGGCTCCCTCACATAGACATGATCAATTATTAACTCAGTTTCTAGCCCCTCTCCCCTTTGTGATGGATAAGGGGTAGGGCTAAAAATTTCAACCTTTTAATCAGGGCTTGGTCTTTCTGGTTACCAGCCCCCATCCAGGAGCCATCCAGGAGCCCACCCAGAGTTGCCTCAATAGAACAAATGATTCTCCTAGTGTTATCATCACTTAGGAAATTACAAGGGTTTTAGGAGCTCTGTGTCAGGGATGGAGTCAAAGACAAATATTAGAACAAGAGATGCTCCTAGTGTCCTTATCGTTTAGGAAAGTACAAGGGTTTTAGTAGCTCTGTGCCAGGAATTGGAGGCAGAGACCAATAAATATATTTTCTATTATTTCAGAACCCATAAGTGGAAGTGCTATATCATATGGTAATTCTATTTTTAATTTTTGAAGAAACTGTCATACTGTTTTCCACAGTTTTATGTTCTCACCATCAGAGCACAGCCGTTCCAATTTCTCAACATCCTTGCCAATCCTTATTATTTTCTGATTTTGTGATAGTAACTATCCTAATGGATGTGAAGAGGTATCTCATTGTGGTTTTATTTTGCATTTTCCTGATACTTAGTGATGTTGAGCATCTTTTCATGTGTGTACTGGCCATTTTATATCTTCTTTGGAGAAATGGCTATTCAAGTCCTTTTTGCATTTTTAAATTGTGTTTTTTTTAAATGTTGGGTTGTAGGAGTTCTTTATATATTCTAGCTATTAATCCCTTATCAGATATGTGATTTGCAAATATTTTCAACTGTTCTGTGGGTGACCTTTTTACTCTGTTGATAGTATCTTGTGATACAGAAAACTTTTGCATTTTGATGAAGTCCAATTTGTTATTTTGTTGTTGTTGTTGTTGCTTATGGCTTTGGTGTCAGATGAAAGAAATCATTGTTGGCAATGTCTTTTGGACCCAATGACATGCAGCTTATACCCTGTGTTTTCTTCTAATGATTTATAGCTTCAACTCTAACATTTAGATTTTTGATCCATTTTGAGTTAATTTTTGTATGTGGTGTAGGGTAAGAGTCCAACCTCATTCTTTTGCACGTGGGTATCCAGTTTTCCCAGCACCATATTTGGAAAAACTTATCCTTTATCCAATGAATTGTCTTTGCACCCTTGTCATAATTCATTTGAACATATATGCAAAGGTTTATTTCAGGGCTTTCTATGCTATTTCATTAGTATATTGTGTGTATTTATGCCAGCACTGCACTGTTTTGTTTACTTTGTAGTATGTTTTGAAATCAGAAAGTGAGAGTTCTCCAACTTTGTTCTTCTTTTTCTAGATTGTTTTGGCTATTCAGGGTCCCTTGAGAGTTCATATGAATTTAAGGATATATTTTTCTATTTTTGCAAAAAACATCATTGGACTTTTTAGCTCCTTGAGTAAGTTGGTTCTTAAGTATTTTACTCTTTTTGATGCTACTGTAAATAAAAATATAAAGTTTTTAAATTTCTTTTTCAGATTACTTATTATTAATGTATGGAAGAACAACTAATTTTTGCATATTTATTTTGTGTCCCACTACTCTGCAGAATTTATTAGTTCTAAAAATTTCTTTGTGGAATTTTTAAGGGTTTCAACATATAAGATATTATGTGTGAAAAAATACAATGTTATTTCTTCCTTTCCAATTTGGATGCTATTTCTTTCTTTTTCTTGCCTAATTGCTTTGGCTAGATCTTCTAATACCATGTTGAATAGAAGTGGTGAAAGTGGACCTTCTTGCCTTGTTCCTGATCTTAGAGGAAATACTTTCACTCTTTCACACTTGAATACATTGTTCTTTGTGGATTTCTGTATATGGCTTTTATTATGTTGAAGTAGTTTCCTTTTACTATGAGGGTTTTTTGGTGTTTTTAACATGAAAGCATGTTTACTTTTGTCAATCACTTTTTCTGCATCCATTGAGATGATCATGTGTTTTTTTCCTTCATCCTATTAATGTGGTTTATTACACTGATTCATTTTCATATATTGAAACATGTTGAATTCCAGGAATAAATCCCACTTAAAATGGGCCGGCTCCATGGCTTAGCGGTTAAGTGCACGTGCTCCAGTGCTAACGGCCCGGGTTTGGATCCTGGGTGCGCACCAACGCACCGCTTCTCCAGCCATGCTGAGGCCACGTCCCACATACAGCAGCTAGAAAAATGTGCAGCTATGACATACAACTATATACTGGGGTTTTGGGGGGAAAAATTAAGTAAATAAATAAAATTATTTTAGAAAAATGATGCATAATCCTTTTAATATGCTGCTTAATTTGGTTTGTTATTATTTTATTGAGGATTTTTGTATCACTCTTCATCAAAGATATTGACCTGTAGTTTTCTTTTCTTTTAATTGATTTGGCTTTGATATCAGGGTAGTGCTAACCTCACAGGATGACTTTAGAAGTATTCTCTCCTCTTCAACTTTTGGAAAGCATTTGAAAAGAATTGGTGTTTGTTAATTAAAAAAAAGTCTTTGGGCCCAGGAATAAATTCAGCATAAAATAAATACAAATAAATATTTTTTTTAATGTGAAAATGTTATTTCCTAAAAAAAATTAAAAATTAAACAAGTATATCACTTATCACTTTATTTCTAGAAAATTTTTTTAACCTAATAATAAGCATAAACAAATTGTTAGAATTAAAATGACTCAAGTGTTAATTTTCTTCATTGCAAATTTTCTGACAGAGGTATATGATGTCATCATGTATGTCATCTTTTATGAAAAAATGGTCATTTTTTGTAGTATTTGAGAACATTATGAATTTTCCCAGTGGCATCTGACAATACTCTGATATGCAAAGTTATTTTTCAACATATATGTCTTTACCAAATTAACAAACTCTGTCAGGTGTTAATTAATCAACTACTTTTCATATGATTCAGGCTCTCCACCATCAACTTCCTTAACCATCAAGAAATTCTACAAATTCTGCAAGATTAACCATTTTACTTTACACTGTACTTATCTCATGTGGTTTAAAGCATCCAAAAATCATTGATAAACTGGTCCTGCCTGAACTAAATCATGGTGAATTATAAAAGATTGTCTCTGTTAAGTGGGGAGGGATTTCAGGTTGAACTTAACTTTATAAGTGGTCAATTTATTACAGTGTATTGTTCTGTTATGTATTTCACTTCTTTTTTAAAAAAATGATAGTTGAGGGCACTTACATAATAAAAAGTTGAGAAAATAAGGAACTGATATACTCTGTAAGCTTCAAATGTTTTGAAGCATAAGATACAATAAGAACTAAAAGTAACAGTTGGGAAAGGAGGAGGGAGGAGGACGAAAGGGATAATTCGGCACATGTGTGTGGTGATGGATTGTAATTAGTATTTGGATGGTGAACATGATGCAATCTATGCAGAAATAAATGTATAATGATGTACAACTGAAATTTATACAATGTTATAAACCAATGTTACTGCAATAAACAAAAAATTTTAAAAAAATGAACTAAAACTAAGAAATGGCAGAGGAAATAGAGATAAGAGGATGAAATTGCAAAACTGAATCTATAGTAATATCTCAGTGGCTAGCGTTGTGGTGCCAAGAAGGTGGTGAAGTCAAAGAATTCATAAAGATGATAATAAACAGACTGCAAAGAAAAAATACTGAAATTTTTATAGAGAGAATTTTTACAGTGATATTACAAATAGAGAAAAGGGAAGAGAAGTTGAAGAAAGAGACTATTTGCTGAAATATTTATTCCCCTCTATGACCCTATCTTTACCTGCAAAATCTCGTCCCTAAGCCACATTTTCCATACTTGGGGAAGAGAGCAATTAAGCTCATCTGAAACCTCAACTGCCCAGCCTGTGAAATAAGGCCGGCCATCCATTCTCACAAAGGAGCCAACTGGAGGTAGGATTTTTGGTTCTGAATTCAGCTAAATATCTTCAAAGAATTGTATCTGACCTTCTTTATCCAGGGCTATCAGTGAAGGGCTGGCTGGCTTTCAGAGAAGAGCAATTCACAGTCAGTGGAGACATTTTCTGTTGAGCTCTCTAGAGAAGGCTGTGGGGCTTGTCAGTAAGAGTTGATTGCTATACGGGTTACATTTTTTTATTTTATTCAGAGATTTATAAAGAAATTTACATGATAAATATTACTTATTATCAAGAAAAAAGGTTGTCTCTTCTCTGGTCATTTAAGCAAAATTCTCCTCTCAGGGCCCACCAATGGACAAAGCCCAGATTTAATCTCCAAGAGTCTGCGGGGCGCTCTGTGGTCTGTGGGAAACCCTCAAGTTGGCAGCCTGTTCCCTTGTGTCCTGTGCTGGTACTTAATCTTCCATCTCTTCAGAGCACAACTAGACAGAAGCTCAAAGGACTTGACATTGGAGAAATGTACTTTTCATTATCTTTAGACTTCTACACTTTTCCAAAAGACTCTCAGCATTTCCAGTAATTGTGCAGCAATTTACCCAACACTAAGGTTCTCACTATTAAAAATTAAAATACATAAATTTTGAAAATGGAAAAAGTGATCTTTGCAATTTTGTACAGAATCTATATAATTGGTGCATCCTTTAAAAATGGAGGAAAGATAGCAAATTTAACTGTTTTGGTTAGTTAACACAGTAAGTAATATATTGTATATATTATCAATTTGGAGATTATTTGTATTTAAAAATACTGCTTCAAACCCTTAAATCATTGTATGTGGTAGAGTCTGCCATCTGCTTTGGCTGAACAATTAAATACAAGTCAGCCAAAATTCTTCCATTCCTGTATAATCTTATATATGAGTGGTAATGGTTAGTTCTTATAGATTGTTTGAAGACGTGCATATCACAAAATACAAGTGGCCATTAAAAATTAAAATGTTCACCAAATACAAGATCATCTGATTCCCAGAAAAAGAAAAGGTTAATGTAACATTAAGGCTACAACTGTCAAAAAGGAAGCCAAGATACACTCAAGTCAAGCTTTTGTTCAAAAGTCAATTGGCTCATCTTTGAAACTTTATCATGTTTATTATGTAAGCAAGATACTTTCAGAGCCTAGAATATGGAAAGTGCTTATTGGCAAGTTAACATTCTGATCATTTATTTTGTAAATGTTAATATGAGATATATAAGTCATTTTCTACTATATTCAGATTTTCAAGTTCTGCTAAATCTAGGGCCACATTACTGGCAAGTTGGGAATATCTCTAGACATATGAAAAATATGAGTCCTACACAAAAGCTTATACATTCTCTATTCATCAGGTTCTAAATTCTAAAACTTTCTAAGGTTTTGCAACAAACCAATGGCATTCCAAATTGACAGTAAGGTTGCATGTGCCATACATGATCCTATAGGAAGAGAAATCCAGATTTTAAATAGAGGAGATTATGCACAAGAATACATATTCAAGTCTGAAAGGGGATTTCAAGAAAGAAGGGATTCTCAGAACATGTGGTAAGTGATAAATAACTTACCAAGGGCTCTCTAGAGGAGAACATATTGTGGAAAAAAGAGCTTCACAGGTAGAGAGCTAAAATGGCATCTCTGGAAACCTTATGATGAAACAGATGCTGAACTACTTTTTCCTAAAATTTAAAATGCATCTTATCCTCCAAACAAACACCACCTCCCTGCCTTGTGGCTTACCTGGGCATGGTGACGTGTTGGAATCATTTTTCTAATTCATTGGCTCTTAAACTTGATGGGCACTAGAAGCACCAGAAGCACCTGGGGGCCTTGTTGAAACCCAGATTGCCAGGCCCCACCACAGAGTTTCCAGTTCAGCATGTCTGCAACAGCACCAGAGAATTTGCATTTCTACCCAGTTCCCAGGTGCTGCTGATGTTGCCGGTCCAGGGACCCCACTTTGAGAACCACAGCCTGATTTATACCCTATATATGATTACAAAACCCATTATTTCATCCTTTGGCTGCTACTTTTCCTTTATCACATCAGCACCTTAGCTCTGAATCTCCTCACCTAGCAATGAGAATTCTTAGAGAGTTTCACAGCTGGTCCTCATTTCCGGTTCAGTTCTCCCTCTTCCTCTCAATACCACATTCTCTTGTCAGGTAATTGTTCCTTTAACATCAGTTCATCATAGATCTTCCTTGCTCAAAAACTCATGGCTAGGGGCCAGCCCCGTGGCGTACCAGTTAAGTGCTCACGCTCTGCTGCTGTTAGCCCAGGTTCGGATCCCAGGGGCGCACCAATGCACCGCTTGTCAGGCCATGCTGTGGCAGCGTCCCATATAAAATGGAGGAAGATAGGCACAGATGTTAGCCCAGGGACAGTCTTCCTCAGCAAAAAGAGGAGGATTGGCCATAGATGTTAGTTCAGGGCTGATCTTCCTCACCAAAAAAAAAAAAAAATCATGGCTCTTATGCTGAGCACAAGATATTTTAAATTCTCTACTTGGTTCATAACGTCTGTAATAGCCTTACTTTAATAGCAAAATATGGACACCCTGTTCCCTACCCTACCTACTATAAAGGAGTATGTGAGGATTACATAAGATACAGACAGTTCTAATTATGCACAGTGTGACATTCTATAAAGTCACTGTGAACACTGAATCAGTGAATATGACCCACTGCTCCTACGGGAAATGCAGTGTTAGGTTCCTGCAAGTCTTAGTCACATTTTCTTCAACTGATCAATACATAACCTTGTTCTCTGTGTTTCTCTTTAAAGTCACCTTATTTAATATATATTGTTGATATATTAACATTGAACTCACACCAACAACGCTGTAACTCGTGTCTGAAAGAAGCTTGTCGAACACGCATACTTTCTTTGTAAAGGCACGTCACAGCCTCTTGCCCTGAGGAACACCAGGAAGCATTGCAGCACTACACATGGGGCACATAATAAACAGGAAAGTCACCAACACAAGGCACAAAAAGATGAGAAATGGGGCACTAAATAGACTGCAAGAAGGACATTTGTTTACAGTATAGGCTCAACAAGAGGGCAGAGCGTCACCCGGTTCCCCCTTAGTTGGGAACGTGCACGTCGAGTGAATCAAATTTCTCACCACTTTGTGCATATCTGCAAATGGACATGAAAGCCCTGAGAGTGTTCATTTGGGGGCTGCCAGTACATTTTAGCTAGTGGGCAAGTGTGCAAACATGGAGTCCACAAATAATGAGGATCAACTATATTATGAAAACATCTTTTCAAAACCAGAGTGTTGCTCAGAAATAAGAGCAATAATGATAACACAACAGCTAACATTTTAGTGCCTACTATGTGACAGGAGCTCTTGTAAGCACTTTACATTAGTTAATGCATTTAAATCTCGCTAAAACCCTATGAGACAGGAGTTCTCAGTAGCCCCATTTTATAGATGAGGAAACTAAGGCTCAGAGAGTAAATAATTTGCACAGATTCCCCAGTTAAAAGTGGAATAACTGGGATTGGTGCCCAGACAAACTGGTCCAAAGCCCAGAGTTTCAACTACTATGGTAGGAATGTCAGCGAATTTTCTACCACTCCCCGAAAAGCCCCTTCTGCTCCAGTCAGTGTGGTCTCCCACATACTTATTCAGTCTTCAAACATTTTCTGAGTGCACCAAAGGTGTCAAGTACTGTGTTTAGATACTGGAGGGACAAATAGAATGTCGACGCAAATAATCCATAACCAATCTATAAATGAAAATTGGGGTGAGTTTATTATGAATCAACCTTTGAGGACCACATAGCCCGGGAGAGTCCTTTCATGAAGAAATGGAGCACTCCAACGAAGTGAGGTGTACAGGGTCAGCCCCATGACTTAGCGGTTAAGTGCGCATGCTCCGCTGCTGGTGGCTCAGGTTTGGATCCCGGGCACGCACTGACGCACAGCTTCTCTGGCCATGCTGAGGCTGCGTCCCACATGCAGCAACTGGAAGGATGTGCAGCTATGACATGCAACTATCTACTGTGGCTTTGGGGGAAAAAATAAATAAATAAATAAAATTATTAAAAAAAAAGAAGTGGGGTGTACAGAGTGGTTATATACCATCAAAGAGCATGTACCACATGTGATTGCAATGTCCTTTTTACAATAGCCACGACATTGACCTGTCGGCACATCAATTGTTGGACACGGTGGGTATCAGCTCTGCTGTTTCCATGGGCATGGCTGTTGTCTTGAGTTGGGTGGTCACAGGATGGGCACAGCAATCAAATCCTAGCCTAGGGAGAAATGCTTATCCTTAAAGAAATGCCACTGTGGGGGAAGTTGCATTTACATCTTAAGGGTATTGTTCTTGTCTTTGGGACATGTTAATTGCTTAAAATAGATATATAATGGATGAACAGAGGCTACAGGGCCCTTTTGGAAAAAAAAATCTAGGTCAAGCCCAACTAGTTTTACACCAAATGGCTTCCTCGTGTGCTCCAATATATCCTATTGCTTGCCATTTATTTATCATTTTCCCCCTTTTGATGTATAATCTTTTGATAGAAAACATTGATGATCAAAATATTGTCCCTCAGAGTCAGGGTGGTTGCTGCATGCCCTGGGTCTATCACGTCCCTCGGTGCCAGGCTTTTATCTCATCTATTGCCCAGTTATTCATGTTGGGTGGAATTAGTCAGATATTGTGGACAAGCAAAGAGGTATATATATATAAACAGAGGAAGCATTTCATGGGTTTTGGATTAATTTTAGGTTGTTGCACAAACATTGTATATGTGCTTTTTTTTTTAAATATATATAGCCCCTTATGCTACATTGTGCACAATTATAGAACAAGTACGGTAACAATGATAATAATTAAACATTTTTTTAAAAGATTAGTTTAAAATGAGTTTTTAGGCATAGTCCTTATCAGAAAAGGAAATTTGTCCAGGGTTATAAGATTGATCGGCCATCTCAAGTCACCGAGCCACCATTACTCTAGTTTGCATGCCAGTCTTACAACACTAGGTAAAGGAAACAACAGTTTGAATATAATGATTAGTACAAGAATTCCAAGAAGTAATAGAAATAGGAATTGCAATCCAGATCGAAAAAGGGAACCAATACCAGAAGGGAGCCAACCAAACAAATCAAGGCTGGGTGTAGGATCACTTAAGGCATTCACCTGTTTTTCCATGTGCTTTAGTAGAGGTGACACATTGGAAGACTCGTCTGGTATAAACACACAGCATTCAGTTTGAATGATTGCACATGTACCACCTTGGGGTGCTGTAAGAATATCTAAGCCCATTCTATTTTGAAGGACAGCTTTTCTCATTAAAGACATTTCAGTATTTAAGAAAGCTATTCTTTCCTGACTATCGTTAAGGGCTTGTTGAGTAAATTTTGTCAGAGCCTCTATAGGTGATATGACATCTTCCAGCCCCAAGGAAGGAGCAAATATAGCTACTAGGTGGTCATACAAGTGTAACACTGAATGAGCCCATCTGGCCTTAAGGAGAGGCAGATTGGCAACAGATGTTAGCTCTGGATGACTCTTTCCCTGTATGCAAGAGAAGCCCAGAGTGCAGCGCCCTAGCCATCTTGGTGGCAGCCAAGGTCAGAGGTTTGTTCCACATAACCAGTGAGTTCCATTAGGAGCCATCTAATAGACGCCTGGTCTTCGAGACCAGTCTGTTCCAAACCAATCACTTTTTTATGTATAATAGTATTCTGACATGACTCAGTGGGTATCCAGCCTATCTTTAGAGTGTAATATGGTAGATTTTGTTTGGAATGATTTCTCTGTAACCAACATAAAGGTGCTGATATGTTTAAAGATCCATGGTTAGGAGTAAGCCAAACATATCCATCCCAAATTTGTGTGAAACCTTCCATGGTTTTTACTGTAATGTCTGGTTTCTTTTGTTTATCTGCAATTTTTTGGGATAATTGGATGGTTTGAGTAATAGAAAAGAATAACCGTGTCCTGTATTACTAATAGTATGGGCTACTGACCATGTTTCAGGATCATAATTAGTAATATCAGACGAACTGTGAACATTAGAACTAGATCTTCGTATCACAATAAATTGCTTTAGAGCTTTCCAATCTGTGCCTCAAAAGGGAAAGACCCACCAAGGGTCTTAGAAAGTGGAAGTTGGCCACATAACCAACAAGTAGACTGATTTTCATGTGTAGCAAAGGAATGTGCCCATTGCAGAAAAACATTGCCATCAGAGGTCCATTCAGATGTAGATTGGAAAAACAAACATAGCATTAGGGAAACCTTAAATGGCATTTTTTTTTTTTTGTAATCAACAAATGGTTTTGTAATTAGGTTCTAATCTATCTTATAAAGTTGAAGTGTAAACATTGGTGTAGGAAAATGGTAAGGCAATCTAGAAATTGATTATTTTAGCAATTACATAAAGGTTAAACACTACAAGGGTTTAAATGAGGAGATATAAGGTTAGGAATACAGACCTGGTCCAGAGTCTCAGGACAGCTGCCTACAACAGATGTCGTCTTCTTCTCATCCTGATTTGGAGATATTCGTCTTGGTCTGTCAAAGTTGGGTGTCAGAGACTGGAGTTGAAGTCTATTCAGGTGGAGAAGTCTTTTTTAAATGAGAAATGTGAATTCATGAGTTTATGCCCTTTAATTTTGCAGCACATGGATTGGTTAAAAGCACCTGATATGGTCCCTTCCAACGGGGCTGCAAAGAGTCCTTTATCAGGTATCTTTTCCAATAAACAAAATCTCCAGGTTGTAATCCATGATCCTTAAGGTCTTTGTCTCCTGGGAGCTTACAGTGAAAAGAATTAGCTACCAATTTCTCATTTCTCTTAAGAGCCTCAATGAGACCTTGACAATAATGTAAAATATCTCCTTTAAGTAAAGTTGGTTCCTACATTTCTTCATCTAATTGTATAGGTCGTCCAGTTATTATTTCGAAAGGAGACAGTCGATGTTTACCAAAGGATGTAGATCTAAGACTGAGGTGCATTAGTGGAAGAGCTTTTGGCCATGAGAAGCTAAATGCTTCTGAAAGCTTTGCCAACTGAATTTTGATCGAGCTATTAGTTCTTTCCACCGATGCTGAGGATTGGGGATGGTAAGCACAGTGGAAATGCTGCATTATTGGCCAAATACTACATATAGATTTAATTATTTGTCCGGTGAAATGAGTTCCCCGGTCACTATGTAACTCGGTAAGAATTCCCCAAGCAGGAATTATTCTCTCTAATAGTAATTTACCTACTGTTACAGCCGTTGCTCTTCTGCAAGGAAGGGCCTCAACCCAATGTGAGGACATACAGATTATTACCAAGATATATTTATATCCTTGAGATGGTGGCATTTAGACCAAGTTCAATTGCCATTCCTCAAAGGGTCACTTAGGAGGGGGAAAGTGGCCTTGTGACCCATGAAGTGGTTTCCCTAGATTATACTTTGGGCATATAACACAACGAGTATAAGTTTTATGGGCCACTGTGGGAAAAAGTTTCCAAAAGTATTGTTTTTCCCATAAAATCACCTTTTCAGGTGCCCAGTGGGTTAGTTGGTGTATATGCTGGAGCAGGGGCAATTGTGCTCCAACAAGTACCATGGGTTTCCTATTGGGTCCAAACCACATCTGTGAGGGGGTGTCAAAAATTCCCCCTTTTGACTGCCATATGTGTTTTTCTTCTTCCATGGCCACTTCTTGGGCCTGTAGAAGGAAGTCTTTTACTGGGTTAGCAGAGTTAATAGGAAGCAGCAGGCATTCTCGAGGCTGGGTAGGGAAAGCTTTCAAGGCTGTTTGTTTAGCAGCTGCATCAGCAAGCTAGTTTCCTTTAGCTTCCAAAGTATCAGATTTTGAATGCCCTGGCATTTTAATAATCGCTAGTTGTCTCGATAGCTGTATAGAATATAATAATTCTGCAACCTGTTTCCCCTTCTTTATAGGCTGATCTGAAGAGGTTAAAAACCCTCGTTGTTTCCACAGCATTCCAAAGTCATGTGCTGCTCCGAAAGGATAACGATTGTCAGTGTCGATATTTGCTACCTGGTCTCTGGCCAATTGACAAGCTCAAGTTAAAGCAGTTAACTCGGCTTGCTGTGCTGACTTTATGTCTGGTAAGTAAAAACTCTCGATTACGTCTATTGAGGACATTACTGCATATCCAGCTCGATAACATCCTTGTTCATCCTTTGAGTAAGATCCATCTGTAAACCAAATTAGATCAGCATTATCAATGGGAGTTTCTTGCAAATCATTCCTAGGAGTAAGTAGGTAATTAGTTAATAAATGTAGTCGTGGGCATCTTCTTCTTGTGATGCTAGAAGTAAGGTTGCAGGGATAAGATTATTACACAGGGCTAAGGTAATATTAGGAGCAGAGAACAACAGAACTTCATAGGAGGCTAGTCGGCTGACAGAGTAATGCTGAGTGTGATGAGAATTTAGGAGAGATTTGACTGAGTGAGGAACATAGATAGTCAAAGGAGACCCCATCAGCATTTCTTCACTGGTCTTGCATAAGAGCGCTGCTACTGAAATGGCTCTCATACAAGGCGGAAGCCCTTTTGCCACTGAGTCTAACTGCTGACTATAATAACCTATAGGTCGATGTCGACTTTCATGTTTTTGACTTAAGATACCTAAGGGATTTCCTCTATCTTCATGTATGAAGAGGAAAAATGGCAAGCTGTAATTAGGATTTCCTAAAGCTGGTACTTGGGCCAAAACAGACTTTAAGGTAGTTGCTGCCTTCTCTCCTTCTGGTGTCCATACAATTAAATCAGGCTGGTCAGACTTTAGTAATGTATATAAGGGCTGGGCAATAAGTGAAAAGTTAGGTACCCAGTTCCTGCAATATCCAGTTAGTCCTAGGAATCCTCTTAAATTTGTCTTAGGGAGAGAAAAAACCAGGATTCCTTTAATCATTTCAGAATCAATCAACAGTCCATCCTTAGATATCAAGTGTCCTAGATGTTTTACAACAGGCAGGCAAAAAATGTAATTTGTCCTTGGACAATTTATGCCCCTTAGATGCTAGCTGTTGCAACAGATAAATTGTATCCCTCTGAGAATCCAACTTAGTGTTTGAATGCAAGAGAAATCATCCACATATTGAATTAAAGTGGAGTCATTAGGGAATTCTATATTCACTAAGTCAGCCTTGAGTATCTGGGAAAAATAAGTGGGCATCTCAGTATAGCCCTGTGGCATCACTGTCCAGGTATACTGGCGATCTTCTCACGTGAAGGTAAAAAGATATTGACTATTCTTTTCCACGGGAATGCTGAAGAAGACACTGCCCAAATCAGTGACTGAGAAATAGCAGCTGTTATTTGGAATGGCCGAGAGCAAAGTGTGTGGGTTAGGAACCACAGGATGTTGAGGAATCACGATGTTCTTTATAGGTCTCGGATCTCGAAAAAATCTCCCGCCTTTCCCATTCGACTTTTTTACAGGTAAGATAGGTGTATTACAGGGACTAGTACAAGGAATTATAAGTCTCTTTTCAAGAAATTCCTGAACGATAGGGCTTATCCCATTTAATGCCTCTGGTCTAAGTGGATATTGCCGAATATTAGATAGAGGCTTAGAGTTGTCAAAATCACCTTAATAGGAGTGGCTGATTTAATTTTCCCAATATCTGAAGAGGATGATGACCATAATTCTCTAGGAACTTGTAATAACAGGTCATCAGTTTTCTCTTCTATTTGAGTCATTGATTTCACAATCATCAACCTTTCAGCAATTACAGTCTGGTCAGCATCCCGATTTTCTGAATCTAGAAGCATTTCACCCTTTTGTGAAAAGGACGTTGTATGCTTCTAGAAGATCTCGTCCAATCAAATGAATTGGAGCACATTTAACCAGGAGAAACACATTTTTTCCTGTGATGGTTGTTAATTGAAAAATTACTGGTTCTGATTTAAAAACCTGCATTGGAAAATTCGAAACCCCTACCAATTGAACTATCTGTTTACTCCGAGGGAGAGGGCAATGAATAAGGGTAGGGTTGAGGACAGAAAAGGTAGCCCCGGCATCTACAAGGACCTTTAAAGTTTCCTCTCCAATAGTTATCTCAATTTCGCCTATGGCATTTGTGAGGAGGAGGGGAAATACCCTCTCGTAATCTTCTGAGCAGCCCTATTCCTGTTTATTGTTGTCACCCCCTAAATCCCATTTGAGTTTATGGCAGTCTTGTTTGAAATGACCAGACTTTTTGCAATAGTAACAGAAACGGTGATTTCGTTTCTGGTTAGATTATTTTTTTTTAATTTTTTGTTTATTGCAGTAACATTGGTTTATGACATTGTAAAAATTTCAGGTGTACATCATTGTACTTCTATTTCTGCATAGATTACATCATGTTCACCACCAAAATACTAATTACAACCCATCACCACACACATGTACCAAATTATCCCTTTCACCCTCCTCCCTCCCCCCTTCCCCTCTGGTAACCACCAATCCAATCTCTGTCCCTATGTGTTTGTTTATTGTTGTTATTATCTACTACTTAATGAAGGAAATCATACGGTATTTGACCTTCTCCCTCTGATTTATTTCACATTGCATAATACCCTCAAGGATGGCGTTTGTTGGGCCACGAAGCTGTTGTAGCTGTATACTCATAAACTTAGTGGCCTTTTTTTTTCTGGAAGGTTTTAGATGGTTTATGTGTAATAGTGACAAGAGCCTATTAAAGTCCAATCCAGTTCATGTCTCTTAACTAACATTGCTAATTCCTCATCTAATCCTTCGAAGGAAATTGAATTGAAAACTGGATCATTTTATTGATCCTCAAAACATTCAGGAGCCAGCCCAGAGTGCTGTTTGAAGGTTTTCTCAAGCCTTTCAAAATAATCAAAGATAGATTCCTCGGGTCTATGCTTACATTGATGGACTTTAGGCCAATCTATCTTCCTGGGAAAAACTACTGGAATGGCTTTGTGTAAGTTTTGAGCGATATCCCTACACTCTTTAAGGTCATGAGGCTCATGCCTATGGAAATCCTCCAGGAGGTCTCTCCAATCTGCCTCTTTTATCCATTCATTTGCTTTGTTCTCAGACACCAGCAAATGCACAAGCTGATATAAATCTGAATGTCCTGTGCATATGTTCTAACAATAAAATTAAATTCTTGAGCAAACCCTAAAGGATATTGCAAAGGGTCTGGGAAGTCCTTCATCAAATTCTTAAATTCACTTCTAGTCCAAGGAGTATACACAAGAGCAGGCTCACCTCACCCAGTAACAGGTTTCTCCTTAGAGGGAACCACTATAACTTTAGGACTTTCAGTATCTGCTCCCTGAGAGTTACTCCTTGTTTTCTCTAGAGGTGGAGGAGGAGGGGAAGGTTAAGGAGGAGGAGGAGGAGGTGAAGGAGGAGGAGGAGGTGAGGGAGGAGGAGGAGGTGAGGGAGGAAGAGTTGAGAGAGGATGAGTTAAAATGGATAGGTCAGGGTACGGAAGCTCAAAAAGGAAAGGATACACGGGTGCTGAGGGAGAAAATGGGCTCTGAGGTGCTGAAAGCGGCGGCGGTGGAGGAGGTAGAGGAGGTGAAGGGGGTGGACAGTTTCTGACTTCTCTCTCTTTAATTCAGAAATGGTCTCAGTCAGTTTATGGTTAGTCTCCTTTAAAGAAGTCATTTTATCATTATTACTCTTTGAAGCCTCTAAATGCCAATCGTAATAAGCTTCCCCTTCTTTTGTTTTGGTTTTATTGCAGGCTTTTTCAACCTGTGTGTGCAAATACAGTAGTTTTCAGAAGTCAAACGTTCCCAATTTTGGCCATTTACGACCTAAGTCATCCTTAGTTAACTTTTCCCATTTAGTTAAATACTTGCAAGGATTGTTTCCGTATGCAGTATACGTGAAAACAGCCGAAGTCCCCGTGGGGGGTTGTCCATCTGGAAGCCAGCAGGCTTTTGAAGCATGGTTTCCCATTTTTAGTTCTGTTTTTTTGTTTGTATTTTTATAAAGTCTGAACAACTTCTAGGAACTGTGTAGTGGGTCACAATTGTGCTGCTTTGAGTGTTATTCTCTAAAGGAATGTCGTAATCACTCTCTTACATGTCTCGATTTCTCCCGCTGGCAGTCTAGGACCACCGAGGGGGTTCAGAGTGCGGGTGACAAACCCTCATGTGCCAGTCCCCGGACGAAGCTATAATTAATTAACGTGAATGATAATGGAACGCCCTATAGGACCGCTATACATCGTGAGGTTCACCTCTGACACTCCTACTGAGGATTTTCTGTCACCTGTAAAACGCCTTTTCAATCGGCAGGAGCCATGTCTCTTTTCTTCATAGGTGAACAAGTTCAGACTCACATTTCTTTATCAAGCAGTTTTGTTCAGACCTTATAAACATAATTCTTTCCAATTTTAAAGCCAAATTAAAAGGACAACCAACTCAGTTTGCTCCAAGCTTCCCCTAAGGTCCCTTGGCCTAGGAAATTCCCCCTAGGTTTTTCTCCACCTAGGAAATGTACCGGTACCCTTCAAAGCCTCTAGTCTCAAGACCTTAAAACAGCTCATATAAACTCCTGGACCATCAACTTATTTTTTTTTTATTATTTTTTTTGTGTGTGAGGAAGATCAGCCCTGAGCTAACTTCTGATGCCAATCTTCCTCGTTTTGCTGAGGAAGATTGGCCTTGGATTAAAATCTGTGCCCATCTTCCTCTACTTTATATGGGATGCTACCACAGCATGGTTTGACAAATGGTATGTCGGTGCGCACCAGGATCCAAACCTGTCAACCCGGGGCCGCCGCAGTGGAGCGTGCGCACTTAACCGCTGTGCCACAGGGGTGGCCCCTCTCTTTATTTCTAAAGCTGAAATGTCTAAATCATTCTCTGGGCTAGTTGGAGTTTCCATAAAATGAAAATGTAAATTTCAGGAAAATCCTTAACTTTCCAGAATAATCCTTAATATAGTATGGTAAGCACCTTTGCAAAATGTCACTGATTTTCAATGTCAGTGCCTCCACAAGGGTATCCTTGCATTGTCTTCCCTCCAACCACCTCTCACTTTGCCCCTCCCCAGGCTGATGGGCTCAAAGTGTTTACTGAGCAGTAAGAATGATCAGAGTCTGAAGGAGACTTCAAGGATGACTAAGCCATGTTTTCTGACCCCAACCATCACTCTCCATCTCTCCTTTAACTTCTATTTTTCTTATTCTGGTTTTTATTTTAGTTGTTTACTTGTCTTGTGAATTGTTGTTTAGTGGTTTATAATTACCATGTAAATTCATATTATTTTTTGCCTTAGAGTTTAGAAAGAACTTACATTAAACAAGGTGTTTTTCCCAGGCCTTTGATGTCTCTAATACCTTCCAATGCAATTCAAGTGGCTTCTTGTTTTTACTTCTCCATCATTATTCCTTCAGAATTATGTTCACCCAACACTTTTGATCTGACAAATGCTGCTTTACTCTTTAAACTTTTCTATGCCAAGACTCACGTGAGAAATCCCTCAAGCACCATCAGGAGGAGGAAGTCAAGAAGGCAACACAGGCAGACTCTGAACTCACCTCCTCCCGCAGACACAGCCAATTTACAACTACATGTGGAAAAATTACCACTGAGACAGAACTGAAAACAGGATAAGAGGAACCCCTGCAACAACGGACAATCCTAACTGATGTAGACGAGGAAGAAACTCCCTTCTGGAGAGGAAAAATGCCACCTTCACAAGCTGCAGTGCCTCATGGCCATCCAGGAGTCACCCAAAGTTACGCAGCCCTCCCTGGAGGAGCGGGGCCCTGAACCGGGAAGCACCCCCACTGTGGGCATGTTGTGGACCCAGTACCATCGAGACGAGTGGCAGAATAACTGACTTTGTCTGTTACTAAAACATTAGGGAGTACCCCCAGAAAAGCTGGTTCACAAACAAATTAGAAACCGGCTCTTAAAGGGCCCATGCACAAACTCACCCGTTTTAGAAAGCAACCAAAAATCACCAGAAAGAAAGGTGTACAGTGCTTTGGTGAAAAGAGATTCACCTAATAGGCCCTGTGTGCATCTCGGTGAGAGGTGAGACCTCTCCAGGGACTGGGACATTTGTGGCGAATATTGTTGTAGCCTGGTGTGGGCGTGCTGACATAGACGCCATTGGAGTTCTCCCTGAGGTCTGCTAGCCCAGGGTCTGTCCCACCTTCTAGAGCACCAATTTAATGCAGCTCAGCCAGGGCAGGCAGCCCACCCTAGAGACTGGCCCCACCCAACAACAAGCCCTCAGGCAACTTGTGGGCCTGCATAGATTGGTGACTATAATCTCTGCAGCCTATCAACTGAGACAACTTCATTGGGGCAGGGCGTGCACAAGGAGCAAGTGGAGAGTGTGGGGCAGTGGTGGAGTGTGTGGGGTTCCCACTGTGGAGAGACTGGGTCCTCTTTGGGAGGTTGGGGCACACACACGGGGCGGGACTGTGTTGACGGTGTGTGTGGACCTGTGGGCGGCAAGGCTTGTCAGCTGCAGAAGACTTGTGTTTCTCAAAGACCCACAGAGGGGGTTTGCCCCACCTTCCAAAGCCTGAAACAATTGAGTGCTCCCATGCCTGAGGCCAGCCCCACCCAGCTGCAATCCTCAGAGAGCTGACAAGAGACCCAAAGGCTGGAGGCTTATAGCAATTGTAAGGCCCTGAGCCTAACAACCTGCCACGCTGGGGGCCTACTCACTTAAAAGAAATACTGCAATACAAATGTGGTGTTAGAACTTGCAGCCAAATGTGCTGGGGCTCCCCACACCTCATAAAGAGACTGAAGGACCCACAACAACTACAAGCAGCTGAGCATTACAACAGCTGGCCAGGAGCATAACTCGGCCTCCCTGGGTGCCTACAGGGAGAGCAAACAGGCCACAACAGAAGGCCATGCATAGCCCACATAGTGGTCACCGCTGGAACATTGAGAACTGAGGGAAGCACACTGCAGGCCTCCTAAGCCATCACTTACATAAGGTCAGCTATCCAAGAGCAGGAGACGTAGCTGACCTACCTAATATGTAGACACAAACACAGGGAAAGAGGCAAAATGAGGAGGCAAAGGAATACATTCCAAGTAAGGGAACAGGACAAAACTCCAGAAAAGGAACTAAGTGAAATGGAAATGAGCATCCTACCTGACAGAGTGGTCAAACAAAGAGTGTTAAGGATGCTCACTGATCTGGGGAGAAGAATAGATGAACTCAGTGAGAATGCCAGCTAAGAAATGGAGGATATAAAAAGAACCAATCAGAAATGAAGAATACAATACTGGAAATGAAAAATTCACTAGAGGAACTCAAAAGCAGAGTAGAGGATACAGAAGAATGAATCTGTGAGATAGACAAAAGACTAGAAGACATTACCCAAGCTGAACAGGTAAAAGAGAAAAGAGTTAAGAAGAGTGAAGACAGTCTAAGGGACCTCTGCGATACCATCAAGCACACTAACATCTGTGTGATAGGTGTCTCGGAAGGAGAAGAGCGAAAAAAAGGGGCAGAGAATCTATTTCAAGAAATAATAGATGAAAACTTCCCTAACCTAAGGGACAAAACAGACATCCAAGTACAGGAAGCACAGAGAGCTCCAAACACGATAAACCCAAAGAGGCCCACACCAAGACACATCATAATCAAAATGTCCAGAATTAAAGATAAAGAGAGAATTCTAAAAGCTGCAAGAGAAAGACAAGTTACATACAAAGGAAACCCCATAAGGCTATCAGCTGAATTCTCAGCAGAAACCTTACAGGCTAGAAGAGAATGGCATGATATTTAAAGTGCTAAAAAGGAAAAAACTTACAGCCAAGAATACCCTATCCAGCAAGGTTATCATTCAAAATGGAAGGCAAGATCAAAAATTTCCCAGACAAGCAAAAATTAAAAGAGTTTATCACCAAGAAACCAGTGTTACATGAAAAGTTAAAAGGACTGATTCAAGGGGAAAAGAGAAGAAAACAAATAGGAAAAATTATTTATTTCCATGATAAGAGGGTAATGGATACAAATGCAGAAAAAAGAAGTTAGATATGATATCAAAAACATAAAAGGAGGGAGGAGGGGAGTTAAAGAGTAGAGCTTTCAGACAGAGGTCAAACTAAAGAGACGATCAATTCTGTATAGAAGAAGAAAGGAACAGAGAAGGACTACTAAAACACTGAGAAAAAAAGTTAAAAAATGGCAGTAAGTACATACTTATCAATAGCTACTTTAAACGTCAATGGACTAAATGCTCCAATTAAAAGGCACAGGGTGGCTGACTGGATAAAAAAACAAGACCCATATATATGCTGCATACAAGAGACACACTTCAGACCTAAAGACACTCGCAAATTGAAAGTGAAGGGATGGAAAAAGATACTCCATGCAAATGGCAAGGAAAAGAAAGTTGGGGTAGCAGTACTCATATCAGACAAAATAGACTTTAAAACAAAAACTGTAAAAAGAGACAAAGAAGGGCATTACATAATAATCAAGGGAACAATCCAACAAGAGGATATAACACTTGTAAATATCTACGCACCCAATGTAGGTGCACCTAAATATATAAAGCAATTATTAACAGACATAAAAGGAGAAATAGACAGTAACACAATAATTCTAGGGGACTTTAACACTCCACTTACACCAACGGATAGATCATCCAAACAGAAGATCAATGAGGAAACATTGGCCTTAAATGATACACTAGAACAGATGGACCTAGTAGATATACACAGAGCATTCCATCCAAAAACCAAAGAATACACGTTCTTTTCAAATGCACATGGAACATTCTCCAGGATTGATCACATATTAAGCCACAAAACAAGTCTCCATAAATTTAAGAAGATTGAAATAATACCAAGCATCTTTTCTGACCACAACGGTATGAAACTAGAAATCAACTATAGGAAGAAACTCAGAAAAGCCACAAATACGTGGAGATTAAAGAAAATGCTACTGAACAACGACTGGGTCAATGAAGAAATCAAAGAAGAAATAAAAAAATACCTGGAGACAAATGAAAATGAAAATACGACATACCAGAATTTATGGTATAGAGCAAAAGCAGTTCTGAAAGGGATGTTTATAGTAATACAGGCCTATCTCAACAAACAAGAAAAATCTCAAATAAACAATATAACAATGCACCTAAAGGAACTGGAAAAAGAAGAACAAACACAGCCCAAAATCAGTAGAAGAAAGGAAATAATAAAAATCAGAGCAGAAATAAATGAAGTAGAGACCCAAAAAATCAATAGAAAAAATCAGTAAAACCAAGAGTTGGTTCTTTGAAAACATCAACAAAATTGACAAATCTTTAGCTATACTCATCAAGAAAAAAGAAGAGAAGGCACAAATAAGTTAAATTCAGAAATGAAAGAGGAGAAATTACAACAGACACCTCAGAAATACCAAAGATTATAAGAGAATACTATGAAAAGCTATATGCCAACCAATTCGACAATCTGGAAGAAATGGATAAATTCTTAGAATCATACAACCTTCCAAAACTGAATCAAGAAGAAGTAGAGAATTTGAATAGACCTATCACCAGTAAGTAGATCGAAACAGTAATCAAAAACCTCCCCAAAAATAAAAGTCCAGGACCAGATGGCTTCCCTGGTGAATTCTACCAAACATTCAAAGAAGACTTAATACCTATCCTTCTCAAACTCTTCCAAAAATTTGATGAGGGGGAGAAGCTCCCTAACACATTCTACAAAGCCGACATTACCCTGATACCAAAACCAGACGAGGACAACACAAAAAAAGAAAATTACAAGCCAATATCACTGATGAACATCGATGCAAAAATCCTCAACAAAATACTAGCAAATCGCGTACAACAATACGTTAAAAAGATTATACACCATGATCAAGTGGGATTTATTCCAGGTATGCAGGGATGGTTTAACATTTGCAAATCAATCAACGTGATACACCAAATTAATATAATGAAGAATAAAAATCACATGATCATCTCAATTGTTGCAGAGAAAGCATTTGACAAGATACAGCATCCATTTATGATAAAAACTTTGAATAAAATGGGTATAGAAGGAAAGTACCTCAACATAATAAAGACCATATATGACAAACCCACAGCTAATATCATCCTCAATGGTGAAAAACTGAAAGCTGCTCCCTCCCCATCAGATCAGCGATCCGGTCCGCGCGGCTCCCAGAGAGGGGGGAGGGGCGGCCCTCGGCGGGAAACTGTAGCTCTTCGGGCGCTCTCAGCCAGTGGGAAACTCCCGCACAGAGGGCTCAGAGGAGCCAAAGGGCTACCATCAACATCTGAGCAACCCAGAGAGCGGATAAAGAGGGGCAAACGAGAAGCCTCCCACGTCAGGGACCCAGAGGGCAAAAGAGAGAGCTCCCCCCTCCCCGCAACCCGGAGTCTGCAGCTCGACCAGATCTAGCGGTCCGAGGCAGACCTGAATAAACTGGACTGGACCCGTGGATCGCAGTGGGGAAAAGAAACAAAACAAAACAAAACAAAACTGCGGATCGCAGCAGAAAAACTGGGGCAGAGCGCAGGGGGCTTAGACTACACAGCCCTTTACCACCACACAGTGGCGGCAGGTGGAAATTGCAACCAGAGACTTCCAGGATGAGGAAAATCAAAACCAACACAGGAACCACAATGCAAAAATATATGAAATCACCAGACCAGAAACAAAATGACAAGCACCCAGAAATCAACCCCGAAGACACAGAAATCCATAAACTAAATGACAGAGATTTCAAAATAGCTATCATAAAAACACTCAACGAAATACGAGACAACACAGACAAACAATTAAATGAGATTAGGAGTTTCTTCACAAAAGAGATTGAAATCATAAAGAAAAACCTATCAGGGCTGATGGAGATGAAGAACACAATGGAGGAGATAAAGGAGAATCTGGAATCTTTAAAGAACAGAGCTGACAATATGGAGGAAAGAATTAGTACTTTAGAGGATAGGAATACAGATATACTCCAGATGGAAGAAGAGAGAGAACTAAGACTAAAAAGAAATGAAGAAAGACTCCGAGAAATATCGGACTCTATTAGAAAATGTAACATAAGAATTATAGGTATTCCTGAGGGAGAGGAGAGGGAAAGAGGAACAGAGAGCCTATTCAAGGAAATAATAGCTGAAAATTTCCCAAATCTGGGGAAGGAGCAGGAAATACCAGTAAGCGAAGCCAACAGGACTCCTATATATATTAACAGACAAAGGCCTTCACCACGACACCTAGTGGTAAGGCTAGCCAGGGTCAACGACAAAGAAACAATATTAAGGGCAGCTAGACAAAAACAAAAAATAACGTACAAAGGAACTCCCATCAGGCTCTCAGCGGATTTCTCAACAGAAACTTTTCAGGCTAGAAGAGACTGGAATGATATATTCAAAATACTAAAAGACAAAAACTTTCAGCCAAGAATACTCTATCCAGCAAAAATATCCTTCAAATATGATGGAGAAATAGTAACTCTCCCAGATAAACAAAAGCTAAGGGAGTTCATGGCCACGAGACCGCCACTACAAGAAATACTCAAGAAGGCCCTCAGGCCTGAAAACAAGAAGAGAAAGGGAACACAAAGCTTGGAGTAAGGAGAATAGTAGGTAGACAAAATCAGAGAAATAGTAGATCTTTACCGGAATAGGTTAGCAACCACTTAAATACTAAACTCAAAGATCAAAGGAAGAAATTCACCAAAAATAAATTTAACCTCATCACTGTAAACACACAGCCACAACACAAGATAGAATAAGGTATAACAAGAGCAACTTAGAAGGGGAAGAGGAAAGTGACTGAATTGACTTAGTATAAGGAAATAGGAGGCTATCAGATAATGGACTATCTCATACAGAAGATTTTTCGCCCAAACCTCAAGGTAACCACTAAACAAATAATCAAATTAAAACCACATATGATAAACAAAGAGAAAACTAGAAGAATCATAAGACAGAACAACCAAACTGAATTGGCAGTCCAAAACAAATGGGACAAGAAACAAAGGAAATGCAAAAGAACCAGAAAATAAGTGACAAAACAGCAACATTCAACCCTCATATTTCAATAATTACCCTAAATGTAAATGGATTGAACTCTCCAATCAAAAGATACAGAGTGGCAGGATGGATTAAAAAGCAAGACCCAACAATATGCTGCCTTCAGGAAACACATCTTAGCACTAAAGACAAGCACAGGCTCAGAGTGAAAGGATGGAAGACAATACTCCAAGCTAATGGCAAACAAAAGAAAGCAGGTGTTGCCATACTCATATCAGACAAAGTAGACTTCAAGATAAAACAGGTTAAGAAAGACAAAGAAGGGAAATATATAATGATAAAAGGGACACTCCATCAAGAAGACATATCACTTATAAATATATATGCACCCAACATAGGAGCACCAATGTACATAAAACAACTATTAACAAACCTAAAAGGAGAAATCAACAACAACACAATAATAGTAGGGGATCTTAACACCCCACTTACAGCAATGGATAGATCATCCAGACAAAAAGTTAATAAGGAAATATTAGACTTAAATGAAAAACTGGACGAGATGGACCTAGTAGACATATACAGAGCACTCCACCCAAAAACAGCTGACTACACATTCTTCTCAAGCGCGCATGGAACATTCTCTAGGATAGACCATATGTTGGGAAACAAAGCAAGCCTCAATAAATTTAAGAAGATTGAAATCATAACAAGCATCTTTTCAGACCATAAGGCTATGAAACTGGAAATGAACCAGGAAAAAAAAACTGGGAAAGTGACAAAAATGTGGAGATTAAACAACATGCTAGTGAACAACCAATGGATCATTGATGAAATTAAAGGAGAAATCAGAAACTATCTGGAAACAAACGAAAATGATAACATGCCATATCAAACCATATGGGACGCAGCAAAAGCGGTCCTGAGAGGGAAACTCATAGCGATACAAGCCCACCTTAACAAACAAGAAAAAGCCCTAATAGACAACCTTAAATTACACCTAACAGAACTAGAAAAAGAAGAACAAACAAAGCCCAAAGCCAGCAGAAGGAGAGAAATAATAAAAATCAGAGCAGAAATAAATGATATTGAGACCAAAAAAACAGTAGAAAGGATTAATGAAACAAAGAGTTGGTTCTTCGAGAAGATAAACAAAATAGACAAACCCTTAGCCAGGCTAACTAAGAAAAAAAGAGAAAAGGCTCAAGTAAATAAAATTAGAAATGAAAGAGGAGAAATTACAACGGATACCATGGAAATACAGAGGATTATAAGAGAATACTATGAGAAATTATATGCCAACAAATTGGACAATCTAGAAGAAATGGATAAATTCTTAGACTTATACAACCTCCCAAAATTGAACCAAGAAGAAATGGAGAATCTGAATAGACCAATCACAAGTAAAGAGATTGAAATAGTAATCAAAAACCTCCCAAAAAATAAAAGTCCAGGACCAGATGGCTTCTCCAGTGAATTTTACCAAACATTCAAAGAAGATTTAATACCCATCCTCCTCAAACTATTCCAAAAAATAGAGGAAGATGGAACACTTCCTGAATCATTCTATGAGGCCAACATCACCCTGATACCGAAACCAGACAAAGACAATACAAAGAAAGAAAATTACAGGCCAATATCGCTGATGAACATTGATGCAAAAATCCTCAACAAAATATTGGCAAACCGAATACAACAATATATTATAAAGATCATACACCATGATCAAGTGGGATTTATACCAGAGACGCAGGGATGGTTCAACATCCGCAAATCAATCAACGTGATACATCACATCAACAAAACAAAGAATAAAAACCACATGATCATCTCAATAGAAGCAGAGAAGGCATTTGACAAGATACAACATCCATTTATGATAAAAACTCTCAATAAAATGGGAATAGAAGGAAAGTACCTCAACATAATAAAGGCCATATATGACAAACCCACAGCTAACATCATACTCAACGGGGAAAGACTGAAAGCCATTCCTCTGAGAACAGGAACGAGGCAGGGCTGCCCACTCTCACCACTCCTGTTCAACATAGTACTGGAGGTTTTGGCCAGAGCAATTAGGCAAGAAAAAGGAATAAAAGGAATCCAAATAGGTAACGAAGAAGAGAAACTCTCACTATTTGCAGATGACATGATTGTATATATAGAAAACCCTAAAGAATCTGTTGGAAAACTGTTAGAAACAATCAACAACTACAGCAAAGTTGCAGGGTACAAAATCAATCTACAAAAATCAGTTGCATTTCTATATGCTAATAATGAACTAACAGAAAGAGAGCTCAAAAAGATAATACCATTTACAATTGCATCCAAAAGAATAAAATACCTAGGAATAAATCTTACCAAGGAGGTGAAGGACCTATACAATGAGAACTACAAGACATTATTGAGGGAAATCTACGATGACATAAAGAAATGGAAAGATATCCCATGCACGTGGATTGGAAGAATAAACATAGTTAAAATGTCAATATTACCTAAAGCAATCTACAGATTCAATGCAATCCCAATCAGAATCCCAATGACATTCTTCACAGAAATAGAAAAAAGAATACTAAAATTTATATGGGGCAACAAAAGACCCCGAATAGCTAAAGAAATCCTAAAGAAAAAGAACAAAGCAGGAGGCATCACAATTCCTGACTTCAAAACATACTACAAAGCAATAGTAATCAAAACAGCATGGTACTGGTACAAAAACAGACACACAGATCAATGGAACAGAATTGAAAGCCCAGAAATAAAACCACACATATACGGACAGCTAATTTTCGACAAAGGTGCTAAGGACATGCAATGGAGAAAGGAAAGTCTCTTCAATAAATGGTGTTGGGAAAACTGGACATCCACATGCAAAAGAATGAAAGTGGACCATGTGCTATCGCCATTCACAAAAATTAACTCAAAATGGATCAAAGACCTGAAGGTGAGACCTGAAACTATAAAACTCATAGAAGAAAATATAGGCAACACACTATTTGACATTGGGTTTAAAGGAATCTTTTCGGATGACATGCCTACCCAGACTAGGGAAACTAAAGAAAAAATAAACAAGTGGGACTTTATCAGACTAAAGAGCTTTTATAAGACAAATGAAATCAGAATCAAGATGAACAAACAACCAACCAGCTGGGAGAGAATATTTGCAAAACATACATCTGACAAGGGGTTGATCTCCATAATATATAAAGAACTCACACAATTGAACAACAAAAAAACAAACAACCCGATCAAAAAATGGGCAGAGGAAATGAACAGACACTTCTCCAAGGAAGATATACAGATGGCCAATAGGCACATGAAAAGATGCTCAACATCACTAATCATCAGGGAAATGCAAATCAAAACAACACTAAGATACCACCTCACGCCCGTTAGAATGGCTATAATCACCAAGACAAAAAACAACAAATGTTGGAGAGGATGTGGAGAAACAGGAACCCTCATACACAGCTGGTGGGAATGCAAATTGGTGCAGCCTCTATGGAAAACGGTATGGAGATTCCTCAAAGAATTAAAAATAGAGATGCCCTATGATCCAGCCATCCCACTACTGGGAATCTATCCAACGCACCTGAAATCAACAATCCAAAGAGGCTTATGCACCCCTATGTTCATTGCAGCATTATTCACCATAGCCAAGAAGTGGAAGCAACCTAAGTGTCCCTCGACTGACGATTGGATTAAGAAAATGTGGTATATATATACAATGGAATACTACTCAGCCATAAAAAAAGACAAAATCGTCCCATTTGCAACAACATGGATGGGCCTGGAGCGTATTATGTTAAGTGAAATAAGCCAGAAAGAGAAAGACAAACACTGTATGATCTCACTCATATGTGGAATATAAACCAACACATGGACAGAGAAAACTGGACTGTGGTTACCCGGGAAGGGGGGGTGGGGGGTGGGCACAAGGGGTGAAGGGAGTCATATATGGGGTAATGGACAAACAAAAATGTGCAACCCAAAATTTCACAATGTTAGAAACCATTAAAATATCAATAAAAATCCAAAAAAAAAAAAAACAAAAAAAAAAACAAAAAAAAACAAAAAAAAAAAAAAAGAAAAAAACTGATGTTATTTCTGTTACAGAACTGGTTAACAAAAATAGTACTTTAAATGATGGCTAATTTTATCTAATGTCTTATGAAGTCTTATAGGCAATCTAAATAGTTATTAAAAATCAGTAACTAAGTAGTTGTAAAAAAGATGAATGTTGGATCAACTTTAAGCAATAATTATATGTTATTGTGGTTACAGCTTCCAAACTCTTTTTGGTGACTTAAAACTTGAGAGTTTTGCTAAGTTTTATGATAAAAATTCTCTGAGTATCATCATTTCCAAATAAGATAAGATATTAGACATTGATTGCTAAATGTACATTTGTCTACTTTTGGCTTTTCATCACAGGAAAACTAAAAGGTGTTTTGGGTCTATTGGTAAACATGTGTTTTATTAAAAGATTGTACTATAAAGTAACATGTTTCCAGAAATGATGAAATAAGTGTTCATAAATTTTCCAAGCCACAAGATACTAATGTAAAAGAAAGTTTATAATTGTTTACTTAGTTTTTACTTACAAATTAAGGTTTCTAAGGGGTAAAATTCCTAATTAGTATATGTGATTGAAGCTACTAAAAATTAAGAAAAATATGTCTGTGTACAAAAAAAAAGTAAGATATATAAAGGTACAAAGAATGAAAATATTTTGTTTGGTTAAGAAAGATAAATTTGTCCTCAAGTACTAGGAGGGAAAAGAAAGACATGGGACAAATTCTGAATGTAAGAGGAAAGTTATAAAAGGTTTGTGGAAGAGGAATTCTGGAAAAGGAGTTTTATGCATGATCAAGTTGGCTAAGATTGAAATAAATTTAATTAAGTAAATGAGTTTTAATAGCAGAAATAAGCTGGTGCAAAATTAAAATTTGGTCTTCTGTCTCTTAAAAGGATAATTTGCTTAAACTTGATAAAGAGGTTACAAAAGATTTTTCTTTACCTTTGAGTAAGTCTACCTAAAAGACAGAACAAAAAAAAAAACTGTTAAAATAATTTCCTACGTTCAAAAGACTGAGGTCTCTCTATTAAGGCTTTTGGACTGTTAATGCTCTGTTTGCTTTGATTGTTTATATTTTTGACAAGCTCCACCAAAATTCATATCTTAAATAAAGTCTTTTTTTTACTTTTTTCTTTGAGAATTTTCAAAGGGCCCTGGAACTTCTCAAAGAAATTTGCTCTCTTCCTATAAGGAAAAAGATACTAAACTTATTAGGCTTATTCAATATGTTCAATTACATAGAAAGCATTGTCAGAACAGTGATGATAAGCCTGCTTAGGTGCTATTATGTGGGCAAATGTTATTGACATAGGTGTTTTAAAATTGTATAACATTACTGAAATTCTGATCTGTCCTGGTTATCAGTCATAATTCTGGTTATTATTATTTTAAAGTGTTGTATGTCACAAAATTAACCAAATTTCCTTGTCAATTGCCATTTTGAGGTCTTGTTGTTTACAGACTTATTTCTTTGCTCTAATGCTTTTGCAAAATGTTTCAACTTCAGAAAAATTCATAAAAAGGACTCTGACATTTACACTGGAACTGTACAGGTTTCTGACAAACTTTCTGATCATAAAACTGAACTGGGTAAAAAAAAATTATAAAAATCTGATGGAGAGACTGATAACTTCATAAAGCTGCTAACAAAAAGATTGGGATCAAGAATAGATTACACAGGACTGAACCAACTGATAAGGATGATTATAATTTTTATGATTTTTCGTTTGAAGTATTGCTAAATTTTTAATGTTTTTTCAGATTTAAGAAAAACTTTTTCTCTTTTCTCCTGAGCTAGCTATGACTTATAGCAATTTGGTAAATGATACTTTTATAAGTAAAATTAAAATATTTATCTTTTTCTCTCTACCTGATCCCTCAAATTTAAAAACTCTTAATAAGTAAATATTGTTGTTTTCATGACAATATAGTTATTTGCATAAGTTCAATAAAAATCTGTTCTCCTTATAACAGGACACAATTGGAAACACTGGTTCTATTACCAAGGTTGTGACTGGAACATCATATTTACAATATAACCATACAGCTTTTGAGGAATAAAGATTAGACTTTATGGAATAAAGCCACGTAAAAATATTGGCCTGGTACCTTATGTTCCAAGCAGCACATACCAGGATAAGTAAAGAATGTCACTTATCTGGCAGGTACAAGGAACCTTGAAATATTTTGGGGAAACCTCGGAATAGAGGAATTCACCCAAATTTATAGGTATTGCAGACAAAGTCTGATGACAAAATCCTTGGCTTGGCTTTCCTGGCCTCGAGAGACCTTTAAAGTTCAATGTGAGATTCCTTATAAAAAGTTCCAGCAAAGCAGATTTAAAAGAGCCTATGTGATCAACTGCTATTCTTGCTGTACTTATGTAAATAATTGAGCCAACTCTATTGGAACTAGACTTATTTTGCAAACTAGTTTTAATTTTGCTATCTTAATAAAAATGAGGGTGATTTTAGAAAAAAAAATTATATTTCAGTAAAAACTATTTCAGTATAAATTTGCGGATATTAGATCCTAGTTTTGTTGTCTTTTGAGGTTTTTGTTTTATATCTGTTGACTGGACTGGATCCTGATTTCTTCTAGTCTCCTGAAATATCTGGCTACAGATGTCCAAACTAACGTTTTTGATTTTTTCCATCATTTTCATTTGAAATCACTGAGAACTGAACCTGCCCTTTTTCCTGAAGCCTTACAAACTGAAGCTGATGAACTTGATATAAACTTGAGATGACCTGACGACACCATCAGAGATATTTTAAACTGCAAAAGATACTTTGACGCTGACATCTAAAATTCTTCTTCACTGGCTGTCCTCTGAACTCAAAAACTGGTTTACAATTTGCTCTAACCATTAATCTTGTTTTTCTTTCGTTTACACAAATATGCTTCTAGAGTCTGCCATGCTGTTGACACAATTTAAAAATCCCGTGGATTCTTAACTTCTACAAGAACTCCTATTGCTAATGGACACTTAATTACAGCCTTATTACAAGCTATTCACCTTCCTTCAAAAATTGCCATTGTTCATTGTTCAGCCCATACTAAGGAGACTGATGTCATATCTTTAGGGAATGACAGGGCTGACAGAGCTGCTAAACATGCAGCTCACTATGGACCCCCTTATCCGTTTTCCACCCAATTCTTAAACCTGCCTTTATCCCTGACTGATGTTATTAACTATCAGGCAAATGCCCCACAATCTAAAAAAGACAATTAGATACAAAAAGGTGCCAAACAATTATCAGATGGATTATACATTAGACCAAATGGACTTCCAATAGCTCCTTTTCTTTTGACTTTTTGGCTTGCACTTATCTCCCACCAAATGGGACATATGTGCAAACGGGGGATAGTTAAGGAACTGAAAGACAATTGGTTTTGCCCTGGCATCCACAAAATTTCTGACCAAATCACCTCCCAGTGCACAACTTGCAAATCTTACCAAGTCTCTGGGAGAAATCAGTGTGATCCAGGAAGTCCTCCCAGGCCCACGTTGCCTTTTGCGGCACTCCAAATGGATTTTATAGACTTCCCTTCAGCTTTAGGTTACTCTCACTGTTTGGTTATTGTCTGCATGTTTAGTGGATGGACTGAATGCTATCCGACCAGACATGCAGATGCCACAACAGTGGTAAAGAAATTAATAACTGAAGTTATTCCTCGTTTTGGCATTCCTTTATGGATTGAATCAGACCAAGGAACTCATTTTACAGCAGAGATAAACCACTTGCTTGCAAAAACTCTGGGGTATTCATTAAAATTTCATACCCCATATCACCCTCAGTCATCAGGGCAAGTAGAACGTAAAAATCTAGATATAAAAAGAACTCTAGGAAAAATCTGTCAAGAAACTGGACTTAAATGGCCAGAAGCTCTGCCCTTGGCCCTTATGAAGATTCAAAATACTCCAAATAGAAGGCATGGATTGACTCCTTTTGAAATAGTTTTTGGACGTCCAATGCCTACTGGTGTCTCTAAACCTTCAATTCCTGGATTAAATGAATATTATGGGAACTTAAGTGAACAATTTGATGCTATGACTTGTTATATACAAAAATTAACTAGTATACTTGAAGCATATCGTCAACAGGTAAAAGAGGCATGGCCACCACCTTCTGACAAGCCTTGCCATCCCTTTCGAACAGGAGACCGGGTGTACATCAAGGTCTTTAGAAAAAAACACGCACTGTCACCTCGCTGGGAAGGACCTTATGAAGTTTTACTGACGACCTGCACTGCCATCAAAATAAAAGAAAAATCTTCCTGGATCCATGCGAGCCACGCCAAAATAGACCCAGAACATCGCTCTCAAGACAACTGGGAGATAATCCCCACAGGTGACCTTAAACTAAGGATTTCGAGGGCCAAAACCCAGGCCCCAGAAGCAGCCGACATCACGAAGTAGACAGCTTTTCCCAAGATCACGGATCAAGAAAACCTACTTTGACCCATTTCCTCCCCCTTGCTTCAAAACTCCCTATATATATACACACTCACACACACAAACTATTAGTGGATATATATATATATATATTTTTAATCATTTATTAGAAAGCTGACTGGAGAGTGCTGGTCTCTATCTGTCCCTCTTCCCCTCTCTAAGTCTCCGCTATGGGCTCTTTTCCGATCTGTGTCTTGCTTTTACTAACCCTCTCCTTTTCAACAGGTCGGGCACAAACCAAACACCCCCTTATGCCAGTTTACCAAGCCCTAGCCACGCTAACTAATCAATCTGACTGTTGGTTATGTCAACAGCTAGATAGTGCAAAAGAACCTGAACTAGTCTTTGTTCCTGCTGATATGAACACCTGGTGGACTAAGTACGGAAAATGGACGAGTAACAGAGTATGGTATCCGCAAGAAGGGAAACTTCACTCTGCTTCTTCTCCTGGTGAGTCACTTGGGCCCCAGAAAGATTACTTAAAAGGTCAAGGACTGTCCCTTGCCCAAGCACAAACAATAAGTGAAAGTTTTTCCCTCTGCATTGAAAGTAAACATGGCACTGGACCTTTCCTGGGTGATATACCGAGACAATATTGCCGTCAAACTCTGTGGTTTGATTCCACAGGTGGCATCTTCAGAACTCTCAAGGAAATTGTAAGTGACTCTATCACTACTCCCTCTGGCACAAACATTTGCCAAATCCCCAAGTGCTCTGGATGGCCTACGAGCCACCCGTGTGCAACTTGGGGTATAGCAGCTATCCGCATGGTTAAGCTGCCCAATGCCACAGACTATATATGAGTGGATCAAAAATCTGGACTCACCTGGTCAGGTGACAAGACCAGGCTTTATAGCTGTCAGAATCAGACTGCAGGCCTCCTGTACCAGCTATTCCGCAATCTGTTCTGTTCTCGCAGACTGACTGGAGTTCAGGGGAAATGGAGATGTTTAGGTAGTAACAGTGCAAGTGGCACAGATCATGAAATAGTCCAGATCCTGGGAACTACAGACTCAATTCTAACCTTGTCTTTAAACTACACTGGTCTTTTCATTTTATGCGGCAACAAAGTGTATAAAGGATTCCCACCTAATTGGTCAGGACGATGCGGACTTGGATACCTGGTTCCTTCTGTCACCAAACACTCCACCTTAAATGCTAGCCAAATTACAAACTTGGGTTCGTTTGTTCATAAGATTGTGCCACATAAACGTGCCAGTCGAAAAATCGTGGAAAATCCACTTGTGTATCACAACTCCAAGTTCTTTTCAGCCTTGAGAGTCCTATTCCCCGGCTTTGGAGATTATGAGTTGGAGAAAGCAATATTAAATCTCTCTATGGTAATGGAACAAGAGTTCAACACCACCATGCAAACCTTAAACATACTCCAGTCAGAGATTAACAGCCTAGCATCTGTGGTGCTCCAAAATCGGCGTGCTCTGAACGTACTCACTGCCCAGCAAGAAAGAGCATGCGCAATCATTGGAGAAAAATGTTGTTTTTATGTGAATCAAACAGGTCAAATAATATCTAACTTAAATCTATTAAAAGAGAAGATTGACATTTTTCATCAGATAAACGAAGCTCACACATTTTATTGGACTGACTTGTTTCCAGGATTGGGGGACTGGTTTAATGGAGTGTGGGGAAATGTGCTCCGATTTGTTCTTTTCTGCTTGTTCATCCTCATTCTAATCTATGTTCTTTTCTCTCTTTGCAGACTTCTTATCACCCGGGTACTAACACATTTCTCTCTCCACAGTCACCAGCTCAGCTTTTAATATGTGAAACTTCTAGGGAAGTTTCAGAGGAGGGAACTGATGGTGCTCAGGGCAAGCTGCCCCAGGAAGCACCACTCTGGTATGCGGATTATTTCGAGCTGAAGACAATAAGGACTCAGAGAGCTCAGGAAAAATATTTGAGTTTTCCCTCCCAAACTGCCTAAAGAATTTAAAACCAAAAAAAATCTGTTTTAGGAAGGGGTTATTATCATGACTGCTATAAAAGATAATTTAGGATAGAGGTTACAATAGAAAAGGCACCAACAAGCCCATCTTATCGGGAGTCCTGTCTCTCTGGCCACATTCTTTGGATGGCCCTGCGAGGAGTTGCCAGACAATCATTTACATTTATAAGGGAAATCTCCATTTGTAAAGGTATCTCCCTCTCTGTTTGGAGAAGAGAGGGGGGGTGAGCTCATTTCTAGTAACTTATCAATGTGGAAGATGAGGCCTTGGGGCTGTATAATAAACCTTACTCTTGTTTACTGTGCTTTAGTGGTAATCTCCTGTAATTGACTCCCCCACCCCCAAAATCCTCCTTTGTCATTGGCTGAAAATGATATTTAAGACGAGAATTTCTGCTATCGTGTTGAGAAACGCAGTGTCCCTGCTTTCTCCCATGTATACATGTTATTAAACTTGGTATTATTTTCTCCTGCTAACCTGTCTTGTTGATTATTTGGCCAGCCAGAAGAACCTTAAGGGAAAGGGCAGAGGGAGATTCTCCCTCTTCCCCCTACACAAGATAGCAGGGTTAAAATAGTGGGTAATATTTACCTACGCATTGTAACCTAAGAAGTTTTATCATTTACTTGATAATGCTTCCCATGCAATTTAGCATACTTAACAAGCCTAATTAGTTTAGTATCTCCCTCTTTATAGGAAGAGATCAAATTTACTTGAGAATTGCCAGGGATCTTTGAAAATTCTCAAACAAAAAAGTTATAAGAAAGACTTTATTTAGGATATAATTTTGGGGAGATTGTCAAAAATACAGAGAGGTTTTAAACACTTGGTCAGACAAGATCAAGGAGTTCCTGTTCTTGTCGCAGTGAAACCATGCTTAATTAACAAACAACATTTAAACAGTCAAAAAAAGCTTAATAGAGAAACCTCAGTCTTTTGAACATAGGGAATTACCTTAACAAAACAGATCTCTGTTCTTTAGATAAACTTAACTCAAATGTAAAGAAAAATCTTTTTACGTAATAACCTCTATCAAGAGAAGATTAAGAGTAGAATAGGGCCGGCCCCGTGGCTTAGCGGTTGGACGCGTGTCTTCTGCTGCTGGTGGCCCTGGGTTCCGATCCCAGGTGTGCACCGACGCACCACACTGCTTCTCTGGCCATGCTGATGCCACTTCCCACATACAGCAACTAGAAGGATGTGCAACTATGATGTACAACTATCTACTGGGGCTTTGGGGAAAAAAAAAGAGTAGAATAAAATTATCCTTTTAAAAGGAAGAAGACCAAATTTGAATTTTGTACTAGCTTACTTTTGATATTAAAAATCATTTACTTAGTTGGATTTAGTTTAATCTTAGCCAACTCAACCATGTATAAAACTCCTCAGGGTTTCTCTTCCACAAACCTTCTATAACTTTTTGTTTACATTCAGAATTTGTGCCATGTGCTCCTTTTTTTTCCTTCTAGTACTTTTCAGGGCAAATTTATCTTTCCTACCCAAACAAAAATATTTCCATTTTTTATATCTTCTTAATGAAAACACACATCTTACTCTCCTTGAATACAAACATATTTTTCTTAAGTTTTTAGTAGCTTAATCACATATTAGAAATTTTTAACCCTTAGAAACCTTAATTTTTAAGTAAAAAACTAAGTAAGCAATTATAAAATTTCTTTTACATTAGCATTTCATGGCTTGACAAATTTATATGGACACTTTTTATAATTTTTGGAAACATGTTACTTTATAGTACAATCTTTTAAATAAAACACAAGACATGTTTACCAATAGACCCAAAACACCTTGTAGTTTTTCTGTAATAAGCCAAAAGTAGATAAACCTATATTTAGCAATGTCTAATATCTTATCTTATTTGGAAATGATCTAGATACTCAATGAATTTTTATCATAAAATTTAGCAAAATCCTAAATTTTTAAGTTACCAAAAAGAGTTTAGAAGCTATATACATTATAACATACGATTATTGTTTAAAGTTCACTTAATACTCACCTATTTATTTACCTGTTCTCAATAATTATTTATTTATTATGTTTTAAAGATTTTATTTATTTATTTTTTGCCCCCAAAGCCCCAGTAGATAGTTGTATGTCATAGCTGCACACCCTTCTAGTTGCTATATGTGGGACTCGGCCTCAGGATGGCCGGAAAAGTGGTGCCTCGGTGCGCGTCCTGGATCTGAACCTGGGCCACCAGCAGCGGAGCTCGTGCACTTAACCACCAAGCCATGGGGCCGGCCCCTCAATAATTATTTAGATTGCCTACAAGACTTTATGAGACATTAAATAATATTAGCCATCATTTATTTTTTTTGAGGCCAGTTTTGTAGTAGAAATAACATCAGTTTATTTGACGAATAAAAGCTGCATATCTGCATTATATCCAATGCTGAAAACTAACAAGCTTAAATAAGCTTTTATTTACCAAAGATTATTTCATATCACGTTAACTGGAAAAACATTTGGATTTAGAACTAACTTTTGTGAGTGCTTATTTCAAGTTAATTGAATAAACCTCTTGATTTTAACCATAACCTCTGGAGGTAAAATACCGCGCACATATAACATACATGTAGAGACAGACACATAAAGAACAGACAGATGCAACAAAGATTTTACAGCCGCTGTTTTAGAAAATTTAGCAGTTTCCATCTGCAGAAAGCTTCCTTCCAATTTCTTTTTTCTTTCAGTCTTAGGCCCCCTGCTGTCTTAGCACTTGCGCAAGTCTCCTGGGTTCAGAGGCCAGGCAGCCCAGCCGGGAATGATCAAGCAAACTCAATTTCCCACTTTCCTTTTCTTTTATTTTGCTACAAAGTCTGAACAATTTCTAGGGACTGTGTAGTGGGTCAGGAGTGTGCTGCTTGTGAGTGTTACTCCCTAAAGAAAGGTCGTAATCACTCTCTTACATGCCTTGGTTTCTCCCGCTCGCAGTCTAGGTACTGCCGTGGGGGTTTGGAGTGCGGGTGACTAGCCCTCCCGTGCACGTTCCCGGACTAACCTGTGATAAATTAACATGAATGATAGTGGAGCTCGCTATAGGAAGGAGGGTTACAAGTCGTGGGGTTCCCCTCTGACACCCCCGATGAGATTCTCAGTTGCTTGAGAATTCCCGAAAGGTCGGGAGGAGCAATGTCCCTTTTCTTTGGAGCTGAACAGATTCAGTCTCTCATTTCTCTATCAAGCAGTTTTTTTAATACTTTATAAACATAATTTTTCCCAATTTTAAGCCATATTAAAAAGTCACCCTGCTCCATTCACTCCAAAATTTCCCCCTAGGCTCCTCTGGTCTAGGAAATTCTCTCTACGTTTCTCTTTCCTAGGAATTCCTCCCTAGGTTCCTCTGACCTGGGGAATGTATCAGTACCCCCTTAAGACACCTGGCCTTAAGCCTTGAAAACAGCTCAAATAAACTCTGGACCGTCGACTTAAAATAAAAAGGTCCAGGTTTCAGGAGAACTCACTCGTGTCACCTGAAGAATGCAGTGATCTGGGGAGCACAATGGGCTCCTATTGGTACCAAATGCCAGTTCAGTGTAGATTCCAGGTGGTCTCTGGTGGGTTTCTCTGAAATCTTGCCACGACTACACCAACAAATGTCTACATAAATAATCCATAACCAATGTATAAATCAAAATTGGGGTGAATTTATTATGAGCTAACTTTTGAGGACCATGGCCCTGGGCCTTCCTTTCATAAGGAAGGAAGGGCACCGAAGGAGTGGGGTGTACAGAGCGGTTATATACCGTCAAAGAGCAAGTATCACATAGGATTGTAATGTCCCTTTTACAATAGCCACAAGATCGCCCTGCTAGGTTGCCCTGCCAGAATAGCTATAGATGGAAACAGCGTGGAGCAGGTCTGTCATCTCATTGGGCATGGCTGGTGTCAGGTCTGTTGTCTGGAGCTGGGTGGTCACAGGATGAGTCCAGCAGTAAAATCCAAGCCTAGGGAGAAATGCTTATCCTTAAGGCAATGTCAACGAGGGGGAAGTTGCATCCTTATGTTAAGGGCATTTACTCTTCTCTTTGAGACACGGCAAAGCAGATACACAATGCAGGCGACAGGCCCTTTTGGAAAAACAAACTCAGTCCGAATTAGATTTACCCCAAATGACTTCCTCATATGCTCCAATATATCCTATTGTTTGCCATTTATTTATCAAGCTCAGGGTGTGTCTTTCAAACAGAAATCATCGAGAATAGCATGAAGTAGTCACTTACCAACAGATGTCACTGTGGCGACAGAATATTAACAAGTGGCCTTCAAATATAACCTTTTTCCCAAATACTATATTTCACTGAGTTAATCCAAAAGGGATTCTTCTCTCTTATACTGACAAATCTCCACTCTGAACTTAGCACTAGAGGTAGCCAATTTTGAATAAAGACATCAAAGCTAGCCAATAGATCCTATTAAAACAAATCCAAACTTGGGAAAACTTTTGTTTTCAGTCACATGCAAACTCTCTCAAACTCAAGATAAAGTCCTGGTTTTGTGCAGATGGAGAAAAGCATCTCTTCCTCTTTTTCTATTCAGATAGTGCAGGGAAGAGCCCAAGGTGTCTCCTGGAAGAACACTAACAGTTCTTCACATTAGAAATGCATGCAGTGTTTCCTAGATTCTTTTCTATAGGCCGAGACCTGCTGACCTGATCAGAGGAGCAAACTTCTGGGCTCCAACAGTAAATAAGACTCTGTGCAGTTTACCACAACAATGAACTACAAAGATGTATCAGGAAATATTTTGAACACCCACACCTAAGCTCTCAGTTTCCCTCTGTCTAATTCCATGGCTACCTGAACTGAATTCATTCTCCATCTCCATCCCTTTCATGATAGTTTTTATCTCCTTGAATCAGCATGCTATAACATCTAAGAGAAATTTATCAAAATACTCTCTTCAAAATAGCTAACTGAAGTATAAGAATTGTAGAGGGTCAAGATTTTAAGATGAAAGTGATGTACAGAGTAACTGTACTACAAAATAAAAAGAAAAGGAATGAGAACAATAAGAAAGGAAGAAAAAAATGCTAAGGAGAAGGAATATAATAGAGTAAAAGTAAGAAAGAGAGAAAAAGAAGAAAGTAGGTGTAGGAAAGAGAAAGAGGCAGGAGAAGCATGAGAAATGACAAAAAGGGGCACGAGCAGAGGGAAGACACCATGCTCAGAGCGAATGACAAGTCAACTGGCTTCTGAGCAGGGCTCAGGTCTAGAGTCACTGGGCTGCGCTTGAAAACTCCACTCAGTTCTAACATCCAGAGAATGACTACTGCTCATCCAAACTCTGATGACACTGATTACCATCACTGTCCTCTCCCAGGACCTGCTGGAGCTTTGGGAACTGCTGTTCTCAGCAGCTTTGAGACTAACAGAGTCCCCATTAAATATTCATGAAGTAGGATGGTGTTTTTTTTAATTACTTTTTTAAATTTTATTTATTTATTTGTTTTCCCCAAAGGTCCAGTAGATAGTTGTATGCCATAGCTGAACATCCTTCTAGTTGCTGTATGTAGGATGCGGCCTCAGCATGGCCGGAGAAGCCAGTCCGTCGGTTCGCGCCCGGGATCCGAACCAGGGCCACTAACAGTGGAGTGCGATCACCTAACCGCTAAGCCATGGGGCCTGCCCAGGATGGTTGTTTTGAAAGAGTAACTCAGAGAGAGATCTCTCAAGGGTACATATAATCCTGCCAACTCCTACACTCACCCATCTGAAGAATTAAGAAACTAAACTTTTTTTTTTTAATTACTGTGAAGAAAAGTAGGAAAAAATTTTCTTGGCAAAACTTTAAATGTTCCATCATTTTTGAAGTTACCTCACAAAATTCTGTGCATAATCTAAAATTCTGGGCTCCCTACAGTTCCAAATATGTTTCAGAAATGATCTCTTTATCATCACAATGTAAGCCTATGCCTTATAAAGCAAAATAAACTTGGATGAGTTTTATCTTGGAGAGAGAGGGCAGCAAGAAAAAGAGTAGGATGTGCCTCTCTGCTATGAAGGAAAATAAATAAAATCACCAAAATATACAAAATATGCCTCTAAAACTGAATAAAGAGGTCTCTAAAGAGTTTTACATTTTAAGTAAAAATGCACCTATATAAAATTACACATCAGTTTGACTAAAATCTGGTCAACTTAATAGAAGAAGAATTCATTCAGTTTCATTTAAATAGCATGACTTATGATTAGCTGCATAATAAATGGTAGATATTTTAATTCTGGTATACCATGTCCTTCCACCAATGAAGGTGGGCTTAAATCTGTCATTTTCCTAAAAAGGGCCAACCAGATGTTCTGCTTATTTGATTACTTAATAGTATGGATCTGCTCCTCATTGCCAACGAAGGATGTCTACAAACAGGCTTTATCTTGTATATGTAATGGGAAACGCAGGCTGAGTTTACAAAAAGAAAAATTGAAAATGGAGCATTGCCTTGAGGAGACGTGGTCAATCTGTTCAAGAACATTTTCTCACTTGGTCAAGTGAAAAGCTGAGAGAGAATGCTGTCGGCCTCTTCCTTGGCCCCTTATAGAATGTGTGCATTACCTCAATTGAACGTGTCCTAAAATGTTTGAACTAAACTTGGAAATGAGTTGATGATACCGCATTTGCATTATGTCACACAGAATCTCTTTCATTAGGCACCATTCAAAACACTTTTTGGGACATTAGAGACCAGAAAAGTTTTGCTTCTCTGAGAGACTGTTGCTTTTAATCTCATGGACATGAGGTGATAGAGAATTGTTCCCATTACCCTTTCTACTTTAAACCTGAGGGATACATTTCCGATTACCTTTAAAAACTGCAGGTTCTTCCGAGCCGGCCCCGTGGCTTTGTGGTTAAGTGCATGCGCTCTGCTACTTGCGGCCCGGGTTCGGATCCCGGGCGCGCACCGATGCACCGCTTCTCCGGCCATGCTGGGGTCACGTCCCATGTACAGCAACTAGAAGGATGTGCATCTATGACATACAATTATCTACTGGGGTGTTGGGGGAAAAAATAAATAAAAAGAAGGATAAAAAAAGAAAGAAAACTGCAGGTCCTTCCGAAACACCTTTCAGTGCTCTGGCTTACTTCAGCTTCATTTCATTGTTCCATCCTAAACGCCTTTCAGTTTGATCTATTTTCCTTTGTAAACTTTTTGTATACCTAGATATTTAAAAGCTGCTCAAATCTATATTGGAGAAAAGTTGGGTTACAGTACTTTCAGACAACATGTAAACCCAATTTTTAGGGTTTATACACAAAATGTTTCTGCCATGTTTCTACCAACTCTCCTTCCATATATTTTCCTCCAGGACTTCCTGTGACCAAATTGCCTTTCTAAAATCCAGTCCTCTGTTCATTCTCTTGGCCAGTGACATTTTCATAGAAACATAAAGGACTGAATTTTCCAAAGATGCAACAAGAATGATCAAGTCCTGATTCACACCTAGATATCCTGCTCCTGTTGTCCATGAATTTTAAAACTAAAGTTAATTATCTCTTTCATTTTATCTAAATCTATTGAGTAACTTGGGCACTGAGTCCCTAAACTGATCCACAGTCTGCTTTAGCAGCCACAAAACTCTCTCTCAAATGCTTGCATTCATGTGCTGAGTAGGTATTTTATTTATTTAGATCTTATTCAAAAAAAGAGCTTCATTTATTTACTCAAATACTTAAGTATATACTATGTGCCCAAAGGTCTTGAAATGTTGGCAGTCTGCAAGTAAGACAGATATGTATAAACAGATAAATTACACTACAGAAATAATTTGAATGAAAGAGATATGAATAAAATGCCATGGGACGCCAGGGAAAGAGCCACCATGGGTTGACATACAACTAAGATATATAACAATGTACTGGGGCTTTGAGGAAAAAAACAACCACCATGAGGGGTGGACAGGTTTTGTAACATCTAGGTAAAGGAAAAGGAAGGGAGAGAAGATAAAGAGAAAACAAGATAAACGGAAATGTTTTCTTCTTCTTAATGTTTCTGCCACCAACTTTTGGAGCACACTGCTTGCAGATGTCCTTTCTAGCCAGTCTTATCTTTCAGCAGGCTTCTATAGACTTCAAAAATTTGATTGTACCAAGCTGGGCTCCTCCCTGGAGACTATGCCAACTATGTAGGGAGCCAGTAGGGGAGCAAAAGATTCACGGGAATCTGCAGCCCTTCTGCAATTCACTGGTGGGGAGGGGCACCAAGGCTTCACCTTGGCCTCTGTCTCCAAGTTCACATAAAGGAAGGTCGGTTTCTTCCTCGCTAGATGAGCGTGGAGAGAAACATCCTTCACAGAAGGGATTATGGAAAAATTAATGTGAGAGCCATGAAAAAGGCAGAGGAGGTAGCACCATGAATCTGAAGTAACTGGACATGTGAATTAGTAACCAGTAGGAAGAAGAGCTGAAGACAAAAAAATAAAGGCAAAAAACCAGTTCTCAATTTTCTAAGATGGAAATGCAAGCCTTTCTTCTTCAAAAAGAAAAATAAAATTGAAAGTGGTCACATGTTGCAAATAATGATTTTAACCACGATGTCACTACACAATAATGTGTAGCAATCAGTTGTTAAGTGCACTGCAAATAGTTCAAACTTAACAATTATGTTATCAAAGTTTGCAATTGATATATATATTTTAGTAAATAGTAGACTGTGTGCAAAGTTGTCACTATATTATTGACAATGTCACTGTTACTATTGAAAACATGACTAGGAGGGAGAAGATAGTGTGACCTCAGATTGCTAGAGTCACAGTAAGAAAAGTCAAGAAAGTGCCATCAGGTCATTTGGACAAAAGGATGCTATATGGCTGTTGGGTTTATAACAGATCAACTGGAGAAAAACAAGTCACTACATTAAAATATTTTCTACCTACCTCCATCACCCTCTCCAAGAACACATATTTTAAAATGAGACAAGTTATTATATTAAAAATTACTTGCTTTATCATTTTGAAAACTACATCAAAAAATGAACTGGGTTCATTTTTTGGGAACAAAAAAAACTGGGTTACAACCATCCTGGTATCAATTCCAACTACCATCTTTCACCAAACTAAAATTCTAATTATCACTAATTCACTTGCAATCTAGTGCTCCTCCAAAATACAATATCAACAACTTAAAATGTTTCATAACTTTTTTTAAATTGCCCTAGAATTTTAGAGGATAATATAAATATATCTCTTGGAAAAATTGAGAAAGATAAAGACACTAGGACAGGAAAAGATGAAAATATTACCCTAATCGATGATGTAAAACACAAGATATGAACAACTGTTAAAAAGAATTCTCTATGAAATCGATCAATTCTACTATCTCTACACGTGGCTATTTCCTATCAGTAATTTGATGCATAAACAAATAGAATAGTGTATTTAATGGGATCAATTCTTTTAGTTGTGTGCTTTTCCTTGTAAAACTACATATGCTTTTATGTTCTTCCTTTATTTTCAGGTGATGTCACATTAGAACACCCTCATCTCTGAAGATCTTTGCATTAAGGAACTCTACCTTGGCCCTTGATCAACTGTACTCTGCGTTATGATAAACTCAGAGACCTACATAGAACAATGTTTCCTACATCTTATCTCCCATGAGTTGCTCATGTCAGGGAGTATAGTCCACCAAGTAAACACTAAGCAGTGTTTCAAAAACATCGGATACTAAAAGGAGGACATGCAGGGTTGGGTGTGGGCCCCCATTCAGTGCCTAGTGCAAAGAAGAAAGAGGTCAATGCATCCCTCCAGAGACTGGGATAAAACAGGAGGTTATAAGCACGAGGCTCCCTTTGCAGGCCTTTAAGCAGGGACCTAGAATAAAACTGTTGACACTGTGGATCATTGTTGGTTTTACAGGGAACTCATGAGGAAGATAAGGAGATGAAATAATGATAATTATAATAACAGCAGCAAACACTTCTACTGAACCAGGCACTGCAATCTGAATGTTAATTCTGTGCTTGAACATACATGAACTCCTATATCCCTCAAAATATTCTGATGTAGTAGATGTTGTTCTTCTCACCATTTTACAGATGAAGAGACCGGGTACAGTGGCTGGAAAACTCAGCCAGGTTACAAAGCTGCTAAATGGCCGAGCCCAAGCTCAGTGCTCTTCTGTGATGCTCTTTGACTAAAACTCCAAGTTAAGTTTCTGATGACTATCTTTCTCTCTATAATCTAATGGGGGAAAAATCAAAATTCTTAACTCTAACATCCATGCTACCATTTAGGAAAAGTCGGTGAGGGAGAGATTTCTGAATAGTAACAATACCCTTCTATTAACTCTTCACTTATAGATCAGACATCAATAGTCCTGCTCAGTCCACCAAGAAGAAACTGGGACTTTATTATGCCAAAAAGAAGAAAAAACAAATAATAAAACAACCAAATTCCTTTATACATCATTACACAAATGTGATTCTTAATTCCGTGTGACAAATATGAAGTGTTTTCCTGGTTTACAGCTCCATATAAAGCTGATGTTAATCTCATGCTATCTTCCCAGCCAATAACACAAAATACTTTAAAACAACGAAAGGCACAATGACAAAAAACAACCACAAAGAAAATTAAATATTACATCTGAACGCTGTACAATTTTTTAAAGATTACTTAAAAGTTAGATTTAGTAAAATTTGTATCTCTATCTTGCCTCTCCCAGTTATCTCTGAAGGTAAAGAAAAGGATTAAGAAAGGCACAAGGAAGCCAGTTAGGGAAGCGAGTCAGCGGGAAGAGGTAAGTTGGCCGCCCCTCTGCAGACAACAGACAGAAATCTTCCCTGGGAGCTGTCTCAGGCCTCACAAGATGTGGAGCTTTGACCTCGGGCAGTGGCTACACCTGGAGGCCAGCAGCAGTGAGTCTTAGATTTCAGTCTACACGGTAATAACTGGACAAGTCCAGTGTCCCCTTCCCTGGAATTCTAATTCAGCAAGTTTGAAGTTGGGACATGAGAATTTTCCATTTAACAAGCCTACCAGTGATTTTCCTTGAGTTATCTGCAGATTATGATCAAAGGCATACCTTGAAGAGAAGCACAAACTCACTACCCAGTATGCACTTCACAGATACTTTGTGTCACACACTCTCAGACCATTCCCTGGTCCAGGGGTCCCACATGCCTCAACATCCTTGGGCCTGTGTTGTTCATCAGGAGGTTCCGATGGTGGCAAAACAGACAGGACTCACCTGGGAAACTGCCCCTCTGTGTAATTCAGTGAGTGTGTGGGCTGCCTGCAGCCCAGATGTAAAGTGGGTCTTGCTACATTTAAAAATAAATTTCTTTTTAATTTTATTGAGGTCATATAGCTTATAACTGTAAATTTCAGGTCTACATTACTATATTTCAGTTCTGTATAGACTGGATCATGTTCACCACCAATAGTCTTGTTTTCATCTATCACCATACATATGTGCCCCTTTACACCTTTCTCTCTTTCCCTCTGGTAACCACAACCTGTACTCCCTATCTATGTGTTTGTTTATTTTCCACATATGAGTGAAATCAATCAGTATTTTTCTTTCTCTATCTGACTTGTTTCGCTTAGTATAATACCGTCAATGTCCATCCATACTGTCACAAATGGCATGAGGTTGTCTTCTTTATGGCTGAGTAGTATTTCATGTTATATATGTATATATATCACATCTTTATTCTTTCATCCATTGATAAGTACTTGAGTTGCTACTCAGTGTTGGCTATTGTGAATAATGCTGTGAAGAACATAGGGGTGCATACATTTTTTTGAATTACTGACTTCATATTCTTTGGATAAATATGCAGAGGTAGAATAGCTGGATCTTATGTTATTTTTATTTTTAATTTTTTGAGAAATCTCCATCATTTTCCCCTAGTGGCTGCACCAGTTTGCATTCCCACCAGCAATGTATGAGGGTTCCCTTTTCTCCACATCCTCTCCAACACTTATTATTTCTTGCCTTTTTAATAATAGCCATTCTGATGGGTGTGAGGTGATATCTCATTATAGTTTTGATTTGCATTTACTTAATAATTAGTGATGTTAAACATCTTTCATGTGCCTGTTGGCCCTCTGTATAACTTCTTTGGAAAAATGTCTTTTCATATCCTCTGCCCATGTTTTGATCAGGTCGTTCATTTTTTTGTTGTGGAGTTGTATGAGTTCTTTATATATTTTGGAAATTAGCCCCTTGTCAGACATATGATTTGCAAATATTTTCTCCCAGTTGGTAGGTTGTCTTTTCATTTTGTTGACAGTTTCCTTTGCTGTGCAGAAACTTTCTAGTCTGATGTAGTCCTACTTGCTTATTTTTTCTTTTGTTTCCCTTGCCAGACAAGATACAAAGACAGACATTATATAAAGATAAAAGGGACATTCCACCAAGAAGACATAACACATTAATATACATGCACCTAACACAGGAGCAACAAACTATATAAAGCAACTATTAACAGACTTAAAGGAAGAAATTGACAGCAACGCAATAATTTTAGGGGATTTCAACACCCCACCCACATCAATGGATTGATCATCCAGACAGAAAGCCAACAAGGAAACAGTGGCGTTAAATGAAACATCAGACAAGATGGTCTTAATAGATATATAGAGAACATTTCATCCCAAAACAGCAGAATACACATTCTTCTCAAGTTCACATGGAACATTCTCAAAGATAGACATATGTTGGGAAACAAAGCAAGACTCAATAATTCTAAGAAGACTGAAATCATATCACGCATTTTTCTGACAACAATTGTGTGAAACTAGAAACCAACTACAAGAAACGGTTGGAAAAGTCACAAATATTTGGACACTAAACAACATGCTACTGAACAACTATTGGATCAATGAATAAAGCAAAGGAGAAAACAAAATATTACTAGAGAAAAATGAAAATAAAAAACAACATATGAAAACCTATGAGATGCAGCAAAAATAGTACTAAGAGTGAAATTTATAGCAATAGAAGCCTACGTCAAGGAACGAGAAAAATCCCAAATAAACAATCTAACACGGTACCTAAAAGAACTAGAAAAAGAAGAATAAACAAAGCCTAAAGTCAGTAGAAGGACAGAAATAACAAAAATCAGAGCAGAAATAGATGAAAGAGAGGCTAGAAAAAGAATAGAAATGTTCAATGAAACTAAGAGCTGTTTCTTTGAGAAGATAAGTCTCTTTCTTTAGAGATAGAGATGGCATATGGGCAGAGATTATAAGATCAGAAAATCCAGACACTCAATCAGAGAAATCTCTGAAATTTAAGCATCATTTAAGCAACTTTTTAGCATCTTTAATACGTTCGAATATGCTGTACTTTTAACATCTGTTTGAATACGTGTGGCAAAGTCAAAGGACAGCCTATACTAGGCACCACAGGATGATAATAGCTTCCCTGCCTTCAACAACAAAAGGTCCAGGAAACTGACTTATCTTGGGTCCAAGTTGGGAACTATTTGGGAGAAATAGAGTGAAAAAGTAAATAAACCAGACAAGAATAAAAGAATTAGACAGGGATCTGATGGCAAAGAATACTTTTCCCAGCTACAGACCAATAGAATCTGGACAGAATGAGAAGGCTCATAACTACACCTGGCACCAGGAAGTAAAGTGGAAATCTCACAAGGGAGGCCACTTTGAGGCCTATAAACACCTTGCAAAACTACTCATTAGGATTTCAGAACAACAACATGTTTAGGATGTGTGTGTTCAATATGTGCATGTCCTGGGTTCTCCTCATGATATTTTACTTACTTATATGTATATTTCCCTAAACCTTTGTTGATTATAAAGCAAAGCGAAGAGAATAACTGTGCGGCAGAGGTAAAGAGCAAATTAAAAACAAAAAACATACTGTAGTCACCATGTTGAGACTGTAAAGTAAACTGAATTAACTGATGGACAGGAGATGCTCTTTCTGAAATTTTTTTAACAAATTAAAAAATTCATAAAATATTCTTCAGCATTGACGGTAATATACAATGCATAGATCAGTTAGTTCAAGCTTTACCTTCAGGGGGAGTCATTGACCATAATAGAGAATTCAGTTTCCAGGAGTCAGCTAGTCTTGTATCAGAAAGTGTCACATTTCAGACCTGGCTGTGCGTTTCAACTATTCACGTCTCTTTAAGCTAGTCATATCTTGATAAGCACCACAGGCTTTGCTACTTAGCTTACTGAATATCAGAAATAGCTTTTCATTGGTGAAATGAGTGGTTCGTTTAATTAGCATGAATTTAGAAAGGAGCTCTCATTGGTGAAACTGCAGGGATTCCATATATGTGGACTGGCCGAAACATCAGAGAATATCCTCATACTTAGAGGAAGAAGGTAAGAGTCGAGCAAGAAAGGATGTCAGGGGTGATGTCCTGACAGTGCTGCACCAGCTGCTGGTTTAGGAAAATGTCTCCTTGCCTGTTGCCAGCCTTTAGGCACAGGATCCTGCCTCCTTCACATCTGTATCATGTGAAACTTTCGTGGAAGGTGTAGCCGGGCATCTATCCAGGTAGCGAGCTGCACATCCCCCGATGAAGGGACTCTTGCCTAGACCGCTTCATCATCCTAACACAATGCCACTCAGTCTTGGACTTCACTGGCTCCATATAAAACAGGCAACACCAACAGCCAAAGGGATAAATGGTTTCACTTAGGATTCCATGTTCACCCCAATGCAATGTATGCTATAAGCACTCTATACAACCCCATATAAACTATATATATATATGGAAAGTTCAGTTGGTCCTCCAGGCTTTCAGACACACCCCAGGACTCTCACATATTGCAGTGCTGTGATGTAATCTCAAAACCTCTCCTTCACCTCATGGATCCAGTAGCAGAAAATAAGGAAAACACATTATCTTTCATGGCTTTTTAGTGTCTACCCATGTCATCTCTTCAACCAGACTATCACTTAAATTTTTCTATATGCCTCTCGTCCACCCCCCAAATTCGTCTCTCCCTGTTTCCTGAGTCAAGCTCCACTCCACTAGAAGGCCCTCCCTGGTCCTCCCCTCACAGAGTCTCATCAATCACTAAAGTCAAGTTGAAGCCCCAGCTCACGTGAACCACTCCGGAATCAGCACACAGACACGGCACACTTGCACCCCTCGTTTTGACAATAATGTTGTGCTGTCTGGAAGGGTGGCGGCTTAACACTTTCCTGAGTGTATTTCATTTTCCCTCAAATGCATTTCAGCACAAGAAGTGTGCACACTTGCCCTGTCAATCCACCCACTCTTAACAATATCATGATGACTGCATAACAGCCACTTAATTTCTATTGAATGAACACGCTTGTCAGGTAGAAAAATAATTGAAATGGTCAATATGAGCAGCAGCTGTAGCTGGTAATATCATTTTCCTCATTTGCTTTAAAGGTACCAAAAGACACCGACAAACTTTGTGGGTTTCATTTGAAATGCCAAAGTAACAAGTTATCAGTTATATCGAAACCTAGTGGCAATTACAGAAGATAAATAAAAATAGGGAGTAGACAAAAATCCTAGGATATCATCAATACTGGGGCCCAGACAGATGTCCTAACTTTACAAGTCCTCAGTGTTCTCACCAGGAAATCAGGAATGATACTCGCCTTGGCCCTGTTCATAGGGCAGGTGTGACGCAGGAGCAACTACTATGCGGAAAGAGCTAAGACAATGACAGCTGTTATTCAGAAATAACCCACCAGGAGTACCACTTGTTTTGAGATTTTAAAAATCTATGTTTAGTTAGAATAATCACACATTATTTCCTGTGTTTAAAAAATCCTCATCAGGGCCGGCCCCGTGGCTTAGCGATTAAGTGCACGCGCTCCACTACTGGCGGCCCGGGTTCGGATCCCGGGCGGGCACTGACGCACCTCTTCTCCCGCCATGCTGAGGCCGCCTCCCACATACAGCATCTAGAAGGATGTGCAACTATGACATACAACTATCTATTGGGGTTTTGGGGAAAAAAAGGGAGGAGGATTGGCAATAGATGTTAGCTCAGAGCCGGTCTTCCTCAGCAAAAAGAGGAGGACTAGCATGGATATTAGCTCAGGGCTGATCTTCCTCACACACAAAAAAATTTTTTTTAAATCCTTTTCAGAAGAATTCAACGTCATCACCATATGTCCACATCAAGGTCTCTCCAGAACCAGTGCTGAATCTTTGCTTTATTATGAGATGCTAGTTGAGCAAACTTGAGTCTCCAGAGCTTGCTTGGCATTTGTGCTGATTGTCGCTCTTTTGCATTCAATTAATAACTTTGTTGTGGTATTTCCTCAACCATCGAGGCATGTCTTTTTCTCTGGTGTATTTCTGTTTAGCATTTCAGAAATGTAGTTATTTTTCAAGTAGGGTTATATGCTCCCTGCCTCCAGGGACCATTGGTATTACCTCTATTTTCCCCAGGATATTACATATTCTATATACATAACAGACACACAATGAGTACTAAGGAACTGATAAATAAATGGCAAGCAATAGGATATATTGGAACACATGAGGAAGCCATTTGGGGTAAAACTAATTTGGCCAGAGTTTGTTTTTCCAAAATGGCCTGTCTCCTGCATATCTGCTTTCCCGTGTCCCAAAGAGAAGAGTAAATGCCCTTAACATAAGGATGCAACTTCCCCCTCATTGACATTACCTTAAGGATGAGCATTTCTCCCTAAGCTAGGATTTGGTTGCTGCAGTCATCCTGTGACCACCCAGTTCGAGACAACAGACCTGACCCAGCCAAGCTCATCGAGATAGCAGACCTGCTCCCTGCTGTGTCCATCAATAGCTATTCTAGCCAGGTAATCTGACAGGGTGATCTTGTCGCTATAGTAAAAGAGACATAACAAGCCTATGTGATACATGCTCTTTGACGGTATATAACCGCTCTGTACACCCCACTTCTTTGGTGCCCTTCCTTCCTTAGGGAAGGAAAGCCCAGGGGCACAGTCCTCAAAAGTTGGCTCATAATAAACTCACTCCAATTTTGATTTATAGATTGATTATGGATTATTGACGTAGACATTTGTTGGTGTAGTCATGGCAGGATTTCAGAGAAACCCACCAGAGACCACCTGGAATCTACACTGAACTGGCATTGGGTACCAATAGGGGCCCATTGTGCAACCCAGATCACTGCATTCTTCAGGTGATCCTGGTGAGTTCTCCTGAAACCCTGACCTTCTTATTGTAAGTCAACAGTTCAGAGTTTATTTGAGCTGTTTTCAAGTCTTAAGGCTAGGTGTCTTAAGGGTGTACCGGTACATACCCTAGGTCAGAGGAACCTAGGGGAGCATTCCTAGGAAAGAGAAACCCAGGGGGTATTTCCTAGACCAGAGGAGCCAAGAGAGCACTTTTGGAGTGAATGGGGAGGGCTGACCTTTTTAATTTGGCTTAAAATTGGAAAGAATTGTGTTAATAAGGTCTGAACAAAACTGCTTGATAGAAAAATGAGAAACTGAATCTGTTCAGCTGCAAAAAAAAGGGACATTGCTCCTCCCGGCCTTTTGTGCATTCTCAGACATGAAGTTGTAAAACTTCTAGAAGAAAACATAGGGAAGAGGCTCCTCGACATTGGTCTTGGGAATGATTTTGTGGATATCCCACCAAAACCGCAAACAACAAAAGAAAAAATCAACAAATGGGACTACATCAAACTTAAAAGCTTCTGCCCAGCAAAAGAAACAACCAACAAAATCAAAAGGCTGGGAGAAAAGTTTTACAAACCACATATCAGATAAAGGGTTAAATACCCAAAATTTATAAAAAACTTTTACAACCCATAAGAAAATTTATAAAGAACTCATACAACCCAATAAGAAAAAAGCAATCCAATCGAAAAATGGGCAAATGACTAAGTAGACATTAGTCCAAAGAAGACATCCAAATGGCCAACACACACATGAGAAGGAGATCAATGTCACTAATCATCAGGGAAATGCAAATCAAGACCACAAAGAGCTATCATCTCACACGTGTAAGGATGGTGATCATCAAAGAGACAAGAGATACTAAGTGTTGGCAAGGATGTGAAGAAAAGGGAACCCTTGTGCGCTGTTCATGGGAATTTAAATTGGTGCAGCCACTATGGAAAAGACAGTGGAGGTTCCTGAAAAAATTAAAAATAGATACACTTCAGTGTATTTATCTGAAGAAAATGAAAACACTAACTTGAAAAGATATATGCACCCCTGTGATTATTACAGCATTATTTATATAGCTAAGATATGGAAACAACCTAAATGTCCATCAATAGATGAGTGGATAAAGAAAATGTAGTATGGGCCGGCCTGGTGACGTAGTGGTTAAGTGCATGTGTTCCGCTGTGGTAGCCTGGGGTTCAGATCCTGGGAGCGCGCTGCCTCACCACTTGTCAGGCCATGTTGTGATGGAGTCCCATATAAAGTGGAGGAAGATGGGCACGGATGTTAGCCCAGGGCCAGTCTTCCTCAGCAAAAAGAGGAGGATTGGCACATGTTAGCACAGGGCTGATCTTCCTCAAAAACAAAGGAAAGAGAATGTGGTACATATTTACAAAGGAATATTATTCAGCAATAAGAAAGAAAAAATCTTGCCATTTGCAATGTCATGTATGGACCTTGAGGTCATTATGCTAAGTGAAATTACTGAGACAGAGAAAGACAAATACCATTTGAGCTCAGTTATACATACAATCTGGCTCTTCAGTTTCTCACCAAACTGCCACTGGCAGGCCGAGTTGAGTACCGGTTTTCTTTTTCTTTTTTTTTTTTGTGAGGGAGATCAGCCCTGAGCTAACATCTGTGCTAATCCTCCTCTTTTTGCTGAGGAAGACCAGCTCTGAGCTAACATCTATTGCCATTCCTTCTCCTTTTTTTCTTCCCCAAAGCTCCCAGTAGATAGTTGTATGTCATAATTGCACATGCTTCTAGTTGCTGTATGTGGGACGCGGCCTCAGCATGTCCAGAGAAGCGGTGCGTCAGTGTCCGCCCGAGATATGAACCCGGGCTGCCAGTAGCGGAGCTTGCGCACTTACCCACTAAGCCACAGGGTCAGCCCCAACATCTGCGTCTTCTTTTTATGTGTCTGTCTACATGTATGTTATACGTGCACGGTATTTTACCTTTGGAGGGTATGGTCAAAATTAAGAGCTCTATTCAATTAACTTGAAGTAAGTGCTTAGAAAAGTTATTTCTAAATCCAAATGTTTTTCCAGTTAACATGATATGAAATAATATTTGGTAAATAAAAGCTTATTTAAGCTTGTTAGTTTTCAACATTGGATATAACACAGACATACAGACTTTCTTTGTCAGATAGACAATCTTGATGAAGAACTAATTGATGAACTCATACTTCTCAATTTCAAGATTAATTACAAAGTCAAGAAACTGTGATATTTTACAATACTACAATAATCAAGAGACCGTGATATTTTAAAATGAATAGACACAGAGGTAAATGAAAAAACATGGAAAGTCCACACATAGACCTCTGCAATTACAGACAACTTGATCTTGGTCATGACAATAAATGCACTCCAACATAAAACATAATAGATTTTTAGTCTCTAGTCATCATCAACCATGGTGATGATACAAAAGGACGACCCTATGGAAATAAATGAACAAAGACACAAATTTTGCACCTTAGAAATAAATGTACTCAAAATCACACATCAACTAAAATATAAAATACAAAACTGTAAAAATCATACTGGGAAATAAGAGAAAATCTTCATGATTTGTAGTTTGATGATTTGTTTTCATATACAACACAAAAAGCACAATCCGTGAAGAAAAGAATTGATCATGTGTACTTGGTTAAATTTACATTCTCCAATCTGGGAAAGACAGCATTCACAGATTGGAAATACAAACTCCTGACTAAGATAATACATTTGTAAAACACATATCTGCAGAAAGACTTGTATGCAAATTATTCAAAGAACCAGTCAAACGCAGCAACAAGAAAACAAACTCCCCAAATTAAAATAAATAGACCAAAATATGAATAGACAAGTTACCAAAAATATATATATATACACATGGGAAATAAGCAAATATAAATTGCTCAACAACAAGGAATTATTGGAAAATAAAATCCATTGTGCATTAAGAAAAAGCAAATTAAAACACCAATGAGATACTCTACTCTTCTAGTAGAATAGCTAAAAACCAAAAACTGACAATACCAATTACTGGTGAGGATGTGGGACAATAGGAAATCTCATTCATTGCTGATGGGAATACACATAGTATAACCTCTTAAGAAGACATCTTGCTAATTCTTGTGAAGCTAAGTATAGTGTTACTATATGATGCACCAATTGTGCACCAGTGTATTTCTCCAACTACCGTGAAAATATACATCCACACACAGACCCCTAAGAACATCTAAAAAGCAACTTTATTCACAATGATCAAAACCTAGAAGGAACCATGATATCCTTTAACAGGTGAATGACACCCAAGTGTGGGACACTGGGTGAAGATACTTGAGGAACACTTGGGCTACAGGCACAGGGTAAGGAAACACACCAGTTCAGACAAGGCCTAGAGGAACAGTAGATGAAAACACTGGTTGTCTAGATGGGCTGGAGGCATAGAGAACATAGACAAACACGAGCTGGCATGGGCTGGAGCACAGCTGACAGGCACACTCAGGGATGGAAAGGGATGCAGACACATGGAGTGAGAGAGACATGTGAGGTCTGGTATCAAATGTGGGCACAGGAGATAGAGACACTCGAGGAAAGATACCTGCTGCAAGTACGTGAGAGAATGAAATTAGGTGTCTGACATGGGTTTTAGAGAGATGGAATGGAGACTTACATGAGTTGACATGGGCTACAGGAACAAGGAATGGAGACTTTTGAGAGGTGGTATGGACAGAGGGGAGAGAAAACCTTGACAACACAAAAGGTCAGACGTGGGCTGCAATCATATGAGATGGTGACACTGGACAGAAGATATCAGCTTCAGGTAGAGGGATGGAGACACACGAAGGCTGGCATTGTTGCAGGCTCATGGGCTGGAGATCCTATGGGACAGACATGGGTTGCAGCACAGAGTTTAGAAATACACTAGAGAAGACAAGAGATACCAGCTACATCTGTGCTTAGAAGGCAAAGGTGTGTAGCCTTAAATGAATGTATGAATATGGAAGAAAGACAGGAAATCCATAATCTCAGCTTCTGTCTTAAGAATTAAAAGAGAATCACACTGGGAAAAGTACAGAATGGAAACAATAATAAAGATAAGAATTAATGAAATAGAAAAATACTAAAGAAACAAATCAAGCTAAAAGTTATTTTTAAAAATATTAATAAAGTTAATAAACCACTAACAAAACTGATTAAGAAAAAAAAAAGAAATGAAACACAAATCACCAGTATCAGAAATCAAATAGGAGTTTTTGCGCCCAAGGTGGGGCTACACTGGCTGGCAAGTTGCGTTCTCTGGGTGGAAGAACTGCCTTCTCCCTGGATTACTGCAGCGGATGAAATACGTGAACCCCTGACGAAAGCCGGCAAAATGTAAGACTTCTTACCACGTCAGCCTCCCGGAATCTCTACCTGTGGAGTCCGGTGGAAGGAAGTGGTGAGAAATTTTTTCTCTTTCTAAATTTAGATTGGCAGGAGAAAATATTTGGGAAACTAGTTTCTTGTGCTTTTAGTGACTCTGGTAAATTTGATAGAGTACTCTTGGTTTTGATCTTGATCCCTTTTCCTCCCAGAGGTAGTCTCTGTTTTTCTCTTTTGTCTGTGTCTTTTGTCATAAGAAGGAAATACCATAGAGTAGGACGCAGGCGTAGGCCCTATAAGCCTGCTGTCCAGGCCGGCCCCACAGACTGGTGAGTTTGCGGGTCTCACCAGACTGGTGTCTATTTAGACAAACTTTGCTGTGGGTTAATATGCACATGAAGTGAAGGCCATTGCCAAGGGCATCTTGGAAGCCAAAAAGGCCGCAGATTTTCTGGGCACGGGTCGAGCAGTTAAGAGCCATTAGGTCGCTCGCCACTTTGAGGAGACTCCTGTGACACGATAAGTTGGTCACGGAACGGGGTAGATGACACAGGTTCCCTGCCAACTGCAAGAAAATGTCCGTGCAACGACGAGGTACTCTGTAAAGCACACAGTCCCCAACCCTGTGGCACTTGCCCCCCAGGTATTATTCTAACTCCAAGAGACCTAAGGCGTGGCTAAAGTTGTCATTGTGCACGTAAGAACAAAACCGGATGAGGTTTTTCCTTCTGTCTTGTTCTGTGTCCTGAGAAAACTTGGCTTTGTGACCAGTGAGAATATTCTCCTTTGTCTCCACCATACGGAAGGTGCACTTACCGGGGTGCCCCTTGGTGGCCAGTCGAGTAGACTGGGGTTCTGAACTGTCTCTTTGTCCGGCTGTGCCAAGCTCTCAGGGGAGTTTGTCATAAAGGACCCAGTCCATAAGGGCTTTTGTCGTCTTAACCACCGTTGCTTGTTAGTGCTGAAAAAATCTCATTTCAGTACCACCTGCCCGGTGTCACAGATTAGCGGGTCTGTGACTGGAGGCGTCCCACACTATTGTGGGAGACCGGAGACACCGTTTTCACTACACCATCATTACCGCCTGTGCAATGAAGGTCTTTACTTTTTCTGAATGTCTTTGAGAATAAATTCTGTGGATCATGGGGGATACATCATCTGCGCCCTCACCAGGGACGCCTCTTGCGTCCATGATAGATTTATTCTAAGCGTGAAAAGTTACCTCCGGGTCTTTCCTTAAAAATGCTTATTAGTTCGAGTCACTATTAGAATAAATATACAAATGAAGATCCTACTCGTCAATGGCCAGACGACGGATCCTTTAAATTAGAAAAACTTCTAAATTGAGAAAAAAAAATGTTTTGAGAGCTCTCACATAATTATTTATTTGGTACCTAAGAAAAGGCCAAAAAAAGGGAAGAGAAAAATTTGACTAGCCTTAAGACCTTGACTCAGGTTACAAATAAATTGAAAACATGTAAAAGTGTAAGTGTTGATAAGATTATAAAGGTTAGAATGTTTGAGTTAATTTTATATAAAAAAGTTACATCAACTTTGCCTGAATATGTTCTAAAATGTCTGACTGAAAATGCTTCCCTTGTCCAAAATTAAAAAAACAAGACCTATTGATAAAAATCTTAATAATAACTATGTTTAAAGGTATAAGCAGTGATAAAATTGACATAAAATTTTGTAGAAAAAAACTGATGTTATTTCTATTACAGAACTGGTTAACAAAAATAGTAATTTAAATGATGGCTAATTTTATCTGAAGTCTTATAAAGTCTTATAGACAATCTAAATAATTATTGAAAACAAATAAATAGTTGTGAAAAAAATAAATGTTAGATAAACTTTAAACAATAATTATGTGTTATGGTAGTTACTGCTTCCAAACTCTTTTTAGTGACTTAAAGCTTTAGAGTTTTGCTAAATTTTATAAAAAAAAATTCACTGAGTATCATCATTTCCAAATAACATAAGATATTAGACATTGCTAAATGTACGTTTGTCTACTTTTGGCTTTTCATTACAGGAAAACTAAAAGGTGTTTTGGGTCTATTGGTAAACATGTGTTTTATTAAAGATTATACTATAAAGTAACATGTTTCTAGAAGTTATAAAGTGTTTATAAATTTTCCAAGCCACAAGATACTAATGTAAAAAAAAGTTTATAATTGTTTAGTTTTTACTTACAAATTGAAGTTTCTAAATGTTAAAATTTCTAATTAGTATATGTGATTAAAAATTAAGAAAAATATGTCTGTGTACAAGGAAAATAAGATATATAAAAAAAGAACAAAGAATAGAAATATTTTGTTTGTTTGATTAAAAAGGATAAATTTGTCCTCAAATACTAGAAAAAAAAAAAAAGACATGAGACAAATTCTAAATATAAAAAAAAAGTTATAAAAAGTTTGTAAAAGAAAAATTCTGGAAAAAGAGTTTTTGCATGGTCAAGTTGGCTAAGATTAAAATAAATTTAATTAAGTAAATGAGTTTTAATAGCAGAAGTAAGCTGGTGCAAAATTAAAATTTCTCGTAAAAAGATAATTTGCTTAAACTTGATAAAGAGGTTATAAAAGATTTTTCTTTACCTTTGAGTAAGTCTACCTAAAAAAAAAAAAACTGTTAAAATAATTTCCTGTGTTCAAAAGACTGAAGTCTCTCTATTAAGGCTTTTTAGACTGTTAATGCTATGTTTGCTTTGACTTTTTATATTTTGGACAAACTCTCCAAAATTCATATCTTAAAATAAGTCTTTTTTTCTTTAAAAATTTTCAAAGGGCCCTGGAACTTCTCAAAAAAATTTGCTCTCTTCCTACAAGAGAAAAGATACTAAACTTATTAGGCTTATTCAGTATGTTAAATTACATAGAAAACATTGTCAGACAAGTGATGATAAGCCTGCTAAAGTGGTATTTTGTGGGTTAATGTTAATGATATAGGCGTTTTAAAATTGTATAACATTACTAAAATTCTGATCTGTCCTTGTTATCAGTCATATTTCTGGTTATTATTATTTTAAAATGTTGTACGTCACAAAATTAACCAAATTTCTCTGTCAGTTGCCATTTTGAGGTCTTGTTTACAGACTCATTTCTTTGCTCTAATGCTTTTGCAAAATATGTTTCAACTTCAGAAAAATTCATAAAAAAGACTGATATTTACACTAGAATACAGGTTTCTGACAAACTTTCTGATCATAAAACTGAACTTGGTAAAAAATTACAGAAATCTGATAGAGAAACTGACTTCATAAAGCTGCTAACAAAAAGACTGGGATCAAAAATGGATTACACAGGACTGAATGAACTGATAAAGATGATTATAATTTTTATGATTTTTCATTTAAAATATTGCTCAATTTTTAATGTTTTGTTTTTTCAGATTTAAAAAAAAACTTTTTCTCTTTTCTCCCGAGATAGCTATGACTTACAGCAATTTAATAAATGATATTTTTATAAATAAAATTAAAATATTTATCTTTTTCTCTCTATCTGATCCCTCAAATTTAGAAACTCTTAGTGAATAAATATTGTTGTTTTCATGACAATATAGTTATTTACATAAGTTCAATAAAAATCTGTTCTCCTTATAACAAGACACAATTAAAAACACTAGTTATATTACCAAGGTTGTGACTGGAACATCATATTTGCGATATAACCATACAGCTTTAGAAAAATAAAGATTAGACTTTATAAAATAAAGCCACGTGAAAATATGGGCCTGGTACCTTATGTTCCAAGCAGCACTTAGCAAGATAAGTAAAGAATGTCACTTATCTGACAGGTACAAAAAACCTCAAAATATTTTGAGAAAACCTCAAAAGAAAAAAATTCACCCAAATCTGTAGATATTACAGGCAAAGTCTGATGACAAAATCCTTGGCTTGGCTTTCCTGGCCTCGAGAGGCCTTTAAAGTTCAATCTGAGATTCCTTATAAAAAGTTCCAGCAAAGCAGATTTAAAAGAGCCTATGTGATCAATTGCTATTCTTGCTGTACTTATGTAAATAATTGGGCCAACTCTATTGGAACTAGACTTATTTTGCAAACTAGTTAGTTTTAATTTGTCTATCTTTGATAAAAATGAGGGTGATCTTAGAAAGAAAAATTATATTTCAGTAAAAACTATAGTGTACATTTGCGGATATTAGATCCTAGTTTTGTTAATTGTCTCTTAAGTTTTTTGTTCTATATCTGTTGACTGGACTGGATCCCGATTTCTTCTAGTCTCCTAAAATATCTGGCTACAGATGTCCAAACTAACGTTTTTCATTTTTTCCATCATTTTCATTTGGAATCACTAAAAACCTGCCCTTTTTCTTGAAGCCTTACAAACTGAAGCTGACGGACTTGATATAAACTTAAGAGATTACCCGATGACATCATCAGAGACATTTTAAACTGCAAAAGATGCTTTGATGCTGACATCTAAAAATCTTCTTAACTAGCTGTCCCCTATACTCAGAAACTGCTTTACAACTTGCTCCAACCATTAACCTTGTTTTTCTTTCGTTTACATAGAAATGCTTCCATTAAATACTTGATTGCTTGCTTCCACAATATAGGCGTAACCTTGAGAGCCCACTTGCATCACCACCTTCTAAAATGAACTTAATTGAACTGATCTATTATCAGGACTAAGAAATCTGTTCAGTGAGATGAAACAATCTACCAACTCAGCTTCTGGACTATGAAACTACTTTAATTTTCAAAAGGACTGTGAAACTTCTAAGGAAGTTTCAGAGGAGGGAACTGATGGTGCTCAGGGCAAGTTACCCCAGGAGGCACCACTCTGGTATGCAGATTATTTCGAGCTGAAGACAATAAGGACTCAGAGAACTCATGAAGAATATTTGAGTTTCCCCTTCCAAATTGCCTAAAGAATTTAAAACAAAACATCTGTTTCAGGAACGAGTTATTATCATGATGGCTGTAAAGATAATGTAGGATAGCGGTTACAACAGGAAAGGCACCAAGCACCTTTTATCAAAAACTTTCTCTCTCCCTGGCCACATTATCTATTGATGACCCTGAGAAGAGTTGCCATGCAAACATTTGCATTTCTATCTCCATGGGAGTTGCCTCTTGCCCTCTGAGGTCCAAGACCACTACCCACCCCCAACACCTTCCTCGCCTTTAACTGCAATACTTTAGGGGACAGCTTAGACAGAGGGAAGAGTTGCTCATTTCTGAGTTTCTCCCAAGTATACCTGTTATTAAACTTGGTATTATTTTATCCTGTTAAAAAAAAAAAGAAATCAAATAAGAAGTATTCTCTAGAGAGTGCTTAGATCTTAACACGATACACCATTTTGTGAAATACTTAGGACTGCGAATTAGACACCAAACATCAAAATTCACTTTATAAAAAAACAATATACTGAAACTGACACAAAAAATAACATAAAATAGGAAAACTCACATATCTACTAAATAAATTGAATTGTTAAAACGTCAAGCCAACTAACCAACAAAAACCACAAACACTTTCCACAAGCAAAACTCTAAGTCTGGGACTATTAACTATTGCAGACAATAGAGGGAGGAAGGAAGGAAAGGTTCAGATTCCAGATTAGACTGAACACAAAACTAATAGAGATTTTATTCACATTGAATACAATACAAAGAAGATTCTTTACCACACAGGACCTCTGAAGTCATCTTTCCACTATACTACCCAATAAGTTGAACCTAGAGAAGAACTGGAGAAAAAAAGAACTACACTTATTAAATATTTTTAACACAGTAAAGAAACTGAGGTTATCTAAACTGAAGAGGAAAATGCTAATAGGTGACATTTACCATCTTCAATGTATGAGGAAGTCCAGAGAAGGCTAAATTTAAAAAGTGGATATAAAGTGAAAATTATTTAAATAACACAAAGAAAAATTTTATTATATGGCAAAGTAATATAGCAGACAATCAACCAATAAATAAAAAACAATTAATGTATATCATTGATTAGAGATATTAATAATCAACAGAACTGGTTTCTGGAGGTTGTGGAGTCTTTGTCCCTGGAAACTTCTCAGAAACAAACATTAAGCCATTTGTCCTGGATAGACTTTAGACCTTCTCCTGCTGGGGCTCAAGATCCCTTCAAGTTTCTTCTGTAATTTTAATCTACTGCTAAATTAAATGAGAGAAGGCATGGTGAGGTCAATTATGAGTGTGCTCTGGGGGGGTTCCTTAGAGGAGTTGTGGAGAAAGAGTTAACACACCTGGGATCCCGTAGGGTTCTGAGAAGCTGAGAAATAAAAGTATGTAAAGGGCTTGAGACATATTGGGACCTTAGTAAATAACCATTGTTATCAGTAATAATTCGTTTCCAATAGTGTAGATAAAGTTGGCTATTCTGTCTAAAAAACCTCATTCAAAACTGTCTTAGTTGACTGAGGATTAAATAATCAAAGCTGGCTTTGTTTTTAATATTCTTTCCTAGCCAGGTAGGGCTCAAGGGAAGCAAGCAAAGGAATTGAGTGACACTTAGGAGAGTCACAAACCCTGAACTCAGAGTAATGTTTGCTTTAGCCCCTGAAAATTCAGGAGCCTCTAGATCCAAATGCCAACACATTCAAGTTGTTGGTGAATCTTGGTTACGATTTTGATAGTTTTGGCTGTCTGCTCAAGCAAAGCATCCTTTGAAACCTAGGGTTTCTAAGCCGGTGGTTCTCAATGTGTGGCTGGTCAGCAGCATCACCTGAGAAACGGTCAGAGACGTAAATTCTCGTGTCCCCCCATCCTGCTGGATCACAAACTCTGGGATGGGCTCAGCACTCTGTGTTGTAGGGGACCTCCACACGGTTCTAATGCACACTGGAGTTCAGGAACCACTGTCTTAGGAGAAGCCAGTCCTAGGTACAACATAGGGTTAGCAAAGATTCCTCCCCCACGAGGGCTTCTCCTGAGGCCCCATGGCCAAAATAAGGATTCCCCATTATGGCCATAAGAAGAACTCCTATGGCTCAACTCCAGGCAGCCATCCTCAGGAATTTTTCCAATATGACCAGGAGCTCTGAAATTTGAATTCAAAAAAGAAAAACATATAAAAAATTGATTCAACATTCAAGAAATTTTCCTGCTTCAGATTGAGGGTGAAGTAACTGAAATAGAGAAATTTTTCCCAGAACACTGATCTGTCATTTCTTCATGGAAACTACTGAGATCTTTCAGTGAAACTAAACAATGACTAGGAAGGTTATGGTTAGTCTGATGTGTAAGAGGAGAAAGAAAACACAAAGATAAAGAAAACAAACAAACAAACAGGAGAGAGAGAGAGTAAGGAAGGGAGATAGAAACAGGGACCATCAGTCAGAGGTAGTGAGAGGAGGGGAAAGGAATAGAAGATGCAGAGGGAGAGAAGCAGGTGCCGCTCGGTAGGAAACATACCTGTGGACACTGTGCACGTGTGGCTTTCATAGAAAGATGTAAGGTTTCTAAAAAGCAAAGAAAATAAAAACAAATCCAACCAATTTAGTAATTTGTCCTAAATTTAATTGATCAGGTCTGATCTCTCTGATGTCTTCCTTCTCCTTTATTTCATCCATGTCTCAAATTCTATGTCCTGCCCTTGTCTAAGTCTTCAGAAACATACCACAATTCAAACCTTCACAAGGTGAACTTTTTAAATCATTTCAGGGGCCGGCCTGGTGGCGCAAGCAGTTAAGTGCGCGCACTCCGCTGTGGTGGCCCGGGGTTCGCTGGTTCGGATCCCGGGCACGCACCAACGCACTGCTTGGTAAGCCATGCTGTGGCGGCGTCCCATATAAAGCGGAGGAAGATAGGCACCGATGTTAGCCCAGGGCCGTCTTCCTCAGCAAAAAAGGAGGAGGATTGGCGGATGTTAGCTCAGGGCTGATCTCCTCACAAAAAAAAAAAAAATCATTTCAACTTCTTCCTTGCCCTTCTGCACAAAATAGATGCCCTACAGTGTTAGCTTGGTGCCTTTCAAAAAAACTTTAAAACACTTTATTCTGGGCCGGCTCCGTGGCTTGGCGGTTAAGTGCGCGCGCTCTGATGCTGGCGGCCCGGGTTCGGATCCCGGGCGCGCCCCGAGGCACCACTTCTCCGTCCAACCCGAGGCCGAGTCCCACGTACAGCAACTAGAAGGATGTGAACCTATGACATTCAACTATCTACTGGGGCTTTGGGGGGAAAAAATGAATAAATAAAATCTTTAAAACACTTTATTCTTAAAAGTACAGTTTTAGATTTACAGATAATTGAACAGATAGTACATAGAGCTCCATACATCCACTACACTGCCTCTCTCCTCTCTCCCAAGCCCCGTTTCCCCTATTATTAACACCTTGCATTAGTGTGATACGTTTGTTATAATGAATGAACAATATTGAAATGTTGTTATGAACTACAGTCTCTAGTTTAAGGGTCACACTTTGTGTTGTACAGTTCCATGGGTTTTGACACACATATAGTGACATGTAGCCACCATTATGCACAGAACAGTCTCACTACCCTAAAAATCCTCTGAGCATCAGATTAGCTCTTAGTGGCTTTTTAATATATTAACAATTGTCAGAATAACGTAAATTTTTATGATGAAAAATGTTCCACAAGTGCTAAGTTTTGTTAGTCTCACTATTATGATCACTATTAGAAATAATGAAAAAAATGAACCCCTATGTAAAAAGAAAAATTGTAGAATTTTAAAGATAAAAAAGATCTGGAAGATTAGGAAATCCCACATTCTTCAAGACTCTGCCCTTCAGTCTCTCAGCTTTCTGTGTCATCTATCTGCCGACTCCGCTGAGGAGAAAGAAAGAAATCGATAAAGAAAAACAAAGCAAAGAACAAATTTGGGTTCTAAGTAGTCCTCTTGAGCCAAATTTAATCACGCATGGATTCTTCTTTATTGCATATTTACATCAGGAACATAATTACTAGCTAGAGCCTAATTTGAGAATATTCATTACGAATGAAAGATGTCATATCTAAGAACAGAACGGAATTTACTGAGGTTTTACTCTTGGGACATTTGTAGGATTAAGTCAGGACATGCTGTGAGAGTGATAAATAAGTTCTATATATTTTTATTCTCCAAGACCATGGATTTCTGCCACACTTTATACCCATGTACTTTGCAACAATGAAAAACAATTAAACACTGACCTTGAATATTTTGCCCTCAGATTCATTAGTCTTTAAAATATAAATTGAGCAATTTTAATCTAGATGAGTGAAAGACTATGGAGACTTCTAGAATGTCACGTTAGGTCCTTTGGAAGTGAAGAATTGACTTTATAAAGCATTTCTATGCCTTCTCATACCTTGACAATAGTGCTACTGTGACTCTCTTTTAAAGAGGATAATGGCAGGCTTTACTTTGATTTGCACCCTTTTGTTTTTAGTACATTTACTTAATATTTCTCAGTCTTTTGAAAAGTTTTATCATTAAGCTCAACCTTCATTTAAATCATCAGACCTATTTGATGAAGGCGACATGAACATTTACTTGCAAACTCCTCAGAAAATTACTAATTTAACCTTCAGATGATCCATTGTAGAACTCAAACTGGATTTCCCAGGCCCCTCAAAATGGCTCATAACTATGTGTTTGTACATTTATCTGGGAAGATATTATCTAAGGGTACTTGTTCTTCCCAAATGCTTTCTTTACCTCAAACAGTGATATTCCCAAAGTTTTAAGGAAAATGTGGCCAATTTGGTGAAAACCAAGTGACTTGTTTGTTTTAGCATGCCAATGAGATTAAGAAAATAAGTAATTTAATTATTGTTATTGATTATAAAAATCAGAAATTAAGCAAGCTTCTTTGTCCAAAGACATTTCTGCGAGTGAAATCGTCGGAAAAACTGACAGCTAGCTTCCCGTTTTAACCACTAAATCATAAGAAATGTAATACCATGGGCAAACACTTGAACGTTGTCACCTGCGCGAGTCCCCAACGGTATAACCCCATCAAGGCCACAAATCAGGGGAAGGAGCCGGCAGAATGGAGACAGCTGTGGCCTCAGCATCCTTCCTTCCTGGGTCAGAACACGGTCCCAGCTGCTGGCTGTCTAGTTTTCTGGGGAAGCAGAGAATTCTTCTGGGGACACGACACATCAGGTGTTAAGGATGTCATCGTTCTTTTTGAAACAAATGTTAGTTCATGTGATGCACTTCTCAGGACAGGAGGAGCCGCCTCAAGGGAAAGCAGATCTTCTCCAGGAGCTGACGGTCATCCAGGGAGAGCAGAGTCAAGAGCTGCAGAGGGGCAGCCCGCTCCCGCTCTCCCTCTCAGGAACACCTCAGTCCCCAACCCCTCCCGCGCCCACCTCAGCGGTTCCCATTGTATCCTCGGAGACGCCCGAGCATGCGCAGGACGGGAGCTCAAAGCAGCAGAGGGGCCAGCGAGCTGGAGAGCCCCGGAGCGTGTGCACTGGAGGCGGGGTCCCTGGTGTGGACGTGGGTGCCTCGGAGGTTTGTGTGGGGGGATTGGCGATTTCTGGATCCTTCCTCCAGGATTTTCAGCACTGGGGAGCTCTCCTTTCTGTAGTGTGGAGGAGCGCTGGGCAGGAGCGGCGCCGAGGTAGGCAGTGGGCAGCGGGCTTGGCGTGGAGATCTCCGCTGCAGATGGCGGGAGCGCAGTGTCAGGGGCGGGGACCGGGGCTGTTGGTGGGCTGCTCCAGGCGGGGGAGCCCAACTTTGTCCCTTGGAGGAGCAGAGGAGTGCTGCCTGGCAGGCCGGTCCCTCTGTCTTGGCGGGGCCCCACCACAGCGGGGCCTCCTGCCCACCCAGCGGAGGTGCAGGGGGCGGCAGGGAGTCGCCTGCCCTCTGCACGAGCCCTTGAGTTCATGCCACCCAGGACTCCGTCTAGGCCAGGTCGGGATATCTCCCGGTGAACACGGCCCTTCATAAGATGACCTGTGGTCAGCGCTCCTCTGTCTGACTCTGTTCAGGCTATTGGGCTCCTCATTGCGTTCTTTAAACAAATAAATATTCCTACTTCCTTGGGACCACTTTTATAGAAAAGCCTAATCCCATTAATAGTTTCTGATAATTGACTGTATATTTGCAAGGCGAACTTTGAAGCCTGTGAATTATTGTAAACTGCATTTAATGAAAGGAGCTTTAAACAATCTTTGGTGCAAATTATATAGCTTCCTAATAATAACTCACATTCTGTTAACATAGACTGATGACTGATCAATTGATGATTGACATACTGTGTAGGGAATTTTGGTATCAGTGGAAAGATTTTTCTTGGCAGTTGGTGATAGAATTAAAATCGGATAAGGAGGAGGTTTTTAGAAGTAGTATGTAGTGTGTGTTTTGTCTCCATATTCATTTACAATTGTAAGAATTTAGATATGGAAAGCTCATAGAACAGGAATTTTCAAATTTTGATTTGACTGATAGGGTGAAAAGTCAAAAGGCCAAAGACGGTAGGATTTCATTTATATGATATTCTAGAAAAGATAAACCATAGGGAAAGAAAACAGGTCGTTAATTGCCATTAGTTCTAATATTTAGTTAATCATTTAGTTTAATCATTAGTTTTAATATTTCTGATTAAAAAAATACATTTTAATGATAGCATCCTAATTATGCTTTTGGATGATAAAGAATTTAACAACCTATTAAATTCTGCAGTAGAAACAAATGATATGTTGGTTATTAGTGTCTTTGAAGTGTAAGTATTGTTGGTAATGAATATAAATGAGCTTTTTCGGATTGTGAACTACTGATTTTTTTACTACATCCTGTTGGACGTGGCATATTATAAGCTTCAAAAGGCTGTTTAAATTATTGTAGCAGGCTGAAGCTATTAAATTGTAATGTAAGATCTTTATAGATGAAACAAGCAAAAATACAAAAAGCCATTCATCATTTTATCTTTGTTAAAAAAATAAAGCAAATCTTACCATATACATGAATGACTTTTGGCTAGATAGACCTGAACTTGACAAGATGGACTCATTAGTGTCGGGGGAAGAGGGAGAATCTCCCTCGGCCCTTTTTTTTAAGGTTCTTATGGATGGGCAAATAATTAACAAGACAGGTTAGCAGGAGAAAATAATATCAAGTTTAATAACATGTATACATGGGAGAAAGCAGGGACACTGCGTTTTTTAACACAATAGCAGAAATTTTCGTCTTAAATACCATGTTCAGCCAATGACAAAGGAGGATGTTAGGGGTGGGGGGAGTAAGTTATAGGAGATTACCACTAAAGCACAGTAAACAAGAATGAGGTTATTATGTAGATTTAAGGCCTCACCTTCTACACTGATAAGCCTCTAGAAATGAGGCCATCCCCCCCTCTTTCTAAAACAAAGAGGTATATACCTTTATAAATGGAGATTTTCCTTATAAATGTAAATGATTGTCTGGCAACTCCTGGCAGGGCCATCTAGAGAATGTGGTCAGAGAGACAGAACTTCTGATAAGAGGGGCTTGTTGGTGCCTTTTTTATTGTAACCTCTATCTTACATTATCTTTACAGCCATCATGGTAGATCTGTTCCAGGAAGGAGCCACCATGTTAAATTCTTTAGGCAGTTAGTGAGGGAGGTCAAAAGTCCCTCAGAGAAAACAATCAAGGTAAAGAGATATATTTTAGGATGGCCAAATCTTGATCTCCCACAGTCCCGCCTTTGAAACTAAATGTTTCACAGTCTTTTTGAAACTTAAAGAAGTTTTATAGTCTAGAAGCTGAGTTGGTAGATTGTTTTATCTCACCGAACACATTTTTTAGTCTTGATAATAGATCAGTTTAATTAAGTTTATTTTAGAAGGTGGTGATGTAGGTGGGCTCTCAATTATGGAAGCCTATATTATGGAAGCAAGCAATCAAGTATTTAATAGAAGTATTTTTATGTAAACAAAAGAAAAACAAGGTTAATGGTTGGAGTAAATTGTAAACCAGTTTTTGAGGTCAGGGGACAGTCAAGTAAGATGATTTTTAGATGTCAGCGTCAAAGTATCTTTTGTAGTTTAAAATGTCTCTGATGGTGTCGTTAGGTCATTTCTTAAGTTTATATCAAGTTTATCAGCTTTAGTTTGTAAGGCTTTAGGAAAAAGGACAGGTTTAGTTTTTAGTGATTTTAAATGAAAATGATGGAAAAAATCAAAAACGTTAGTTTGGACATCTGTAACCAGATATTTTAGGAGACTAGAAGAAATCAGGATCTAGTCTAGTCAATAGATATAAAACAAAAACCTTAAAAGACAGTTAACAAAACTAGGATCTAATATGTGTAAATGTATATTGTGGGAGATCAAGATTTGGCCACTCTGAAATCTATCTCTTTACCTTGGTTGTTTTCTCTAGGGACATTTGACCTCCCCCACTAACTGCCTAAAAAATTTGACATGGTAGCTCCTTCCTGGAACAGATCTATCATGATGGCTGTAAAGATAATGTAGGCTGAAGGTTACAATAGGAAAGGCACCAACAAGCCCCTCTTATCAGAAGTTCTGTCTCTCTGGCCACATTCTCTAGATGGCCCTGCCAGGAGTTGCCAGACAATCATTTACATTTATAAGGGAAATCTCCATTTGCAAAGGTATCTCCCTCTCTATTTTGGGAAGAGGGGGAGATGGCCTCATTTCTAGAGGCTTATCAATGTGGAAGCTGAGGCCTTAAATCTGCATAATAACCTTACTCTTGTTTACTGTGCTTTAGTGGTAATCTCCTATAACTGACTCCCCCCACCCCCAACATCCTCCTTTGTCATTGGCTGAACGTGGTATTTAAGACGAGAATTTCTGCTATTGTGTTGAGAAACGCAGTGTCCCTGCTTTCTCCCATGTATACATGTTATTAAACTTGGTATTATTTTCTCCGGCTAACCTGTCTTGTTGATTATTTGGCCAGCCATAAGAACCTTAAGGAAAAGGGCAGAGGGAGATTCCCTCTCTTCCCCGACAGTTTTGGCGTAGTTGCCAGGAGCCACACTGGTTGGCAAGTTGCCTTCTCTGGCTGGAAGACCTGCCTTCTCCCTGGATTACTGCAGATGGTGAGATACGGGAACGCCTGACGAAAGCCGGCAAAAGGTAAGACCTCTTAACACGTCAGCCTCCCAGAATCTCTATCTGCGGAAGTAAATGGTGAGAATTTTTTCTCTTTCTAAATTTAGGTTGGCAGGAGAAAATATTTGCGAAACTAGTTTCTTGTGCTTTGAGTTACTCTTGGTTTAAATTTGGTAGAGTACTCTTGGTTTTGATCTTGATCCCTTTTCCTCCCAGAGATAGTCTGTTTTTCTCTTTTGTCTGTGTCTTTTGTCATAAGAAGGAAATATCATAGGGTAGGACGCAGGCATAGGCCCTATAAGCCTACTGTCCGGGCCGGCCCCACAGACTGGTGAGTTTGCGGGTCTCACGAGACTGGCGTCTATTTAGACAAACTTTGCTGTGGGTTAATATGCACATGAAGTGAAGGTCATGGCTAAGGGCATCTTGGAAGCCAAAAAGGCCACAAATTTGGTGGGCACGGGTCGAGAAGTTAAGAGCCAATAGGGCGCTCGCCACTTTCAGAAGACTCCCGTGACAGGATAAATTGGGTCACGGAACAGGGTAGATGACCCAGGTCCCCCACCAACTGCAAGAAAATGTCCATGCAATGACGAGGTACTCTGTAAAGCACACAGTCCCCAACCTCTCGGCACCTCCCCCGCTAGGTATTATTCTGGCTCCAAGAGACCTACGGCGTGGCTAAAGCCGTCATTGTGCACATAAGGAAAAAAAAACGGATGAGGTTTTTCCTTCTGTCTTGTTCTGTGTCCTGAGAAAACTTGGCTTTGTGACCAGTGAGACTATTCTCCTTGGTCTCCACCATACGGAAGGTGCATTTACCGGAGTGCACCTTGGTGGCCAGTCTAGTAGACTGGGGTTCCGAGCTGTTTTTGTCCGGCTGTGCCAAGCTCTCAGGGGAGTTTGTCATAAAGGGCCCAGTCCATAAGGGCTTTTGTCATCTTCACCTTTGTTGCTTGTTAGTGCTGGAAAAATCCCATTCCAGTATCGCCTGCCTGGTGTCACAGATTAGCGGGTCTGTGACTGGAGGCGTCCCACACTATTGTGGAGACCGGAGACACCGTTTTCACTACACCATCCTTACCGCCTGTGCAACGAAGGTCTTTACTTTCTCTGAGTATCTTTGGGAGTGAATTCTGTGGATCATAGGGGCTACATCATCTGCGCCCTCACCACGGACGCCTCTTGCGTCCATGGTAAAGATTTATTCTAAGTGTGGAAAGTTACCTCCGGGTCTTTCCTTAAAAAGGCTTATTGGATCGAGTCACTATTGGAATAAATATACAAATGAAGATCCTACTCTTCAATGGCCAGACGACAGATCCTTTGAATTGGAAAAACTTCTAAATTGGGGGAAAAAATATGTTTTGAGAGCTCTCACATAATTATTTATTTGATACCTAAGAAAAGCCCAGAAAAAAGTAGGGAAAAATATGACTAGCCTTAAGACCTTGACTCAGGTTACAATTGAATTGAGAACATGTAAAAGTGCAAGTGTTGATAAGATTATAAAGGTTGGAATGTTTAAGCTAATTTTATATAAAGAGGTTTTAAAATTTCTGACTGAGAATTCTTCCCTTGTCCAAAATTAGAAGACCAAGACCTATTGATAAAAATCTTAATGATAACTATGTTTAGAGGTATAAGAGATGATGAAATTTACACGAAATTTTGTAGAAAAAAACTGATGTTATTTCTATTACATAACTGGTTAACAAAAATAGTAATTTAAACGATGGCTAATTTTATCTAATGTCTTATGTAGTCTTACAGGCAATCTAAATAATTATTGGGAATAAGTAACTAAATAGTTGTGAAAAAGATGAATGTTGGATGAACTTTAAACAATAATTATGTGTTATGGTGGTTACAGCTTCCAAACTGTTTTTGGTGACTTAAAACTTTAGAGTTTTGCTAAATTTTATGAAAAAAATTCACTGATCATCATCATTTCCAAATAAGATAAGATATTAGACATTGATTGCTAAACTTACGTTTGTCTACTTTTGGCTTTTCATCACAGGAAAACTAAAAGGTGTTTTGGGTCTATTGGTAAACATGTGTTTTATTAAAAGATTGTACTATAAAGTAACATCTTTCCAGAAATGATGAAGTAAGTGTTCATAAATTTTCCAAGCCACAAGATACTAATGTAAAAGAAAGTTTATAATGGTTTACTTAGTTTTTACTTACAAATTAAGGTTTCTAAAGGTTAAAATTTCTAATTAATATATGTGATTGAAGCTACTAAAAAATTAAGAAAAATATGTCTGTACAAGGAAAGTAAGATGCATAAAGAAGGTACAAAAAATGGAAATATTTTGTTTGATTGATTAAGAAAGATAAATTTGTCCTCAAGTACTAGGAGGGAAAAGAAAGACATGGGACAAATTCTGAATGTAAAAGAAAGTTGTAGGTTTGTGAAAGAGGAATTCTGGAAGAAAAGTTATATGCATGGTCAAGTTGGCTAACATTAAAATAAATTTAATTAAATAAAGGAGTTTTAATATCAGAAGTAAGCTGGTACAAAATTAAAATTTGGTCTTCTGTCTCTCGAAAGGATAATTTGCTTAAACTTGATAAAGAGGTTACAAAAGATTTTTCTTTACGTTTGGGTAAGTCTACCTAAAAGACAGAAAGAAAAAAAAAACTGTTAATTTCCTGTGTTAAAAAGACTGACGGCTCTCAATTCAGGCTTTTTGGACTGTTAATGCTCTGTTTGCTTTGACTGTTTATATTTTTGACAAGCTTCCCCAAAATTCATATCTTAAATAAAGTCTTTTTTTACTGTTTTTCTTTGAGAATTTTCAAAGGGCCCTGAAACTTCTCAAAGAAATTTGCTCTCTTCCTATAAGGAGGAAGACAAAGAAATTTACTCTCTACCTATAAGGAGGAAGATACTAAACTTATTAGGCTTATTCAGTATGTTAAAATACATGGAAAGCATTGTCAGACAAATGATGATAAGTCTGCTTAGGTGGTATTATGTGGACAAATGTTATTGACATAGGTGTTTTAAAATTGTATAACATTACTGAAATTCTGATCTGTCCTGGTTATCAATCATAATTCTGGTTATTTTAAAGTGTTGTATGTCACAAAATTAACCAAATTTCTCTGTCAATTGCCATTTTGAGGTCTTGTTGTTTACAGACTTATTTCTTTGCTCTAATGCTTTTGTGAAATGTTTAAACTTCAGAAAAATTCATGGAAAGGACTCTGACATTTACACTGGAGTACAGGTTTCTGATAAACTTTCTGATCATAAAACTGAACTGGGTAAGAAATTACAGAAATCTGATGGAAAGATTGATAACTTCATGAAGCTGCTAACAGAAAGATTGGGATCAATAATGGATTACACAGGACTGAATGAACTGATAAGGATAATTATAATTCTTATGATTTTTCATTTGAAGTATTGCTGAATTTTTAATGTTTCGTTTTCTCAGATTTAAGGAAAACTTTTTCTCTTTTCTCCTGAGCTAGCTATGATTTATAGCAATTTGGTAAATTATACTTTTGTAAATAAAATTGAAATATTTATCTTTTCCTCTCTACCTGATCCCTCGAATTTAGAAACTCTTAGTAAGTGAGTATTGTTGTTTACATGGCAATGCGATATAACCATACAGCTTTTGAGGAATGAAGATTGGACTTTATGGAATAAAGCCACGTGGAAGTATTGGCCTGGTACCTTATGTTCCAAGCAGCATTTACCAGGATAAGTAAAGAATGTCATTTATCTGGCAGGTACAATGAACCTCGAAATATTTTGGAGGAACCTCGGAGGAGAGGAATTCACTCAAATCTGTAGGTATTGCAGGCAAAGTCTGATGACAAAATCCTTTGCTTGGCTTTCCTCCCTTCGAGGCCTTTGAAGTTCAATCTGAGATTCCTTATAAAAAGTTCCAGCAAAGCGGATTTAAAAGAGCCTATGTGATCAACTGCTATTCTTGCTGTACTTATGTAAATAATTGGGCCAACTCTATTGGAACTAAACTTATTTTGCAAACTAGTTAGTTTTAATTTGGCTATCTTAATGAAAATGAGGGTTATTTTAGAGAGAAAAATTATATTTCAGTAAAAACTATTTCATTATAAATTTGCGGATATTAGATCCCAGTTTTGTCAATTGTCTTTTGAGGTTGTTGTTTTATATCTGTTGACTAGACTGGATCCTGATTTCTTCCAGTCTCCTGGAATATCTGGCTACAGATGTCCAAACTAACGTTTTTGATTTTTTCCATCATTTTCATTTGAAATCACTGAAAACTGAACCTGCCCTTTTTCCTGAAGCCTTACAAACTGAAGCTGATGGACTTGATATAAACTTAAGAGATGACCTGACTACACCATCAGAGACATTTTTAACTGCAAAAGATACTTTACGCTGACATCTAAAAATCATCTTAACTGGCTGTCCCCTGACCTCAGAAACTGGTTTACAATTTACTCCAACCATTAATCTTGTTTTTCTTTTGTTTACATAGAAATACTTCTATTAAATACTTGATTGCTTGCTTCCATAATATAGGCGTAACCTTCAGAGCCCACCTGCATCACCACCTTCCAAAATGAACTTAATTGAACTGATCTATTATCAGGACTAAGAAATGTGTTCAGTGAGATGAAACAATCTACCAACTCAGCGTCTGTACTATGAAACTACTTTAAGTTTCAAAAGGACTGTGAAACTTGTAGTTTCAAAGGCGGGACTATGAGATATCAAGATTTGGCCACCCTGAAATCTATCTCTTTACCTTGGTTGTTTTCTCTAGGGACATTTGACCTCCCGGACTAACTGCCTAAAGAATTTGACATGGTGGCTCCTTCCTGGAACAGATCTATCATGATGGCTGTAAAGATAATGTAGGCTGGAGGTTACAATAGGAAAGGCACCAACAAGCTCCTCTTATCAGAAGTTCTGTCTCTCAGGCCACATTCTCTGGATGGCCCTGCGAGGAGTTGCCAGACAATCATTTACATTTATAAGGGAAATCTCCATTTGTAAAGGTATCTCCCTCTCTATTTTGGGAAGAGGGGGAGATGGCCTCATTTCTAGAGGCTTATCAATGTGGAAGCTAAGGCCTTAAATCTGCATAATAACCTTACTCTTGTTTACTGTGCTTTAGTGGTAATCTCCTGTAACTGACTCCCCCTACCCCCAAAATCCTCCTTTGTCATTGGCTGAACATGGTATTTAAGACGAGAATTTCTGCTATTGTGTTGAGAAACGCAGTGTCCCTGCTTTCTCCCATTTATACATGTTATTAAACTTGGTATTATTTTCTCCGGCTAACCTGTCTTTCTAATTATTTGGCCAGCCATTAGAACCGTAAGGAAAAGGGCCGAGGGAGATTCTCCCTCTTCCCCCGACAATATTATAGTTTCTATTGAAATATAATTTTTTTTTAAAAATCACCCTCATTTTTATCAAAGATAGTCAAATTAAAACTAACTAGTTTGTAAAATAAGTCTAGTTCTAGTAGAGTTGGCCCAATTATTTATATAAGTATAGTAAGAATAGCAATTGATCACATAGGCTCTTTTAAATCTGCTTTGTTGGAACTTTTTATAAGGAATTTCAGATTTAACTTTAAAGGCCTCTCTAGGCCAGGAAAGCCAAACCAACGATTTTGTCATCAGACTTTGTCTGTAATACCTATAGATTTGGGTGAATTTTTTTTTTGAGGTTTTTCTAAAATATTTTGAGGTTTTTTGTACTTGTCAGATAAGTGACATTTTTTATTTATCTTGGTAAGTGTTGTTTGGAACATAAGGAACTAGGCCAATATTTTTATGTGGCTTTATTTTATAAAGTTTAATCTTTATTTTTCAAAAGCTGTATGGTTATATCGTAAATATGATGTTTTAGTCACAGCCTTGGTAATATAACTAGTGTTTTTAATTGTGTCTTGTTATAAGGAGAACAGATTTTTATTGAACTTATGTAAATAACTATATTGCCATGAAAAAACAATATTTACTCACTAAGAGTTTTTAAATTTTGGAGGGATCAGGTAGAGAGAAAAAGAGAAATATTTTAATTTTGCTTATAAAAGTATCATTTATTAAATTGTTATGTCATAGCTGGCTCTGGAGAAAAGAAAAAGTTTTCTTTAAATCTGAAAAAAAAATACATTAAAAATTTAACAATATTTTAAATGAAAACTCATAAAAATTATAATCATCTTTATCAGTTTATTTAGTCTTGTGTAATCTATTCTTGATCTCAATCTTTTTGTTAGCAGCTTTATGAAGTTATCAGTCTCTCTAACAGATTTCTGTAATTTCTTACCCAGTTCAGTTTTATGATCAGAAAGTTTATCAGAAACCTGTACTCCAGTGTAAATGTCAGTCTTTTTTATGAATTTTTTTGAAGTTGAAACATTTCGCAAAAGCATTAGAGCAAAGAAATGTCTGCAAACAACAAGACCTCAAAATGGCAATTGACAGAGAAATTTGGTTAATTTTGTGACATATAACACTTTAAAATAATAATAACCAAAATTATGACTGATAACCAGGACAGATTAGAATTTTAGTAATGTTATCCAATTTTGAAACACCTATATCAATAACGTTTACCCACATCATACCACCTAAGCAGGCTTATCATCACTTGTCTGACAATGCTTTTCATGTAATTTAACATGCTGAATAAGCCTAATAAGTTTAGTATCTTTTTCTTTATAGGTAGAGGCAAATTTTTTTGTCTTCTTCCTTATAGGAAGAGAGCAAATTTTTTTGAGAAGTTTTAGGGCCCTTTGAAAATTTCCAAACAAAAAAAGGAAAAAAAAAGACTTTATTAAAGATATGAATTTTGGAGAGCTTGTCAAAAATATAAAAAATCAAAGCAAACAGAGCATTAACAGTCCGAAAAGCCTGAATAGAGAGACCTCAGTCTTTTGAACACAGGAAATTAACAGTTTTTTTTTTTTCTTTCTGTCTTTTAGGTAGACTTACCCAAACGTAAAGAAAAATCTTTTGTAACCTCTTTATCATGTTTAAGCAAATTATCTATTTAAGAGACAGAAGACCAAATTTTAATTTTGTACCAGCTTACTTCTGCTATTAAAACTCATTTACTTAATTAAATTTATTTTAATGTTAGCCAACTTGACCGTGCAAAAACTCCTTTTTCACAATTTCTCTTCCACACCTTTTATAACTTTCTTTTTACATTCAGAATTTGTCCCATGTGTTTTTTTTTCTTCTTAGTACTTGAGGACAAATTTATTTTTCTTAATCAACCAAACAAAACATTTCCATTTTTTGTACGTTTATACATCTTATTTTTTTTGTACACAGACATATTTTTTTAATTTTTTAGTAGCTTCAATCACATATATTTATTAGAAATTTTAACCTTTAGAAACCTTAATTTGTAAGTAAAAACTAAGTAAACCATTATAAACTTTTTTTTACATTAGTATCTTGTGGCTTGGAAAATTTATAAACACTTTATAACTTCTAAAAATATGTTATGTTATAGTATAATCTTTTAATAAAACACATGTTTACCAATAGACCCAAAACACCTTTCAGTTTTCTTGTAATGAAAAGCCAAAAGTGGACAAACATAAGTTTAGCAATCAATGTCTAATATCTTATCTTATTTGGAAATGATGATACTCAGAGAATTTTTATCATAAATTTTAGCAAAACTCTAAAGTTTTAAGTCACCAAAAATAGTTTGGAAGTTGTAACCACCATAACACATAACTGCTTAAAGTTTATCCAACATTCATCCTTTTTACAACTATTTAGTTACTTATTCCCAATAATTTTTTAGATTGCCTACGAGACTTTATAAGACTTCAGATAAAATTAGCCGTCATTTAAATTATTATGTTTGTTAACCAGTTCTGTAATAGAAATAACATCAGTTTTTTGTACAAAAGTTCATGTAAATTTCATCACCTCTTATACCTCTAAACATAGTTATCATTAAGATTTTTATCAATAGGTCTTGGTCTTCTAATTTTGGACAAGGGAAGCATTCCCAGTCAGACATTTTAAAACATACACAGGCAAAGTTGATGTAACCTCTTTATATAAAATTAGCTCAAACATTTTAACCTTTATAATCTTATCAACACTTATACTTTTACATGTTCTCAATTTAATTGTAATCTGAGTCAAGGTCTTAAGGCTAGTTAAATTTTTCCCTTCTTTTTTTTTTTCACCTTTTCTTAGGTACCAAATAAATAATTATGTGAGAGCTCTCAAAACATTTCTTTTTTTTTTCCTCCAATTTAGAAGTTATTCCAATTTAAAGGATCTGTCGTCTGGCCATTGACGAGTAGGATCTTCATTTGTATATTTATTCCAATAGTGACTCAATCCAATAAGCCTTTATAAGGAAAGACCCGGAGGTAAATTTACACGCTTAGAATAAATTTTTATCATGGACGCAAGAGGCGTCCCTGGTGAGGGCGCAGATGATGTAGCCCCTATGATCCACAGAATTCACTCCCAAAGATGTTCAGAGAAAGTAAAGACCTTCGTTGCACAGGCGGTAAGGATGGTGTAGTGAAAACGGTGTCTCCGGTCTCCCACAATAGTGTGGGACGCCTCCAGTCACAGACCCGCTAATCTGTGACACCGGGCAGGTGATACTAGGATGTGATTTTTCCAGCACTAACAAGCAACGAAGGTGAAGACGACAAAAGCCCTTATGGACTGGGCCCTTTATGACAAACTCCCCTGAGAGCTTGGCACAGATGGACAAAGAGAGAGTTCGGTTCGCAGTCTACTCGACTGGCCACCAAGGGGCATCCCGGTAAGTGCACCTTCCATATGGTGGAGACCAAGGAGAATATTCTCACTGGTCACAAAGCCAAGTTTTCTCAGGACACAGAACAAGACAGAAGGAAAAACCCCATCCGGTTTTGTTCTTAATGTGCACAATGACAGCTTTAGCCAAGTCTTCGGTCTCTTGGAGCCAGAATAATACCTGGGGGGGAGGTGCCACGGGGTTGGGGACTGTGTGCTTTACGGAGTACCTTGTCGTTGCATGGACATTTTCTTGCAGTTCGCGGGGGACCTGTGTCATCTACCCCATTCCGTGACGCAACTTATCCTGTCTCGGGAGTCTTCTGAAAGTGGCGAGTGCCCTAATGGCTCTTAACTGCTCGACCCATGCCCACCAAATTTGGGGCCTTTTTGGCTTCCAAGATGCCCTTGGCAGTGACCTTCACTTCATGTGCATATTAACCCACAGCAAAGTTTGTAGATGCCAGTCTGGTGAGACCCGCAAACTCACCAGTCTGTGAGGCTGGCCCGGACAGCAGGCTTATAGGGCCTATGCCTGCGTCCTACTCTATGGTATTTCCTTCTTATGACAAAAGACACAGACAAAAGAGAAAAACAGACTATCTCTGGCAGGAAAGGGATCAGATCAAAACCAAGAGTACTGTACCAAATTTAAATCAAGAGTCACTGAAAGCACAAGAACCTAGTTTCCCAAATATTTTCTCCTGCCAATCTAAATTTAGAAAGAGAAAAAATTCTCACCACTTCCCTCCACCGGACTCTGCAGAGAGAGATTCTGGGAGGCTGACGTGGTAAGAAGTCTCACCTTTTGCCGGCTTTCTTCAGGCGTTCCCGTATCTCATCATCTGCAGTAGTCCAGGGAGAAGGCAGGTCTTCCAGCCAGAGGAGGCAACTTGCCAGCCAGTGTGGCTCCTGGCGACTACGCGAAAACTGTCGGGGGAAGAGGGAGAATCTCCCTCTGCCCTTTTCTTTAAGGTTCTTATGGCTGGGCAAATAATTAGCAAGACAGGTTAGCAGGAGAAAATAATATCAAGTTTAATAACATGTATACATGGGAGAAAGCAGGGACATTGCGTTTTTTAACACGCTAGCAGAAATTTTCGTCTTAAATACCATGTTCAGCCAATGACAAAGGAGGATGTTGGGGGTGGGGGGAGTCAGTTATAGGAGATTACCACTAAAGCACAGTAAACAAAAGTAAGGTTATTATGCAGATTTAAGGCCTCTCCTTCTACATTGATAAGCCTCTAGAAATGAGGCCAACCCCCCTTCTTTCCAAAACAGAGGGAGATACCTTTATAAATGGAGATTTCCCTTATAAAGGTAAATGATTGTCCTGCAACTCCTGGCAGGGCCATCTAGAGAATGTGGCCAGAGAGACAGAACTTCTGATAAGAGGGGTTTGCTGGTGCCTTTTCTATTGTAACCTCTATCTTACATTATCTTTATAGCCATCATGATAGATCTGTTCCAGGAAGGAGCCACCATGTCAAATTTTTTTAGGCAGTTAGTGATGGAGGTCAAATGTCCCTCAGAGAAAACAATCAAGGTAAAGAGATATATTTTAGGATGGCCAAATCTTGATCTCCCACATTAGTATGGTGAATTTGTTTTGGAATGTTAAAATGGGAAAGGACATATGTGTTACCTGAGGGTGACCCAAGTCAATATGGTGGGTTTCGCTGTTTATATGCTCTTTCTGAGTTACAATCTTGATTATAAACAGCTAGTCATAGATGTACCAATAAATTTGGACCATTTTATGTATCAATATTTTAAGATGTCCTATTTCCCTGATAGTTTCTGATTTCAGGGTGTCTGGGAAAAACAGTTTCTCAACATAGGTAAATTGGAATATAATTTTTGATTGTTGACTTATTGAATCATAGAATTGTGGAATTGGAAATAATTTTAGTGGTTGTAGAGACTAATCTCTTCATTTTCCAGGAAATGGAAAGTGAGGTTTCTCAAGTTAAGTCATCCATAGTCTGACTGCTACTTAGTGATAGAGTTGGAACTAAATGCTCAGATGCTTGTCTTCAGATTCCTAGTACAGTGCTGTCTGTGCTATGTACTATTAAGTAGACAAACCAATGAGTTACCTTCCCAGATCATATATGTAGCCAGCAGCGTTGATTCTTTCCCACATGCATTTTTTCCTTTCTCTTTTAAATAACTACTAACCACAATTAATTCATTCCCCTACCATGTTTAATGAATATACTTGTATGTGTCTCTCCTCGAGCACACGTGGACTCCTTAGAATGGACATCTGCCTGTGAGTGGATTGCTGGGCCAGAGGCTGATGTGAATCTGCAACTTGATGAGTTGCAGCCAAATCACCCTCTGAATTTTTTAACAATTTCCATCCCGCCAACAGTGTCTGAGTCATCCTTGCCCTGGGAATTGTCAGATGGGCATTGTCAGATTTTTACATTTTTGCCAATCTGATGGGTGAGAAATGATGTATTTGTTTTTCTCTTTGTTCGTTAGTTTTGACAAATGCATAGAGCTATGCAACTACCAAAATCAAGACACAGAACAGTTCCAGCACCCAGAACTCCCTTGAGCTGCTCTTTTGTAGTCAACTCTTCCCCCACCCTTAACCCCTGGTGGCTAATGATCTGTTGTCTTCCCCTATGGTTTGTCTTTTCTAGAATATCATATAAATGGAATCCTACAGTATTCAGCATTTTGAGTAGTTTCTTTCATTTAGCGCAATACGTATATTTGAGTGTTCATCCATGTTGATAACTGTATCAGCAGTTCCTTCTGTTTTATTGCTGAATGTGGTATCCATTGTATGAATTTACCACAGTTTATCCACCCACCAGTTGAAGGACGTTTCAGTTATTTTCGGTTTTGTCTTTTTTGACTGAAAAAAACTACTCTAAATCTTTGCAAACATGTTTTTGTGTGAACATTAGTCTTCTTCTCTTGGGTAAGCACCTAGAAGTGAAATTGCTGGGTCACATGGTATGTGTATGTTTAACCTTATTTTAAAAACTCTTTGTGGTAGCAAAGTCATGGCCCACAAAGATGTCCTAATCCCTGAACCTGGGAATACTTTAGTTTACTTGGCAAAGGTGAATTAAATTTGCAGTTGGAATTAAGGTTGCTGATCAACTGCCTTTAAAATAGGGAGATTACCCTGGATTATCCAGGTGGGCCCAGCGCATCACAAAGGCCCTTAAAAGGGAAAGAGAAACAGTAGAGTAGAAAAAAGATGCAACAAGGGAAGCAGGGCCAGAGAGATGCAGAGTTCTTGGTTTTGAGGGTGGAGGAGGGGCGCCATAGGCTAAGGAATGTGGTGTTCTCTAGAAGCTTGAAAGGGCTAGGAAATGGATTAACCTTTATAGTCCCCCCAAAAGAACCTAGTTCTGCCAACACCTTGATTTTAGCCCAAGGAGACCCATGTCAGACTGCTAACCTACAGAACTGTAAAACTATAAATCTGAGTTGTTTTAAGCCATGAAATTTGTGCTAATTTGTTACAGCAGCATAACAAACTCCACTTTAAAACTGTTTTTCCAGGGGCTGGCCCCGTGGCTTAGTGGTTAAGTGCATCTGCTCCGCTGTTGGCGACCCGGGTTCGGATTGAGGGTGCACACTGACGCACCGCTTCTCCAGCCATGCTGAGGCCGGGTCCCACATACAGCAACTAGAAGAATGTGCAACTATGACATACAACTATGTACTGGGGCTTTGGAGAGAAAAAAATGGAGGAGGATTGGCAATAGATGTTAGCTCAGAGCTGGTCTTCCTCAGCAAAAAGAGGAGGATTAGCATGGATGTTAGCTCAGGGCTGATCTTCCTCACAAAAAAGTAAATAAACAAAACTGTTTTCCAAAGAGGCTGAACCATTTTGTGTTCCCACCAGCAATGTAGGAGTGTTCTAGTTACTTTCCATCCTCATTAACACTTGGTATGCTCAACCTCTTTAATTCTAGTCATTCTAATAGGTACATAGCAGGATCTCAATGTGGTTTTTATGTGCATCTTTCTCACGATTAATGACGTTGAGCATCTTTTCATGTGCTTATTTGTCATCTGCGTATCTTCTTTGGTGAAGTGTCCAAATCTGTGACCATTTTAAACTTGGATTTTCTTATTGCCGAGTTTTGAGAGTTCTTTATAGTCCTGTCAGATATGTGATTTGCAAAGGTCTTCTCCCAGTCTGTGGCTTGCCTTCTCCATCCTCTCACCAGTGTCTTTGGAAGGTCTGTGTAACATAACTCAAGAGGTTCCACATGACTTTATTTTCCTTCATTGAGAAACAGAGTGAGGTTGGAGTACCTGAGTCCAATCAGACCTTGATCAGAGTTGGGGCTGGGTCTCACTTTTAGTAAACCCAGCCCTTCCACTTTCCCTGTTCCTGTTTGCTGTGCTCCCCTCCCCTGCACAGGCATCTGGTTCTAAGTCTGGTAGATTTCTGTCTCCTCAAGTTTGGGAACCCATAGACAATTCAGCTACATGCTTCAGACATCTCAGCACAGCTCTCCAGCCTCCTACCTGATATTGCTTCACAATATGGGAAATTCCCTGAAGATCAGACTAACGGTATGTTGGACTTAGGCCACTTCCACCACTTCTGGAGGTTTCATTTTGTTTTGTGGAAGCTTTTGGCCTAGTTCCCCAGATTTCTGTGTGGCACCAAAACTTAACACAGGTGCTGTGAGAAAGAGCAGTTGTGTGTCTGAAAGCTCTCAGGTTTCATCTGCCACACCAGTCCTGCAGAATCACTACAAGTTTGGCTAACTTCTCTTTTCCTTAGCCGAGGATCTGACTGAGCAAGCCAGATCCTCGGCAACCACCCAGAATCAGAAAACGCCTGCAGGGCTCACATAAAAATCTTTTTATTCTTTCTGGAATTTTAGTTGGTTGATTCTGAAGTTCTCCAATGCTCTAAAAATATATTTATAATTTATCTGGCTTTGTCCAGTTTTGCAGCGAGTGCTTTCCTGTCCTGGTCTACTCTAAAACAGAAGTTTCCTTGTCATTAGTTTTTAACTCCATCAGTTATACATTGTCAATATTATGATTGTTTGGAAAAATCATGCTTTCAATGATTTATTCAGACGTTTACCCTTTTTTATCCTCAAGATCCATTTTTACCTCTTACCATTTCTTCTTCTATCAGTTTGTTTCTTTTTTTTTTTTTTGTGGGGAAGATCTGCCCTGAGCTAACATCCATGCTAATCCTCCTCTTTTTGCTGAGGAAGACTGGCTCTGAGCTAACATCTATTGCCAATCCTCCTCTTTTTTTTTTTTTTTTTGTGAGGAGATCAGCCCTGTGTTAACATCCGCCAATCCTCCTCTTTTTTTTGCTGAGGAAGACGGCCCTGGGCTAACATCTGTGCCCATCTTCCTCCACTTTATGTGGGACGTCGCCACAGCATGGCTTGCCAAGCAGTGCGTCGGTGCGCACCCGGGATCCGAACCAGCGAACCCCGGGCCACCGCAGTGGAGCGCGCGCACTTAACCGCTTGCGCCACCGGGCCGGCCCCTCCTCCTCCTTTTTTTTTTTACCCCCAAAGCCCCAGTAGATAGTTGTATGTTATAATTAACACAGTCTTATAGTTGCTGTATGTGGGACACGGCCTCAGCATGGCCGGAGAAGCAGTGCATCAGTGCGCACCCAGGATCTCAACCCGGGCCACCAGTAACCGAGCGCGCACACTTAACTTCTTAGCCACGGAGCCCGCCCAGTTTCTTTCTTTTTAAAGTACATTCTTTTTTACTTTTTAAGTCTTTTCCTTGAGGAAGATTAGCCCTGGGCTAAGATCTATGCCAATCTTCCTCTATTTTGTACGTGGGTCATCACCATAGCATGGCTGATGAATGGTGCAGATCCCCTCCTGGGATCCAAACCCACGAACCCAGGCCTTGGAAGCGGAGTGTGCTGAACTTAAACCACTACGCCAGGTGGCTGACCCCCTTTAAAGTACATTTTTTAGGAATTCCTTAATGAGCATTTGTTCGTGGTAATACCCTTAGTAAATGTTTGCATAAAAATGTCTTTAAGTCACCCTAGTTATTGAGATATGGTTTGATTGGGTATACACTGAAAGTTATTTTCTCTCTGTACCTTGAAGATTTAATCCAACTCTCTCTTGCCTTCCATTGTTAAATAATGTATCATAGGTCTAAATGTAAGTCTCTGTAAGTGTTCTGTTCCTCTGAGGGGCTTTGAGTATCTTCTTTTGTATTTAGTGCTCTTTGGTTTCTCTGAATGGATCTGGCTCTAGATTTTTTTTTTTTAATATTGCTTGAGATGTATACAGCTGCCTGAATCTAGAGTAGAAGTCTTTTACCAATTTTGGAAATTTCTGTTATTATATCTGAATATTCCTTTAAATCATATATATATATATTTATATTATTTAATTCAAATATATACATATACACATTCAATATATATTCATTAAATATATATTTATATTATTTAATTCAATATATATTATTCAATATAGTGATTTTTATTATTGAAAAAATATACGAGTATTATTTATATATATAGTTTCCTGTACTTGACCAAACTCAAGCCAGTCTCCTTTGAGCCTATAATAACTTGGCCTATAATAACTACAGTCTCTCAGCACAAATGGTTTCACACCTCCACACATATTATAAGACTTAAACACTTCCACAGTTTCTAACAGCTCAAATCAACATCCTTAGGATGACCCCTGTCCCCTTAAAGTGCCTGCCTGAGAAAGCTCAAGGCAGCCAAAAGAATTGACTATTTGTTCTGGCCAACACTTGATCATTGTCCCCTGACATCCCTTTCTTAGAGCATTTACCCAAAATTGCTTAGAACTGTGAATCTTTCCTCTGTCCTTTAGAGTTGTAGGTGTGTCTGCTATAACTCAGGAGTGCATTTCTCAAGGTCCTGAGAGCCATTCCTTGAGATGAGGACAGGGTGTCTGTCTCCCAGATGCTGTGAGAGGAGAGAAGTGAAACTTTGATTATTTCCAACTAGCAGACACAACTGGCCAGATCACACTGCACTGACCAACATTCTGTAACTTTTCCCTCCCTGACTCTACTGAGCCCCTGCTCACCCCTCTGCCTGCTCCCTCATTCTCCCTTTCAAATGCCCAGTCACATCTGTACAAATCAAATTGAGTTCAGTTCATCCTGTTCCTACTTCCCTATTGCAGTGGTATATGCCTGATTAAAATCTGTCCTGACCACTTTAACTAGAGTCTGGCTTTGTATATACTCCACATTTAACACACATACAGATAATCTCACGCATATGCCTAGATACGCATATACAAACGTAACCATGGGCCCTCCAGGACCAGTTCAACTGACCCCATCTTATGAACAGAGTAGTTAAGAGTTTTCTTTCAGGAACTGAGACCCCTCTTCCAGTTCAGACCAGTTGGGACCACCAACTCATCAACTGGGAGTTCACAAATGCTTTATATGTGACCTTTATGACATCAAGGAGCTAAAAACTCCATTCTCCGATCATGGTAACACTGCCAATTTGTGAACACACATCTGATGAAGAGCTGCAAAGCTTGACTTTGCTTGCGAAGATCATCAATTACCTCACTTCTCCTTACTTCCAATCATGTACCTCCACACGTCAGAACACCCTGCCCTTCATCCCATAAATTGTGCCCCAAGACCTGGATCAGGGAGACAGATCTGAGACAGACACATGCCCCCGTCTCCTTGCAGATCAATCTCACAAAATAAAGTTACACTTCATTTCCCAAAAGCTGATGCCAGAATAATTGGCTTTTTTAATGTGCATTGGGCAAGAGAACCCCAATATTGTGCAGTAACATCAATACATGTATATACACTTACTGGTTGTTTTATTTTTTTTTTGTCCTCTTTGCTTAAGAGGAGTCACCCTGAGCTAACATCTGTTGCCAATCTTTTTGCTGAGGAAGATTCACCCTGAGCTAACACCTGTGTCAACCTTCCTCTATTTTGTATGCCGGTTGCCACCACAGCGTGGCCACTGGTGAGTGGTGTAGGTCCACGCCCAAGAACTGCACCTGGACCACTGAAGTGGAGTTTTCTAAACTTAACCAATAGGCCATGGGACCAGCCCATGTCTAATTGTTTTGAAGATGTTACTAGATATGCAATTGAAGTTTCACTATGATCTCTGGATTTCCTTGCTGTTTCTTTAGTCCCTCACTTCAGTGTATGTGTTTCTTGCTACATCTTTCATGCTAGAGGAATTCCTCAAATATCAAGTGGTCCTTGGCTACCTGTTCATATTTCTGTGATGGGAAGAAAACAGCTGAGTAAGATCTCTGTGGGCCTGATGGGGCCTGTGAATGTCTGGACTCAATGTTTCTTCAGGGGTGTTGAGAGTTGAAGTAGTAACAGGCAAACAATGTTGGTGCCCACACTGATCTCTAACAACATACTTATTCTACACATTCCCACAATGACAGACATCCTCTGAACACATGGAAATGCTGACAACACACACCCACACACACATACACACTATTTGCAAATGACCAGCAGCATTTAGACTGTAAACTACACATGATAATGCACACTGATACTCAGAACATACACACAAACACACACACACATACAGACCACTCACTGTCTCAGAGCCCACAGTGACTTGAACTCTCTAAACACACACACGTCAACAAAACACACCTTCACATAGAAGCCGTAATAGCCATGCACCCTGTGACCATACAGAATTGCTGAACACACAGACATCCACACAATAAGGGACGTGGCCGTGCACATCTGGGCTTGATCAAGGGGGTTTTCACACCTCAGCATCAACATGGACACCCCGGGGCGAGAGGGAGAGGCAGAGGGCACAGAGAGAACATGTGGGGAGCAGTCAGGAGACACTTGCATAAAGCAAATATGATACCTGTAAAGCTGGTTGCTAAATGACATATGACTCAAGGGTATGAGGACACAAGAGGATCTGAAATGGTACAAAGGAGGTGACTGATACAAACCCATCACAAGATATTTAAAAGTAAGGAACAGTGATATTTTAAAAAGCACTGAAGAGAGTGCATCAAAGCTTAGATATAATTCCAAACAATGAATGACATGGAATTCTGGCCAAAGAACAGCCATTATTGCTGTTAAAATTCCTATTTAAATGTCTCTTATAAAATTATAGAAATACTCCTTGAAAAATGACAAATATTCATTGGTTTAAAATATTTAAAACATTTCAGGATAAAGTTACTTCAGGTTCCACTTTTACTGAGTAGCTTTTCTTGGGCAGCTAGAATAGTTGGACAAAGCACACAGAACAGCTGTTTGAAGGGTTGTAGAACATCCTGTGCAGACAGGACTTGAGGGTCTACAATCTCTGAGACTAGGGAAGCACAAGATTGTGAGCACCATCTCCACGTGGCTTCTCCTCTAAGGCATTTGCTATTTCAACAGTGAGAGAAGAGAGTGAGCAGAATGAGGAGGAAAAATGAACTGAAATTTGGTTCCAGCCAAGTCCAGTAACTTCTGCTTCTAGTCATGTGTGGTAAAGGCAGAGCAACAATTAAACATTGATTTAATAAATACTGCGTGTTTGAAAACACCAAAGGGATGTGGAAGCAAACAGGACTAGATGAAAGGAAATTTCAAAAGGGAAAGAGCCTTTTTAGGTAAGATTGCCACACATGAGCTCACCCGGGAGAATTTGCTTAATCTGGACTCTGATAATCAGACCTGTCTTACCAGAAGACAATTGTAAGTACAGTCTGTCATAATTGATCTATGTTAGCTTTTAAATATCACAAGTTTTGTTTGGCTGTTGTTAATTTTTACTCCCTCCACTAGAAGACTCTATGAAAGGAAAGACATTGTATCATTTGCCACATGATCTTCAGAACATTCTTCAGTTGGGGCTGTATGACTTCTATAAATATTTAATTGTTGATTTCATGAATGCTATAGACTGAATGTCTATGTAATCCAATTTCATACGGTAAAATCCTAATCCCCGACCTGAGGGTATTTGGAATTGGGGCCTTTGGGTGTTAATTAGCTTAGATGAGGCCATAAGTGTGAAGCTCCCATGATGGAATTAGTGACCTTACAAGGAGATGGAGTGCCAGAGCTCTCTCTGCCAAATGAGGGTAGAGCAAGAAGCTGTCGTTCTGCAAAACAGGAAGAGAGCTCTCACCAAAAGCAAATCAGCTTGAACCTAGATCTTGAACAAGCCGGTCTTCAGAACTGTGAGGAATGCACTTTTGTTGTTAAGAGTGCCCAGTCTAGGCAGGGCCCGCTGGTGTAGTGGCTAAATGTGGCTGCTCCGCTTCAGTGGCCCCAGGGTTCACAGGTTCAGATCCCAGGCATGCACCAATGCACCGCTTCTCAAACCATGCTGTGGCAGCATCCCATATAAAAAGTAGAGGAAGGTGGGCACAGATGTTAGCCCAGGGCCAATCTTCCTCAGCAAAAAAGAGGAGGATTGGCATCAGATGTTAGCTCAGGGCTGATCTTCCTCACACACACACACACACACAAAACCCAAAAATGCCCAGTCTAGGGGCCTGCCCCATGGCCTAGTGTTTAAGTTCAATGAGCTTCTCTTTGGTAGCATGAGTTCGGTTCATGGACACAGACCTATACCACTCATCAGCAGCCATGCTGTGGGGGTGACCCATATACAAAAAAGAGGAAGACTGGCACGGATGTTAGCTCATGGTGACTCTTCCTCAGCAAAAATATAAATAAATAAAGTACCCCGTCTATGATATTTTTGTTACAGCGTCCCATACTGACTAGGACACTGAGTGTGTGAATAAGTTCATTTAGATTGACGATCCTTCTTCTACATGACACGTTAGTGCCGATGATTCCTAAATCGGTGTGAGTCAAATTTCCCTTAAGGATCATAAAGAGGTTAAGGCCCTTCTCCCTAGTTATACACATATTGATACACACGAAAACATGTTGCATCAAGTGCTTTATTGACACCTTAGTCTCACACCTGATCCCATTGGCCTTCGGTGAACCTCAGTTTTACAGTCAGTGTATTCCCCAAAGGGCAATAAAGGAAAGTCCCTGGACTGAAAAGGGTCGGTATCCATCGTGTAGCTCCTGTCCTCTGCCCAGCCAGCTCTAGAGCAGTGTTAATTTACAAGATAGGCTTTTCTCCAGGCAGCTCTGTCTTTCTGCCAACATGTTCTCATTTAGGATGATCTCACCAGGAGGAATGAGTGGAAATTTGGAGAGAAGAGCTACAGAAGGCATCTGCCAGGGGAAATTCTTTGTGGATACATGACCTAGGATATGGACACCTGGCTGCTCTAAGGTGTCTTGAAAATGGAACCATTCCCATGTCTGCAATATCCTTCCATGTCCTCTTTCCCCTCCATGTCTCTGTTCTTGGTGGCCAAATTTCCTTGGCAGTGACAATAAAAGAATGAAAGTAGGGAATGACCCATTTCCAGTCTCAGAATTCTGTGAAATTTTACTGCCTATCCCCAGTCTCCCAGGACTGACACTCTTTTTATTCTTTTAAGATTAGATTACATTTTAATCTCCTTTAATCAGAGTTTTCTCTCATCCTTGTTATGTATATACATGTTCTAATACATAATATTGAAAACATTATTTTTGACCCTACAATCTCCAGATTCACTCATAGTTATTTTCTGATGGATGCGTGCCTATGTAATTATGTTTATAACTCCATTAACTATAGAAATTGACTAAATGCTGAGTAGTAATGTACTAATACAGGAAAATGGCCCATTTTTATTCAACATAAAGTTTCATGTTTTCATCAAAACAAATACATGAATACTTAATTGTTCAGCAAAAACTTTTACTATGTACATGTAAGCGATTATAAATCTATTGGAGTTGCTTTACCTTGTCGATTATTCCTTGTTTCTGAATTGTGCATTCAGCATTTCCATGAACACTTTAGAATTCTGCATCTTTATCCTACCATTTTATTTTCTTTATTATAATTTTTTTTTTATAAATTTTTTTTTTTTATAAATTTTCCCCCCCAAAGCCCCAATAGATAGTTGTATGTCATAGCTGCACAACCTTCTAGTTGCTATATGTGGGACGTGGCCAGGCCGGAGAAGCAGTGCATCAGTGCACACCCGGGATCCGAACCTGGGCCGCCGGCAGCAGAACGCGTGCACTTAACCGCTAAGCCACGGGGCCGGCCCTATATGTTATAATTTTTATTAATTTATTTTTTCCCCCAAAGCCCTAGTGGATCGTTGTATGTCATAGCTGTATATCCTTCTAGTTGCTGTATGTGGGAAGCTGCCTCAGCATGGCCGGAGAAGTGGTGTGTCGGTGCGCGCCTGGGATCCAAACCCGGGCCGCCAGCAACGGATTGTGCGCACTTAACCGCTCAGCTACGAGGCCGGCCCTATCCTACCATTTTAAATACTAAATCATCGACAAAAGTCCACATTACTCGTTCAGTTGTGTGTTAGTGGATCCTTTGTAGGGTGTCTTCCTAGGTACGTTTTCACATGGTCATCGACAAAAGTCCACATTACTTATTCAGTTGTGTGCTAATGGGTCCTCCGTAGGGTGTCTTCCCGGGTACATTTTCCAATGTGAACTCCAGCTGAAGGCCTTGTGACACTGATATAAATACTGGTGTCTCCACAAATCATGGGGCCAATGATGTGTGGTCTGTTATGAGAGGTTTGGGGATTCGATCGGAGATGTAAAAGACACTTTCCACTCCAAACAAATGGACTGAAGGTATATTTTATTATATAGAGGATAGTAAAGGCGATAGTCTGCAAACAGATCCGAATAGGTCAAATATTAAGAGGGAAAAAACATCAGCCCGAGTGGAAAGGGAAAACATCCACATCGGCTGAAGAGAAATGACACAAATCAACCGGAAAGAGAAACACCAAGTTGACCGAAAAGAGAAGACATCAAATCAATTACTTAATATCAAATCAATTACTTCACATCAAATCAATCACTCACAACATCCACACCCCACTGCCGGGAAAGCCCTGTCAATCGACGCGGCTGGGCAAGGATCACACGTCCTGGGCAAGGTGTCCCTTCCACAGGTGGAACTCTTACCAGGTCTCAGTTTCCAGCAGTTTATATAAGCAGTTACAGAGTTTACAGAGCAAGCATCCAGTGTTCCCATACACAAAATGGTTATCAGTGGCATATGTACACTGAGCCCCTTGGCTAATGTCCCAGCCCAGTAGTTGTGTACATGCATTGTTCTCTTTGGTTATCATCTTAGCCTGGCACAGATGGCCAGTCCATCCCGCGCTACGATGCCCCAAGAGCCTTGAAATGTTACAACTTTCATCTCTCTCCGTGGGAAAAAGGCCAGTTCTCGGGAAAAGGCCAGTTCCCACCACACAGAAAGCAGCTCTGTATTTCTTTGTGTGCTGGTGGCTATAGGTCGATGGAGCGGCCAAACATGGCTGTACTCACGTCAAGACAGGTCCTTTACAGAGTCATATAACCTAATACTTTTCATTCAATTAGTGTAAGGAATGCTATGGAAAGTAGATTGATGACAATTAATAAAAGATTGATTATGAACATGCTGTTAGGGAGAAAAATTTAACCTCTGGGTATAATGGTTTACTTTTTATGCAATTAATCAACCACCTTAACAAACCCCGTTTACAGGCAGGTCTATATACATATATATATATTAGATTAAGATTATATCATCTATTAGTTTGAATGTGCTTTTGTAAAGTATGCCTTGTTTCTCTTACCCTTTCGTACTGGGAGAAATATGGAATAGATAGAAACTGACTGGATTACTCTGGTCTGAACTCAGATCATGTAGGGTTTGAATCGTTCAACAAATGAGCAATTAATGGCAGCTACACCACTGGAATTTCCTGATCCAACATCACAGACATACACCCTATTGTGGATACGGAGTGTAGAATAGGATGTGCTGTTATCCCGAGGGTAACATGTTCTGTTGATCAATATTTTGGATCAATAAGTGATAAACTATTTTGACTAGCTGGTCTAGATTTTAATCACTCAGAGGTTATTTTCTTCTCTGAGGTCACCCCAACCAAAATTGTTAGTCCATTTAAGTTTTGTTATCCCTTGATTTGGCTTACCTTTGTTTTTTTTTAATTCATTGAAGCTCCATAGGGTCTTCTCGCCTTATTTTGTCATTCACGCCTCTTCAGGGAAAGGTCAATTTCACAGTTTAAATATAAGAGAGAGTAAAACCCTCGAGTGGCCCTTCATACAAGTTCTCATTTAGACAACAAATGATGATGTTGCCTTTGCAAGGTCTGGTCACCGCAGCCTTTACACCGTGTCACTGGGCAAGCAGTGCCTGTAACACCAGAAATGCCAGAGGAGATGCTTTAGGTAAACAGGTGTGGGTTTGCCGAGTTTCTTTTATTTTTTTTAAAGCTTTGCTTGAATGCCTACGTGTGTTGGGTTAAGAATGAATGTAATATAGTACTGGAGGTTTTGGCCAGAGCAATTAGGCAAGAAAAAGGAATAAAAGGAATCCAAATAGGTAACGAAGAAGTGAAACTCTCACTATTTGCAGATGACATGATTGTATATATAGAAAACCCTAAAGAATCTGTTGGAAAACTGTTAGAAACAATCAACAACTACAGCAAAGTTGCAGGGTACAAAATCAATCTACAAAAATCAGTTGCATTTCTATATGCTAATAATGAACTAACAGAAAGAGAGCTCAAAAAGATAATACCATTTACAATTGCATCCAAAAGAATAAAATACCTAGGAATAAATCTTACCAAGGAGGTGAAGGACCTATACAATGAGAACTACAAGACATTATTGAGGGAAATCTACGATGACATAAAGAAATGGAAAGATATCCCATGCACGTGGATTGGAAGAATAAACATAGTTAAAATGTCTATATTACCTAAAGCAATCTACAGATTCAATGCAATCCCAATCAGAATCCCAATGACATTCTTCACAGAAATAGAAAAAAGAATACTAAAATTTATATGGGGCAACAAAAGACCCCGAATAGCTAAAGAAATCCTAAAGAAAAAGAACAAAGCAGGAGGCATCACAATTCCTGACTTCAAAACATACTACAAAGCAATAGTAATCAAAACAGCATGGTACTGGTACAAAAACAGACACACAGATCAATGGAACAGAATTGAAAGCCCAGAAATAAAACCACACATATACGGACAGCTAATTTTCGACAAAGGTGCTAAGGACATGCAATGGAGAAAGGAAAGTCTCTTCAATAAATGGTGTTGGGAAAACTGGACATCCACATGCAAAAGAATGAAAGTGGACCATGTGCTATTGCCATTCACAAAAATTAACTCAAAATGGATCAAAGACCTGAAGGTGAGACCTGAAACTATAAAACTCATAGAAGATAATATAGGCAACACACTATTTGACATTGGGTTTAAAGGAATCTTTTCGGATGACGTGCCTACCCAGACTAGGGAAACTAAAGAAAAAATAAACAAGTGGGACTTTATCAGACTAAAGAGCTTTTATAAGACAAATGAAACCAGAATCAAGATGAACAAACAACCAACCAGCTGGGAGAGAATATTTGCAAAACATACATCTGACAAGGGGTTGATCTCCATAATATATAAAGAACTCACACAATTGAACAACAAAAAAACAAACAACCCGATCAAAAAATGGGCAGAGGAAATGAACAGACACTTCTCCAAGGAAGATATACAGATGGCCAATAGGCACATGAAAAGATGCTCAACATCACTAATCATCAGGGAAATGCAAATCAAAACAACACTAAGATACCACCTCACGCCCGTTAGAATGGCTATAATCACCAAGACAAAAAACAACAAATGTTGGAGAGGATGTGGAGAAACAGGAACCCTCATACACAGCTGGTGGGAATGCAAATTGGTGCAGCCTCTATGGAAAACGGTATGGAGATTCCTCAAAGAATTAAAAATAGAGATGCCCTATGATCCAGCCATCCCACTACTGGGAATCTATCCAACGCACCTGAAATCAACAATCCAAAGAGGCTTATGCACCCCTATGTTCATTGCAGCATTATTCACCATAGCCAAGAAGTGGAAGCAACCTAAGTGTCCCTCGACTGACGATTGGATTAAGAAAATGTGGTATATATATATATACAATGGAATACTACTCAGCCATAAAAAAAGACAAAATCGTCCCATTTGCAACAACATGGATGGGCCTGGAGCGTATTATGTTAAGTGAAATAAGCCAGAAAGAGAAAGACAAACACTGTATGATCTCACTCATATGTGGAATATAAACCAACACATGGACAGAGAAAACTGGACTGTGGTTACCCGGGCAGTGGGGGTGGGGGGTGGGCACAAGGGGTGAAGGGAGTCATATATGGGGTGATGGACAAACAAAAATGTACAACCCAAAATTTCACAATGTTAGAAACCATTACAATATCAATAAAAAGAAAAGAATGAATGTAATAAATAATTATTGGGTTGAAATTATTTTATTGCTAACTTTTGGTGATTATGTGTCCTGATATCAGATTATGCAAGGAGAAACAACTCTTATTCCTCATAGTAACAATACTACTTTTATGAATTAATAGATTAATGCAGTATTAGATTAGGAGTTAGTTTCTGTGACTAAAATCAAGATAAGTATACTGTCGAACCTGAAGGCTTTCTTAATTGGTGGCTGAATTTAGGCCAACTAGGGTATTGTTTGTACTCCCTCTCTAAGGAAGGTTGTATCCTGTATCTAAAAGGCTGTACCTCTTTAGGGCTGGGTCTGGAGGAGGCAGGAGGCTGGACAAGTGTGGAGCTGGCTCTGGCCCAGAGGGATGAGCAAGAGACACAGGGCACCTGCTGCCACACACGGCCGCAGCAGACATCACTCATCAGTCACGACATGCTTGGCTGCAGAGCCAAGAGAGCCCCCAGTCCAACAAGGTGCACTCCGAAGCCACTCCCGGGCAGAGCAGGGGACTGTGATGAACCCATTTGCAGTCCCTGCTCCCCTAAGACGTGCTGCAGGCCTCCTCTCCCCACTTACCTCAGCAGCTCCTCACTGTCCTCGGGACTCAGGACTTCAAGGCCCGCCAGCAGGCTGCTCCAGCACTTCTCCTTCCTTATCATCGTCTCCCCTCTCTGCTCCCAATCTAGTTCCAGGGCAAGTTACTTGTGGCTCCTGAGTGCTGCTACTTGTCCTGGAAGGCCCTTCCTTCACCCCATCTACCCTGTGCACTCCTACTTACCCTTCAAGACTCGACTCCAGTGATGCCTCCTCGGGAAGAACTCCCTGATGCTCCATCTTCCCAGGCATGTTCTGGGCCACCACTCTGCCTCCTGCCCACGTCCATCACTGCCGGGAACCTTGCTGGGACCACTTGTCTGGTCTCGACGTCCAGCCTAGCCCCTCAAGGGGAGGAAATGCTTAGACTCAGGGCAATGGAGCAGACTCCTAGAGATCGTGGTGACACTACCCACCCAAGAAGAGGTCATTTTTGGCCCACTTCCAGCTTGGGCCCAGTGCAGCTCAAGAGGAGCCAGGACACAGGGAGGCTGGCTCAGGGCCCAGCACGTCACAGGGTCAGCCTAGAGAAAGGGCACAAGGGGCCACACAAAGGGGCTCAGGAGAGGACCCCAAGTCAACAATACCCTTGCTAAGGGCAGCAGGGGCTAAAGGCACCAGCACAGGCCGGCAGGAGGTGCTGGCGAACTTTTCATCTGCTCAGAGGGTCTCAGGGCTGGATAGAAGGAACTCAGGAGACCCGTCTGAGATGTAAGCCACCTCGGGGGCATGTAAGCAGAAGCTGAGGTTCCCACAGCAAGTGGAATCTGAAGAGGTGACCCTCAGACCCCTGGCAGCTCTAACGTCTCCGAGTTGGAAGTCAGTCCCCTCAGTCACAGCCTCTAGCTGCCCGCTTACAGGGCTGTGCCTCTCAAACACAGCTCCCAAGGCAAGTGGAGGCTGAGGGTGAATCAAACTTCCTACCGGTGAGAACCTCTGTGATCCCGGCCTCCCACAAGGGGCCAAGGATGATGAGCAAGGGACAGAGGGACTGACCCACACGACTTCCCCATGGAGTCTGAACATGCTTGTGATTCACGGGGCCACTAAGTATCTGTCCTCATCTCCACTCCTCTCTCCCCAAAAGGACATGTCAGTGTTTACTATGACATCCACAGACACATCAAGGGCATCTGGGAAGAGTCACGTGTACATCTGGAGAGAAAGGAACTGTGAAAACCAGTAATATCTGCATCCATGTGTGCAGATACTGACATCCACATACAGCTGTCACATTCCTCCAGCAGCCCTGGAATACTCCGCAATCATGCTGACAGGTTTTGGCACATGGGAGCCAAACCAACAGGTGCTGTCCCCGAATGCCACCACTGCTGGGGCCTACCTTGAGATTGGGGGTGGCAGGGTGTCATGCCCCATCTCACAAAATTCTGGCTGGTGTCCAGGAGGGTCTCACAGCCTTTGAGGATCATGCACTCCATGGCTATGTTTTCTTGGATGCTCTCTGTCTGGTTTACTTCATTGTTCATTATCCTGTGGGGACAGAAAATAAGCCTGAGACAGGCTGCCCCCACCTCTCAGGGAGAATGGAATGCCGGGCCTCTGGCCAGATGTAGGAAGAAGGCCTGGCACCCAGGATGCTCAGGTGGAGCCTGTGGTCATGAAGGGGGAGAGAGCATGCATATTGAATACCTGCTGTGCTGGACACTCTATGGGCATGATCTCACATCATCCTTCTGACAGCCCAAGGAGACAGATGGCCTTATTTCAGAGAGACGGAAATGGAGATTAATAGCTAGAAAGCAGGTCTGATCTAAAAGTCTGAACCACGTCGAACAGAGATGGCAAAACTGGGAGGAGGACTGGTGTACAGGAAAAAACCTTTCTTCATTACTCTGCCCCCCACACCACTGTTGACCTTATCTACATCCATAGAAGTCCACCCACCCATCCTGCCTCAGGGCCTTTGCACTTGTTATCTCCTCCCTTCACCCAATGCACTTTATACAGTTCTTCCTTAATGTTTGGGCCTTGGAATGGCTTAGCCTTGGAGCACATGGCAATCCTACTTGCTCATGGAAAGATTGACTTCAGCAGGCTCCAGCACACCTGGGGGGGGGAGCAGGATACACCTTGCCCCTTAATCTGAGAATAAGGACAACTCTCCTATTTGTCCTGTTCTGACTGCTGCAACAGCCCTCCTCTCCAGGAGTTTGAGCCATTTAACTGCTTTTGAAAAATAGCATTGGTGGAAAAAGAGGAGTGTGAATTGCCAACTTTGCTAACAGCCTTGGTGGGTTTTCAGGAGTCTTAGGATGTTAGTGATTTTGGAGGGAAGAGCATCTGGAAAAAATACCCCACCTACTCCAAGAAAAGCACAAAACCTCTTATTTGTCTGCTGATGCCTCAAATTCTACAACCATGACCAGATCACCAAGAGAGCTGGTTAATATGTATGGCTTTCGAAGTTCTCTCGTAAACACTGTCCCATTTACCCTTCCCAGCAATAAGAGATGACACTGGTGGGGCTGGATCCGTGATTAACGAACTCAGCATGATGAGCAAATTACTGGGCCCTTCTGACCCTCAGTTTGCTCACCTGTAGAAGATCGGAGTGAGGATGGAAGAGAACGCATTTCACGTGCTGACCTCAGGCCCATCACATGGAAGGTGCTTGAGTAAAGGGCCGTGATGATTGTGGCTATTAACACTGGTTGCAAAGATGTTATTATAAAACTATTATTATCCGTTGTTTTCTGGTTATCAGACTGGGGCATGGAGATGGGGTTTCTTCCTTAGGAGCCTCAGTCCCTCCCTCCAAGCAATGCTCTTCTTAGCAGCCCAGGCCCTAGCCCTGTTCTAGGATTTCAAGGATATGCTAATTCGCTGGATATGGACTCCTTTTTGGAGGTTAGCAAAGGTAAGCAGAACCATTTCTTTTGAAGAGGGTGGGGATTTTGTTGAGGAGGGCTGTATTTGCTAAAAACAAGGTGGCGATTCCAGACTAGCAACACTAGTTTTACTCTTAGACAAGTGCCAGCTTCAGCTGCTCAGGACTACTGCCAGCCCCGGCTGGGGTTTGTACTGAGAGCCACACTGTCCACGAAGCTGGGAAGGAGTTCCCAGGGCCACAGGCTCCCGGGGGGACTGAAAGTGATGACCTGGGTTACAGTGAGCCCAAGAGATGAGGTTCAGGAGAAAAAGCGGAACAAAGGCTAGAGGTAGGAGAGAGTCAGCCCCAGGGGAGGAGTGTTTCTGAGCACAGCCAAGGAGGATAGGTTATCTGATGGCTTCTTGCCGGGCTGGGAGCCTTCCTCAGTCCCCAAAGGGAAGGAGAGAGAAGGATGAAAGGGCTGCTGTCAGGGTGACAGGAAAACCCTCTTCTGTGCTACTAGGGCTGGGTTCAGGCCAGGTGCAGGTGATCAGGTGGGACAATGGAGGAGTAGGCTTCAGGAAAGGGGATCAGGGTCTTGGGACAAAGGGCTTGGCACTCATGTGCCTTCCTCACTCTTGCCCGCACGGGAACAGGGCATCCCGCAGTGACGAGGAGCCTCGCTGGAGCCCCAAGTCTTCTCCTTGGGGAAGTGTGCAGGATTTGGCTCCTTGGGGCATGAGAAGACTGGGGTCCCCACCGCACAATGGTTTTTGTTAGTCTGCAATCACGCTCCGATTACATTTGCTCCCTGAATGAACCTCCACTCCGGGGCCTGTGCCCTGCCCTGGTCCAGCATTGTCCTCCCTCTACCCAGCTGGGATCCGTGGCCCTACTGGCTGCCTTTTGCTGGATTCGGGAAGCCATTTAGGGCACTGAGTGGTTGGCAGGGCTGGGTACTGGACCTCACATACTGCACACCAACACTCCTTTGCAGTTTGTGGCAGCCCAACACTGACTAAGAGGCTGCTCATCATCTCTTGGCCTTCATAAAGTGGAGACCCCAGGGCTCAGCTCTTGGTGCGCATCTCGTTCCTGCCTAAACTCACTCCCCTGGTGATCTCACCAATCTTGTGACTTTAAATACCATCTCCGAGCTGATGGTTCCTGAATGGCTCCCTCCCTGAAACCCCAGACTCAAACGCCCTCCTCCCTTCTTGTCCTCTCCACCAGTGTTGTCCATCTCAAGTTCAACATGCCCCCAGTAAAGCTCCAGTGAAGCAAGAAAGACTCCCCCTCCACACCTGCCCTTCCTGCACCTTTCTCCATCCCGGTTAGCAGCAACTCCAACCTTCTGCTTGCTCAGCCAAAAACGCTGGACTCACACTTGACTCCCGTCTTCTCTCTCCTCACATCTAATGCATCAGAAACTCCTGTTGGTTCCATCTTCAAAACACACCCAGAATCTGAACCTCCTCCTCGCCTCCACTGCCACCACCTGGTACAGGCCACCGTCAACTGCTGCCTGGGTTGTTGTAGGCGCCTCCTTCCCTGCCCCTCTGCTTCTGCCCCAGCAGAGGAAGGTTGCCCCGTATTTTGGTGACTGAAAGAGGGGCAGGGGAGGGGCCTTGACCAGAGGGCTGGGGCCACTGACGCTGGACAAGTCATGGGCTTCTCCACCCATGATACTGCCTGCTGTTGACTGCAGCCTTGGGCACATGAAGGCCCATCACCCAGGACCCCCTCTGGGGCTCCTAAACCACAGATTGTGACACGCTGACACTGGAGTCAGACAGAGGAAGTTGGCAGAGTGCCTGTGATGGTTCCCCATTCTGGCAGGTGGGCTCACGTGAGTACCCAGGGCCCTTCTTCGAACCCCATCTGTGCCAAGGACAGCACAGCACCCACACCATCCCACCAAGTGCCCACAGAGCTTCAGCTGTGAACTCCTCAGATTGCTCCGGGGGCCCTGCTTGCAGGTGGGGCAAGCTGGGGGTCCCCCAACCCTCACCACTTGGGATCGTAACCTGAACATGAGTTTTTACCATCTGGGGGTCAGCAAACTCCCTCTGGGGAGCATCCTCAGCCCTGGCTTGTCCACTGGCGAGGGCACCCGGAAGCCGGATTCACCCAGACAGCTCCTCCATTTTAGCCCTGGCGTCGTCCAGGCTGTTGGCTCGATGTGCTCGTAAAAAGTGGGCCAGGAGCTCACGCAGTGTCAGAATGTGCCTGGGAATCTGCAGCAGGGAGAGGTAGGGGGAGAGGAACAGAGGCAAAGATGGGGAAGGAGAGAGACAGTGGTGAAACAAGTCAGAGAGAGAGCAGCAATGTAGAGAGGGAGAGAGAGAGAGAGAAAGCAGATGGAGACTGGTTCTCTCAGCTCCCAGCACTCCCACGAGCAGGGCTGAGGACGGACACCCACAGCACTTCTGATCTCAGACTCCAACGTGGAGCCTCGTCTAGGGTCTTGTCTGGGGCAAGAGCCCAGAGCTTGAGGCTCTAAGCCGACAGGAGGAAGGGACTGGAGGTGGGCTTAGGACTCGGAGCTCCCCCTAACCTTCCCACACTGCCTGCTCTGCGGAGCTGGACAGCCTGTGGTCCGCTGGGTCAGGGTCTGGCTCTAACCCCATTCTCCACGCAGCCCACAGCTGGGGCCTGTTAGGGCCTGGGCCCTCCAGGCCATGGGCCCCTGGTGCCCCCAGGTGTGGCTTCCTCCCAGCTGGGGCCCTCACTGCCATGGCCCCCGAGTGGGCTCCCCAGGCATGTGTCCTCAAGGACATTGTTCAGACTTTTAGATCAGACCTGCTTTCTAGCTATTATTCTCCATTTCCGTCTCTCTGAAATAAGGCCATCTGTCTCCTTGGGCTGTCAGAAGGATGATGTGAGATCATGCCCATAGAGTGTCCAGCACAGCAGGTATTCAATATGCATGCTCTCTCCCCCTTCATGACCACAGGCTCCACCTGAGCATCCTGGGTGCCAGGCCTTCTTCCTACGTCTGGCCAGAGGCCCGGCATTCCATTCTCCCTGAGAGGTGGGGGCAGCCTGTCTCAGGCTTATTTTCTGTCCCCACAGGATAATGAACAATGAAGTAAACCAGACAGAGAGCATCCAAGAAAACATAGCCATGGAGTGCATGATCCTCAAAGGCTGTGAGACCCTCCTGGACACCAGCCAGAATTTTGTGAGATGGGGCATGGCACCCAGGCTCTCCCCAATCTCAAGGTACGCCCCAGCAGTGGTGGCATTCGGGGACAGCACCTGTTGGTTTGGCTCCCATGTGCCAAAACCTGTCAGCATGATTGCGGAGTATTCCAGGGCTGCTGGAGGAATGTGACAGCTGTATGTGGATGTCAGTATCTGCACACATGGATGCAGATATTACTGGTTTTCACAGTTCCTTTCTCTCCAGATGTACACATGACTGTTCCCAGATGCGCTTGGTGTGTCTGTGGATGTCATAGTAAACATTGACATGTCCTTTTGGGGAGAGAGGAGTGGAGATGAGGACAGATACTTAGTGGCCCCGTGAATCACAAGCATGTTCAGACTCCATGGGGAAGTCGTGTGGGTCAGTCCCTCTGTCCCTTGCTCATCATCCTTGGCCCCTTGTGGGAGGCCGGGATCACAGAGGTTCTCACCGGTAGGAAGTTTGATTCACCCTCAGCCTCCACTTGCCTTGGGAGCTGTGTTTGAGAGGCACAGCCCTGTAAGCGGGCAGCTAGAGGCTGTGACTGAGGGGACTGACTTCCAACTCGGAGACGTTAGAGCTGCCAGGGGTCTGAGGGTCACCTCTTCAGATTCCACTTGCTGTGGGAACCTCAGCTTCTGCTTACATGCCCCCAAGGTGGCCTCCACCTCAGACGGACCCCCTGAGCTCCTTCTATCCAGCCCTGGGCCTCTCTGAGCAGATGAAAATCTCACCAGAACCTCCTGTGGCCTGTGCAGCTGCCTTTGGCCCCTGCTACCCTTGGCAAGGGTATTGTTGACTTGGACTTCTGTCCTGATGCCCTTTGTGTGGCCCCTTGTGCCCTTTCTCTAGGCTGACCCTGTGACCTGTGGAGCCCAGAGCCAGCCTCCCTGTGTCCTGGCTCCCCCTGAGCTGCATTGGGCCCAAGCTGGAAGTGGGCCAAAAATGACCTCTCCTTGGGTGGGCAGTGTTACCACGGTCCAGGAGTCTGCTCCACTGCCTGAGCCTAAGCATTTCCTCCCCCCCTTAGAGTCTAGGCTTGACGTGGAGACCAGACAAGGGCCCAGCAAGGTTCCCGGCAGTGATGGACGTGGGCAGGAGGCAGAGTGGTGGCCCAGAGCATGCCTGGGAAGATGGAGCATCAGGGAGTTCTTCCCGAGGAGGCATCACTGGAGTCGAGTCTTGAAGGGTAAGTAGGAGTGCACAGGGTAGATGGGGTGAAGGAAGGGCCTTCCAGGACAAGTAGCAGCACTCAGGAGCCACAAGTAACTTGCCCTGGAACTAGATTGGGAGCAGAGAGGGGAGACGATGATAAGGAAGGAGAAGTGCTGGAGCAGCCTGCTGGCAGGCCTTGAAGTCCTGAGTCCCGAGGACAGTGAGGAGCTGCTGAGGTAAGTGGGGAGAGGAGGCCTGCAGCACGTCTTAGGGGAGCAGGGACTGCAAATGGGTTCATCACAGTCCCCTGCTCTGCCCGGGAGTGGCTTCGGAGTGCACCTTGTTGGACTGGGGGCTCTCTTGGCTCTGCAGCCAAGCATGTCGTGACTGATGAGTGATGTCTGCTGCGGCCGTGTGTGGCAGCAGGTGCCCTGTGTCTCTTGCTCATCCCTCTGGGCCAGAGCCAGCTCCACACTTGTCCAGCCTCCTGCCTCCTCCAGACCCAGCCCTAAAGAGGTACAGCCTTTTAGATACAGGATACAACCTTCCTTAGAGAGGGAGTACAAACAATACCTTAGTTGGCCTAAATTCAGCCACCAATTAAGAAAGCCTTCAGGTTCGACAGTATACTTATCTTGATTTTAGTCACAGAAACTAACTCCTAATCTAATACTGCATTAATCTATTAATTCATAAAAGTAGTATTGTTACTATGAGGAATAAGAGTTGTTTCTCCTTGCATAATCTGATATCAGGACACATAATCACCAAAAGTTAGCAATAAAATAATTTCAACCCAATAATTATTTATTACATTCATTCTTAACCCAACACACGTAGGCATTCAAGCAAAGCTTTAAAAAAATAAAAGAAACTCGGCAAACCCACACCTGTTTACCTAAAGCATCTCCTCTGGCATTTCTGGTGTTACAGGCACTGCTTGCCCAGTGACACGGTGTAAAGGCTGCAGTGACCAGACCTTGCAAAGGCAACATCATCATTTGTTGTCTAAATGAGAACTTGTATGAAGGGCCACTCGAGGGTTTTACTCTCTCTTATATTTAAACTGTGAAATTGACCTTTCCCTGAATTGGCGGGAATAACAAAATAGGCGAGAAGCGAGAAGACCCTATGGAGCTTCAATGAATTAAAAAAAAACAAAGGTAAGCCAAATCAAGGGATAACAAAACTTAAATGGACTAACAATTTTGGTTGGGGTGACCTCAGAGAAGAAAATAACCACCGAGTGATTAAAATCCAAACCAGCTAGTCAAAATATTTTATCACTTATTGATCCAAAATATTGATCAACAGAACAAGTTACCCTCAGGATAACAGCACAATCCTATTCTAGAGTCCATATCCACAATAGGGTGTATAACCGATGTTAGATCAGGAAATCCCAGTGGCGTAGCCGCCGTTAATGGCTCATTTGTTCAATGATTCAAGCTCTATGTGATCTGAGTTAGGACCAGAGTAAGCCAGTCATTTTCTATCTATTCCATATTTCTCCCAGTATGAAAGGGCAAGAGAAACAAGGCATACTTTACAAAAGCACATTCAAACTAATGGATGATATAATCTTAATCTAATATATATATGTATATAGCCCTGCCTATGAACGGGGTTTGTTAGGGTGGCTGATTAATTGCATAAACATAAACCTTTATAGCCAGAGGTTCAATTTTTCTCCCTAACAGCATGTTCATAATCAATCTTCTTTTATTAATTGTCCCCAATCTACTTTCCATAGCATTGTTTACACTGATTGAATGAAAAGTATTAGGTTATGTATGACTCCATAAAGGACCACACACCACTGGCCCCATGATATGTGGAGACACCAGTATTTACCTCAGTGTCACAAGGCCATCAGCTGGAGTTCACATTGGAAAATGTACCCGGAAAGACACCCTACAAAGGACCCACTAGCACACAACTGGATAAGTCATGTGGACTTTTGTCAATGACCTAGTATTTAAAATGGTAGGATAAGGATGCAGGATTCTAAAATGTCCATGGAAATGCTGAAGGGACAATTCAGAAACAAGGAATAATCGACAAGGTAAACCAACTCCAATAGATTTATAATTGCTTGCATGTACACAGTAAGAGTTTTTGCTGAATAATTAAGTATTCGTGTATTTGTCTTGATGAAAACATGAAACATTATGATGAATAAAAATGGGCCATTTTCCTGTATTAGTACATTACTACTCATCATTTAGTCAATTTCTATAGTTAATGGAGTTATAAACGTAATTAAAAGGCATGCATCCATCAGAAAATAGCTATGACTTAATCTGGAAATTGTAGGGCCAAAAATAATGTTTTCAATATTCTGTGTTAGAAAATGTATATACATAACAAGGATGAGAGAAAACTCTGATTCAAGGAGATTAAAATGTGATCTAATCTTAAAAGAGTAAAAAGGGCGTTAGTCCTGGGAGACTGGGGATAGGCAGTAAAATTTCACAGAATTCTGAGACTGGAAATGGACCATTCCTTATTTGCATTTTTATATTGTCGTTGTCAAGGGAATTTTGCCACCAAGAACAGAGAGATGGTGGGGAAAGAGGACATAGAGAGATATTGCAGACATGGGAAGGGTTCCATTTTCAGGACCCCTTAGAGCAGCCGGGTGTCCATATTCTAGATCATGTAACCACAAAGAATTTCCCCTGGCAGATGCCTTCTGTAGCTCTTCCCTTCCAATTTCCACTCATTGCTCTTGGTGAGATCATCCTAAATGAGAACAGGCTGGGAGAAAGACAGAGCTGCCTGGAGGAAAGCCCATCTTAAAAATTGACCCTACACGGGAGCTGGCTGGGCAGAGGACAGGAGCTGCACGATGGATACCAGCCCCTCTTCTGTCCAGGGACTTTCTTCTATTTCCCAAAGCACTGGCTGTAACACTGAGGTTCGTTGAAGGCTAATGGGATGAGGTGTGAGACTAAGGCGTCGATAAAGCACTTGATGCAACGTTTTCATGCGTATCAATATGTACATAACTACGGAGTAGGTCCCTAAGGTCTTTATGATCCTTAAGGGACATTTGACTCACACCAAATTAGGAATCATTGGCAATAATGTGTCACGTGGAAGAAGGATCATCAATCTAGATGAACTTATTCACACACTCAGTGTCCTAGTCAGTATGGGATGCTGTAACAAAAATACCATAGACTGGGTTCTTTATTTATATTTTTGCTGAGGAAGAGTCACCATGAGCTAACATCCATGCCAGTCTTCTTCTATTTTGTATGTTGGTCACCCCCACAGCATGGCTGCTGATGAGTGGTGTAGGTCTGTGTCCAGGAACTGAACCGAGGCTACCAGAGAGGAGCTCACTGAACTTAACCACTAGGTGGTGGGGCAGGCCCCTAGACTGGGCACTTTTGGGTTTTTTTTTGTGTGTGTGTGTGTGTGAGGAAGATCAACCCTGAGCTAAGATCTAATGCCAATCCTCCTCATTTTTGCTGAGGAAGATTGGCCCTGGGTTAACATCTGTGCCCATCTTCCTCTTCTTTTTATATGGGACGCTGCCACAGCATGGCTTGACAAGCGGTGCGTCAGTGTGCACCCGGGATCCGACCCTGCAAACCCTCAGGCCACCGAAGTGGAGCACACACACTTAACCACTGCACCACTGGGCTGTCCTTAGACTGGGCACTTTTAACAACAGAAATGCATTCCTTACAGTTCTGAAGACTGGGATGTTCAAGATCTAGGTTCCAGCTGATTTGTTTTTGGTGAGAGCTGTCTTCCTGTTTTGCAGAAGGACAACTTGTTGCTCTACCCTCATCTGGCAGAGAGAGTTCTGGCCCTCCATCTCCTTACAAGGGCACTAATCCCATCATGGGGGCTTCACACTCATGGCCTCACCTAACCTAATTAACTCCCAAAGGCTCCACTTTCAAATACCATCGTGTCAGGGATTAGGATTTTAACGTATGAAATTGGTTTACATAGACATTCAGTCCATAGCATTCATGAAACCAACAATTAACAAATATTTATAGTAGTCATACAGCCCCAACTGAAGAATGTTCTGGAGATCACGTGGCAAATGATACAATGTCCTTCCCTTCACAGAGTCTTCTAGTGGAGGCAATAAAATTTAACAGGGAAACAAAGCTTGTGATATTAAAAAGCTAACATAGATCAATTATGACAGATTATACTTACTATTTTCTTCTGCTAACACAAGTCTGATTACCACAGTCCAGATTATGCAAATTCCCCTGGGTGAGGGTATGTCTGGCAATCTCACCTAAAAAGGCTCTTCCCTTTTTGAAATTTTATTTCATCTAGTCCTGTTTCTTCCACATCCCTTTGGTGTTTTCAAACATACTGTATTTATTAAGTCAATGTTTAATTATTGCTCTACCTTTACCACATCTGACTGAAAGCAGAAGTTACTGGACTTTGCTGGAACCAAATTTCATTTCATTTTTCCTCCTCTTTCTACTCAGACTCTCTTCTCTCACTGTTGAAATAGCAAATGCCGTAGGGGAGAAGCTGCATGGAGCTGGTGCTCACAATCTTGTGCTTCCCTCATCTCAGAATTATAGACCCTCAAGTCCTGCCTGCACGGGATGTTCTCTGACCCTTCAAGCAGCTGTTCTGTGTGCTTTATCCAGTTTTTATAGCTGCCCAAGGAAAGCTACTCAATAAAAGTGGAACTGGCAGTAATTTTATCCTGAAATGTTTTAAATGTTTTAAACCAATGAATATTTGTCATTTTTCAATGAGTATAATTTTATAAGAAACATTTAAATAGGAATTTTAACAGCAATAATGGCTGTTCTTTGGCCAGAATTCTATGTCACTCATTGTCTGGAATTATATCTAAGCTTTGATGAACTCTCCTCAGTGCCTTTTAAAATATCACTGTCCCTTACATTTAAATATCTTGTGATGGGTTTGTATCAGTCACCTCCTTTGTACCATTTCAGATCCTCTTGTGTCCTCATACCCTTGAGTCATATGTCATTTAGCAACCAGCTTTGCAGGTATCGTATTTGCTTTATGCAAGTGCCTCCTGTTTGCTCCCCACATGTTCTCCCTGTTCCCTCTGCCTCTCCCTCTCGCCCCGGGGTGTCCATGTTGATGCTGAGGTGTGAAAAAACCCCTGATCAAGCCCACATGTGCATGGCCACGTTCCTTGTTGTGTGGATGTGTGTGTGTTCAGCAATTCTGTATGGTCACAGGGAGTATGGCTATTATAGCATCTATGTGAAGTTGAGTTTTGTTGATGTCTGTGTGTGTTTAGAGAGTTCAATTCACTGTGGGCTCTGACACAGTGAGTGGTCTGTATGTGTGTGAGTTTGTGTGTATGTTCTGATTATCAGTGTGCATTATCAGGTGCAGTTTACAGTCTGAATGCTGCTGGTCATTTGCAAATAGTGTGTATGTGTGCGTGTGTGTTGTCAGCATTTCCAAGTGTTCAGAGGATGTCTGTCATTGTGGGAATGTGTGGAATAAGTATGTTGTTAGAGATCAGCGTGGGTACCAACACTGTTTGCTTGTTTATGTCAACACTCTACACCCCTGAAGAAACACTGAGTCCAGACAGACACAGGCCCCATCAGGCCCACAGAGATCATACTCAGCTGTTTCCTCCCCATCACAGAAATATGAATGGGTAGCCAAGGACCACTAGATATTTGAGGAATTCCTCTAGCATGAAAGATGGAGCAAGAAACACATACACTGAAGTGAGGGACTAAAGGAGCAGCAAGGAAATCCAGAGATCATAGTGAAACTTCAATTACATCTCTAGTAACATCTTCAAAACAATAAGAGATGGGCCAGACCCATGGCCTAGTGGTTAAATTCGGAGAACTCCACTTCAGCGGCCCAGGTTCAGTTCCTGGGCATGGACCTACACCACTCATCAGTTGGCCAGGCTGTGGTGGCAACCCACATACAAAATAGAGGAAGGTTGGCACAGAGGTTAGCTCAGGGTGAGTCTTCCTTTGAAAAAGAAGAAGATTGGCAACAGATATTAGCTCAGGGTGAATCCTCCTCAGCAAAGAAAAAGAAATAGAAGATAAAACATCCATTAAGTATATATATATGTATTGATGTTACCACACAATATTGAGGTTCTCTTGCCCAATCTACATTAAAAAAGGTAATTATTCTGGCATTAGCTTTTGGGGAAAGAATTGTAGCTTTATTTTGTGAGATTGATCTGCAAGGAGACAGGGGGCACGTGTTTCTCTCAGATCTGTCTCCCTGATCCAGGGCTTGGGTTACAATTTATGGGATTAAGGGCAGGGTAGTCTGATGTGTGGAGGTAGATGATTGGAAGTAAGGAGAAGTGAGGTAATTGATGATCTGTACAAACAAAGTCAAGCTTCATGGCTCTTCATCAGATGTGTGTTCACAAATTGGCAGTGTTACCATGATCTGAGGATGGGGCTTTTAGCTCGATGTCAAAAAGGTCACTTATCAAGCATTTGTGCAAGCCCGGTTGATGGGTTGGTGGTCTCAACTGGCCTGAATTGGACGAGGGGTGTCAGTTCCTGAAAGAAAATGCAGAACTACTCTGTTGATAAGATGGGGTCAGCTGAACTGGTCTTGGAGAGCCCATGGTTGTGTTGGTATATGCATATATATGCATATGCATGAGATTATCAGGATGTGTGTTAAGTGTAGAGTATACACAAAGCCAGAATCTAGTTAAAGTGATCAGAACAGATTTTAATCAGTAATATACCACTGCAGTAGGGAAGAGGGAACAGGGCTGAACTCAATTTGATTTGTACAGTGGTGACTGGGCATTTGAAAAGGAGAATGAGGGAACAGGCAGAGGGGTGAAGAGGGGCTCAGTAGAGTCAGGGAGGGAAAAGCTACAGAGTGTTGGTCAGTGCAGTGTGATCTGGTCAGTTGTGTCTGCTAGTTGGAAATGATCAAAGTTTAACTTCTCTCCTCTCACAGAGTCTGGGAGACTGACACCCTGTCCTCCTCTCAAGGAATGGCTCTCAGGACCTTGAGAAATGCAGTTATAGGAGACACATACACAACTCAAAAAGACAGAGGAAAGATTCACAGTTGTAAGCACTTTTGGGTAAATGCTCTAAGAAAGGGATGTCAGGGGCCAATGATCGAGTGTTGGCCAGAACAAACAGTCAATTCTTTTGGCTGCCTTGAGCTTTCTCAGGCAGGCACTATAAGGGGGCAGGGGTCATCGTAGGGATGTGGATTTGAGCTGTTAGAAACTATGTCTGTGTTTAAGTCTTTAATGTGTGTGTGTGGGGTGAAACCATTTGTGCTGAGAGGCTGTAGTTATTATAGGCCAAGATCAAGGCCTAGTAAAGAAGAGGGCTCAAAGGAGCCTGGTTTGAGTTTGGTCAAGTAAAGGAAACCATATATGTGAATAATATATGTATTTTTTTGAATAACATAAATCATTATATTGAATAATATAAAATATTGAGTTAAATAATATAAATATATATTTAATGAATATATATTGAATGTGTATAAATATGTGTATATATATTTGAATTAAAAAATATAAATATATATATGATTTAAAGGAATATTCAGACATAATAACAGAAATTTCCAGAATTGATAAAATTCTTCTACTCTAGCTTCAGGCAGCTGAATACATCTCAAGCAGAATTAAAAAAATAAATCTAGAGTCAGATCCATCCAGGGAAACCAAAGAACACCAAACACAAAAGAAGACATTCAAAGCCCCGCAGAGGGACAGAACACTTATGGAGACTTACATTTAGACCCATGATACGTTTCTTAACAATGGAAGGCAAGACAGAGTTGGATTAATTCTTCAGGGTACAGAGAGACGATAATTTTCAGTGTATACCCAATCAAACCATATCTCAAGAACTGGGGTGAATTAAAGATATTTTTATGCAAACATTTACTAAGAGTATTACCACCAACAAATGCTCATTAAGGAACATCAAAGGAATGTACTTTAAGGGGGCCAGCCACCTGGTGTAGTGGTTTAAGTTCACCAAGCACCACTTTGGTTGCCTGGGTTCATGGGTTTGGATCTCAGGTGTGGACCTACAGCATTCATCAGCCATGTCGTGGTGGTGACCCACATGCAAAATAGACGAAGATAGGAAAAGATGTTAGCCCAGGGCTAATCTTCCTCAAGAAAAAATTTAAAAAGTGAAAAAGAATGTACTTTAAGAAGAAATTGATAGAAGAAGAAATGCTAAAATGTAAAAATGGATCGTGAGGATAAAAAAGGGTAAACGTCTGAATAAATCATTGAAAACATGACTTTACCAAACAATAATAATGTTGACAGGGTATAACTGATGGAGTTAAAAACTAATGACAAGGGAACTTCTGGTTTAGAGGAGACTAGGACAGGAAAACACTCTTGCTGCAAAACTGGACAAAGCCAGATAAATTATAAATATATTTTTAGAGCATCAGAGAACTTCAGAACCAACCAACTAAAATTCCAGAAAGAAGAAAACTCTTTTATGTGAGCAGGGATTTTTATCTTTCTTTACTCTGCAGGCATTTTCTGATTCTGGGTGCTTGCCGAGGATCTGGCTTGCTCAGTCAGAGCCTCGGCTAGGGAAAAGAGAAACTAGCCAAACTTCTAGTTTGGTGTGGCAGAGGAAACCTGAAGGCTCTCAGACACACAACTGCTCTTCCTCATAGCACCTGTGTTAAGTTTTGGTGCCACACAGGAATCTGGGGAAATAGGCCAAAAACTTCCACAAAGCAAAGTGAAACCTCCGGAAATGGTGGAAGTGGCCTAAGTCAAACATATTGCTAGTTGGACCTTCCGGGAATTTGCCATATTGTGAACAATGTAAGGTAGGAGGCTGGAGAGCTACGCTGAGATGTCTGACGGGCATAGCTAAGTTTTCTGTGGGATCCCAAACCTGAGGAGACAGAGATCTACCAGACTTAGGACCAGACCCCTGTGCGGGGGAGGGAAGCACCGCAAACAGGAACAGGGGGAAAGTGGAAGGTCTGGGTTTACTAAAATGGAGACCCAGACCCAACTCTGATCAAAGTCTGATTGGACTCAGGTGCTCCAAGTTCACTCTGTTTCCCAATGAAGGAAGATAAGGTCATGTGAAACCTCTCGAGTTATGTTACACAGACGTTACAAAGACACTCGTGGGAGGCTGGAGAAGGCAAGCCACAGACTGGGAGAAGACCTTTGCAAATCACATATCTGACAGGACTATAAAGAACTCTCAGAACTCGGCAATAAGAAAATCCAAGTTTAAAATGGTCACAGATTTGGTCACTTCACCAAAGAAGATACACAGATGGCAAATAAGCACATGAAAAGATGCTCAAGGTCGTTAATCATGAGAAAAAGGCACATAAAAACCACATTGAGATCCTGCTATGTACATACTGGAATGACTAGAATTAAAGAGGTTGAGCATACCAAGTGTTAATGAGGATGGAAAGTAACTGGAACACCCCTACATTGCTGGTGGGAACACAAAGTGGTTCAGCCTCTTTGGAAAACAGTTTTAAAGAGGAGTTTGTTATGCTGCTGTAACAAATTAGCACAAATTTCATGGCTTAAATCAACTCAGATTTATAGTTTTACAGTTCTGTAGGTTAGCAGTCTGACACGGGTCTCTTTGGGCTATAATCAAAGTGTTGGCAGAGCTAGGTTCTCTTTGGGGGACTTTAAAGCTTAATCCATTTCCTAGCCTTTTCAAGCTTCTAGAGAACACCACATTCCTTAGCCTATGGCCCCCCTCCTCCACCCTCAAATCCAAGAACTCGGCATCTCTCTGGCCCTGCTTCCCTTGTTGTATCTTTTTCTCTCCTCTACTGCTTCTCTTTCCCTTTTAAGGGCCTTTGTGATGCACCGGGTCCACCTGGATAATCCAGGATAATCTCCCTATTTTAAAATCAGTTGATCAGTCACCTTAATTCCGTCTGCAAATTTAATTCACCTTTGCCAAGTAAACTAATGTATTCCCAGGTTCAGAGATTAGGACATCTTTGTGGGCCATGACTTTGCTACCACAAAGAGTTTTTAAAATAAAGTTAAACATGCACATACCATATGACCCAGGAATTCCACTTCTATGTGCTTACCCAGGAGAAGAAGACATGTTCATACAAAAACTTGTTTGCCTTCTCAAATCATAAAGATTTATAGCAGCTTTATTCATAGTCAAAAAAGACAAAACTGAAAATAACTCAAATGTCCTTCAACTGGTGGATGGATAAACTGTGGTAAATTCATATAATGGATACTACATTCAGCAATAAAACAGAAGGAACTGCTGATACAATGAACAACATGGATGAACACTCAAATAAACGTATCATGCTAAATGAAAGAAACCAGACTCAAAAGGCCAAATACTGTAGGATTCCATTTATATGATATTCCAGAAAAGACAAACCATAGAGAAAGACAACAGATCATAGCTGCCAGGGGTTAAGGTTGGGGGAAGAGTTGACTACAAAAGAGCAGCTCAGGGGAGTTCTGGGTGCTGGAACTGCTCTGTATCTCAATTTTGGGAGTTGCACAGCTCTATGCGTTTGTCAAAAGAGGAAAACAAATACTTCATTTCTCACCCATCAGATTGGCAAAAATTTAAAAATCTGACAATGCTAATCTGACCAATCCCAGGGCAAGGATGACTCAAACACTGTTGGAGGGAATGGAAATTGTTAAAACTTCAGAGGATGATTTGGTTGCAGCTCGTCAAGATGCAGATGCACATCAGCCTCTGGCCCAACAATTCAATCACAGGCAGGTGTCTTGACATGAGTACGGCCATGTTTGGCCACTCCATTGACCTACAGCCACCAGCACAAAAAGAAATATAAAAGCTGCTTTCTGCGTGGTGGGAACTGGCCCTTCTCCCACGGAGGGAGTTGCAAGTTGTAACATTTCAAGGCTCTTGGAGCGTCGTAGCACGGGATGGACTGGCCATCTGTGCCGGGCTAAGACGATAACCAAAGAAAACAGTGCACGTACACAACTGCTGGGTTGGGACGTTAGCCAAGGGGCTCAGTGCACGTACGCCACTGATAACCATTTGTGCATGGAAACACTGGATGCTTGCTCTGTAAACTCTGTAACTGCTTATATAAACTGCTGGAGACTGAGACCCGGCGAGAGTTGCACCTGTGGAAGGGACGCCTTGCCCAGGATGTGTGATCCTTGCCCAGCCGTGTCGATTGACAGGACTCTCCCGGCAGTGGGGCATGGATGTTGTGAGTAATTGATTTACTGTGAAGTAACTGATTTGATGTGTTCTCTTTTCGGTCAACCTGGTGTTTCTCTTTCCGGTTGATTTGTGTCATTTCCCTTCAGTCGATCTGGTGTTTCCCTTTCCGATCGATCTGATGTTTTTCCTTCTTATTATATGACCTATTCGGATCTGCTGCTATCTCAGCCGATACGTCTCCAATCGAATCCCCAAACCTCTCATAACAGCAGGTTTCCATTCTAGGGAGTTCACACCTGTGCTCGAGGAGACACACACAAGGATAGTCATTAAACATGGCAGGGGAATAAATTAATTGTGGTTAGTAGTTATTTAAAAAAGAAAGGAAAGAAATGCATATGGGAAATAATCGACCCTGCTGGCTACGTATATGATATGAGAAGGTAACTCATTGGTTTGTCTACTTAATAGTATGTAGCACAGAAAGCACTGTACTAGGAATCTGGAGACAAACATCTGAGCATTTAGTTCCAACTCTGCCACTAAAGTAGCAGTCTGACTGTGGACGACTTAACTCAAGAAACCTCACTTTCCATTTCCTGGAAATTGAAGAGGTTAGGCTCTAAACCACTAAAATTATTTCCAACGCAACAATTCTATGATTCAATTAGTCAACAATAAAAAATTATATTCCAAAGTACGTATGTTGAGAAACTGTTTTCCCCAGACACCCTGAAATTAGAAAGTATCAGAGAAATAAGACATCTTATTATATTGATACATAAGATGGCCCAAATGTCTTGGAATGTCTATGACCAGGTTTTTAATCAAGATCATAACTCAGAAAGAGTGTAAAAGCAACTAAACCTGCCATATTGACTTGGGTCACCCTCAGGTAAAATTTGTATATCCTCTCCCATTTTAACATTCCAAAAGAAGTTCCCCATACCAATGAGTCCATCTTGTCAAGTTCAGGTCTGTCTAGCCAAAAGTCATTCATGTGTATGGTAAGATTTACTTGATTTTTTAACAAAGATAAATTGATGAATGGCTTTTTGTATTTTTGCCTGTTTCATCTATAAAGAGCTTACATTATAATTTAATAGCTTCAGCCTGCTACAATAATTTAAAGAGCCTTTTGAAACTTGTAACATGCCACGTCCAACAGGATCTAGTAAAAAAATCAGTAGTTCAGAATCCAAAAAAGCTCATTTAAAAGTTTCATTACCGCCAATACTTACACTTCAAAGACGCCAATAACCAACATGTCATTTCTTCCTACTGCAGAATTTAATAGGTTATCAACTTCTGGTATCACCCAAAAGCATAATTAGGATGCTATCATTAAAATGTATTTTTAATAAGAAATATTATAACTAATGATTAAACTATTAAACTAAATGATTAACTAAATATGAAAACTAATGACAACTAACGATCTGTTGTCTTTCCCTATGGTTTACCTTTTCTAGAATATTATATAAATGACATCCTACCGTATTTGACCTTTTGACCTTTCGCCTTGTCAGTCAAATCAAAATTTCAAACTTCTTGTTCTATGGGCTTTCCAAATCTAAATTCTTACAATTCTAAATGAGTACGGAGACAAAACAGACACTACATACAGCTTCCAAAATCCTCCTCTTTATCCGATTTTAATTTTAGCACCGACTGCCAAGAAAATCTTTTCAACTGAAACCAAAATTCCATACACATTATGTCAATCATCAATTGATCAGTCATCAGTCTATGTTAACAGAAGGTGAGTTAGTATTAGGAAGCTACACAATTTGCACCAAAGATTGTTTAAAGCTCCTTTCATTAAATGCAGTTTACAACAATTCACAGGCTTCAAAGTTCACCTTGCAAATATAAAGTCAATTATCAGAAACCATGAATGCGATCAGGCTTTTCAATAAAGGTGGTCCCAAGGATGTAGAAACCGTTCATTTGTTTAATGAAGGCAATGAGGAGCCCAATAGCCTGAGCGGAGTCAGGCAGAGGAGCGCTGACCACAGGCCCTCTTCCGAAGGAAAGCGTTCACCCAAAGATGTCGCGACCTGGCCTAGACGGGGTCCCAGGGGGCGCGAACTCAAGGGCGGGCGCACAGGGCAGGCGACTCCCTGCCGCCCCCTGCACCACGGATGGGTGTGACCCCGCTGAGGTGGGGCCCCGCCAAGGCACAGGGACAGGCTGGCCAAGCGGCGCTCTTCTGCTCCTCCAAGGGACAGAGGTTGGGCTCCCCCGCCTGGAGCAGCCCGCCAGCAGCCCCAGCCCCCGGTCCCATCCGCTGCCCCGGACACCGCGCTCCCGCCATACGCGGCAGAGATCTCCACGCGGACCCCGCTGCCCACCGCCTACCTCAGTGCCGCTCCTGCCCAGCGCTCCTCCACACTGCAGAAAGGAGAGCTCCCCGCGCTGAAAATCCTGGAGGAAGGATCCAGAAACTGCCCGAGCCCCCCACACAAACTCCAGTGGCCACCACTTCCGCATCAGGGACTCCGCCCCCAGTGCATGCGCCCCGGGGCTCTCCAGCTCGGCGGCCCCTCTGCCACTCTGAGCACCGGTCCTGCGCTTGCTCGGGACTCTGAGGATACAATGGGAACCCTTGGGGGGGCACTGGGAGGGGTGTCGGGGATTGGGGACCGAGGTGTCCATGAGATGGAGAGCAGGAGCCGGCTGACGCTGTGCAGCCCTTGACTCTGCTCTCCCTGGATGACCTTCAGCTCCTGGAGAAGTTCTGCCTTCCCTTGAGGTGGCTTCTCCTGTGCTGAGAAGCCCGTTACACGATCTAACATCTGTTTATAAAAGAACAATGACATCCTTAACACCCAATGTGTTGTGTCTCCAGAAGAATTCTCTGCTTCCCCAGAAGATGATACAGGGAGCAGCTGGGACCGGGTTCTGACCAAGGAAGGAAGGATGCTGAGGGCCCAGCTGACTCCCCTCCACTGGCTCCTTCCCCTGATCCATGGCCCTGATGGGGCAACAGTGCTGGGGACTCCTGCAGGTGACAACTCTCAAGTGTTTGCCCACGGTATTACATTTCTTATGGTTTAGTGGTTAAAACAGGGGGCTAGCTGTCAGTTTTTCAGACGATTTCATTTGCAGAAATGTCTTTGGACAAAGAAGTTTGTTTTCTTCATCTCTGATTTTTAAAATCAATAACAATAATTAAAATACTTATTTTCTTAATCTCATTGGCATGCAAAAACAAAAAAGTCACTTGGATTTCACCAAATTGGCCACATTTTCATTAAGACTTTGGAAGTATTGCTGATTGAATTAAAGAAAGCATTTGGGAAGAACAATTACCTTCAGATAGTATCTTCCCAGATAAATGTACAAACAGAGTTATGAGCCGTTTTGAGGGGCCTGGCAAATCCAGTTTGAGTTTTACAATGGATCGTCCAGGGTACAGGTTAAATTAGTAATTTTCTGAGGAGTTTTCGAGTAAATGTTCATGTCGGCTTCATCAAATAGGTCTGGTGTACTACAAAGCAATAGTAATCAAAACAGCATGGTACTGGTACAAAAACAGACACACAGATCAATGGAACAGAATTGAAAGCCCAGAAATAAAATCACACATATACGGACAGCTAATTTTCGACAAAGGTGCTAAGGACATGCAATGGAGAAAGGAAAGTCTCTTCAATAAATGGTGTTGGGAAAACTGGACATCCACATGCAAAAGAATGAAAGTGGACCATGTGCTATCGCCATTCACAAAAATTAACTCAAAATGGATCAAAGACCTGAAGGTGAGACCTGAAACTATAAAACTCATAGAAGAAAATATAGGCAACACACTATTTGACATTGGGTTTAAAGGAATCTTTTCGGATGACGTGCCTACCCAGACTAGGGAAACTAAAGAAAAAATAAACAAGTGGGACTTTATCAGACTAAAGAGCTTTTATAAGACAAATGAAACCAGAATCAAGATGAACAAACAACCAACCAGCTGGGAGAGAATATTTGCAAAACATACATCTGACAAGGGGTTGATCTCCATAATATATAAAGAACTCACACAATTGAACAACAAAAAAACAAACAACCCGATCAAAAAATGGGCAGAGGAATTGAACAGACACTTCTCCAAGGAAGATATACAGATGGCCAATAGGCACATGAAAAGATGCTCAACATCACTAATCATCAGGGAAATGCAAATCAAAACAACACTAAGATACCACCTCACGCCCGTTAGAATGGCCATAATCACCAAGACAAAAAACAACAAATGTTGGAGAGGATGTGGAGAAACAGGAACCCTCATACACAGCTGGTGGGAATGCAAATTGGTGCAGCCTCTATGGAAAACGGTATGGAGATTCCTCAAAGAATTAAAAATAGAGATGCCCTATGATCCAGCCATCCCACTACTGGGAATCTATCCAAGACACCTGAAATCAACAATCCAAAGAGGCTTATGCACCCCTATGTTCATTGCAGCATTATTCACCATAGCCAAGAAGTGGAAGCAACCTAAGTGTCCCTCGACTGACGATTGGATTAAGAAAATGTGGTATATATATACAATGGAATACTACTCAGCCATAAAAAAAGACAAAATCGTCCCATTTGCAACAACATGGATGGGCCTGGAGCGTATTATGTTAAGTGAAATAAGCCAGAAAGAGAAAGACAAACACTGTATGATCTCACTCATATGTGGAATATAAACCAACACATGGACAGAGAAAACTGGACTGTGGTTACCCGGGAAGTGGGGGTGGGGGGTGGGCACAAGGGGTGAAGGGAGTCATATATGGGGTGATGGACAAACAAAAATGTACAACCCAAAATTTCACAATGTTAAAAACCATTAAAATATCAATAAAAATCAAAAAAAAAAAAAACAAACTAGAAGAAAATACACACAGTACTCTCTTTGACATCGGTCTTAGAAGGATCTTTTCAAATACCATGTCTACTCAGGCAAGGGAAACAAAAGAAAAAAAAAATGAGACTACATCAGACTAAAGAGCCTCTGCAAGTCAAAGGAAACCAGGAGCAAAACGAAAAGGCAACCCACCAATTGGGAGAAAATACTTGCAAATCATATATCCGACAAGCAGTTAATCTCTAAAATATATAAAGAACTCATACAACTCAACAATAAAAAAACAAACCGCCTGATCAAAAAATGGGCAGAGGGCCAGCCCGTTGGCTTAGCGGTTAAGTGTACGTGCTCCACTACTGGCGGCCCGGGGTTCGGATCCTGGGCATGCACCAAGGCACCGCTTCTCCGGCCATGCTGAGGCCACGTCCCACATACAGCAACTAGAAGGATGTGCAACTACGACATACAACTATCTACTGGGGCTTTGGGGAAAAAAAGGAGGAGGATTGGCAATAGATGTTAGCTCAGAGCCAGTCTTCCTCAGCAAAAAGAGGAGGATTAGCATAGATATGAGCTCAGGGCTGATCTTCCTCACAAAAAAAAAAAAATGGGCAGAGGATATGAACAGACATTTTTCCAAAGAAGATATACAGAAGGCCAACAGGCATATGAAAAGACGTTCAACATCACTAATCAGGGAAGCGCAAACCAAAACTACAATGAGATATCACCTTATACCTGTTAGAAGGGCTATAATTACCAAGACAAAAACAACAAATGTTGGAGAGGATGTGGGGAAAAGGGAACCCTCATACACTGCTGGTGGGAATGCAAACTGCTACATCCACTATGGAAAACAGTACGGAGATTTCTCAGAAAATTAAAAATAGAAATACCATATGACCCAGCTATTCCACTACTGGGTATTTATGCAAAGAACTTGAAATCAACAATTCAAAGAGACTTATGCACCCCTGCATTCATTGCAGCATTATTCACCATAGCCAAGACTTGAAAGCAACCCAAGTGCCCATCAACTGATGCTTGGATAAAGAAGATGTGGTATATATATACATACAATGGAATACTACTCAGCCATAAAAAAGACAAAATCATCCCATTTGCAACAACATGGATGGATCTTGAGGGTATTAAGTTAACCAAAATAAGCCAGATGGAGAAAGACAAACACCACATGATTTCACTCATATGTGGAAGATAAACAAACACATGGACAAAGAGAACAGATTAGTAGTCACCAGAGGGGAAGGGGGTTGGGGTGGGCATAAGGGGTAAAGGGGCACATATATATGGTGACTGACAAATAATAACGTACGACTGAAATTTCACAATGTCACAAACTATTATGACCTCAATAAAATAATATAAAAAGTAAAAAAAAAAAAAAAATAGGTCTGGTGATTTAAATGAATGTTGAGCTAAAGATAAAAGTTTTCAAGAGACTGAGAAATATTAGGTAAATGTACTTAAAAAAGGGTGCAAATTAAAGTAAATCTGCCATCATCCTCTTTAAAACAGATTCAGAGTAACATTATTGTCAAGGTATAAGAAGGAATAGAAATGTTTTATAAAAACAATTCTAAAGGACCTAACGTGACATTCTAGAAGTCTCCATAGTCTTTCACTCATCTAGATTTAAATTGTTCAATTAATACTTTAAAGACTAATGAATCTGAGGGCAAAATATTCAAGGTCATTGTTTGTTTTTCATTGTTGCAAAGTAGATGGGTATGAACCGTGGCTGAAATTCATGGTCTTGAAGAAGAAAAATATATAGAACTTATTTATCACTCTCACAGTGTGTCCTGACTTAATCCTACAGATATCCCCAGAATAAAGCCTCAAGGAATTCCATTATGTTATTAGAAATGACATCTTTCATTCACCATGAATATTCTCTAATTCTCTAGCTAGTAATTATGTTCCTGATGCAAATAGGCAAGTAAAAGAATCCATGCTTGATTAAATTGGGCTCATAACATGTATACATGGGAGACACATGAGAAATGGAGTCTCTCAAAAGAATGGCAGAGATGCTCCTCTTAAATACTATCTTCAGATAAGAGAAAGGAGGATGTTGGGGGTGGGGTTTGGGATGTGAGACTGGAGAAGACAATTCTCATGGAGAGGGACATGTAAATGTTTGTCTGAACCAACTCCCCTGCACTGGGCTCTGGTCCTGAAGGGACAACAGGGAGGTGACCAGGAACAGGCCTCCCAGTGGTGGTGCCTTCCCAGGGGTAGCATGGGGATGCTGGGGGAAGGGGGATGGTGTGTGACATGGCACCAGCGGTGGAGGCAGCAATGCAGAGGTCAGGGATCTCTCTCATTCTCTCACTCTCTCTATCTCTCTGTCTCTCTCTCTCAGGGACCTGAGAAGAGGATGTTGGCAGAGCCTGCGCCCCTCGCCTACCTCTCTCATGGACCCTTCTTTCTCTGGCCGCTCACTATGGGAGCCCTGTGGCCTTGGGTTTAACCCATGAGGCCAAGGGCAGGTGCACAGCCAGCGGGCCTAGGGGGGGCCTTGGGGGTCCTCAGTGAAGGCCCCACCTGCCCGCAAGGCCTTGACACGGTGACACCACCTGAAAATAAAGCAAACACATATAAGCATATGTAGTTTTAAAAGGAAAAGCACACAACTAAAAGAATTGATATCATTAAATACACTATTCTATTTGTTTATGTGTCAAACTACTGATAGGAAATAGCCCGGTGTAGTGATAGTAGAATTGATCAATTTCATAGAGAATTCTTTTAACGGTTGTTCATATCTTGTGTTTTACATCATTGATTAGGGTAATATTTTCATCTTTTCCTTTCCTAGTGTCTCCATCAATCAGCCTTGAAGTGGAACTGAGTACATGCTTTTCAGAAGCGGCATCATTCTCTACTCAGCCAGAGCATTGGGCCTGACAATAGCTGGATCCAGCAGAAAACTGGGCACTCTAGGAGATGTCATGTGGAGATGTGCCTGGCTGGACTAATAGTCAAGTGGATATGATTTTTAAAAAAATCTCTCAGAGCTTTCCCAAAATCAAATAATATTCTTAAGTTGCTTTAGTAGAAGAGACATTAGTTAGTGTCTTTTTAATTTCCACAGAAGCTTTTTTTATGTTACTAAAGAAACTAAACTTTATGTCTTTTGTCTTGTTACCAAAATGGACTTGGTATTAAAAACAAGAAACCTACAAGAAAGGAAACACTCATATGGAATAGAAATTGTGGGTCGCAATTGCTACTTTTTTATATAAAATCATGTTTTATTTATTTACAATTTCTCTCAACTGTGCTTTTGAAAATAACTTAGTATTAGAAATTACCAGTAAGAAGAGGGTGTGCTCCCTTGATTGTGGTCCAGTAGAAGTCAGGTGACTCAGACCTGAGTTCTAGGCCCAGGTCTGTTTCTGGTTAGTGTGTGACAACGTACTTAGGCTCTCTGGAACGTAGTATTCCTTTCTGTAAAATTAAAGAGTTTGATGATTTTTGAGAACTTTTCCAAATATTAAATGACTTCTCTTTTATATTTTTTATAATTTTATTTATTTATTTTTCCCCCAAAGCTCGAGTAGATAGCTGTATGTCATAGCTGCACATCCTTGATGTATGTGGGACACTGCCTCAGCATGGCCGGAGAAGTGGTGCATCGGTGCGTGCCCGGGATCCGAACCCGGGCCTCCAGCAGCGGAGCGTGCGCAGTTAACCACTAAGCCACAGGGCCAGGCCTGACTTGTCTTTTAAAAAACAAAAAGATCCTTCTCAAACTTATACATTATCAAAAATTTTTTCTGAACTTTCACTTACCAAGAACAACTGATGTCCCGTCAATTATATTGATTGAAAATAAAGATCATAAAAGTATAAATTTGGTAATCTAATAAATGAATTAGCATAAAAATGAGCCAGGAAAAAATTTATGATCAATCAAGATATTACACTATGAAAATATTACTGTTTGTTACAGTACATAAAATGATGACACTGAAATAGTATCTTTTTGCTGTCTGTAAGTTTATATTGTTACTCATATATCACTATTAATCCTATTATGTTTTACAAGTAATAAAATGTCTTGAAAGGAGAGAACAATAAAGCAGCAGCCCTGCATTACACACGAATGTTGTGTTCTCCCTGGAGGGAAAATGAGGATACAACATTGGTCAAGTACTTCGTTTTGTAACCCACTGGTGCCTTTCAAACATATAGCTATTATTGTAAGAGTAAAGATATTCTTTTTTTTTTAATAATTTTATTTATTTATTTATTTTTCCCGCAAAGCCCCAGTAGATAGTTGTATGTCATAGTTGCACATCCTTCTAGTTGCTGTATTTGGGACGCGGTGTCAGCATGGCCGGAGAACCGGCTTGTCAGTGAGCACCTGGGATCCAAACCCGGACTGCCAGCAGCAGAGTGCGCACACTTAACCACTAAGCCACGGGGCCAGCCCAAGAGTAAAGATATTCTTAAAAATAGTGCCACAAAACAGGGTTTCCCAGCTACTTGTTGTCAGATCTGAGACAGATATTAGGCCGGGGCACTTGAAGAGGCATGGTGGACTCAGCTGAGGGTGATTTAATTACTGTGAGATGATTAGCCAATAGCGAATAAGACGGAGAAAGATTAAAAAGAGGTAAAGGGAAATAAAGTTGAAAATAATTAAGAAAAATAGTGCCTTCAAAATATCCTCTCATTATTTTTATAGCTCTTTTTTGTTTTTGAGGCATGACTAGGATAGTATGTTAGATTTTTATAAACTCTTTTCTCCTGGGCTTATATTACTGAGTTCTTCATTATTTATGATAATGCCAAAGAAAGTCTGGACAAAAGTATTCTGTACTATCAACAAGCACAAAACATGTACAACATTGCTCTATATATTAAGAGTCCAGCTGTAATAGTCAAGACATATATTCATGTATGTAAAATTATAATGATTTTCTTATTTTCTCCGGCTGTGGACCATGTTAAACTATATAGTAATGAGCAGAAAACCTGAAGAACTAGGTGATTTAAAACACCTGTTGTTACAGCTAGGCCATTCAAAGGTGAAATTAATTTCAATTTCACACTTCTCCTTTCCTTGTAGCCAGTGAAGTGTCTGGAAGACAGAAAACACATAGAATTAATTGAGAGTTAACAGTATTTGGAGGCAGTTGAGGTTAAGCACTCAACAATGATGTCCCTTACTTCAGGAGCCATTGACTATTTTTGATAAGTTTTCTTTATACACGGGTTCTATTCTTAGATTATTTCTGTATGTTTCTTAGAAGAGAGACAGGGAAGGAGAATTAACTATCAATCTACTGTGTGCCAGTTCCTTTACTGTATTACCTTATGCAATTCTTAGAGTAATCCTTTAAAGTAACTGTTATAATTCATATTTAACTGCTAAAGAAAACCATGGTTACAAAATTGATCAAGGGTAAGAGGGAAGATCTGAACATCAGCCCGTTGGGTTATGCCTCATATTCTCTCCACTGTGATAAAAATGGTGCTTCAACATGGGTTCTCACCATCTGGCTATTTAATACCGGCTCCTGCCAACAGCATTGGATGACATGAGATGAGAAGTTTATTTCCAAAGTTATTTTATTATATTTAAACTCTACTATTTATGAGTAGGATGTCAAGACATGTTTTAGAGGCATAGAGAGCAACTGATTAGTTCACCTACACATTTTTCTGGTTTACTATAACCTTCGTGTGCCACATTGTGTCAACTTTACCAACTTTAGTGCTTCACTGTTCTGTTTTATAAAATTCAGAGTTTCACTTTTCATGTAAAGCACTTTGCTGCTCTCTTAGTCACTAGATGGCAGTTTTGTATCTCTGTAAATTACCACTGCAGGAGGAAATGAGAGGTCTTAAGCCAGTTTGCTCTGCACAAATGATGGACATAGGAGGACTTCTGGTCCATCAAGACTGCCTGTGTTATTCCGTGGCTGTAACGGGGATGTCCAGGACTGCTTAGTCAGAGGCACGAAGCAGAGTCAGAAAGCATCCTCTAAGTTCTTCTTCAGATGTGAGTTCAGGCACCTGTCTTCTCACCTGAGCACATTGGAGTTTATTGAATGTGTTCAGACTCTTACTCTCTCCCTGTACTTAATAAGTCTGGGAGCTCCATACCCCTAGAAACAACACATGACACATAAAGCCTTTTCTCAACTAAACGGAGTTGAGGGCTATGGTGTTGCCCGAGAGTCTGATACTTAAAGAAAATACAGCTGGTGCTCAGGCGGAAGGAAAGAGCGTCAGCTACTCCTAGAGGGCTTTTATTGATGCTCCTATGGAATGAGCAAGTTTAAAATAAAACCACATGGCTTAAACCTCACAAACTGATTGTTTTATTTTCAAGTAATAGGCTCTGAAAATCTGCTACGTCTAAAAAGCTATTTCATAAAACTGAAACAGTTCTGTTTTTTATTCTCTGGTATTTGAAATACTATTAAAACTGTAAATCCTTTAACATTCTACAATATATAAATAGGCAAATATCAATTATATTCTCTAAAAATGTCTGCTCCCATGTTAAAGTTTAATATATAGCAGCAGAATCGGTTACCACCCAATTTTTAACTCATTTTTTGCTTTTGAAATTACATATAAAATTTGTGTTTTGAAGTATTTTCCTAAAACTCAGCATCTTTCTGATATAAATAGACTAGTTGAAAGGTAACTAGAATGAAATTTGATCTTTAAAACTTTAGCTTTGTGTAAGAACTGATAACAAGAGGCAGTTGGGTCTCTCCACGTTATGATATTTATTAATTGTGAATAGCCACATCTATTACAAAGTGGTGAATAATAAAAAGAAATTAAACAATATCAGCACTCTCTTTCCCCACAGGTACAGTTTATATGCAAACAAATTCTCAAAGGTCAGAAAAATGCCTATGATTTCAGATAACTGGTAAAATACTATCTCATTCCAGTTTTAATCTCATTTGAAATTGACTTAAAACTCTTCTCTTAGATTCCTGCTCTTATCAGTGCCCCCAGGTCCCCTCAATGCCTCATTTGATTGCAAACTTATCTGAGGAATTGAATATTCTTTTCCATTTCTTCTCTTTAAGTTATCTGTGATAGTGCTTTTTATGCAGTGACCACTTGGTACAATTCAGTATTAGTTTCAGAAACATCTTTAGTTAGGAACAAATCAAGGAAACAGATGTGAGGAATGTGAGGATGCCTAGCTGATGGTGCTTCAGGGATTCCTCACGTGAGTCTTGTCATAGAAAAGTTTAAAGAGTAAAGCAGCATTGGTCAGTTCAAAAGTGTGGGGTGAACATAATTCTAAATAATGATGGAGACGTAAAAACAAGAAGCCACTTGAATTTCGTTGAAAGGTATTAGACACATCAAAGGGCTGGGAAAAAAACATTGTTTAATGTAAGTTCTTTCTAAACTCTAAGGCAACAATATGAATTTACATGGTAATTATAAACCACAAAACAACAATTCACAAGACAAGTAAACAACTAAAGTAGAAACCAGAGTAAGAAAAATAGAGGTTAAAGCAGAGATGGAGAGTGATGGTTGGGGTCAGAAACCATGGCTTAGTCATCCTTGAAGTCTCCCTCAGACTCTGATCATTCCTAGTGCTCAGTAAACAGTTTGACCCCCTGAGCCTGGGGAGGGCCAAAGTGAGAGGTGGTTGGGAGGGGAGACAATGCAAGGATACCCTTGTGGAGGCACTGACATTGAAAATCAGTGACATTTTTGCCAAGGTGTTTACCATATTCGAGATTATTCTGGAAAGTTAAGGATTTTTCTGGAATGTACATTTTCATTTTATGGAAACTCCAACTAGCCCAGAGAAAGATTTAGACATTTTAGCTTCAGAAATAGAGAGAGGGGCGACCCTTGTGGTGCAGCAGTTAAGTAAGCACGTTCCGCTACAGCGGCCCCGGGTTCAGATGTTCGGATCCCGGGCGCACACCAATGCACCGCTTGTCGAACCATGTTGTGGCAGCGTCCCATATAATGTAGAGGAAGATGGGCACAATTGTTAGCCCAAGACCAATCTTCCTCAGCAAAAAGAGGAGGATTGGCCTTGTAAGTTAGCTCAGGGCTGATCTTTCTCATAAAACAAAAAAAAGAAAGAAAGAAAGAATGAGAAACTTTTTGTCAGTTTTAATAATGAAAACCAATTAGCAACTGGGAAACAGTTACAATTTGAGATGAGAATGTGAAGAAAGAATTAGACGTCTCATGTTGTTGCTTTTCTCTGGGGCAGTAAGGCTTGCAAGGGAAATGAAGTTCCATCTTTGCTCTATCGAGTTTGAGAAGGTGTAAAATTCATTTGTGCTGGGCAACACTGTTGACCTGTGGAGAAAAACAAATGGTTCAAGCACCTGATCTAAAGGAATAACTGAACTCATAAAAGTTTTTAGCTTATAAAGTGTGCTTCCAATCTATTTAACTTTACTGGACATCCATTCACTTCTATGTGCAAGGTATTTGTGGTAGGTATCAAAGGAAATATAAAGAATTATAAGGTTCCAAGCTCCTCCACATACATGAAATTGTTTGCAAGATATAATTTGATTCTGCCAAGGTATTTAGTGTATGTTGTATTACAGAACCTTAAAAAAAATGAGAATGTTATAGAGAAATTGTAATTAAAGACAGCTTCTTAGGAGAGGTGGACTAGATCAAGTCCTCAAAGGGACCACTTTTGAGCAGGTGGAGGAAAGAAAGAGTGAGGATTTCAGATGGGAGAAGAGAGGAAAGGTACAGAAGTAGAAAGGAACATGGCATTTGGGCATGGGGGTGGGGAGACCATGACAGGCACAGTCTTCCCATGACTGAGAGGCAGCTCAGTTTCCTCCTGCAGGAGCCCAGCACTGCTTCCCACCTCCTGGCCTCCTCCACCTGCAGACTCCGTGGTTGAGCCAAGGCCTATTTTTTTTTTTTGTGAGGAGATCAGCCCTGTGCTAACATCTGCCAATCCTCCTCTTTTTTTGCTGAGGAAGACTGGCCCTGGGCTAACATCCGCGCTCACCTTCTTCCACTTTGTATGGGATGCTGCCACAGAATGGCCTGCCAAGCGGTGTGTCGGTGCGCACCCGAGATCCTAACCAGTGAAGCCTGGGCCACCGCATTGGACTGCTCACGCTTAATAGCTTGTACCACTGGGCTGGCCAAGACCTATCTTATCTGGATTGCTACCTAGTCTTCCAACAGGTCCCTTTCCTTCAGTCTTAATTTCTTCTAATCTTTCCTCCACCATGCCTCCAGAGTTACCTTCTAGAATCCAAATTTGCTTAAATCTGATATCTGCTTAGACTCCTTCAATGACTGCTCAGAGCATCCGAGAGAACATTCAGACTCCTGAGCTGGACACGCAGGCTTTCTCTTGCTGTCCTCATCTTTAGCCTCATCACCCACTGTGTTCTACATGTTCGCTTTGTTCCAGCCTTAAAAATACCTCCATTTTCTGAAAGCTTTAGCATCCTTTATATCTGTCTTTTTATATGTGTTTCTTCTGCACTCCTACTCCATTTATTAGTCAACTTAATTCCTATTTCTTGATCTAAACTCATATCAAATGTTCCTTCCTCTTGGAGACATTTCCTGAGAGGTCTCCATCTAGACACCCATTTTGATGTCCCTACTCTGGGACCCTGTACTTATTTCCTTTTCCATAACTGTTGTTTTATTCTTGTCTCATAGACAGTGAGCTCCTTAAATCTGAGACTATCCTTCTTCTTGATAAATAAATGGCAAGCAACAGGATACAGTGGAGCATATGAGGAAGCCATTTGGTGTAAAACTAATTGGGCCTGACCCTGTTTTATTTTTCTTTTCCCCAAAAGGGGCCTGTAGCCTCTGTTCATCCATTGTATATCCGCTTTAAGCAATTAATGTGTCCCAAAGACAAAAGCAATGCCCTTAAGTTGTAAATGCAACTTTCCCCACATTAGCATTTCCTTAAGGATAAGCATTTCTCCATAGGCTAGGGTTTGATTGCTGCGCTCATTCCGTGACCACCAAACTTGAGACAACAGCCACGTCCATGGAGACAGCAGACCTGATACCCACAGTGTCCATCAATCCCCGTGCCAACAGGTCAACGTCGTGGCTATTGTAAAAGGGACATTGCAATCACATGTGGTCCATGCTCTTTGATGGTATATAATCACGCTGTACACCTCACTTCTTTGAAGTGTTCCATTTCTTTGTGAAAGGACTCTCCTCGGCTATATGATCCTCAAAGCTTGGCTCATAATAAACTCACCCCAATTTTGATAAATTTTTATTTATTTGGTTATGGATTATTTGCGTCGACATTCTATTTGTCTCTCCAGTATCTAAACGCCGTACCTGACACCTTTGGTGCACTCAGAAAATGTTTGATGAGTGAATAAGTATGTGTGAGACCACACAGGATGGAGCAGAAGGGGCTTTTTAGGGAGTGGTAGAAAATTTGCTCACATTCCTACCATAGTGGTTGAGGCTGTGGGCTTTGGACTAGTTTGTCTGGGCATCAATCCCAGTTATTCCACTTTTAACTGGAGAACCTGTGGAAATATTTACTCTCTGAACCTGAGTTTCCTCATCTATAAAAAGGGGCTACTGAAAACTCCTGTCTTGTAGCGTTTTAGTGAGATTTACGTGCATTAACTTATGTAAAGTACTTAGAAGAGCTCCTGGCACATAGTAGGCACGTAAATGTTAGCTGTTATGTTATCATTATTGCTCTTATATATAAGCAATATTCTGGTTTTGAAAAGATGCTTTCATAATATAGTTGATCCTCATTATTTGTGGATTCCGTGTTTGCACACTTGTCCACTAGCTAAAATGTACCAGCAGCCCCCAAATCAACACTCTCAGGGCTTTCATGTCCATTTTCAGATATGCACAAAGTGGTGAGAAATTTGATTCACTCGACGTGCACGTTCTGAGCTGAGGGGCAACAAGATGCTGCTCTGCCCTCTTGTTTCAGCCCACATTGTAAACAAGTGTCCTTCTTGCAGTCTATTTAGTGCCTCATTTCTTATCTTTTTGTGCATTATGTTGGTGACCTTGCCATTTAATATGTCCCCCATGTGTAGGGCTGCAATGCTGCCTGGTGTTCCTCAGGGCAAGAGGCTGTGACGTGCCTTTACTGAGAAAATATGTGTGTTCGACAAGCTACTATCAGACACGAGTTGCAGTGCTGTTGGTGTGAGTTCAATGTTAATATATCAACAATATATATTAAATAAGGTGACTTTAAAGAGAACACACAGAGAACAAGGTAATGTACTGATCAGTTGAAGAAAATGTGACTAAGGCTTACAGGAACCTAACACTGCATTTCTCGTAGGAGCAGTGGGTCATATTCACCGATTCAGTGTACACAATGACCTTATAGAATGTCACACTGTGCATAAAAAGAACTGACTGTATCTTATGTAATCCTAACATAATCCTTTAAAGCAGGCAGGGTACAGAACAGGGTGTCCACATTTTACTATTAAAGTAAGGCTATTAAAGACCTTGTGAACCAAGTGGAGAATTTAAAATGTCTTGTGTTCAGCATAAGAGTCATGAGTTTTTGAGCGAGGAAGATCTATGATGCACTGATGTTTAAGGAACAGTTACCTGGCAAGAGAATGTAGTATTGAGAGGAAGAGGGAGAACTGATCTGGAAAGGAGAACCAGCTGTTAAATTCTCCACGTATTCCCACTGTTAAGTGAGGAGATTCTGAGCTAAGGTGCTGATGTGATAAAGGAAAAGTCGCAGCCAAAGGATAAAATAATGGATTTGTTAACCATATATAGAGTCTAAATCAGGCTGTGGTTCTCAAAGTGGAGTCCTTGGACCAGCAACATCAGCATCACCTGGGAACTGGGCTGAAATGCAAATTGTCAGGTGCTGCTGCAGACCTGCTGAACTGGCAATTCTGGGGTGGGGCCTGGCAATCTGGGTTTCAACAAGGCCTCCAGGTGCTTCTGGTGCCCATCAAGTTTAAGAACCAATGAATTAGGGGCCGGCCCCGTGGCTTGGCGGTTAAGTGCGCACGCTCTGCTGCTGGTGGATCAGGTTCGGATCCTGGGCGCGCACCAAGGCACCGCTTCCCCTGCCATGCTGTGGCCGAGTCCCACATACAGCAACTAGAAGGATGTGCAGCTATGACACACAACTATCTACCGGGGCTTTGGGGGGAAAAATAAATAAATAAAATCTTAAAAAATAAAAGAACAAATGAATTAGAAAAACGATTCCAACACATCACTATGTCCAGGTAAACTGCAAGGCAGGAGGTGGTATTTGTTTGGAGGATAAGATGCATTTTATTTTTATTTTTTTTTGAGGATGATCAGCCCTGAGCTAACATCCATACTAATCCCCCTTATTTTGCTGTGGAAGACCAGCTCTGAGCTAACATCCACTGCCAATCCTCCTCCTTTTATTTTCCCCCAAAGCCCCAGTAGATAGTTGTATGTCATAGTTGCACATTCTTCTAGTTGCTGCATGTGGGACGCGGCCTCAGTGTGGTCGGAGAAGCGGTGCGTCGGTGCGCGCCCGGGATCCGAACCCGGGCCGCAGGTAGCGGAGCGCATGCACTTAACCGATAAGGCACGGGGCTGGCCCAAGGTGCATTTTAAGTTTCAGGAAATAATAGTTCAGCATCTGTTTCATCGTAAGGATTCCAGAGATGCCATTTTAGCTCTGGTATGAAGCTCTTTTGTCCACAATATATTCTCCTTTAGAGAGCCGTTGGTAAGTTATTTACCACTTCCCACATGTTCTGAGAGTCTCTTCTTTCTTGAAATCCTCTTTCAGACTTGAAAACGTACTTTATTTTTGTACATAATCTCCTCTATTTAAAATCTGGATTTCTCTTCCTGTAGGATCCTGTGTGGCACATGTAGCCTTACTGTAAATTTGGAATGACATTGATTTGTTCCAAAACCTTAGAATGTTTTAGAACTTAGAACCTGATGAATAGAGAATTTATATGCTTCTGTTTAGGATTCATATTTTTCAGATGTCTAGAGGTATCCCAACTTGCCAGTAATGTGTCTTTAGGTTTAGCAGATCTTGAAAATCTGAATATACTAGAAAATGAATTACATCTCTCATACTAACATTTACAAAATAAATGATCACAATATTAACTTACCCATAAGCACTTTCTATATTCTAGGCTCTATATTATGCTTACATAATAAACATGATAAAGTTTCAAAGAGGAGCCAATTAACTTTTGAACAAAAGCTCGACTTGAGTGTATCTTGGCTTCATTTTGACAGTTGTAGCCTTAATATTATAGTAATGCTTTCTTTTTCTGGGAATCAGATAATCTTGTTGTTGGGGGAAGAGGGAAAATCTCCCTCTGCCCTTTCCCTTAAGGTTCTTATGGCTGGCCAAATAATTAACAAGCCAGGTTAGCAGGAGAAAATAATAACAAGTTTAATAACATGTATACATGGGAGAAACTCAGAAATGAGCAACTCGTCCCTCTGTCTAAGCTGCCTGCTTAAGTATTGCAGTTAAAGGCGAGGAACTTGTTGGGGGTGGATAGTGGTCTGGGACCTCAGAGGGCAAGAGGCATGTCACATGGAGATAGAAATGCAAATGTTTGCCTGAAAACTCCTCTCAGGGTCATCTATAGATAATGTGGAGGGAGAGAGAGAGTTTTTGATATAAGGGGCTTGGAGTCTTTCCTGTTGTAACCTCTATCCTACATTATCTTTACAACCATCATGATAATAACTCCTTCCTGAAACTGATCTTTTGTTTTAAATTCTTTAGACAGTTTGGGAGGGGAAACTCAAATATTCTTCCTGAGCTCTCTGAGTCCTTATTGTCTTCAGCTCGAAATAATCTGCATACCAGAGTTGTGCCTCCTGGGGTAACTTGCCCTGAGCACCATCAGTTCCCTCCTCTGAAACTTCCCTAGAAGTTTCACAGTCTTTTTGAAAATTAAAGAAGTTTCATAGTCCAGAAGCTGAGTTGGTAGATTGTTTCATCTCACTGAGCACATTTCTTAGTCCTGATAAATAGATAGTTCAATTAAGTACATTTTAGAAGGTGGTGATGCAGGTGGCTCTCAAGGTTACACCTATATCGCGGAAGCAAGCAATCAAGTATTTAATGGAAGCATTTCTATGTAAACGAAAGAAAAACAAGGTTAATTGTTGGAGCAAGTTGTAAAGCAGTTTCTGAGTTTAGAGGACAGCCAGATAAGATTTTTAGATGTCAGCATCAAAGCATCTTTTGCAGTTTAAAATGTCTCTGATGATGTCATCGGGTAATCTCTTAAATTTATATCAAGTCCATCAGCTTCAGTTTGTAAGGCTTCAGGAAAAAGGGCAGGTTCAGTTTTCAGTGATTCCAAATGAAAATGATGGAAAAAATCAAAAACGTTAGTTTGGACGTCTGTAGCCAGATATTTTAGGAGACTAGAAGAAATCAGGATCCAGTCAAGTCAACAATATAAAACAAAAACCTTAAAAGACAATTAACAAAACTAGGATCTAATATCTGCAAATGTACACTATAGTTTTTACTGAAATATAATTTTTCTTTCTAAAATCACCCTCATTTTTATCAAAGATAGACAAATTAAAAGTAAGTAGTTTGCAAAATAAGTCTAGTTCCAATAGAGTTGACCCAATTATTTACATAAGTACAGCAAGAATAGGAATTGATCACATAGGCTCTTTTAAGTCTGCTTTGCTGGAACTTTTTATAAGGAATCTCAGATTGAACATTAAAGGCTTCTCCAGGCCAGGAAAGCCAAGCCAAGGATTTTGTCATCAGACTTTGCCTGTAATACCTACAGATTTGGGTGAATTCCTCTCTTCCGAGGTTCTCCCAAAATATTTCGAGGTTCCTTGTGCTTGCCAGATAAGTGACATTCTTTACTTATCTTGGTAAGTGCTGCTTGGAACATAAGGTACCAGGCCAATACTTCCACGTGGCTTTATTCCATAGAGACCAATCTTTATTCCTCAATAGCTGTATGGTTATATCGCAAATATGATGTTCCAGTCACAGCCTTGGTAATATAACCAGTGTTTCCAATTGTGTCCTGTTATAAGGAGAACAGATTCTTATTGAACTTATGCAAATAACTATATTGCCATGAAAACAATACTCACTTACTAAGAGTTTCCAAATTCTAAGGATCAGATAGAGAGAGAAAGATAAATATTTCAATTTTACTTACAAAAATATCATTTACCAAATTGCTATAAGTCATAGCTAGCTCAGGAGAAAAGAGAAAAAGTTTTCCTTAAATCTAAAAAGACAAAACATTAAAAATTCAGCAATACTTCAAATGAAAAATAATAAAACTTATAATTATCTTTATCAGTTCATTCAGTCCTGTGTAATCCATTCTTGATCCCGATCTTTTTGTTAGCAGCTTCATGAAGTTATCAGTCTTTCCATCAGATTTCTGTAATTTCTTACCAAGTTCAGTTTTATGATCAGAAAGTTTGTCAGAAACCTGTACTCCAGTGTAAATGTCAGAGCACTTTCCATGAATTTTTCTGAAGTTGAAACATTTTGCAAAAGCATTAGAGCAAAGAAATAAGTCTGTAAACAAGACCTCAAAATGGCAATTGACAGAGAAATTTGGTTAATTTTGTGACATACAACACTTTAAAATAATAATAACCAGAATTATGACTGATAATCAAGACAGATCAGAATTTCAGTAATGTTATACAATTTTAAAACACCTATGTCAATAACAGTTGCCCACATAATACCACCTAAGCAGACTTATCATCACTTGTCTGACAATGCTTTCCATGTAATTTAACGTACTGAATAAGCCTAATAAATTTAGTATGTTTCCCCTTGTAGGAAGAGAGCAAATTTCTTTGAGAAGTTCCAGGGCCCTTTGAAAATTCTCAAAGAAAAAAAGTAAAAAAAAGACTTTATTTATATGAATTTTGGGGAGCTTGTCAAAAATAGAAAACGTTAGGGCCGGCCCCGTGGCTTGGTGGTTAAGTGCACGCGCTCCGATGCTGGTGGCCCGGGTTCGGATCCCGGGCGCGCACCGAGGCACCACTTCTCCGTCCATCCTAAGGCCGAGTCCCACATACAGCAACTAGAAGGATGTGCAGCTATGACATACAACTATCTACTGGGGCTTTGGGGGGAAAAAATAAATAAATAAAATCGTTAAAAAAAAAAAAATAGAAAACGTTAAAGCAAAGAGAGCATTGACAGTCCAAACACCTTAATAGAGAGACCTCAGTCTTTTGAACACAGGAAATTATTTTAACAGTTTTTTTTTTTTCTGTCTTTTAGGTAGACTTACCCAAAGGTAAAGAAAAATCTTTTATAACCTCTTTATCAAGTTCAAGAAAATTATCCTTTTAAGAGAAATAAGACCAAATGATAATTGTGTACCTGCTTCCTTCTGATATTAAAACTCATTTACTTAATTAAATTCATTTCAATCTTAGCCAACTTGACCATACAAAAACTCCTTTTCCAGAATTCCTCTTCCACAAACCTATAACTTTCTTTTTACATTCAGAATTTGTCCCATGTCTTTCTTTTCCCTCCTAGTACTTGAAGACAAATTTATCTTTCTTAATCAATCAAATAAAATATCTCCATTCTTTGTTCCTTCTTTATACATCTTACTTTCCTTGTGCACAGACATATTTTTCTTAATATTTAGTAGCTTCAATCACATATACTAATTAGAAATTTTAACTCTTAGAAACCACAATTTGTAAGTAAAAACCAAGTAAACCATTATAAACTTTCTTTTACATTAGGATCTTGTGGCTTGGAAAATTTATAAAGACTTCATAACTTCTAGAAATATGTTCCTTTATAGTACAATCTTTTAATAAAACACACGTTTACCAATAGACTCAAAACACCTTTTAGTTTTCCTGTAATGAAAAGCCAAAAGTAGGGGCCGGCCCGGTGGCGCAAGCGGTTAAGTGCGCGCGCTCCGCTGCGGCGGCCCGGGGTTCGCTGGTTCGGATCCCGGGCGCGCACCGACGCACTGCTTGGTAAGCCATGCTGTGGCGGCGTCCCATGTAAAGTGGAGGAAGATGGGCACAGATGTTAGCCCAGGGCCGTCTTCCTCAGCAAAAAAAGAGGAGAATTGGCGGATGTTAGCTCAGGGCTGATCTCCTCACAAAAAAAAAAAAAAAAAAAAAAAAAGCCAAAAGTAGACAAACGTAAGTTTAATAATCAATGTCTAATATCTTATCTTATTTGGAAATGATGATACTCAGTGAATTTTTATCACAAAATTTAGCAAAACTCTAAAGTTTTATGTCACCAAAAAGAGTTTGGAAGCTGTAACCACCATAACACATAATTATTGTTTAAAGTTCACCCAACATTCATCTTTTTCACAACTATTTAGTTACTTGTTCCCAATAATTATTTAGATTGTCTATAAGACTTCATAAGACATTAGATAAAATTAACCATCATTTAAATTACTATTTTTGTTAACCAGTTCTGTAATAGAAATAACATCAGTTTTTTGTACAAAAGTTCATGTAAATTTCATCACCTCTTATACCTTTAAACATAGTTATAATTAAGATTTTTATTAATAGGTCTTGGTCTTCTGATTTTGGACAAGGGAAGCATTCCCAGTCAGACATTTTAAAATATACTCAGGCAAAGTTGATGTAACCTCTTTATATAAAATTAGCTCAAATATTCCAACCTTTATAATCTTATAAACACTTACACTTTTACATGTTCTCAATTCAATTGCAACCTGAGTCAAGGTCCTAAGGCTATTTAAATTTTTCCCTTCCTTTTTCTAGCCCTTTTTTAGGTACCAATTAAATAATTGTGTGAGAGCTCTCAAAACATATTTTTTCCCCCAATTTAGAAGTTTTCCCAATTCAAAGAATCCGTCGTCTGGCCATTGACGAGTAGGATCTTCATTTGTATATTTATTCCAATAGTGACTCGATCCAATAAGACTTTTTAAGGAAAGACCTGGAGGTAACTTTCCACGCTTAGAATAAATCTTTACCATGGACCCAAGAGGTGTCCCTTGTGAGGGCGCAGATGATGTAGCCCCCATGATCCACAGAATTCACTCCCAAAGATATTCAGAGAAAGTAAAGACCTTCGTTGCACAGGCTGTAAGGATGGTGTAGTGAAAACGGTGTCTCCGGTCTCCACAATAGTGTGGGGCACCTCCAGTCACAGACCTGCTAAACTGTGACACCGGGCAGGTGATACTGGAATGGGATTTTTTCAACACTAACAAGCAACGAAGGTTAAGACGACAAAAGCCCTTATGGACTGGGCCCTTTATGTCAAACTCCCCTGAGAGCTTGGCACAGCCAGACAAAGAGACAGTTCAGAACCCCAGTCTACTCGACTGGCCACCAAGGGGCACCCCAGTAAATGCACCTTCCGTATGGTGGAGACCAAGGAGAATATTCTCACTTGGCACAAAGCCAAGTTGTCTCAGGACACAGAACAAGACAGAAGGAAAAACATCATCTGGTTTTTTTCTTATGTGCACAATGACAGCTTTAGCCACGCCTTAGGTCTCTTGGAGCCAGAATAATACCTAGGGAGGGAGGTGCCACGGGGTTGGGGACTGTGTGCTTTACAGAGTACCTCGTCGTTGCATGGACATTTTCTTGCAGTTGGCGGGGGACCTGTGTCATCTATCCTGTTCCATGACCCAAGTTATCCTGTCACGGGAGTCTCCTGAAAGTGGCGAGCGCCCTAATGGCTCTTAACTGCTCGACCCGTGCCCACCATATTTGCGGCCTTTTTGGCTTCCAAGATGCCCTTGACAATGGCCTTCACTTCATGTGCATATTAACCCACAGCAAAGTTTGTCTAAATAGACACCAGTCTGGTGAGACCCGCAAACTCACCAGTCTGTGGGGCCGGCCCAGAGAGTAGGCTTATAGGGCCTATGCCTGCGTCCTACCCTATGGTATTTCCTTCTTATGACACACAATACAAAAGACAAAGACAAAAGAGAAAAACAGAGACTATCTCTGGGAGGAAAAGGGATCAAGATCAAAACCAAGAGTACTCTACCAAATTTAAACCAAGGGTCACTAAAAGCACAAGAAACTAGTTTCCCAAATATTTTCTCCTGCCAATCTAAATTTAGAAAGAGAAAAAAATTCTCACCACTTCCCTCCACCGGAATCCACAGGTAGAGATTCTGAGAGGCTGACATGGTAAGAAGTCTTACATTTTGCCGGCTTTCGTCAGGCCTTCCCATATCTCATCATCTGCAGTAATCCAGGGAGAAAGCAGTTCTTCCAGCCAGAGAACGCAACTTGCCAGCCAGTGTAGCCCCACGTTGGGCACAAAAACTGTTGGGGGAGAGAGAGAATCTGCCTCTGCCCTTTTCTTAAGGTTCTTATGGCTGGCCAAATAATTAACAAGACAGGTTAGCAGAAGAAAATAAAACCAAGTTTAATAACATGTATACATGGGAGAAACTCAGAAATGAGCAACTCGTCCCTCTGTCTAAGCTGCCCGCTTAAGTATTGTAGCTAAAGACGAGGAAGGTGTTGAGGATGGGTAGTGGTCTGGGACCTCAGAGGGCAAGAAGACAACTCACATGGAGATAGAAATGCAAATGTTTGCTTGACAACTCTTCTCAGGGTCATCTATAGATAATGTGGTCAGGGAGAGATAGAGTTTTTGATAAAAGGGGCTTGGTGCCTTTCCTGTTGTAACCTCTATCCTACATTATCTTTACAGCCATCATGATAACAACTCCTTCCTGAAACAGATCTTTTGTTTTAAATTCTTTAGGTAGTTTGGGAGGGGAAACTCAAATATTCTTCGTGAGTTCTCTGAGTCCTTATTGTCTTCAGCTCGAAATAATCTGCATATCACAGTGGTACCTCCTGGGTTAGCTTGCCCTGAGCACCATCACCTCCATTTATAAGGATGCACCCATTATATACATTCTGTACAAAATTGCAAAGATCACTTTTTCCTTTTCAAAATTTATTTGTTTTAACTTTTAATAGTGAGAACCTTAGTGTTGGGTAAACTGCTGCACAATTACTGGAAATGCTGAGAGTCTTTTTGAAAAGTGTAGAAGTCTAAAGATAATGAAAAGTACATTTGTCGAATGTCAAGTCCCTTGATGATTTGATAGGCATCTGTCTAGTTGTACCCAGAAGAGATGGAAGATTAAACACCAGCACAGCACACAAGGAAATAGGCTTCAAACTTGAGGGCTTCCCATGGACCACAGAGTGCCTGGCTGACTCTTGGAGATTAAATCTGGGCTTCGTCCATGGGTGGACCCTGAGAGGAAAATTTTGCTTAAACGACCAGAGAATAGACAACGTTTATGTTGATAATAATACTTACCATGTAAATTTCTTTATATATCTCTGAATAAAATAAAAAATTATAACCCGCATAGAAATCAACTCTTACTGACAAGCCCCACAGCCTTCTCTACAGAGCTCAACAGAAAATATCTCCGTTGAGTGTGAATTGCTCTTCTCTGAAAGCCAGCCAACACTTCACTGATAGCCCTGGATAAGGAAGGCCAGATACAATTCTTTGAAGATGTTTAGCTGAATTCAGAACCAAAAATCGTACCTCCAGTTGGCTCCTCTGTGAGAGTGGATGGCCGGCCTTGTTTCACAGCCTGAGCAATTGAGGTTTCAGATGAGATAAGTTGCTCTGTTCCCCAGGGATGGAAAAGCTGGACTGTGACATCGATTCAATGCTGAGATTTTGCAGGTAAAGGTAGGGTCATAGAGGGGAATAAAGATTTCAGCAAATTGAATTTTTGTTCTCAACAGTGGAAATAATTTAAGAAGCAGATAATCTCTCACTCCAACTTCTCTTCCTTGTTCTCTATCTGTCATATCATTGCAAAAATTCTCTCTATGAAAATTTCAATGTTTTTTCTTTGTAGTGTGTTTATTATCATCTTTACAAATTCTTTGCCTTCACCACATTCCTGGCACCACAACATTAGCCATTGAGATATTATTATAGATTCAGTTCTGCAATTTCATCCTCTTATCTCTATTTCCTCTGCCATTTCATAGTTTTAGTTCTTATTGTATCTTATGCTTGAAAACATTTGAAGCTTACAGTGTGTAACAGTACCTTATTTTCTCAAATTTTTATCTAAGTGCCCTCAACTATCACTTTTTTTTAGAAAAGAAGTGAAATACATAACAGAACAATACACTGTAATAAATTGACCACTTATAAAATTAAGGTCAACCTGAAATCCCTCCTCGTTTAACAGAGACCACCTTTTATAATTCACAATGCTTTAGTCTGGACAGGGTCAGTTTATCAATGATTTTTGGATGTTTTAAACCACATGAGATATATACAGTGTAAGGTAAAATTGTTAATCTTGCAGAAGTTGTAGAATTTCCTGATGCTTAGGGGACTTGGTGGTGGAGAACCTGAATCATATGAAAAGTAGTTGAAAAATTAGCACCTGAGTTTGTTAATTTGGTAAGGATGATGATGAGACATACATGTTGAAAAGATAACTTTGCATATCAGAGTTTTGTCAGAGGCCACTGGGAAAATTCATAATATTTTCAAATACTACAAAAAATGATCATTTTTTTCATAAAAGATGTCATACATGACTGCATCATATACTTCTGTCAGAAAATTTGCAATGAAGAAAATTAACACTTCAGTCATTTTAAAGATTTTATTTATTTTATTTTTTCCCCCCAAAGCCCCAGTAGATAGTTGTATGTCATAGCTGCACATCCTTCTAGTTGCTGTATGTGGGACTCAGCCTCAGGATGGACGGAGAAGTGGTGCCTCGATGCGCACCCGGGATCCGAACCCGGGCAACCAGCATCGCAGCGCGCGCACTTAACCACCAAGCCACGGGGCCGGCCCAAGTCATTTTAATTCTAACAATTTGTTCATGCTTACTAGTAGGTTAAAAAACTTTTTAGAAATAAAGTGATAAGTGATGTACTTAATTTTTAAATTTTTTTAGTAAGAAAACTTTTTCATATTTATAAAAAATATTTATTTGTATTTATTTTATGCTGAATTTATTCCTGGGCCACAGACTTTTTTTTAAATTAACTAACACCAATTCTTTTCAAACTCTTTCAAAAAGTTGAAGAGGAGAGAATACCTCTAAAGTCATCCTATGGGATTAACACTACCCTGATATCAAAGCCAAAGACACTAAGAGAAAAGAAAACTATAGGTCAATATCTTTGATGAATATCGATATAAAAATCCTCCATAAAACAGTAATAAACTAAATTAATCAGCATATTAAAAGGATTATACAGCATTTTTAAGTGGCAATTATTCCTGGAATAAAGAGTGTTTCAATATATGAAAATGAATCAATGTAATAAACCATATTAACAGAATGAAGGAAAAAAACACATGATCATCTCAATGGATGCAGAAAAGGCGTTTGACAAAACTCAACATGCTTTCATGCTAAAAACACTAAAAAACCCCTCAGAGTAAAAGAAAGCTACTTCAACATAATAAAAGCCATATATAGAAATCCACAGAGAACATCATATTCAAGGGTGAAGGAATGAAAGCTTTTTCTCTAAGATCAGGAACAAGGCAAGAAGGTCCATTTTCACCACTTCTATTCAACATGGTATTAGAAGTTCTAGCCACGGCAAGTAGGCAAGAAAAAGAAAGAAATAACATCCAAATTGGAAAGGAAGAAGTAATATTATATTTGCTTACAAATAGTATCTTATATGTTGAAACCCCTAAAAATTCCACCAAAAATTTGTTAGAACTAGAAAATTCTGCAGAGTAGTAGGACACAAAATCAACATGTAAAAACTAGTTGTTCTTCTATACATTAATAATAAGTAATCTGAAAAAGAAATTTAAAAACTTTACTTTTTTATTTACAATAGCATCAAAAAGAGTAAAATACTAAGAATCAACTTACTCAAAGAGGTAAAAATTCCAGTGATGGTTTTGCAAAATTAGAAAAATCTATCCTAAAATTCATATGGACTCTCAAGGGACACTGAATAGCCAAAACAATCTAGAAAAAGAAGAACAAAGTTAGAGAACTCACACTTCCTGATTTCAAAACTTACTATAAAGTAATCAAAACAGTGTGGTATTGGCATAAATACACACACTATACTAATGAAATAGCATAGAGACCCCAGAAATAAAACTTTGCATATATGGTCAAATGATTTTTGACAAAGGTACAAAGACCATTCATTGGAGAAAAGATCAGTTTTTCAACAAATATTGTTGGGAAAACTGGATATTCATATGCAAAAGAATGAGGTTGGACTCGTAATTTACACCATATACAAAAATTAACTCAAAATGGATCAAAGATATAAATGTTAGAGTTGAAGCTATAAAATTCTTAGAAGAAAACACATGGTAAAAGCTGTGTGTCATTGGGTCCAAATGCCATTGTAACAATGATTTCTTTAATATGACACCAAAGACATAAGTAACAAAAAAAAAAATAACAAATTGTACTTCATCAAAATGAAAAAGTTTTCTGTATCACAAGATACTATCAACAGAGTAAAAAGGCAAACCATGGAATGGTTGAAAATATTTGCAAATCACAAATCTGATAAGGGATTAATATCTAGAATAAATAAAGAACTTCTACAACTCAACAATAAAAAAACAACTCAATTTAAAAATGCACAAAATACTTGAATAGACATTTCTCCAAAGAAGATATAAAATGAACAGGAAACACATGAAAAGATGCTCAACATCACTAAGTATCAGGAAAATGTGAAATAAAACCACAATGAGATACCTTTTCACACCCATTAGGATAGTTACTATCACAAAATCAGAACATAACAAGTGTTGGCAAGGATGTTGAGAAATTAGAACCCTTGTGCTCTGATGATGAGAATATAAAACTGTGGAAAACAGTATGGAAGTTCCTTCAAAGATTAAAAATAGAATTACTATATGATCTAGAAATTCCACTTATGGGTTCTGAAATAATAAAAAACATATTTATCAGCCTCTGCGTCCAGTTCTTGGCACAGAGCTCCTAAAACCTTTGTAATTTCCCCAGTGGTAAGAACACTAGGAGAATCTTTTGTTCTATTGAGGCAACTCGGGGTGGGCTTCTGGATGCCTCCTGAATGGGGGCTGGTCACCAGAAAGACCAAGCCCTGATTAGAAGCTTGGAATTTTTAGCCCTACTCCTTATCCTCCAGAGAGAGGAGAGTGGCTGGAAACTGAGTTAATAATTGATCATGCCTATGTGAGAGAGCCTCCATAAAAATTCAAAGAGAGGGCGGTTCAGAGAGCTTCCAGGTTGGCAATGACAAGGACTGCTTGGAGAGTGGTGCACCTGGAGATGACATGAAAGCTCTGTGTACCGTCTCCATACCTTTCCCTATGCACCACTTCCAACAGGCTGTTCTTGAATTATATCCTTTTATAAAAAACTGGTGATCTAGTAAATGTTTCTCTGAGTTTTGTGAGCCACTCTAGCAAATTAATAAAACCCAAGGAGAAGGTTGTGGGAACCTCTGGTTTTTAGCCAGTAAGTCAGAAGTATAGGTAACAGCCTGGGCTTGTAACTGGCATCTGAACTTGAGGTGAGGTTGGGTGGGTGTGCAGACTTACAGGACGGAGCCATCAACCTGTGGAATCTGATGTATCTCTGGGTTGTCAGCATCAAATTGAGTTGAATTATCTGGCGACCAGCTGGCATTCCAAGAATTGCTTGCTGGAGGTGTGGGAAACCCTCCTACATGTGAAAAAGTGAATCTGAGAACACCATTTATGGGTATACACGCAAAAGAACTGAACGCAGAGGTATAAAGACATATATGTACACCCGTGTTCTTAACAGCATTATTCAAAATAGCCAGAAGCTGGAATCAAGCCAGGTGTCCATCAATGGACGAACTGACAAAAAAATGTGGTGTATACACATAGTGGAATACTCTTCAACCTTTAAAAGGAAGGAATTCTGACACATGCTATGACATGGATGAACCTTGAGGAATTTATGCTAAGTGAAATAAAGCCAGTCACAAAAGGAAAAATACTGTATGATTCCACTCATATAAGGTACTTAGAGTAGTCAAATTTATAGGAATAGAAAGGAGAATGGTGGTTCCCAGGGGCAAGAGGGAGAGATAACAGGGAGTTGTTGCTTAATGGGCACAAAGTTTCAGTGCAAGGTGAAAATAGTTCTGTGGATGGTTGGAGGTTATGGCTACACAATTATGTGAATGTATTGAATGTCACTGAACTGTACACGTAAAAATGGTTAAAATTTTATGTTATGCATATTTTATGACCATTAAAAAATTAATTATTTTCAACAAATGAACAAACACTAGCTACATGCAATAGCATGGATGAATATCACAACCATAATGCTGCATAAAAGAAATTATATTCAAAAGGCTATATCTATTATAATTCCATTTATATAAAATCCAAGAAAGAAACAAAACCGAGGTCTGGCTTCTAGTAATGGTGGAGTAGCCTGTTGAACTAACACTCTCACAGATAATGATAAAATCTGCACAAAATAGTATATATATTTATACAGACTCGTGTGGCTATATGTAATACACGTATAATAAATGTGTATTTGTGTGTATGTATAAATCATTTCCAAAAGCAAGCAGAACTGACAGGGAATTTTCCCTTAAATGATGGGAATTGCACCAGGAGATATTTGCAAGCTTGTGTCTTTTGCCTCAAAGCATTCCAAAATCTGCACATGGCCTAGACAGGGGAAAAACTACAGTCTTACTTGTAATGTTAGAGGATGTATTTTTGGGCTGGCAGAGTAGCTGGAAAGTTAGGGGAGAAATTCTGGAAGAGAGGGAGACACAAAGAGGAAAATCGCAAAATATATATGTAAGTCTCTCCTCCACACACTCCAAATTGGCAGATCTTTGAACAACACACATGCAGGGTAGGCCCCAGAAGGCCTAGTGTAAAAACAGCAGTTGGAAGATGAAAGAACTAAACTAGGATTTCAGCTATGCTCACTGTAAATGAGATAGGATTGGAATTTCAGTCTAGCCAAGTTGATTCCCTGCTAGAAAAATGACAAAACTCTTCTAAGGAATACAATAGAATCCGGAGCCTCTATACCTATCTTTCATGATTTCCAGTACACAATTTAAAAGAAGCATGAGATTTGACGAAATAGGAAAATGTAATCCATATGTGACCAAAAGCAGGCAGTAGAAACTCTCCCCAATGTGTTCTAATTAGCAGTCAAGAATACGAAAGCAGTTATTATAAAGATGATCATGGTGGTAAAGAAAAATATTCCCATAATGAATGAACAGATGTGGGAACTCAGCAGAGAAGTGGAAATTACACAAAAGAATCAAATAGGAAGATGAAATAAAAAAAATACTTTTGAGTTTACCGGTAGATTAGAAATAGTAGAAAAAACATGAAGATACAGCAATAGAAATTATCCAGTCTGAAGAAAGGATGTAAAAATTTTGAAGAAAAATGAAGAGAGCCTTATGACCTGTGAGATGATTAAGTCCCAAGCAGAGAGGAGAGAGACAGAAAAATTAAATGAGGCAGAAAGGCAAATCAATAAGTAATAGCATAAAACTTCCAAAATTTGTTGGAAAATCTAAAATTTTAGATCCCAGAAATTCAGCAAACCCACAAAATAAAATATAAAATAAAAGCATACTTAGGTACATGATAGTCAAGCTACTCAAATCCAAAGATAAAAAGAAAATCTTGAAAGCAGTCAGGGAAATACACACATACAGTGGAAGACGTTACATACAGGGAGAAATAATGTGAATGATGGATGATGTACTATCAAAAACAAAAGAGACAACTCAACAACAAAATGACATCATTCAATTGCAGAAAGAAAACCCAAAAGTCAACACAAAATTCTATATTTAGCAGAACTCACTTTCAAAAAGGAAGTAGAAGCCACAATAAGATACTACACGCCTATTATATGGCTGAAATAAAAAATAAAATTGCAAATACCACGTGCTGGTGAGGACTAGGAGCAATTAACAATTAGAACTGGGAATGCAACATGATAGTTGCATTCAGAAAACAGTTGAGCAGGTTCTTATAAAGCTAAACATACACTTATTATATGACTCAGATATCCCACTCCTAGGTATTTACTGAAGAAAATTGAAAACTAATGTTTAAACAAAAATCTTTGTGGGAATCTTTATAGCCATTTTATTCATAATTGCCAAAAGCTGGAAATAAACTAAATGTCCTTCATCAGGTGAGTGGAGAAAGAAACTGTGTTGCATTGGTACATTATAATACTACTTGGCAATAAAAAGGATAAACTCTTTTTTTTGTGTGAGGAAGATAAGCCCTGAGCTAACATCCTTTGCCAATCCTCCTCCTTTTTCCGCCCAAAGCCCCGGTAGATAGTTGTATGTCATATTTGCACACCCTTCTAGTTGATGTATGTGGAACACGACCTCAGCATGGCCTGAGAAGCGATGTGTCAGTGCGCACCATGGATCCGAACCTGGGCCGCCAGTAGGGGAGCGCACGCACTCAGCCGCTAAGCCACGGGCTGGTCCCAGGATAAACTCTTGATTCACACAACAACATGGATGAATCTTGGCTGCATTTCTCTAAGTGAAGGAAGCCAGATTCAAAAGGCTGTATAGAATATGATTCCATTTATATGACTTTCTAGAAAAGGCAGAATTACAGGGATGGAAAATGATCAGTGGTTGTCAAGGGATGGAGTAGGGGAAGGGGTTGAATACAAAGGGATAGCATGAGAGAACTTTGGGGGTGAAAAACACAGCTCTGTGTGGTACTGTGGACATGGATGCATGACCATAAAGTCGAAACCCATAGAACTGTACACAGTAAAGAGTGAATTTTACTCTGCAAATTTTAAAAATCAATCAGGATGCTGGGGAACCCAGATGGAATGCAGTGATAAATGAATCACACTGTATTACAAGCATGTGACATAACCATACAGAAGGAGTGGGGATGAAAGGTCCTGACCGAAGTTACTTTGGAAGACAGTGTTTTGACGGGATACTGTAGAACTAAAGTACTGGACACTAACACTGTACTTTAGGTGGTAAATTTGTTTTTAATAAGGGTATGGATTAGCAATTCTGAAACTAGTTGACACAGTAAACATATTGTAGCTAACTGGAGTTAAGTTTCTCACTGTTGGTGAAAGAAGTTACAAATAAACAAAAGGAGAATGCTAGAATAAACCCTGTGGTGTTGGCTTGGAGTTGGAAATATCAGTATGAATCCATGTCTCTTTTAATATATCTATCAAAAAAGATAGACAGATTGATAGATCGATAGACAGATGTGTATACTTGAGTTTATATTCATACATACATTTCCAAGCTCTGCTGAGAGAGACTAGAAGCAGTGACACTCTAATATTAATGAGCACATCTAGCTCCCAGATCTTGTTTTCTAAATATCATTCTCCAATAAAAGAAACCAGGTTTTCTTGGAGAAATGGCTAATTCTAGGGCTGGAGATAGAAAATACAAAATGAGTCTGGATCATCTTGTAGTGCCAGAAAGTAGGAAAGTGTTTTAAAAAAAACCACACACAGGGGCCGGCCCGGTGGCGCAAGCGGTTAAGTGCGCGCGCTCCGCTGCGGCGGCCCGGGGTTCGCTGGTTCAGATCCCGGGCGCGCACCGACGCACTGCTTGGTAAGCCATGCTGTGGCGGCGTCCCATATACAGTGGAGGAATATAGGCACCGATGTTAGCCCAGGGCCGTCTTCCTCAGCAAAAAAAGAGGAGGATTGGCGGATGTTAGCTCAGGGCTGATCTCCTCACAAAAACAAAACAAAAAAAAAAAAAAAAAAAAAAAACCACACACACAGAAAATTATGAGACGTGTCAAAGTGAATCAGTCTAAAAGACTTCCCAATGACTCAAGCTGGAAAACTGTGAGCAACAAAATAAATAATGGTAGCATTGGATTATTACCCAGAGAATAAAATAAATATCCACGAGGCTATACTGATATAAGAAAGATTAAATAAGAAAGGAAGGGAAGGAAGAAAGAAAAAAGGGAAAAAAAAGAATGAGAGAAAGAGAGAAAGAAAGGAAGAAGGAAGGGAGAGGGAGGGTGGGGAATCTTCCTCACAGAATTCCATATAATATATGCGCTAGATAGCATGAAATTGAAAATCGCCACTAGAACGCTACAGTAATAATTACTGTTGGAAAGATTGACTGATGAATGCAAAAACTGTGGAGGAAACTCAAAGAAACAGTACAATTGCAGAGTCTCAAAGCATTTCCTTCCAAACACTTAACTTATTTCTTTAAAATACCTATGACTATTTAAAGCAAAAATTATAACACTGTATTGTGGGATTTATAACATGGGAAGATGTAAAATTTATGACAACAATAGCACAAAGGACAGACAGAGGTAGATGGAACTGTTCTGTAGCAAGGCTTCCATATTTTACATTGATTAAACTGGTGAACTATTAAGTCTAGGTAGGCTGTGATATGTTAAAGATGCATATTATAATCTGGACCAACCAGTAAAAATGCAAAGGTGTGTCACTTAAATGCTAATAAAGGAATTAAACAGTATACCAAAAAATGTTTGTACAAGACTGTTCACAGGAGATGACCTGCACGTCCCCAGGAGGAAGATGAGTGCACTTTGGGGCATCCACAGAGCAGAACGCCCTCAGCCGTGCCAAGGAGCAAATGCTGACACACACATGCTGAGAGAGACTCATCAACCTCGTGCTGAGGGAGGCAAGCTGGACAGAAAACAACACACATGGGATGATTTCAGCCAAGATGAACCTATGCTGAAAAAACCAGAACAGGGGTTGCATCGGGGGAAGGAAAAAATTGCCTGGGAAGGAGCAGGAAGGAGTTTTCTGGGGGTGATGGAACTATCCTATTCTTAAAGGGATGAAAGTTATATGGGCATGTTTATTTGCCAAAACTGTACAGTTGAGATTTGTGCCTTTCAGTGTGCATACATCTTACTCACCCACACACGCACAAAGGCTTAAAAGAATAATAACGTGAGGTGGGAATGGGATGGAGTGTGACTGAAACAAAAATAGCAGATGATTAGTAGTTGTTGAAGCTGGGTGATGGGCCTACTATGCTATTTTGCTTATTTTGTATATTGTTTAAATTGTTCTGTAATAAAACACGTGTATAAGAAGACAAACTCGATATATAGTGTTCGCTGGTAAGATATCAGTTACCTTTGGGGAGGAAATAGGGAGAAAGGGATTGTTGGGGCCTGAGTAAAGCTGGTGCTAGTTCTTGGTCACGCAAGTGTGTTCACTTTGTAATAATTCTTTGAGATTTACGTGGATGACTTCTCCATATATTTCTGTATGCATGTTATACATCAATAAACATTTTAAATCCTGCATATTTGCACAAAGATACTAACTCAATATCTCAGAATAACAGCAGTGTTTTGTTTTAAAGTGGAACACATTCACTCTTGACACCATTAGATGGATTTTAATACTCCCAAGTATCTATTAATGCCCTCATCCTTGCGTGGCTCCTGGGTCTTTACATTTTTGCCTCAGTTTTGTAAGTGGCATGAATTTTTCATGATGCCATCTTTCTCCAACAAGGTCCACCCCCACCACGATGCTCACCAAGGCCTCGACATCTAGCACAGTGCCGTGTTCACAGCATGAACTGAAAACCTGTGGGACTGGGTTGAATGAGGAACAAAATGAGGAGCACATGATGTTCGTAACTTATGTCTAGGTGCCATATTGTGACTTAGGAAATTGGTAGAGTTTTTCAATAGATTTGCTATGCCTTCTAATTTTTCCTATTTAAAACAATGGGGGGCCGGCCCCGTGGCTTGGTGGTTAAGTGCGCGCGCTCCGATGCTGGTGACCCGGGTTCGGATCCCGGGCGCGCACCGAGGCACCACTTCTCCGTCCATCCTGAGGCCGAGTCCCACATACAGCAACTAGAAGGATGTGCAGCTATGACATACAACTATCTACTGGGGCTTTGGGGGGAAAAAATAAATAAATAAAATCTTTAAAAAATAAATAAATAAATAAAACAATGGGAAATAGGGTCTCAGAGTTCTTTCTCAGAGAAAGTCTGACATTTCAGGCACAGATTACTGACAATTATTAATGGCATATGACTTTCCCACCTCATCTTAGTGTTAAGTTTTTAATTCCTTACCTTGGAAATGACCTAACTTTTCTTCTTCCAAATCTTATAGTAATACTGATGCTCCAGAAAGTCAGGCCACGGATATTCTGCTGTTGTGCGTTCTCCCTGCAAAGAAGTGGAGCTGTGCATCCACCAGTCTAAGAAGCGTGTGGTGCTGTAGTATTTGGAGTCAATCAGAAAGGCTAAATGGGAAAACGACTTCAGAGAATTATCACCATAACCCCCCACAGCAACAAATTATTTTGTGATTCTGAGGGTATATTTAAACAGGGATATTAAAATTAGTTCCCAAGGAGCCAGCCCTATAGTAGAGCAGAAGTTGCACATTACCTTCCTGCAAAAACTTGCCTAACATTGTGGGAAGGACCAAAGGGAAGTTTCAGTGTTGTTGCCTATGTTAACGAGGCTAAGAGGTCCACACTCGTATAAGGAAGTCCAGTGAACCAGCCTGTGTGCAGCGTGGGAGAAGGGGCACGTGTGTGGTCCCCTGAAGTGGCTTAGGGGTCACTTACCAGTGCACCTGAGTTTCCTGTCTGTATAACGCAGGAATTGGGGCTGTCCAATGTGATGTTTTCTCCTTTTAATGACATGGCTCAGGGAAGTCCTTCTAAGACTCCTGACCAAGGTATGGGCCCTTCAGGCAGATTGGGTCCAAAGGGAGGATCTCTGCAACGACCCTGACCACAGGTCCAGAGGGAGGATCATGGCAGCCTGGAGGGATAGGGGGAATGGTAGGACAGGTGGCCTTGAAAAGGCAAATTCCAGGATCCCAGGCACCTGGTATTTCCATTTTAGATATTGAATTCACATTTCAAATACTGGCCAGGGGGCTTCCACCAGGGCTGCAAGCAACCTCAGCAATAGCCAGGCTGGTGAGCCCCACCCCTACCTGAGTACTGGCCTCAAAGGATGAAGCCCAACCACTCTGCGCATACTCTGGGAGGTGGGCAGGGCATGGAGAATGGGCATGGTATAGAGAAGAGGGTTGGATGGAGAATCAGAGGCATGGAGCCCAGGGCTCCATGAATTGGGGCCACGAGATGTGCATGCTGGGAGCTTTTCTCTCTTAACCGCTCCCAGCTGGCAGCCCGCAGGGCTGCAGGACTAGAACTCCCAGGATGCTCTGGGCGCGGGGCCGTGCCTAGCTCTGGGGGGAGGAACAGGGCAATGTGAGCTTGGCCGGGGGCCAAACCCCAATTGAATCAGGACTCTGGCCCTGCACCCGCTCCAACTGGACTGAGCCCCGGAGGGATGTGACGGGATGAGAGGGACCAGGGAGTTAGGAGGGTGTGGCGGCTGCATGGGCAGCCGCGGGTCTGCAGCGTGCAACTGCTTTTGTCCAAAATTGAAGCTGGACTCACGCCTCTTCCCTACCACCTCCCTCCGTTGCTTGATTCCTCCTCCCACCTGCATGCCTGTGGGTCTTTCCACAGCCTCTTACCTAGTCCAACGCTAGGTGCTTCTCTAAAGTGCTTATGGGAACTGGTTTGACATCCCAGAAACTTTCCACTTTGCCTGCTGCCCTCTGCCTTCACCAGCGAAAGTGCCATCATTTCATCAGCTTCTGGGAGACATTCGCCCTTGTGGCCCCTCTTGCAAGCACAGCTTAAGAGTTTGCAGGGTGGTAACATTGGCTGTTGCTTGCCTTTTTCACAGATGTGGAAGTTGAGGCATCCTTGGGGTTAATCATTGGTTTCCCCAGGATTTGCTAAGAGCAGAGGGGAACGACACAATTCCCAGACAAGTATCTAGTAGGCCGTTTTCACTAACCCATTCCAGCGCAGAGGCCTCCAAAACAGCATCCTTAAGATGAGAATAGCTTAAGCATTTTGCCCTTTAGATTGATCACCTAATCTCAGCTCAGGCCTGAGTGGCCAGTCTCTCAGAGACATGAGTGATGACTCTGATCCTTCAGGAAGAGACCGGTGGTCCAGCTTTGGGAGAGGCGTGTTCATGGTAGACAGCACCTGGGCAGCATTTGAAACCCATCAGCTTTAACATCTCTGCTTTGGATTCTGGCAAGTTTCCAGGATAAACATGCCCAGGGATAGTCAAATGAACCGTATTCTTTAAAAATTGATTAGAGTAGTGAAAGGAACAGAGCATAAAATATCCTGATTATTTGCAAAAGATGAAATGCAAGCAAGACCTTCTTGTTAATTTTTTTATGCTCATTCTCTTGGCTGTACTATACGCTTGAATGCAGAAACAAAAATTTGAATTGCCAAGTTATCTTTTCCTGAGATTGGTAAATTAACTTAAAAGTCTTATTGAAACCTGTGGAGGAATGGTTAGCAACTTTCATGATTCATGTCCTCCCTAAAAACCTGGGTGATGATCTACATGAAAAAAAGTCCTTGTTTATATTACACATCCCAATAGGTTACATTTCCGATTCCTGAATGTGGGATATTATCAAAACAACTGAAAAAGCTGGTCATGGAAACTGGACCCTGTCACTATGTGAAGAATTTGTCTCTTTATTAATTAATGACTCGAATTCTTTAACATTTTTGTAAAGAACGGACGAGAAACTCTGCAGTGTCTCTGAATGTGGCAAGACGGGGAATTCTCCTTAGACCACATCCTCGAGTTCTTCTCTCGTGTTCAATAGACCCGATATAGTCCGTGTGTTCAGGTACAGCGCCGCTCCCCCAGCCGCCAGTGTTCTATCCTACTCTGGCCTGTGACCTCTTCAGGGGGTTCTGATGACACTCATCCACAAGGGTTGGAAGGAGACATTGTAACATGAGGATATTCATCATCTTAAAACAACGATTAATGGAGAGGAAAGTCTCGGGTTCTGTGTGCTCCGATGCAACTGCTGTTGGGGTGTGGCTTCAGTGACCACTATGCTCCCAGCAGTCCCCACAATGGCTGTCTCAGACATTTGATCTCCTGGTGCAACCACAGCAGCTGTTGACAGAGCTGAGCGCTCATGGTTCAGTGTTTTCCGTCAGATTTCGTGGCTCTGACCCTCCTATGCTTGCCCCCTTCCCATTCCTATCTGCTGAGTTGATTGCTTTGTAGTTGTTTCCTAGGAGCCACTGTGTGTAACTGGATTTCACAGTGTCTTTAGGGACCCACCCTCCCTACACGAGTCACTGTACAACAGTGACTTATCCTGGTGTAGCCCGTGTTCATCGTCTCCAGTGGAGCTGTGAAGAACCCTGCTTACTAGGAGCCTCTCTCATTCTCATGTTGCTGGGGCTGCTTATGAATTTGAGCATCCCGTCTTTGGTCTCATTCCCATTATTCTTTTCATCGATTATTTTGAAGTCGGATATGACTTTGTTAATAATGTGGACACTGGCTGTCACAGGAACTTTTATGTAACTTCCCCAACAGCTCTGTGAAGTAGTCCTGTGATCCCCGTTTTACGGGGGGGGGGACACTGGAGCTCAGAGAAATGGAGTAGCTTCCTTCACGTCACACAGTTTCTTGGTAGATTTTGTGTCTCCACCTGGAGCTCCGCTTCTCAGGTGTGAGCACTTAGCTGGTGTTCCACTTTATGCTTCTCTGCCAGTCTCCCCAGAGGCACACGCCCCATCCTGAGTCCATTGTCTGCTTGATGGCAGTCACCCTGCACAAACAGTCTCCGAGCAGGGATTGGACTAGCGGGACGTGGTCCTCTGGCTTACTCTGGGCAGGTACTAGGTTCATGGCGAGAGCTGGAGCAGTGGAAGATACTGACTGTTGCTCACCTGGAAGGTTTGTTATGTAGAAATACTCCACTGACATTTTGCAGGTGTCATGTCTTCTTTGTCTTCATTGCTCCTCTGGGCTTTCTCCTACAGTCCATGCTGTGCAGTAACATAGAGTACAGAGACTGGTGAACATAATACTGTTGCCCTGCACCTAACAGTCACATCACTCATTTTTCTAATTATGAAACAAATACACACTGTAAAAAAAGTCAAATTACACTGATCTGTGTAGAGTAAAGTGAAACATTCCCCTTTCATCCCTTTCCCTGCAAACTTACTGTCCTACTCAGAAGGAACTATTGTTAAGAGGTTGCAGGTTATTCTTCTGGAAATTTCTTATGAATTTATAAATACACAAAGTTTTTTTTAAACATAAATTACATAACTACATCGTTTTGCAATTTGCTGTTTCCGAAACCATATATCATAGACCTCTCTCCTTATCAGTGCACATCACTCTAACTTACCTTTTTAGAAGTTTTAGAGGTACTCCAAAGAATAGGCATACCATGATCTGTTTATATCTTCTTTGATAGCAAAGGGATTACATCCAGTTTCACTATTATACATAATGCTGCTATAAGATCCTTGTATGGAATTTATTACACTGCTTTCAACTGCTCAATATGCTTTGTTTCCTTTTAGTCAGAGACTATGATATATTTTTAACACTTTTATGGGAATTATTTTATAGGGAAATTAATTTTATCACTGAATAACGACATTTATGCGGAAGCTGGACTTCAAGGTCATCCATCTCAGTATTCTGGAGAAAAATCATGAAACTTAGAAGGTATTATGCTTGCTCCATCACATTCTAACAAGTCATGTTAACAATGTGAGTTGAATCTTTGAATAGCCTCTACTCTATCTGTTCAGATGAAGGATGACTTTTTCTTGTCTTGAAAACTTCTGACTCCAGGGGTTCTCAGTTGGGCTTCAGAGAGGGTAAGATATTGGTGTTGTACCTATTTCTCTTCAGCTGTAGGCTGCGTCTTCTAAAGATCATAGAATTGAACATGGTCCAATCTATATATGTGATTTGGTTCAAAAATTCAAAGTAATGAACTCAACATAAGAATCTATATCTTTTGTTCTTAATAAAGAATTTCCTTTGATATCCTTAAGTGTCTGTGATTACTAGTAAAAACTCACCTACGGGTGAAGAGATGTGGTTCTGCTGGCAATGTCTGGCTTGAACATCCATAGTTAAGCCTACCACATCTGTAGGTAGGTTAGACTAGACCTCTTGATGACCTCTGCCCTTGGTCTTTGACCTGGGAAAAATAAGAATTTAAAAAAGCTGCTGTTATTAGCACTCAATGCTAGAAATGCCCATTAAAGAGTGAGTTTGGTTTGGTAAACCAAAGGGAATATAAACAGAACAATGTCATTAATATCTATAAAATTTCAAAAAATTCTAATTTTTAAAAATATAACTCTATTTTTACCAGAGTGCAAACTGTGTATATATGAATGAAGTATCCCTCTGTCCATTTCTTAAGTTATTTCCATTGATTTGATGGATTTATCTTCAAACCTGGATTCCAAGTGTGAAAGGACATCTTGGTCCTTCAAAAAAAAGAAACCATTGAGATTTAATTTTCTTTTAGCTCAGCATCCCAAAGATTTGAGGAATAAATGATCATGTAATGATACAATGATTTTGAAATCTAATTGTTAATTAGAGGGGTGTAAGAGATGATTGAATGGTGGTTCATCACCATGGTCAAGGGTATTGTACACATGGACATGTAAACACGATTCAGGTAGCTGCTTCAGCACCGTGACATCCCTGAGAACCACAGTGCAGGGGGATCTAGGCACAAAGCCGTCTGCCTCGATCTCCTGGGTTACATGTAGATCCAGGGGGCTTGACAGTGGCTTCAGAGCAGCTAACTTTTATCTATTTCTTCCCTTCTTTATCTCCAGTTTATCTCAAGCAGTCCTGACTACCATATTTTAAAGTAAGACCAATTATAGTTATCTACGTGAGTTTCTTGTTCATTATTAGAGAGTGATAATCAAGGATACCATCAAATATCATTTAGTTGACCTAATTAAATTTGTTGTACCTTATAATTGATTAGAACACTACGTTTAGTTGAGCGTTTGATATTCACCAAGTGTGTTAATCTGCTTACAACTGTTATGTGCTTGACTCCTCATAGAAGTGTATCTTTGGCCCATCACAAGATTTTAATGAATAAAATCATCATAAATTAAGATAATGTACTGTCTTTTGGATGATAGGGAGGCATATGGGTCCATTTTGGAAATATGCCCCACTGTCTTTGCTGCCCATGAGAAGTTGCTGGTTATTAGGTCTCCAGGTGGCTTGCACAAACCCTAGGTCTGTAATAGCTTGGTGCCTCTCCTTCTAGTTGGGGTAGAAATCAAAGAGATCAGAGAGACTTATTAAAGTTTTGGTTGCATGAAGTCTTCGATGAAGACCATCCATGCATATTGTTCTGGATAGCTCTCTGTTCCTAAGACTACTAGTTACTTTAAGGGCTTGTTGGGAACTGTGAAAAGTCTGATATTTTACCTTTCCTGCAAGCTAATAAGTTAGCCTACAATGGTCTTACAGATGCTGGCAAAAGACACGAGACCCATGGGTCAGAGACAAAGGACTTAATGACACAGCAATAGCAGTGGCCAGAGTATCAGCATTTGCACTGGTTCACTAAATCCCACTTCCTACAGGGTGATACACAGTGGGCCAGGTGACATGCAGAGGGTTGCAAGATCTCAGAGCCTAAGGAACTCAAATCTTTGATAACGGGCAGGATGTCTGCTAACCTTTGTCCTGGGAGGGTGTTATTTTTATTATACTGGGCAGTAAGCAAGCCTACCCTTTGCTCCAGAGGAGGCCACTATTTCTAGCTTCCAAGGCTGACAGCTCTACACACATCCTTGAAAAGATAACCTGGTCTTACTGGCTTTCAAAGATAAGCTTGAATGAGACTTGACCATCATTCAGTTCTTCTGTTTCCTTTATTGAGATTGTGCAAATATGCTCTTTTCTCTGTAAAGTTCACTAACTTTATTCATACATAAGGGATGTTTTTGGCTTTATTTATTAAGTTGAAATTGTCTTATTAGAGGAAATGATGAAACTGTTATGGGTTGGATCTGAAAGTATGCTTTTCCAAGAAAAATGGGAAAGAAGATCAGTGCTCACAGAACTTTGCCACAAGGAGCTGATAGCAACTTAAATGATTTTAATTTGAATAGTGTTTTGTACATCTTTCTTCCATTTACTTCATCCTCTCTGCTTCCTGTAACTCTCGTATGGGAATGGGCCACTTTCAGGGATTCACTGAACTCATTTACAATATTCAAATGGTTTTGTTTGTTGTGTTTTTTTTATTGAGGTAAAGTTGACATATAATATTATATCAGTTTCAGGGGTACAACGTAATGATTCAATGTTTGAGTATATATTGAAATGATCACCACAATAAGTCCAGTTAACATCCGTCCCCATACATAGTTACAAATGTTTTTGTCTTGTGATGAGGACATGGCATATTTCAAGGTGCAGAAGAATCAACAATTCTGTAATACTTTTCTATATACAGCTTGATGTATACACCCTTGAGACTGTCACCACCATCAAGGCCACAAACATATCCATCACCATCCAAAGATTTCTCTCACCTCCTTTATTACTATCATTCTGTGGTAAGAACTCTTAGTATCTACTCTAGTAACAAATGTGACGTATGCAATAGAGTTTTGTTACCTTTAGGCACTACGCCATATCCTATATCTCCAGAACTTATTTATCTTGATAACTTAAACTTTGTATCCTTTGACAATCAGCTCCCCATTTCTCCATCTCCCCAGCCCCTGCCAACCACCATTCTGACCTCTGCTTGTATGAATTTCACAATTTTAGATTCCACATATAAGTATTTGTCTTTCTCTGTCTGCCTTATTTCACTTAGCATAATATCTTCTAGGTCCCTCATGTTGTCAAAAATGGCAGGAATTCCTTCTTTTTTCAAGGTTGAAGAATATTCCATTTCTTTATCCATTCATCATCAGTGACGTTTAGGTTACTTCCATATCTTCGCTATTGTGAATTAGTTGCAATGAGCATTAGAGTACAGGTATCTTTTTGAGACCTTGATTTCAATTCCTGTGGGTATATACCAAAAGTGGGATTGCTGGATCATATGCTAGTTTTCTTTTTTGGAGAAACCTCCATACTGTTTTTCATAATGGCTGTACTAGTTACATTCCCACAAGGGTTCCTTTTATTCACATCTTCACCAATATTCGTCATCTTTAGTTTTTCTGATAATCTCCATCTTAACAGGTGTGAAGTGATAGCTCATTGTGGTTTTGATTTGTATTCCCTGATGATTAGCGATGCCAAACACCTTTTCATAGACCTATTGGCCACTTGTATGTCTTCATTGGAAAAACTCTATTGTGGTCCCTTGCCCATTTTATAAATTGATTTGTCTTTTTGTAATTGAGCCAACACAAAAAAAAGGAGAACAAAATTTCCAGGCATTATAGATGCTTCTCAGTTGATGCAGATGGTTTTGTGTTTACAGTGGTACCAAAAGATCATGTTTCGTGTTTTTTCTTCAGCTTGTTATAAGACCAACAGTAGCTGCAGCATGGCAGATAATCGGGATCTTCTGGGTTTGGAGGTTTACAAAATAAATGAGTGGTAAGGATTTTTTTTATTTTTCCAAGGAAGTTATTGTGATCATAGTCCATGGAATCCAAGATTAGATAGGTGGAGGAGAAAATTAAGGTGAGGATTGGTGATCTGGCATTACTTCTGATCTTGAGGGACAGGTATATACTGTATGAGTGTTTGAATAAAAATATTAGAGATCAGGGATTTGTGGTGGGTGAATATGTTTTCTGAATTATTTACTTTTGAACATAACCACTTGGATTATGTGAACATCTGGGATATGAGAGTAAGTCGTTAGCAGGGGATGGTTGATAATATCACTATTGATTTAACCTCTATGAACACCAAGTGGTCAATGGATTAAGCAAATGAGTAGACAGAAAACACAGAAATGGTAAGAATTGGGATTTAGTAAAGGACTGAGGACTTACTGTCCTGAGTGGGAGTGCCAAGACTTGTGCGGTTGAGAGTGACAAAGACAAGAAGAGAATAGAATCACACTCAAACAAGGAGGGAGTGTTAACAGGATGGAGGGGGAAATGATCTGGAGTAGCCTTGAGTTTTGACCTTGAGCTTTCTATTCTTGCTGCAAATCTGCCTGATGACATCCCAGGACACAGGTCAGATCTATCCCCAGAGGATAGAGGGAGGGTAGAAGTACAAAACAGCCAGGATAATTGTCCTAAAAAGGCAGGCTTCCTTTATCATTTGACCCACTTTCATGATTGGTTTTTGTAGGGTAAGAGGAAAAGAAAGATGATAAGAAGGATGATAGTCACGTCTTTGCAGACGTGGTGAACACAGAAGGAGCAGTAGGGGCCTGGCTTCCTGAGGACAGTTTTAGGCTGAGGGCTAAACCCACCGCAACAGCCTGGAAGAAGCTACATCCAGCAGGATGGACGTGCACGGAAGCCAGAGACCTGCTGATGGCACCAGCTCGGCAACTCCTCCTGGAACAGCCCAGCCAACACCACTGTGTCCCATGACCAGGGCCTCCTGCCCAAAAATGGCACCCTGCCGCCCATGGGCTGAACAGATCCCTCTGCTTGTTAACCTGGACAAGATAGACGGGAATGCTTCAGAGAAATTTCAAGTGAGAAACTATCAAACCTACAACCTGCCCAGTCCCCCTACCCCTCTCTCCCCTCCTCTCTTTCCAGACCCACAGCCTCCACTCTATCTTGGTCATCAGTTCTCTGCTCAAGGACTCGTCTTGGTTATAGAGCTCCTTAAGTTTTTCAGAGCTTTACCCGAGGGGAGGGGAAAGAGGGAAGGATAAATTTAGAGATAATGTGAGGGGTCTGAGTGCAAATCCCGTTTCTTTGACAACCCAAGAGATTCAACCTGTCTGGAGGAGTGTTCTCACTGGGCTCCTCTGAGCGCTAAGGTCTCATGGGACTGGGAGGGGACTCTCCTGTTGGTCACTGGGGTCTCCACTCCCCAGCTCTACAGAGCAGCTCTGTTTTGACCACGATGAGTTTCAACCGGCCATAGAGTTCTGTTGCTATAAACACTTGAAAATCCCCAATGTGGCTCAATCTAGTAGCTGACATTTAGGGAAACCGAGTACTGAAGCAGAACTGGTTCACTAAGGTCACCAGGAGACTTAGAGACCAACTGCCAACGCCCAGGCCCTGTCCCCAGCATTTGCTGCCTCCCAAGAGTTCCCAGCTGACTGAGGCGCCAATGGCAGTCATACAGGAGATCCCCCATCCATCCTGGTCCTCCTATGGAGAGATGCCTACCCACGGGGAAACTTCCCCCCATGTGTTTTTCAGATGGCTTATGGAAGTTTTCTGCAGAGCAGAGATGACAGTGCAGGGCGAGGAGAAGTTCTTCCAGATCTCGCACTCCTGGGGAAGGGAAGAGAATGAGGTGTGAGGTTGGGCACTGGATCCCCGCTTGCTCTAGCTTCAGTCCCCTTCTATTTAAATCTCCCCTCCCGGATGAGACAGATGCTCAGGGAGCCCCAGAAGGACATTTAGGACCCAGAGAGTAACACTCACAAGGAGGAGGAGTTTAGCTCAACCCAGGGAATTAGGCAGGTAGGAAGTGAGCATCCTCCCACTGGGACCTGGAGTCAAGGTCAGTGGGCCCCTGGCAGGAAGGGCCTAAGGACTTGCAGGAGCTTAGACCACACACTGCAATCCTGGGAGCTGATAAAGGTGGAGAGGCAGTTCCCAAGTCTCCAGAGAGGGGCTCCACTGGGCCTCCCACAGCACACCTGGGCCACCTGGGACCCAGTGCTCTACCACCCTCGCCCTGTCCTGGGCTGTCATGCTCGGTCCCCAAGGCAGGTGGTGATGACGAGGCTGGCCACCCTTCTGAACTGGTCGATGGTGGCCTGGATAGTGGGTGTCTAGTGCTCACTGCTAGGCTTGTTCTTCTTGTGCCAGGTGGATCCCAGGCATTGAGAGGGCACCACTTTCCAGAAGAGCTCCTGGGGAACAGAGGGAGTGTCATCCAGCCCTGCCACAGGCCACCTCTGTGTCCACAGCCCCTAAAGTCCGACACAGGTGTCACAGTTTAGAGCTAGAGCTCAGGAAGCTCAGGATGTGGCCTGAGCCTTGTGAGAGTCCCTGGGTTTTCTTCTCTGTCCACCGAGGGTACTCAGCACAGGATGACCCAGGACCCAATCCCGGCAGAGAAGGGAGAGGGGCATTTGCACCCAGCCCGTCCTGGCTAACTCCAAGCTCCAGACAGTGGCTCAATTCTGCTCATGTCAAGGAGGCATCTTCCACCACCCTGATCTCCGCTCTGGTCCCACTCCCCATTCTGATGTACATTCCCCCGTGGCAGCTACAACCACTGGCCTTGTCTGTCTCCCTTGTAGTGAAGCACACATCAGGTGTGAAGTCCTGAGGCTGTTGAGCCTCCTGAGGAGACGGCTGGGCCACCGTAGACCTGGCTGCACACAGTGAGTTCCCCTCCACCACTGATGGGCCAGGCCCTGCCCATCTTTCCATCTCTTCTACCTCATGGAGCTGGCACAGTCACTCTGTGGAGCAGGTCCTGTTAGTGTCCATCTCTACGATCTGCAGGTGGACAGCAAAGGCTTGGGGGTTCCGGAAGTTGCCCAGGTCATATGGTTGGTAAGGGGTGTAGCTAGGATTTGGGCCCAGATCATGGGAGTCTGGATCAGGTCTGGGGCAACGATGACAGAGGGAAGGCCTGTTCCACCCCGCCCTGAGAGCCCAGTTGCTCACTGCATCCATCACGGTCAACCGCTCTACCACCTGCTTAGGAGAGAAGGCCGTGAGGTTGGGCTTCTTCTCACGCTCCTTAACAGCCACAGGTGGAGACGGACTTCCCACTAGAAATGATGGTTCAGGTGACTCCAGCTCAGCAGCTCCCACTCCTGCTGGAGCCGATGTTGGCCCTTGCTCCAGCTCCAACACTGCTGATGGAGGGGACGCTGGCTCCAACGCTAGAAGGGGTGATGTTAACAGAGCTGTAGCCAGCTCTACCTCCACCACTGCACACTGCTCTGCTTCTGCCACTGGCTGGAGCTCTGCAGCTGGTGCTAGAGTGGGATAAAGAGAAAGATTCACCCACATAGCTGACTTTCCATGTGTCCTTCTAAACACAAGAAAGATCCCACTTCCCTTCCAGGAATATCCAGCCTGCAGTCCCCCTTACCCTCTGCCTCTGCCTCAGTGGCTTCCAGAAGCTCACACCGGGCAAGGGTAAGAGGGTCATGGCAGTTCAGCTCTGAACCAGGCAAGGTTACCTGCATGTACATCCCCTTTAGCTTGAAAAAGGGACAGCCCCAGTCTGGTCATGCCCTAGTTCTGGTCCAACCTGGTTATCTCAAGGTCCTGAGTGTGGAGACCTTCTGCTCCTGCTCTCATCTCAGAGCAGCACTGGATGGTGTTTGTGGCCTCAGGCACCTTCCCCTTGCCTAGTGAGTTGGTGAAATTGAAACCATTGGGCAGCTCCTCGATGACCTTCTGATTGGAGTTCTGCAAAGACTGCTCTGGAGCTGGGCCAGAAGGAATCAGGGGCTGCCTGCACCTGCACACTGCCACTGTGGTCAACCCCCAAGAGAAAGTCTGCTCCTCAGTTCAGGCACAGAGGGACATCCCTGCAAAGAACTGTGGTCAGGCAGGAAAAGAGATGAAACCTCTATGGCTCAGTAACATAAGAGTAGAGGAGCTCACCTTCTCATGCTGCCAACCATGACCTGGGCTATGAACATGACAGGCCCACCATGCTTCCAACACCTGACAACCAGCTCCAGCCCAGGAATGGCCTACCCCTCATACCCTGCCTTCTCCCCTCCACACAAACACACACAGACACACACACACACGATGAAGTGTAAGGGGTGTGGGGCTGATCAGGTGGGATCACAGTTGTGTCCTGGCCTGCACTAGCCTTTCCTGGGCTGCCCCGTGTTACCCTTCACTGCCTCCTGCCAGACGCCCAGAGGCATCGGGGATGAGGGCTGAGCCAACGTCGGCAACGACCAAGAAGTTTCTCTTTCTGGGTTTTTTTGAGCCTAGATCCTCCAAAAGTTGGGATATAACAACAAAATATTTTTTCCTGTTGACTGTCTCCAGTCAAGTGTGCTGGATGGGAGGCTGTGGGTGCCTGGTTACCAGAGTTCTAAGATCTGTTGAGGTCTATGACCAAGGAAGTGAGGTCATTTTTCAAGATTCCTTTACCTGGGCCCCTTCCCTCAATCAGACTTGTCCAGAGCTGCCTCCTGTACCCTGGCTGCTAACCCTCCTCCCCCATGTCATCTCCTCAACTGTACACAAGGAGCCTAGCCACAGCCCTAGCCACAGCTCCCTGGAAACCTAAGTCGAGTCTTAACTTTGAGGAGACAGAGATGAATGCTGACCTCCTTTTTCTTACCAGTTCTTCATCCTGAGAAAGTCCCTGTACCTCTCAGGTCCTCCCCAGTCTCTAAACCTGCACCATGGGGATCAGACTAGAATCTACTTCCTAGGGATGTCACCCGGTGTATATGACATAATATCTATTACCCCTGTGGGATGGTGTCACATGTACCTAAGGCACAATCTTAGAGATGAAAGAATAATAAGAAGGGGTGACAGGTAGCACAGAACACCACTCAAAACAGGCCTGGGTTCTAGCAATGTGATATTGGAACAGTCGCTTCCAACTTGGCCTCATTTTCAGGTCAGCATCATGAGGGGGTTGAAACTAATGGAAATTTAGATACTACCATCCTGTGTCATAAAACCATTCAATTGTTTCCTGTTTAATGGAGAATGCGACCCAAGTGCCTCGTCTTGGCCTATGAGGTGGGCAATCTCAACAGTGGTACCCAGTAAGCCGCACCCATGGTATAGCCATCCCAGTGGAACCACTAAGTAGTTAGTAACTGGCTTCTTAACATAATAACAGCCAAAGTGATGGGATGTCTTGTCTAAATTTTAACTAAAAAAGTCTCTCACTTCCTCTTACTCCCTCTTTCATGTTCCATCTCTCTCTCTCTCTCTCTCTCACTCTGTCAAATCCCTGTAACTGAGGAATCAAATACCAGTGTTTTCGGGTTTCTCAATGTGGACGCCTAGAGAGGAGAGAAGCACGAGATTGCCCAGGCCTACAGACAGAAAGAAACTCAGGTTCTCAGTCCAAACTGAACCCTGAAAGCAGAGAGTGAACTTGGTGGCCAGTCCTCCCCAAGTTGAACCTCAGTTGTAGACCACACAGGGTGGTGATGAGGTAAGAGGGAAGAAAAGACTGTGGGAGCTTTCTGCTTGATCCACCTGGAAGGGTGATGGCGAGAGCAGTGTCATGTGACACTGAGTCCTCAGGAGAACATGTGAGGTAGCTGGAATTCTCACACCTTCCAGATGAGGAAACAGGCTCGGAGAGGCCTGGCCCAAAGCCCAAGCTCACACCCAGAGTGAGAGTTGGAACTTGGCTTGTTCTAGAATCACAACACCTTGGAGGATGGCGTGCTATTGGTACCAGATGCCTGGAGTCAGATGTCCACGGTCAGAGGCCAGTGGTGCTGGAGAGAAATGGGGTGAGGGGACTATGGCCTTACTGACACTCACCTCGACCCTGGCAGCGGAGGCCCTCCACGTTTGCTCCCCCGCAGATCAGCCTCCAGAGAGTGCAGGAGAAGCAGCAGCAGCAGCAGGTGAGTGTGCCTGTGGGGGAGGGGCTCTGCCCTCCCAGCTGGAGGCCCTCAAATCAAGAGAGGAGGCCCCTTCCTCTTGGTGCCACAGTGCCTGAATCCCCAAGTAGAAGTGACCGGGAGGAGGGCCTGGAAAAGCTGGTGCAGGATGGGTTTGTTGTGGGGAGGGCCAGGGACCGCACACCCTGTGATTTGCCAGAAGCCGGCCCTGGGAGGTGAGGAGGAAGAGTGTGGTTTTCTTGGGCTGTGAAAGGAGGAGGAGTTGAGGGGAGGCTGCTAAGGGTCTTGGCTGCTCCCCGTGGGAACCCTGGGGTGGGCCAGGAGGCTGAGGGTGAGGACTTTTCAGGGGAGGGTCTGCAGGGGGCCGACTTGAGAGCAAGGACTCATCCCACCCACACCCCGATGTCACAATGTGTCGTCCCATATCTTAGCACTTTCCTTGGTCACCTGCTGATGCTGCACCTGCTGATGGGTGATAATCTCAAGATGGGTGCACCTGAGGACCAGGCAGGGAGGACTAGGATCCTGAGCCTTGGGATGGGGAGCCCCCGAACTGAGCTCTGAGCTCTCAGCACTTGGCACATCTCCTGTCATAAGAGCCTCTCAGCCACCCCTGGGAGCTGGGACATGAGGCCCATCTTAGGGATGAGTGAACAGAGGCTCCACCTGAGACACCCATTCCGGTTCCTCAGGCTGGGGAAGCTCAGAGCTGCCTGACAGCACAGCTGCTTGAGGTTTTATCTGAGCTGGACGCAGCCTCTCCCTCCCACGCTGCCCATGGAGGGAGAGAGAAGTCAGACCCCTCCAAGTCAGGCAGCACATAAGTGGCTGAGCAGTCCCCTCTGCCTGAGGCCTCAGCCTCCAAGTCTGTCATCAGAGAGGGTTGTGCTGCCAGGTCCCTCAGCCTCTCCCCCATGTCCTGCTTCTCTGGAGCCCAGATCCCGGCCTAGGTCCAAGTCCTGTTTTCTGTGCATGCCCGGCCCCCTCTGGGGACCTGGCAGTAGTGCAACATGAGAAGGGGTGGGCCTAGGGGTCTAGTCAGGCTAGGGGGCTCTGTCTGATGGACTCTGGCTCTCTGCCTTCCAGGGGAATGAGATCAACCTGAGAAGAGGACTGAAGTGAACAGCTGCCGCACTCCCTGCAGGGGAGGGGAAGGAGGAGGAAATCAGAGACCCTCTGGGCAGAACAGTCCCTGGCTCCACCCCCTGTATCTTACATTTAGTGGAAGAGTTTGATAACAGAGAAGTGGGAGACCCAACCAATTGGCGGGTGGGTTGAGGGGAGGATGGCATCAAGGAAAACTTCCTGGAGGAGGGGCTGATTATTCCCATTCTGCGAACAGGTAGAGCCTGGATGGAACTGGAGGGAAGGAGGGTTCCCAGGATGGTCCCCTGCCCCACTCCTCACCACCCACAAGGTGCATGAAGCATCCCCCACCCAGGCCCTATCTGCATCCTCTCCTTCCCTCTGGTCCCAGGAATACCCAGTCATGAGGGCGATCCTTCTGCTCCAGGTGGCCGCAAAGAATTACAACCTAGAGTTCGAGGAGCGATTTGGGCCCTGGTTCTAGGACATGGAGCTGCTCAACGAGAATGATAGGTGAGGCCGGGCAGGAGTTGGGTGAGGGCAGGGGTGGACGCTCCCTGTTGGCCAGTCCAGAGAGCCTGTCTCCGTGGCCCCCCACTCAGCCCCAGGTCTTATTGCATGGCGACCTCTGGGACTCCTAGACTCCAGCTGCTGGGCAGGCAGTGGGGGGACACCTGAGGTGTGTCTCCTGGTAGGCTCACAGGTGCCTTTCTGTCCTGGAGCTACAGCCTGTCCTACCAGCTGGACCCCCCAGACCTAGTTGGCCAGCAGAATACTCAAGGATAAGAAGAACCCGCCATCATTAAGATCAGGGGTGAGTGAGTGTCTGGGCCGTGGTGACTGACTCCCAGGGGTTCAGTAAAGCTTCGGGCTAAACGTGCCCTTGGGGAGTTGGACAGCTGGCACTGGGATCCCAGCTCCACTACTGAGCAGTCCTGTGACTGGGGTGACTCTCTTCAGCTTCCTGAGACTCCGTTTCCTCCTCTGTGAAATAGGTGATACCAAATGATCTCTTGCGTGGCAGGGACAAATGGGGTACTGGTGGCTGACAGCACTGAGCACAGAGTCTGGAGCACTCAGTGCAGTGGGGACAGGGTGGGGGCCATGATTCTGAGGGAGACCCCCCAGGGTAACCCGACTCTTCTACTCAGTCCCCAGGCCCCAACACCGAGCCCTGTACCAGTGGCCGATCACAGCCCCATCCTCAGCAGCGGGGACACAGCTGGGAGGCTTTCGATGCACTGGGCCAGTTCCTCCCACCTGACGGGAAGGGGAGCATTGTAAGCTGATCTCTGAGGTCCCCTGAAACCCAAGAGAGAGGGGACGACCCCACCCCAGCTCCCTGATGTCTCTACCCCAGCACCTATTCACCCATTGGGGAGGGACAGTAGTTATTTGTTGTAAATAATAAATGCCATATTTGAATATTATATTAAAGTCCTGTTCCCTTTAGAGCTGGGAGTTGTGGTGTGGTTCTGTCGCTTTCTGTAGGCATGTAAGTGAGACACTGAATCTCACATTTCTCCTTGAATCACGAACTCTTCTGGGTCGTCAGCTTATTGTCTGTGGGCGAAAGGAGAAGGGCCAGCCCCTTCCCTGGTTAGTGGGGACACTCCCAAGTCCCCATAATTCCGAAGATCAGTTCATTTCAGTATCATTCAGCTCCTCCAGGAGCAGACATGGCCCCCGCCCTTTCTCTTGGGATTTTAAGGTTGAAGGTACTTTCACAGGCAGAGCAACAACCACTGAAATGTGGGTGTCTTTAAAGCAGCACTACCCAGGACCATGTCGTGCCACAGGCAGGGGCTGCCTTTCTACATTCTGGAGGAACAGGGAACTTTTTCTGCTTCTCTTTTTGAGATTTCTTTTGACTAAATTTTAGGAACTTGTAGTTTTCTAGTTCAATCTCTGGAATTGCATCAGCTCTAAGTGATGAAAACAATGTAAAAAGATCAAAACGTGCACGTTGAGAGGACAAGGCCCAAGGAAGCTCATTTGCAAATGGACTAAAGGCAGGCAGGACCTCGCTCCTGAGGCCCTCTAGGGGCTCCCTGTTCACCCCTGACCTGGATTTGAATCCTGCTGGGATCCTTGTCCAGGACTCTGAATTCCTTCTCCTGCTTGTTTTGTATCCAGGCGGAAAGATTTGTGACGCAGCTTTTAAGGCTACTGCTGGGTCTCGTTCCATAAACATGACTGCTCCCTGTGAACTAGGATTTTCAGCACCCCTGCCTTCCTTATGCAATTCCCTTTAGGGCAGAAATTCCCCAGAAGGCCCCAAGCATCCTCCCTCGATGGATCCCGGGTGAGCTCTACTTTGCCAGTATAAGGGACCATAATCCTGGTCAGTGAGTGACCTCACACTGTCCCTTGCTGTCCAAGGTGACTTCTGAGCCTGTGTCATTCTGAGGTCCATGGTCTTGGACAATCCTCCAGTTTACACACTAAGTGTTGGTGTTACCAACTCGTCCAAATGGGGCAATTGGGCCTGAGCCCATAAACTGTGTTGCCCCTGGGTTTTTGTGTTTTTGTCCCCAGTCCTGTGCTGTGGTTACATTACCACCACCTGCTGGGGTGTGAACACTGTTTGGAGCTTTCAAAGATGACGCACGACAGAGGTGTGGGGGACTACAGCAGGGAATGCCACTGAACTGATGGTCCATGGACGTGCATGAACACAGCCTTACCAATTAAAATACTGAAATGCTTCCCATCTGGTGGTGAACAGACACTGCTCTGAGCTCGCACCGAGAACCCACCCCATGACTAGGAGCTTTCAAATGGTTACCGAGTGGCATTTTGAACCTCATCCCTTGGGAACACCCTGTAAGACAAGGACCAGATGAATCGCTTGGCATTTGTGAGTTATCCCCTCATTTCTGATGGCTGCAAGTGTCACCCAGACACACAGGCTGCATTCTGCCAGGGAAGCCTTCTCAGGACAACCAGAAGCTGAAAATGAATCCTGGTTCCCAGCATCCCAAGCCCTTCCTGACATGGCACAGCCGCCCAGGAAAGTGATTTGGTAACGGAAAGACTGGGAAGGCTGTACTTTCCCTCCAAAGAGAAAGAGAAGAGCCAACAGTGAAAGCTTGATCCCTCAAATAGACAATTAAATCCCAACAAGCAATGGGTTCTTTCCGCATTACTGATGCTGAAAAGATCTCTTTTGATAATCACACGATCCCCCAACTGCCATGTTCATCTCCATGAATCAAATTTCCAACACATATGGATCTAAAAAACTGAGGGAAATCTGGTATTTCCTTAGATGCAACTCTGAATTAGCATGCAACAGAGAACAGAAAAATGGAGACCAAGAAGTAAATATCTAATTTGAGAACATAGACACAAAAGTGCGTTTGAAATAATATTTTGGAATCTATTGGAATATTATACAAAAAGAATAATCCATTTTTAGTAGGTTTTACTGTGACTGTGAGGGGAAAAACTGAATCATCCCGTGACATTGATAACTCGCTGCTGACTTTAAAGTACAAATAAATAATATACATAGTAAAGGAAAATGAGAGAGCAGCATGAAAAAGGAAGCTCTTTCTCTCCTCCCCTGAAACTCAACATCTCACCTCAGAAAGAAACTGTTGTCTATATTTTCTATGTCTCGAAGCAGAGTTTAATAAAAGAAAAGTATCAATATATTTTAAAGTTTTCAAGAGCTCAAAGCAAGGAAACATTAGGGATGCTGCCAAGAGACCTCACTGAGGTGCCTACTCCATTTCATCTGCTGTCAGGATGGCCTTCTTAAACCCTCACTTTCTCTGCCTTGCTAGCAAGTGTGTCCGCCATCAGTGCTATCACCAGTCTCGCTCCTGTGCTCTTCACTGCCCTTTCCTCCTTCCTGATACCTCCACAGTGGAGCTGTGGAATGCACAGATCAGTTCCTGGAATCATCTCTGCCAAATCTGAAGACCAGCAGGAGTGGGAATGGGACCTGGAATGCAGACCACCTGCGAGCACACCTGGCAGGGATTCACCTGTGTGACTAGGTGCAAGTTTTTACAACGTTTTGGCAAGATTGAAAGGACTTACGAGTTGTCCTGCACTGCTGCAGGCCTGGAGTCCTTGCGGTCTCTCGGGCCAGCAGATCTGCTGGGGCTGGTCCAAGTTGTCCTCTCAGAGACCAGAAATTGCCAGGATGGGATGGGATTCTAGTAACTGGCCTCTTGAATATGTCACTGGACAACCTCAAAAGAATGGAAATGCTTAAACCAGGCTTTGGTTTGGACTGGTTCCCACAGTTACGCTGCTTCTTCTGTGAAGACGTGACTTATCATCCTTCTTTTCCTCTTACCCTATAAAAACAAACCATGAAACTGGGTCAAATGATAAAAGAGGCCTGCCTTTTTAGGACAATTATCCTGGCTGTTTTGTACTTCCACCCTCCCTCTACGCACTCGGGATAGATCTGACCTGTGTCCTGGGATGTCATCAGTCAGACTTGCATCAAGAACAGAAAGCTCAAGGTCAAAACTCAAGGCTCCTCCAGATCATTTCCCCCTCCATCCTGTTAACACGCCCTCCTTGTTTGAGTGTTAGTCTATTCTCTTCTTTTCCTTGTCACTCTCAACCGCACAAGTCCTGGCACTCCCTCTCAGGACAGTCGGCCCCCAGTCCTTTACTAAATCCCAAATCTTACCATTTCTGTGTTTTCTGTCTACTCATTTGCTTAACCCATTGACCACTTTGTGTTCATAGAGGTTAAATCAATTGTGATATTATCAACCACCCCCTGTTAGCAACTTACTCACATATCTCAGATGTTCACATAATCCAAATGGTTATGTTCAAAAGTAAATAACTCAGAAAACATATTCCCCCATCACAGATGCCTGATCTCTAATATTTTTATTCAAACATTCATACAGTAGATACCTGTCCCTCAAGATCAGTAGTAATGCCAGATCAACGATTCTCACCTTAATTTCCTCCTACACCTATCAATCCTGGATTCCATGGACTATGATCACAATAATTTCCTTGGAAAAATAAAAAATTCCTTACCACTCATTTATTTTGTAAACCTCCAAACCCAGAAGATTCTGATTATCTGCCGTGCCGCAGCTACTGCTGGTCTTATGACAAGCTGAAGAAAAAGCACGAAACACGATCTTTTTGTACCACTGTAAATACAAAGCCATCTGCATCAACTGGGAAGCACCCATAATGCCTGGAAATTTTGTTCTCTTTTTTTGTTTGGCTCAAAAACAAAAAGACAAATCAATTTAAAGAATGGGCAAGGGACCAGAGTAAAATTTTTCCAGTGAAGACATACAGGTGGCCAGAAGGTGTATGAAAAGTTGTTCAGCATCACAAATCAGGGAATGAAAATCAAAACCACAATGAGCTATCATTTCACACCTGTTATGATGGCGATTATCAAATAAACTAAAGATGACAAATGTTGGTGAGGATGTGGAGAAAAGGGACCCTCGTGGGAATGTAAACTAGTACAGCCATTATGGAAAACAGTATGGAATTTCCTCCAAAAGTGAAAACTAGCTTATGATCCAGCAATCCCACTTCTGGTAGACACCCACAGGAATTGAAATCAGGGTCTCAAAGAGATATCTGCCCTCTAATGTTCATTGCAGCAAATTCACAATAGCCAAGATATGGAAGTAACCTAAACGTCACTGATGGATGAAGGGATAAAGAAATGGCATATTCTTCAACATTGAAAAAAGAAGGAATTGTTGCTATATTTGACAACATGAATGCACCTAAAAGACATTGTACTAAGTGAAATAAGGCAGACAGAGAAAGGCAAATATTCCCTTATTTGTGGAAGCTAAAATAGTCAAACTCACACAAGCAGAGGTTAGAATGGTGGTTGCCAGGGGCTGGGGAGATGGAGAAATGGGGAGCTGATGTTCAAAGATACAAAGTTTCAGTTATCAAGATAAATAAGTTCTGGAAATCTAGGATACGACATAGTGCCTACAGCTAACAAGACTGTATTGCATACGTTACATTTGCTAATAAAGTAGATATTAAGAGTTCTTACAACAGAATAATAGTAATAAAGGAGGTGAGAGAAAACTTTGGGAGATGATGGATATGTTTGTGGCCTTGATGGTGGTGACAGTCTCAAGGGTGTATGCTTAAGTCCAAATTCATCAAGCTGTATATGGAAAAGTATGACATCATCGTTGATTCTTCTGCACCTTGAAATATGCCATGTCCTCATAACAAGAGAAAAAATTTGTAACTCTATATGGGGACGGATGTTAACTGGACTTATTGTGGTGATCATTTCAACATATATACAAACATTGAATCATTATGTCGTACCGCTGAAACTAATTTAATGTTGTATGTCAACTTTATCTCAATTAAAAAACCACAACAGACAAAACCATTTGAATACTGTATATGAGTTCAGTGAATCCCTGAAACTGCCCCATTCCAATATGGGAATTACAGAAAGCAGAGAAGATGATGTAAGATGGAAGAAAGTTGTACAAAACAGTATTCAAATTAAAATCATTTAAGTTGCTATCAGCTCCTTGTGGCAAAGTTCTACGAGCACCGATCTACTTTCACATTTTTCCTGAAAAAACGTACTTTCACATCCAACCCATAATAGTTTCATCATTTTCTCTGATAAGAAAATTTCAACTTAATAAATAAAACCAAAAGCATCTCTTATGTATGAATAAATTTAGTGAACTTTACAGAGAAAAGAACATATTTGCACAATCTCAATACAGGAAACAGAAGAACTGAATGATGATCAAGTCTCATTCAAGCTTATCTTTGAAAGCCAGTAAAACCAGGCTGTCTTTTCAAGGATGTGTGTAGAGCTGTCAGCCTTGGAAGATAGAAATAGTGGCCTCCTCTGGAGCAAAGGGCAGCCTTGCTTACTGCCCAGTATAATAAAAATAACACCCCCCCCAGGGCAAAGGTTAGCAGACATCCTGCCCGTTATCAAAGATTTGAATTCCTTAGGCTCTGAGATCTTGCATCTCTCTGCATGTCACCTGGCCCACTGTGTATCACCCTGTAGGAAGTGAGATTTATTGAACTGGTGCAAATGCTGATACTCTGGCCACTGCTATTGTTGTGTCATTAAGTCCTTTGTCTCTGACGCATGGGTCTCTTGACTTTTGCCAACATCTGTAAGACCATTGTAGGCTAACTTATTGGTTTGCAGGTAAGGTAAAACATCAGATCTTTCACGGTTTCTGACAAGCCCTTAAAATAACTAGTAGTCTTAGGAACAGAGAGCTATCCAGAACAATATGTATGGATGGTCTTCATAGAAGACTTCATGCAACCAAAACTTTAATAAGTCTCTCTGACCTCTTTTATTTCTACCCCAAGTAGAAGGAGAGGCACCAAGCTATTACAGACCTAGGGCTTGTGCAAGCCACTGGAGACCTAGTGACAAGAAACTTCCCATGGGGAGAAAAGACAGATGGGCATATTTCCAAAATGGACCCATGTGCTTCCCAGTCATCAAAAAGAGAGTGCATTATCTTAATTTATGATGATTTGAGTCATTAAAATCTTGTGATGGGCCAATGATACACTTCTAAGAGGAGTGAGGCACATGGCAGTTGTAAGCAGATTAACGCACTTGGTGAATATCAAACTCTGAACCAACTTTAGTATTCTAATCAATTAAAAGGTACAACAAATTTATTTAAGTAGATTAAATGATATTTAATGTTATGCCTGATTATTACTCTTCAATAATGAACAAGAAGCTCATGTAAATAACTATAATTGGCCTTACTTTAAAACATGATAGTCAGGACTGTTTGAGATAAGCTGGAGAGAAGGAAGGGGAGAAATAGACAAAAGTTAGCTGCTCTGAAGCCACTGTCAAGACCTCTGGATCTACATGTAACCCAGGAGATCGAGGCAAAGGGCTGTGCCCCTAGATCCTCCTGCACTGTGGTTCTCAGCGATGTCACGGGGCTGAAGCACCTTCCTGATTCGTGTTTACATCTCCATGTGTACAATACCCCTGACCATGGGGATGAACCACCATTCAATCATCCCTTACACTCCTCTAATTAACAATTAGATTTCAGAATCATTGTATCATTACATGATAATTTATTCCTCAAACCTGTAGGATGCCGAGCTAAAAGCAAATCAAATATCAATGGCTTCTTTTCTTTGAAATACCAAAATGTTCTTTCACACTTGGAATCCTGATTAGAGGATAAATCCATCAAATCAATGGAAACAAGTTAAGAAATGGACAGAGGGATATTTCATTCATATATATACATTTTGCATTGTTGCAAAAATAGGGTTACATTTAAAAAATTTAGAACTTCTTGAAATTTCATAGATATTAAAGATTTTCTTCTGCTTATACTCCCTTTGGTTTACCAAATCAAACTCACTCTTTAATGGGCATTTCTAGCATTCAGTGCTAGTAACAATAGTTTTTTAAATTCTTATTTTTCCCACGTCAAAGAACAAGGGCAGAGGTCATGGAGAGGTCAAGTCTAATCTACCTAGGGATGTGGCAGCCTTAACTATAGATGTTCAAGCCAGACATTGCCAGCAGAACCACATCTCTTCATCCACAAGTGAGTTTTTACTAGTAATCACAGAGACTTGAGGATATCAAAGGAAATTCTTCATTAAGAACCAAAGTTATAGGGCCGGCCCAGTGGCTTAGCAGTTAAGTGCGCGCACTCCACTGCTGGCAGCCCGGATTCGGATCCCGGGTGCGCACCGACGCACCGCTTCTCCGGCCGTGCTGAGGTCGCGTCCCACATACAGCAACTAGAAGGATGTGCAGCTATAACATACAACTATCTACTGGGGATTTTGGGGAAAAAATAAATAAATAAAAAAAAACTTTAAAAATGAACCAAAGTTATAGATTCCTATCTTGGGTTCATTACTTTGAATTTTTGACCCAAATCATATATATAGATTGGACCATGTTCAATTCTATGATCTTTAGAAGATGCAGCCTACAGCTGAAGAGAAACAGATACAACACCAACATCTTATCCTCTCTGAAGCCCAACTGAGAGCCCCTGGAGTCAGAAGTTTTCAAGACAAGAAAATGTCATCCTTCTTCTGAACAAAGACTGTAGAAGCTATACTAACATTCAATTTTATTTATTTTGTTTTTTATTTTTGCTTTGTGAGGAAGATCGGCCCTGAGCTAACATCTGCCAATCCTCCTCTTTTTGCTGAGGAAGACTGGCCGTGGGCTAACATCCATGTCCATTTTCCTCCAATTTATATGGGACGTCGCCACAGCATGGCTTGACAAGCAGTGCGTCGGTGAGTGCCCGGGATCCGAACCCGCGAACCTGGGGCCGCCGCGAACCCCGCGCCGCCGCAGCGGAGCACGCGCACTTAACGGCTTGCGCCACCGGGCCAGCCCAAACATTCAACTTTAAATTGTTAATGTGACTTGTTAGAATGTGATGCAGCTAGCATAATATCTTCTAAGTTTCATGATTTTTCTCCAGAATACTGAGATGGATGACCTTAAAGTCCAGTTTCCCCATAAATGTCTTGATTCAGAGATAAAATTAATTTCCTTATAAAATAATTCCCATAAAATTGTTAAAAATATATCATAGTCTCTGACTAAAAGGGAACAAAGCAAATTGAGCAGTTGAATAGCAGTGTAATAAATTCCATACAAGGATCTTACTGCAGCATTATGTATAATAGTGAAACTGGAAATAACCCCATCTCTATCAAAGAAGAAATAAACAGATCGTGGTATTCCTGTTCTTTGGAGTAGCTCTAAAACTTCTAAAAAGCTAAGTTAGAGGGACGTGCACTGATAAGGAGAGACGTCTATGATATATGTTTTGGGAAACAGCAAGCTGCAAAACGATGTAGTTATGTAATTTATTTATGTTAAAAAAATCTTTATGTGTATTTATAAATTCATAGGAAATGTCCAGAAGAATAAGCTGCCACCTCTTAACAATAGTTCCTTCTGAGTAGGGGAGTGAGTGTGCAGGGAAGGGGATGGAAGGGGAAGGTTTCACTTTACTCTACATAGATCTGTGTAATTTGCCTTTTTTTTTACAAAGTATGTAATTCTTTCATAATTAGAAAAATGAATGATGTGACCGTTTGGTGCAGGGCAACAGTATTATGTTCACCAGTCTCTGTACTGTATGTTACTGCACAGCACGGACTGTAGGAGAAAGCCCAAAGGAGCAATGAAGACAAAAAGACATGACACCTGTAAAAAGTCAGTGGAGTATTTCTACATAAGAAACCTTGCAGGTGAGTGATGGTCAGTATCTTCCACTACTCCAGCTCTTGCAATAAACCTAGAATCTGCCCAGGGTAGGCCGGACGACCACACCCTGCTAGTCCACTCCCCACCCAGGGCCTGTTTGTGCAGGGTGACTGCCAACTAGCAGACAATGGACTCAGGATGGGCCGTGTGCCTTTGGTGAGGCTGGCAGAGAAGGACAAAGTGGAACACCAGCTAAGTGCACACACCTGAGAGGCGGAGTTCCAGGTGGAGACTCAAAATGCACAAAGAAACTGTGTGAAGGAAGCTACTCGACCTCTCTGAGCCTCAGTGTCCCCCCTGTAAAATGGGGATCACAGGCATACTTCACAGAGCTGTTGGGGAAGATACATAGAAGTGCCTGTGACAGCCAGTGTCACATTATTAACAAAGTCGTATCCGACTTCATAATAATCGATGAAAAGAATAATGTGATGAGACCAAAGACGAGATGCCCAGCTTCATAAGCAGCCCCAGCAGCATGAGAGTGAGAGGAGCTCCGAGTAAGCAGGGTTCTTCACAGCTCCACTTTAGAGGACGAACATGGGCTACACCAGGATAAGTGGCTGTTGTACAGTGACTCATGTAGTGAAGGTGGGTCCCTAAAGACACTGTGAAATCCAGTTACACACAGTGGCTCCTAGGAAACAACTGCAAAGCAATCAAGGCAGCAGTTAGGAATGGGAAGGGGCTGATCAGAGGAGGGTCAGAGCCACAAAATTGATGGAAGACACTTAACCATGGTGAGCGCCCAGCTCTGTCAACAGCTGCTGTGGTTGCACCAGGAGATCAAATGTCTGAGGCAGCCACTGTGGGGACTGCTGGGAGCACAGTGGTCACTACAGCCACACCCCAACAGCAGTGCATCGGAGCACACAGACCCAGAGACTTTCCTCTCAATTAATTCTTGTTTCAAGATGAGGAATATCCTCACGTTACAATGTCTCCTTTCAACACTTGTGGACGAGTGTCATCAGAACCCCCTGAAGAGGTCACAGGCCAGAGTAGGATGGAACACTGGGGGCTGGGGAGTGGTGCTGCACCTGACCACACGGACTACCACCCGGGCCTGTTGAACACGAGAGAAGAACCCGAGGTTGCGGTCTAACGAGAATTCCCCGTCTTGCCACATTCAGAGACACTGCAGAGATTCTCATCCTTTCTTTACAAAAATGTTGAAGAATTCATGTGTCATTAATTCATAAAGAGGCAAATTCTTGACAAAGTGACAGGGTCTAGTTTCGATGACCAGGTTTTCCAGTTGTTTTGATAATATTACACATTCAGGAATCGGAAATGTAACCTATTGGGGTGTTTGATATAAACAAGGACTTGTTTTCATTTAAATCAACGCCCAGACTTTTAAGGATGACATAAATCAGAAAAACTGCTAATCATTCCTCCACAGGTTTCAATAAGACTTTTAAGTTAATTTACTAATCTCAGGAAAAGAGAATACGGCAATTCAAGTTTTTTGTTTCTGCATTCAAGCGTACAGTACAGCCAAGAGAATGAGCAGAAAAAAATTAACAAGAAAGTCTTGCTTGCATTTTATCTTTTGCAAACGAGCAGGATATTTTATGTTCTGTTCTTTTCACTGATGTAATCAATTTTTAAAGAATACGGTTCATCTGACTATCCCAAGGTGTGTTTATCTGGGAAACTTGCCTGAATCCAAAACAGAGATGTTAAAGCTGACGGGTTTCAAATGCTGCCCAGGTGCTGTCTACCACGAACATCCCTCTCGCAAAGCTGGACCACCGGTCTCTTCCTGAGGGATCAGAATCACCACCCATGTCCCTGAGAGACTGGCCACTCAGGCCTGAGCTGAGATTAGGTGATCAATCTAAAGGGCAAAATACTTAAGCTATTCTCATCTTAAGGATGTTGTTTCGGAGGCCTCTGCACTGGAATGGGTTGGTGAAAACGTCCTACTAGATACTTGCCTGGGAATTGATTTTTTCTCCTCTGCTCTTAGTGGATTGTGGGGAAACCAGTGAGTAACATCACAGATGCCTCAACTTCCACATCTGCGAAAAAAGCAAGCAACAGCCAATGTTACCACCCTGCAAACTCTTCGTTTGGGCTTGCAAGAGGGGCCACAAGGACGAATGTCTCCCAAAAGCTGATGAAATGATGGCACTTTGGCTGGAGAAGGCAGAGGGCAGCAGGCAAAGTGGAAAGTTCCTGGGATGTCAAACCAGTTCCCATAAGCACTTTAGAGAAGCACCTGGCCTTGGACTAGGTAGGAGGCTGTGGAAAGACCCACAGGCACACAGGGGGGAGGAGGAATCAAGCAACGGAGGGAGGCGGTGGGGAAGAGGCACGAGTTCACCTTCAATTTTGGACAAAAGCAGTTTCACGCTGCAGGCCCGCAGCTGCCCATGCAGCTGCCACACCCTCCTAACTCCCTGGTCCCTCTCGTCCCGTCACATCCCTCCAGGACTCAGTCCAGTTGGAGCGGGTGCAGGACCAGAGTCCTGAGTCAACAGCGGTTTTGCCCTCAGGCAAGCCTTCACAGCCCTGCTCCTCCCCCCAGGGCTAGACACCGCCCCATGCCCAGAGCATCTTGGGAGTTGTAGTCCTGCAGTCCTGCAAGCTCCCAGCAGGGAATGGTTAAGAGACAAAAGCACCAAGCATACACAGCTAGGGGACCCCACTCCCACCTGTCCCTCCACCCCTGGCCCACGCCCCTCTGCTTCTACACCCCACCTTCTACTCCGCCTCTTCTCTATACAATGTCATCTCTCCATGCCTTGCCAATCCCCCAGAGTTGTGCAGTGTGGTTGGGCTGCATCCTTTGAGGCCAGTACTCAGGTAAGGGTGGGGCTCAGCAGCCTGGCTATTGCTGAGAATGCTTGCATCCCTGGTGGAAGCTCCCTGGCCAGTATTTGAAATGTAAATTCAATATCTAAAATGGAAATACCAGGTGCATGGGATCCTGGAATTTGCCTTTTCAAGGCCATCTGTCCTACCCTCCCCTCCATCCATCCAGCCTGCCATGTTCCTCCCTCTGGACCTCGTGATCAGGGTCGCTGCAGAGATCCTCCCCTTGGAACCCACCCACCTTAAGGGCCCATACCCATCATAAAAACTCAAAGCCATGCCACTTGCCAAATTGAGGCAAAAATGGAACCACCCAGGGGGGCCACTCAAGGGTGAGGGCATTACTAGATACTTGGGAGTATTAAAATCCATCTGATGATGGCCAATAGGCACATGAAAAGATGCTCAACATCACTAATCATCAGGGAAATGCAAATCAAAACAACACTAAGATACCACCTCACGCCCGTTAGAATGGCTATAATCACCAAGACAAAAAACAACAAATGTTGGAGAGGATGTGGAGAAACAGGAACCCTCATACACAGCTGGTGGGAATGCAAATTGGTGCAGCCTCTATGGAAAACGGTATGGAGATTCCTCAAAGAATTAAAAATAGAGATGCCCTATGATCCAGCCATCCCACTACTGGGAATCTATCCAACACACCTGAAATCAACAATCCAAAGAGGCTTATGCACCCCTATGTTCATTGCAGCATTATTCACCATAGCCAAGAAGTGGAAGCAACCTAAGTGTCCCTCGACTGACGATTGGATTAAGAAAATGTGGTATATATATACAATGGAATACTACTCAGCCATAAAAAAAGACAAAATCGTCCCATTTGCAACAACATGGATGGGCCTGGAGCGTATTATGTTAAGTGAAATAAGCCAGAAAGAGAAAGACAAACACTGTATGATCTCACTCATATGTGGAATATAAACCAACACATGGACAGAGAAAACTGGACTGTGGTTACCCGGGAAGTGGGGGTGGGGGTGGGCACAAGGGGTGAAGGGAGTCATATATGGGGTGATGGACAAACAAAAATGTACAACCCAAAATTTCACAATGTTAGAAACCATTAAAATATCAATAAAAAAAAATCCATCTGATGATATCATGAGTGAACGTGTTCCACTTTAAAACAAAACACTGCTGTTATTCTGAGATATTGAGTTAGGATCTTTTTGCAAATATGCCGGATTTAAAATGTTTATTGATGTATAACATGCGTATAGAAATATACGCAGAAGTCATCCATGTAAACCTCCAAGAATTATTACAAAGTGAACACACTTGTGTGACCAAGAACTAGCACCAGCTTCACTCAGGTCCTGACAATCCCTTTCTCCCTCCTTCCTCCCCAAAGGTAGCTGACATCTTACCAACGAACACTATATATCGAGTTTGTCTTCTTATACAAGTGTTTTATTACAGAACAATTTAAACAATATACAAAATAAACAAAACAGCATAGTAGGCTCGGCACCCAGCTTCAACAACTACTAATCATCTGCCATTTTTGTTTCTTCCACACTCCATCCCATTCCCACCTCACTTTATTATTCTTTTAGTCCTTTGTGTGTGTGTGGGGGGGGGTAAGAAGTACGCACACTGAAAGGCACAAATCTCAACCTTACATTTTTGGCAAATAAACATACCCATATAACCTTCACCCCTTTAAGAATAGGATATTTCCATCACCCCCAGAAAACCCCTTCCTGTTCCTTCCTAGGCAATTTCTTCCTTCCCCCGAGGCAACCACTGTTCTGGTTTTTTCAGCATAGGTTCATCTTGGCTGAAATCATCCCACGTGTATTGTTTTCTGTCCAGCTTGCTTCCCTCGGCACGAGGTTGATGAGTCTCTCCCAGGATGTGTGTGTCAGCGTTTGCTCCTCGGCACAGCTGAGGGCGTTCTGCTCTGTGGATGCGCCGCAGTGGGCTCATCTCCTCCTGGGGACGTGCAGGTCATATCCTGTGAACAGTTTTGTACAAACGTTTTTTGGTATGCTGTTTAATTCCTTTATTAGCATTTAAGTGACACACCTTTGCATTTTTTAGTGGTTGGTCCAGATTACAATATGCATCTTTAACATATCACAGCCTACCTAGACTTAATAGTGCACAAGTTTAATCAATGTAAAATATGGAAGACTTGCTACAGAACAGTTCCATTTACCTCTGTCTGTCCTTTGTGCTATTGTTATCATAAATTTTACATCTTCTCATGTTATAAATCCCACAATACAGTGTTATAATTTTTGCTTTCAATAGTCATAGGTCTTTTAAAGTAATTAACATAAAAAAGTTATATATTTTGAGGCAGATGATTTGAGGCTCTGCAAATGTATTCTTTTTTTTTAATTTCACCCACAGTTTTTGCATTCATCAGTCAGCCTTACCCACAATAATTATTACTGTGGTGTTCTAGTGGCGATTCTCTATTTCATGCTATCCAGCCACATTTATTATTTGGAATTCTGTGAGGAAGATTCCCTCCCTCCTTCTCCCGTCCTTCTTCCTTTCTTTCTCTTATTCTTTTTTATTCCTCTTTCTTTCTTCCTTTCTTATTTAATCTATTTTATGTCAGTATAGACTCATGGATATTTATTTTATTCTCTGTGTAATAATCCAATGCTACCATTATTTATTATGTTGCTCACAGTTTTCCAGCTTGAGCCATTGAGAAGTCTTTCAGATTGATTCCTTTTGACACATCTCATCATTTGCTGTGTTTTATTTAAAGCACTTTCCTACTTCTGACACTACAAGATGGTCCAGGTTCATATTGTATTTTCCATCTCCACCCTAGAATTAGCCATTTCTCCAAGAAAACCTGGTTCTTTTTATTGGAGAATGATATTTAGAAACCAAGATCTGGGAGCTAAGTGTGCTCATTGATACTAGGATGTCACTGCTTCTGGACCCTCTCAGCAGAGCCTGGAAATGTATGTATGAATATAAACACAGGTATACACATCTATCTATTCATCTATCAATCTATCCATCTATCTGGATAGATATATTAGAAGTGACATGGATTCATACTGATACTTCCAACTCCTATCCAGCACCACAGAGTTTATTCTAGCATTCTCCTTTTGTTTATTTTTAACTTCTTTCACCAACAGTGAGAAATTTAACTCCAGTTAGCTACAATATATTTCCTAATGTGTCAACTAGTTTCAGAATTGCTAATCCATATCCTTATGAAAAACAAACTTACCACCTAGAGTAGAGTGTTTGTGTACATTACTTTAGTTTTACAGTATCCCATCAAAACACTGTCTTCCAATGTAACTTAGGTCAAGACCTTTCATCCTCACCCATTATGTGTGGCTATGTCACATGCTTGTAATACAGTGAGATTCATTTGTCACTGCATTTCATCTGAGTTCCCCAGGATCCTGATTGATTTTTAAAATTTGCAGAGTAAAATTCACTCTTTGTAGTGTACAGTTCTGTGGGTTTTGACAACTTTATGGTCATGTATCCACCTCCACAGTAGCATACAGAGCTGTTTTTTTCACTCCCCAAAATTCTCTCATACTGTCCCTGTGTAATCAACCCCTTCCCCCATTCCATCCCTTGGCAACCACTGATCATTTTTCATCTCTGTAATGCTGACTTTTCTAGAAAGTCATACAAATGAAACCACATATTGTACAGCCTTTTGAATCGGGCTTCCTTCACTTAGAGAAATGCAGCCAAGATTCATCCATGTTGTTGTGTGAATCAAGAGTTTATCCTTTTTATTGCCAAGTAGTATTCTAATGTCCCAATTCACCACAATTTCTTTCTCCATTCACCTGATGAAGGACATTTAGTTTATTTTCAGCTTGTGGCAATTATGAATAACATGGTTATGAATATTCACCCAAAGATTTTGTTTAAACATTAGTTTTCAATTTGCTTGAGTAAATCCCTAGGAGTGGGATATCTGAGTCATATAATAAGTGTATGTTTAACTTTATAAGAACCTGCTAAATCGTTATCCGAATGCAACTATCATGTTGCATTCCCAGTTCTAGTTGCTCCTTGTCCTCACCAGGACTTGATATTTGCAATTTTATTTTTTATTTCAGCCACCTAATAGGTGTGCGGAATATTATTGTGGCTTCTGCCTCCTTTTTGAAAGTGAGATCTGCTAAATATAGAATCTCGTGTTGACTTTTGGGTTTTGTTTCTGCACTTGAAAGATGTCATTTTGTTGTTGATTTGTCTCTTTTGTTTTTGATAATATATCATCCATCAATGACATTATTTCTCCCTGTATGTAATGTCTTCCCCTGTATATATGTATTTCCCTGACTGCTTTCAAGATTTTGTTTTTATCTTTGGATTTTAGCAGCTTGACTATCATGTGCCCAGGTATGGTTTTATTTTGTATTTTATTTTCTGGGTTTTCTGACTTCCTTGGATCTAAAATTTTAGATTTTCCACCAAATTTTGGAAGTTTTATGCTATTACTTATTGATTTGTCTTTCTGCCTCATTTAATTTTTCTGTCTCTCCCTTCTCTGCTGGGGACTCAATCATCTCACAGGTAAGGCTCTCTTCATTTTTCTTCAAAATTTTTACATTCTTTTGTTCAGACTGGATAATTTCTATTGCTCTATCTTCATGTTTCTTCTACTGTTCCTTTTTATTTTTAATTTTATTTACTTATTTATTTTTTGCCCCAAAGCCCCAGTAGATAGTTCTATGTCATAGCTGCACATCCTTCTAGTTGCTGTATGTGGGACGCAGCCTCAGTATGGCCAGAGAAGCAGTGCATGCGTGCGAGCCCAAGATCCGAACCCGGGGTCGCCAGCAGTGGAGCCCGCACACTTAACTGCTAAGCCCCAAGGCCGGCCCTCTTCTACTGTTTCTAATGTACATGTAAACTCAAAAGTATTTTTTTTATTTAATCTTCCTATTTGGTTCTTTTTTGTAATTTCCACTTCTCTGCTGAGTTTCCAGATATGTTCATTCATTATGAGAATATTTTTCATACCGCCTTGATCATCTTTATAATAGCTGCTGTCTTATCCTTGTCAGCTAATTGCAACACCATGGGGAGAGTTTCTCCTCCCTGCTTTTGGTCATATATGGATTACATTTTCCCATCTCTTCAAATCTCATGATTTTTTAAACTGTGTACTGGAGGGCCGGCCCCATGGCTTAGCAGTTAAGTGTGCATGCTCTGCTACTGGCGGCCTGGGTTCAGATCCCGGGCGCGCACCGAGTCACTGCTTCTCCGGCCATGCTGAGGCCACGTCCCACATACAGCAACTAGAAGGACGTGCAGCTATAACACACAACTATCTACTGGGGCTTTGGGGGAAAAATAAATTAAAAAAAATTAAACTGTGTACTGGAAACCATGAATGATAGTTATAGAGACTCTAGATTCTATTGTATTCCTTTGAAGAGTGTTGTTATTTTTCTAGCAGGGATTTAACTTGGCTGGACTGAAACTCCAATCTTCTCTCCTTTACCGTGAGCATAGCTGAAATCCTCATTCAGTTCTTTCATCTACCAATTGCTGTTTTTACACTAAGCCCTCTGGGGTCTACCCTGCATGTGTGTTGTTCAAAGATCTGCCAATTTGGTGTGTGTGGGGGGGAGACTTACGTACATATTTTGAGATTTTCCTCTGTGTGTCTCCCTCCCTTCCAGAATTTCTCCCTTAACTTTCCAGCTACTCTGTCAGCCCCAAAATACATCCTCTAACTTTACAAGAAAGACTGTAGTTTTTCCCCTGTCTCGGCCATGTACAGATTTTGGAATGCTTTGAGGCAAAAGACTCAAGCTTGCAAATACCTCCTGGTACAATTCCCATCATTTAAGGGAAGGCTCCCTGTCAGTTCTGCTTGCTTTCGGAAGACATTTATACATACACACATATACACATTTATTATATGTATATTACATATAAATACATGATTCTATATAAATACATATAATATGTATTCAGATTTTATCATTGTTATATGTGAGAGTGTTAGTTCAACAAGCCACTCCACCATTACTGGAAGCCAGACCTCGGTTTTGTTTCTTTTTTAGATTTTATATAAATGGAATTAAAAAATCTATAGCTTTTTGAATATAATTTCTTTTATGCAGCATTTTGGTTGTGATATTCATCTATGTTATTGCATGTAGTTAGTGTTTGTTCATTTGTTGAAAATAATTAATTTTTTTAAATGGTCATAAAATATGCATAACCTAAAATTGACCATTTTAACCATTTTTAAGTGTACAGTTCAGTGACATGCAGTACATTCACATTGTTGTGTAGCCATAACCTCCAACCATCCACAGAACTATTTTCACCTTGCACTGAAACTCTGTGCTCATTAAGCAACAACTCCCTGTTATCCTTCCCTCTTGCCCTTGGGAAACACCATTCTCCTTTCTATTCCTATGAATTTGAGTATTTTAAGTACCTTATATGAGTGGAATCATACAGTATTTTTCCTTTTGTGGATGGCTTTATTTCACTTAGCATAAAGTCCTCAAGATTCTTCCTTGTCATAAAATGTGTCAGAATTTCTTCCTTTTTAAGGGTGAATGGTATTCCACTCTGTGTATACACCACATTTTTTTTGTTATTTCATCTGTTGATGGACACCTGGTTTGCTTCCAGCTTCTGGCTATTTTGAATAATGCTGTTAAGAACACCGGTGTATATTTATGTCTTTATACCTCTGCATTCAATCATTTTGGGTGTATGCCCATAAATGGTTTTCTGAGATTCATTTTTTCACACGTGGGTGGGTTCCCCACACCTCCAACAAGCAATTCTTGGAATGCCAGCTAGTCGTCAGATAATTCAACTCAATTTGATGCTGTCAACACAGAGATACATCAGACTCCACAGGTTGAGGGCTTAGTGCTATAAGACTGCACACCCACCCTACCTCACCTCAACTTCAGATACCAGTTACAAGCCCAGGCTGTTACCTGTACTTCTGACTGACTGGGTATAAACCAGAGGTTCCCACAACCTCCTCATTGGGTTTGATTAATTTACTAGAGTGGCTCACAAAACTCAGAGAAACATTTACTACATCACCAGTTTATTATAAGAGGATATGACTCAAGAACAGCCGATGGAAGTGGTGCATTGGGAAAAGTATGTGAGAAGGGGCACAGAGCTTTCATGCCATATCCAAGTGCACCATTCTCCAAACACTCCTTGTCATTGCCAACCAGGAAGCTCTCTGAACCTCCTTCTATTGGGATTTTAATGGAGACTCTGTCACGTAGGCATGATTAATTATTAACTCAGTTTCCAGCCCCCCTCCCCTCTCTGCAAGATAAGGGGTAGGGCTAAAAATTCGAATCTTCTAATCAGGGCTTGGTCTTCCTGGTGACCAGCCCCCATCCAGGAGCCATCCAGAAGCCCATCCAGAGTTGCCTCAATAGAACAAAAGCTTCTCCTAGTGTTCTTATCAATTAGAAAATTACAAGGAGGTCAGCCCCGTGGCTTAGCAGTTAAGTGCACATGCTCCGCTACTGGCGGCCCAGGTTTGGATCCCGGGCGTGCACTGATGCACTGCTTCTCCGGCCATGCTAAGGCCACATCCCACATACAGCAACTAGAATGATCTGCAAGTATGACATACAACTTTCTACTGTGGCTTTGGGGAGAAAAAAGGAGGAGGATTGGCAATAGATGTTAGCTCAGAGCCGGTCTTCCTCAGCAAAAAGAGGAGGATTATCACGGATGTTAGCTCAGGGCTGATCTTCCTAAAAAAAAAAAAAAGGAAATTACAAGGGTTTTAGGGTCTCTGTGTCAGGGATGGTGTCAAAGATAAATATTAGAATAAGAGTTGCTCCTAGTGTTCTTATCATTTAGGAAATTACAGAGTTTTAGGAGCTTTGTGCCAGGAACTGGAGGCAGAGACTGATAAATGTATTTTCTATTATTTCAGAACCCATAAGTGGAATTGCTAGATCATGTGGTGAATTCTAGTTTTAATTTTTGAAGGAACTGCCATACTGTTTTCCAATTTTATGTTCGCACCTTCATTGCACAAGTGGTCTAATTTCTCAACATCCTTGCCAACACTTGTTATTTTCTGATTTTGTGATAGTAACTATGCTAATGGGTGTGAACATGTATCTCATTGTGGTTTTATTTTGCATTTTCCTGATAGTTAGTGATGTTGAACATCTTTTCATGTGTTTACTGGCCATTTTATATTTTGTTTGGAGAAATGTCTATTCAAGTCCTTCGTGCATTTTTAAATTGGGTTGTTTTTTATTGTTGAGTTGTAGGAGTTCTTTATATATGCTAGATATTAATCCTTTATCAGATATGTGATTTGTAAATCTTTTCAACCATTGCCTTTTTACTCTGTTGCTAGTATCTTGTGATACAGAAAACGTTTCATTTTGATGACGTGCAATTTGTTATTTTTTTTGTTGCTTATGTCATTGGTGTCATAGTAAAAAAATCATTGTTGGCAATGGCATTTGGACCCAATGACATGCAGCTTTTACCTTGTGTTTTCTTCTAAGGATTTTATAGCTTCAACTCTAACATTTATATCTTGGATCCATTTTGAGTTAATTTTTGTATATGGTGTAAGGTAAGGGTCCAACATCATTCTATTGTATGTGGGTATCCAGTTTTCCAGCACCATTTGTTGAAATCTTATCCTTTCTCCAATGAATGATCTTTGCACCCTTGTCAAAAATCATTTGACCATATATGCAAAGATTTATTTCAGGGCTCTCTATAATATTTCATAAGTATATTGTGTGTATTTATGCCAGTACCACACTGTTTTGATTACTTTGTAGTAAGTTTTGAAATCAGGAAATGTGTGTTCTCTAACTTTGTTCTTCTTTTTCTAGATTGTTATGGCTATTCAGGGTCCCTTGAGAGTCCATAGGAATTTTAGGATAGATTTTTCTACTTTTGCAAAAAAATCATTGGAATTTTTACCTCCATGAGTAAGTTGATTCTTAAGTATTTTACTCTTTTCGATGCTATTGTAAATAAAAATGTAAAGTTTTTAAATTTCTTTTTCAGATTACTTGTTATTAATGTATAGAAGAACAACAAATTTTTGCAGGTTAATTTTGTGTCCCACTACTTAGCATAATTTATTAGTTCTAAAATTTTTTTGTGGAATTTTTAGGGGTTTCAACATATAAGATATTATGTGTAAACAAATATAATATTAGTTCTTCCTTTCCAATTTGAATGCTATTTCTTTCTTTTTCTTATCTAATTGCTTTGGCTAGAACTTCTAATACCATGTTGAATAGAAGTGGTGAAAGTGGGCCTTCTTACCTTTCTCCTGATCTTAGATACAAAGATTTCAGTCTTTCACCCTTGAATACGATGTTCTCTGTGGATTTCTGTATATGGCTTTTACTATGTTGAAGTAGCTTCCCTTTACTCTGAGGGTTTTTTAGTGTTTTTAACATGAAAGCATGTTTAGTTTTGTCAAACGCCTTTTCTGCATCCATTGAGATGATCACTTTTTTTCCTTCATTCTGTTAATGTGGTTAATTACATTGATTCCTTTTCATATATTGAAACATCCTTGTATTCCAGGAATAAATCCCACTTAAAAATGATGTATAATCCTTTTAATATGCTGCTGAATTTGCTTTGTTACTATTTTATTGAGGATTTTTGTATCAATATTCATGAAAGGTATTCACCTGTAGTTTTCCTTTCTCTTAGTGTCTTTGGCTTTGATATCAGGGTAGTACTAACTCCATAGGATGACTTTAGAAGTATTCTATCCTCTTCAACTTTTTTAAAGAGTTTGAAAAGAATTGGTGTTAGTTAATTTAAAAAAAGTCTATGGACCTAGGAATAAATTCAGCATAAAATAAATACAAATAAACATTTTTTTAAATGTGAAAAAGTCTTTTCCTAAAATAATTAAAACTTAAGCAAGTACATCATTTATCACTTTATTTCTAAAAATTGTTTTTAACCTAATAGTAAGCATGAACAAATTGTTAGAATTAAAATGACTCAAATGTTAATTTTCTTCATTGCAAATTTTCTGACATAAGTATTCGATGCCATCATGTATGACATCTTTTATGAAAAAATGGTCATTTTTTGTAGTATTTGAGAACATTATGAATTTTCCCAGTGGTCTCTGACAATGCTCTGATGTGCAAAGTTATCTTTTCAACATGTATGTCTTATCATCATCTTTAACAAATTAACAAACTCTGTCAGGTGCTAATTAATCAACTACTTTTCATATGATTCAGGTTCTCCGCCATCAACTTCTCTAACCATCAGGAAATTCTACAACTTCTGCAAGATTAACAATTTTACCATATTGTATTCATCTCGTGTGGTTTAAAACATCCAAAAATCATTGATAAACTGACCCTGCCCAAACTAAAGCATGACGAATTATGAAAAATGGTCTCTGTTAAGTGGGGAGGGATTTCACGTTGAACTTAATTTTATAATTGGTCAATTTATTACAGTGTATTGTTCTGTTATGTAGTTCACTTCTTTTTTTAAGAAAGCGATAGTTGAGGGCACTTAGATAATAAAAAGTTGAGAAAATAAGAAACTGATACACACTATAAGCTTCAAATATTTTCAAGCATAAGATGCAGTAAGAACTAAAACTAAGAAATGGCAGAGGAAATAGAGATAAGATGATAAAATTTCAAAACTGAATCTATAATAACATCTCAATGGCTACCGTTGTGGTGCCAAGAAGATGGTGAAATCAAAGCACTCATAAAGATGATAAAAAACAGACTGCAAAGAAAAAAGACTGAAATTTGTGTGTGTGTGTGTGTGTCAGGAAGATCAGCCTTGAGCTAACATCTGTGCTAATCCTCCTCTTTTTGCTGAGGAAGACTGGCTCTGAGCTAAGATCTATTGCCAATCTTCTTCCTTTTTTTCCTCAAAGCCCCAATAGATAGTTGTATGTCATATTTGCACATCTTTCTAGTTGCTGTATGTGGGACGCGGCCTCAGCATGGCCAGAGAAGCAGTGCATCCGTGTGCACCTGGGATCCGAACCCGGGCCGTCAGTAGCGGACCGCACGCACTTAACCACTAAGCCACGGGGCTGGCCCAAGACTGAAATCTTTAAAGAGAGAATTTTTACAGCGATATTACAGATAGATAACAGGGAAGAGAAGTTGGAGTGAGAGACTATCTGTTTCTTAATTTACTTCCACTGTAGAGAACAAAAAACCAATTTGCTGAAATGTTTATTCCCTTCTCTGACTCTATCTTTACCTGCAAAATCTGAGCACTGAATCAATGTCACATTCCTCCTTTTCCATCCTCGTGTAACAGAGCAATTAAGCTCATCTGAAACCTCAACTGCCCAGTCTGTGAAATAAGGCCGGCCATCCATTCTCACAGAGGAGCCAACTGGAGGTATGATTTTTGGTTCTGAATTCAGCTCAACATCTTCAAAGAGTTGTATCTGGCCTTCCTTATCCAGGGCTATCAATGAAGGGCTGGTTGGCTTTCAGAGAAGACCAATTCACAGTCAGCTCAGACATTTTCTGTTGAGCTCTCTAAAGAAGGCTGTGGGGCATGTCAGTAAGAGTTCATTTCTATACGGGTTATAATTTTATTTTATTCATAGATTTATAAAGAAATTTACATGGTAAATATTACTTATTAACAAGAAAAAAGGTGGTCTATTCTCTGATCATTTAAGCAAAATCCTCCTCTCAGGGCCCAGCCATGGACAAAGCCCAGATTCAACCTCCATGTGTCTGCCAGGCACTCTGTGGTCCATGGGAAGCCCTCAAGTTGGCAGCCTGTTCCCTTGTGTCTTGTGCTTGTACTTAATCTTCCATCTCTTCAGAGTACAACTAGACAGAAGCTCAAAGGACTTGACATTGGAGAAATGTACTTTTCATTATCTTTAGACTTCTACACTTTTTCAAAAGACTCTCAGCATTTCCAGTAATTGTGCAGCAATTTACCCAACACTAAAGTTCTCACTATTAAAAATTAAAATAAATAAATTTTGAAAAGGAAAAAAGTGATCTTTGCAGATTTGTACAGAATCTATATAATGGGTGCATCCTTATAAAGGGAGGAAAGATAACAAATTTAACTATTTTGGTTAGTTAACACTGTAAGTAATATACTTTACATATTAGCATTTTTGAGATTATTTGTATTTAAAGATACTGCTTCAAACACCTAAATCATTGTATGTGGTAGAGTCTACCATCTGCTTTGGCTGAACAATTATATACAGTAAGTCAGCCAACATTCTTCCATTCCTGTATAATCTTATATGTGGGTGGTAATGGTTAGTTCTTATAGATTATTTGAATACGTGCATATCACAAAATACAGGTGACCATTAAAAATTAAAGTGTTCACCAAATAGAAGATTATCTGATTCCCAGAAAAAGAAAACCTTACTGTGACATTAAGGCTAAAACTGTCAAAAAGGAAGCCAAGATACACTCAAGCAAAGCTTTTGCTGAAAAGTTAATTGGATCATCTTTGAAACTTTATCAGGTTTACTGTGTAAGCAAGATACTTTCAGAGCCTAGAATATAGAAAGTGTTTATTGCTACGTTAACAATGTGATCATTTATTTTGTAAATGTTAACATTACAGATGGAATTCATTTTCTACTATATTCAGATTTTCAAGTTCTGCTAAATCTTAAGGCCACATTACTGGCAAGTTGGGATACCTCTGGACATCTGAAAAATATGAATCCTACACAGAAGCATATAAATTCTCTATTCATCAGGTTCTAAATTCTAAAACATTCTAAGCTTTTGGAAGAAACCAATGGCATTCCAAATTGACAGTAGGGCTGCATGTGCGATACATGATCCTATAGGAAGAGAATTCCAGATTTTAAATAGAGGAGATTGTGCACAAAAATAAAGTATGTTCTGACGTCTGAAAGGGGATTTCAAGAAATTAGGGACTCTCAGAATATGTGGTAATTGGTAAATAACTTACCAAGGGCTCTCTAAAGGAGAACATATTGTGGAAAAATGAGCTTCACATGCAGAGAGATAAAATGGCATCTCTGGAATCCTCATGATGAAACAGACACTGAATTACTTTTTCCTAAAATTTAAAATGTGTCTTATCCTCCAAACAAATACCACCTCCCTGCCCTGTGGTTTACCTGAGCATGGTGACGTGTTGGGATCATTTTTCTATTTCATTGGCTCTTAAACTTGATGGGCACCAGAAGCACCTGGAGGCCTTGTTGAAACCCAGATTGCCAGGCCCCACTCCAGAATTTCCAGTTCTGCAGGTCTGCAGCAGCACCTGACAATTTGCGTTTCTTCCCAGTTCCCAGGTGATGCTGATGCTGCTGGTCCAGGGACCCCACTTTGAGAACCACAGCCTAACTTACACCCTATATATGGTTACCAAATCCATTATTTTATCCCTTGGCTGCTACTTTTCCTTTATCACATCAGCACCTTAGCTCCGAATCTCCTCACCAAGCAATGGGAATACTTGGAGAGTTTAAGAACTGGTCCTTCTTTCTGGCTCAGTTCTCCCTCTTCCTCTCAAAACTACAGTCTCTTGCCAGGTAATTTTTCCTTAAACATCAGTTTATCATAGATCTTCTTTGCTCAAAATCTCATGGCTCTTATGCTGAACACAAGACTTTTTAAATTCTCTACTTGGCTCATAAGGTCTGTAATAGCCCGTAGAATGTGGACACCCTGTTCCCTACCCTGCCTGTTATAAAGGAGTATGTGAAGATTACATAAGATACAGTCAGTTCTCGTTATGCACAGTGTGACATTCTACAAAGTCACTGTGAACACTGAATCAGTGAATATGACCCACTGTTCCTACAGGAAATGCAGGGTTAGGTTCCTGCAAACCTTAGTCATATTTTCTTCAACTGATCAATACATAACCTTTTTCTCTGTGTGTTTCTCTTTAAAGTCACCTTATTTAATATATATTGTTGATATATTAACATTGAACTTAGACTAACAGCACTGTACCTCGTGTCTGAAGGAAGCTTGTCAAACACAAATACTTTCTCTGTAAAGGCACGTCACAGCCTCTTGCCCTGAGGAACACCAGGCAGCACTGCAGCACTACACATGGGGAACATATTAAACAGCCAAGTCACCAACACAAGGCACAAAAAGATAATAAATGAGGCACTAAATAGACTGCAAGAAGGACACTTGTTTACAGCATGGGCTGAAACAACAGGGCAGAGCGTCACCTTGTTCCCCTCAGCTGGGAACATGCACTTCGAGTGAATCAAAATTTTCACCACTTTGCGCTTATCTGCAAATGGACATGAAAGCCCTGTGAGTGTTGATTTGGGGGCTGCCAGTACATTTTAGCTAGTAGGCAAGTGTGCAGACACAGGATCCACAAATAATGAGGATCAACTATATTATGAAAACATCTTTTCAAAACCAGAGTATTGTTCAGATATAAGAGCAATAATGATAACACAACAGCTAACATGTTAATGCCTACTATGCGCCAGGAGCTCTTCTAAACACTTTACATAAGTTAATGCATTTAAATCTCACTAAAACCCTATGAGACAGGAGTTCTCAGTAGCCCCATTTTATAAGATGAGGAAACTAAGGCACAGAGACTAAATACTTTGCACAGGTTCTCCAGTTAAAAGCGGGATAACTGGGATTGGTGCCGAGACAAACTGGTCCAAAGCCCACAGCCTCAACCACTATGGTAGGAACGTGAGTGAATTTTCTACCACTCCCCAAAATACCCCTTCTGCTCCAGCCAGTGTGGTCTCCCACATACTTATTCACTTATCAAACATTTTCTGAGTGCCCCCAAGGTGTCAGGTACTGTGTTCAGACACTGGAGGGACAAATAGAATGTCGACGCAAATAATCCATAAAAAATCTATAAAACCAACTTGGGGTGAGTTTACTATGAGCCAACCTTTGAGGACCATATAGTCCGGGAGAGTCCTTTCACAAAGAAATGGAGCACTCCAAAGAAGTGGGGTGTACAGCGTGGTTATATACCATCAAAGTGCATGTACCACATGTGATTGCAATGTCTCTTTTACAATAGCCGCAACCTTGACCTGTCAGCACCTCCATTGATGGACACAGTGGGTATCAGGTCTGCTGTCTCCATGGGCGTGGCTGTTGTCTGGAGTTGGGTGGTCACAGGATGAGTGCAGCAATCAAATTCTAGCCTAGGGAGAAATGATTATACTTAAGGAAATGCCTATGTGGGGGAAGTTGCATTTACAACTTAAGGGCATTGCTTTTGTCTTTGGGACATGTTAATTGCTTAGGGCAGATATACAATGGATGAACAGAGGCTACAGGCCCCTTTTGGGGAAAAAAAAACAATTTCAGGCCCACTTAGTTTTACACCAAATGGCTTTCTCATATGCTCCAATGTATCCTATTGCTGGTCATTTATTTATCAAGAAGAAGGATAGTCTCAGCTTTAAGGAGCTCGCTGTCTATGAGACATGAATAAAACAACAGTTATGGAAAAGTAGATAAGTATATGGTCCCAGAGTGGGGACATCAAAATGGGTCTCTAGGTGGAGACCTCTCAGGAAAAGTCTCCAAGAGAAAGGAACATTTGACATGAGTTTAGATTAAGAAATAGGAATTAAGTTGATTAAAAAACTGGGTAGGAGGACAGAAGAAGCACATATAAAAAGACAGATATAAAGGATGCTAAATCTTTCCGAAAATGGGTGGTATTTTTAAGGCTGGAACAAAGCAAACATGTAGGACAGAGTGGGTGATGAGAGTAAAGATGAGGACAGCAAGGGAAAGCCTGTGTGTCCAGCTCAGGAGTCTGAATGTTCTCTAGGCTACTCTGAACAGTCATTGAAGGAGTCGAAGCAGATATCAGATTTAAGCAAATTTGGATTCTAGAATGTAACTCTGCAGGCAAGGTGGAGGAAAGATTAGAAGAAATTAAGACTGAAAGTAAAGGGACCTGTTGGGAGACTAGGCAACGATCCAGATAAGATAGGCCTTGGCTCAGGCGTGGGGTCTGCAGGTGGAGGAGGCCAGGAGGTGGCAAGCAATGCTGGGCTCCTGCAGGAGGAAACTGAGCTGCCTCTCAGTCACGGGAAGACTGTGCCTGTCATGGCCTCCCCACCCCCATGCCCAAATGCCATGTTTCTTTCCACTTCTGTACATTTCCTCCCTTCCCCCATCTGAAATCCTCACTCTTTCTTCCCTCCACCTGCCCAAAAGTGGTCCCTTTGAGGACTTGATCTAGTCCATCTCTCCTAAGAAGCTGTCTTTAATTACAATTTCTCAATAACATTGCCATTTTTTTTAGGTTCTGTAATGCAACATACACTAAATACCTTGGCAGAATCAAATTACATCTTGCAAACCATGTCATGTATGTGGAGGAGCTTGAAACCCTATAATTCTTTGTATTTCCTTCAATACCTACCACAAATACCTTACACATATAGGTCAATGGATGTCCAGTAAAGTTGAGCAAAGAAGAAACAACCTTTATAAGCTAAGAACTTTTATGAGCTCAGTTATTCCTTTAGATCAGCTGCTTAAACCATTTGTTTTTCTCCACAGGTCAACAGTGTTGCCCAGCACAAATGAATTTTACACCTTCTCAAACTCAATAGAGCAAAGATGGAATTTCATTCCCCCTGCAAGCCTTACTGCCTCAGAGAAAAGGAAAAACAACATGTGACATCTAATTCTTTCTTCACATTCTCATCTCAAATTGCAAGTGATTTCCAAATGCTAACTGGTTTTCATTGTAAAACTGACAGAAAAAATTTCCCATTCTGGCTTTGTTTCTTTCTTTTTTTGTGTGAGGAAGATCAGCCCTGAGGTAACTTTTGATGCCAATCCTCCTCTTTTTGCTGAGGAAGATTAGACATGGGCTAACAACTGTGCCAATCTTCCTCTACTTTATATGGGATGCCACCACAACATGACTTGACAAGCGGTGTGTCTGTGCGTGCCCGGGATCCGAACCTGTGAACCTGAGGCCACCACACCGGAGTGTGTTCATTTAACTGCTGCACCACGGGGATGGCCCCTCTCTTTATTTCTAAAGCTGAAATGTCTAAATCTTTCACTGGGCTTGTTGGAGTTTCCATAAAATGAAAACGTACATTCCAGAAAAATCCTTATCTTTCCAGAATAATCCTTAATATATTATGGTAAACACCTTTGCAAAATGTAACTGATTTTCAATGTCAGTGCCTCCACAAGGGTATCTTTGCATTATCTCCCCTCCCAACCACGTGTCACTTTGTTCCTCCCCAGGCTCATGGGGTCAAAGTGTTTACTGAGCACTAGGAATGATCAGAGTCTGAGGGAGACCTCAAGGATGACTAAGCCATATTTTCTGACCCCAACCATCTCTTTCCATCTCTCCTTTAACCTCTATTTTTCTCACTCTGGTTTCTACTTTAGTTGTTTACTTGTCTTTTGAATTGTTGTTTTGTGGTTTATAATTACCATGTAAATTCATGTTACTTTTTGCCTTAGAGTTTAGAAAGAACTTACATTGAACAATGTTTTTTCCCAGCTCTTTGATGTGTCTAATAACTTCCAACGCAATTCAAGGGGTTTCTTGTTTTTACGTCTCCATCATTATTCCTTCAGAATTATGTTCACCCCACACTTTTTATCTGACCAATGCTGCTTTACACTTTGAACGTTTCTATGCCAAGACGCACATGAGGAATCCCTCGAACACCATTAGCTAGGTGACCCCACATTCCTCACATTTGTTTTCTTGATTTGTTCCTAAATAAGCATGTTTCTGAAACTAATAATGAATTGTACCAAGTGGTCGTTGCATAAAAAGCACTATCACAGATACCTTAAAGAGAACAAATGGAAAAGAATATTCAATTCCTCAGATAAGTTTACAATCAAATGAGGCATTGAGGGGACCTGGGGGCACTGATCAGAGCAAAATCCTAAGAGAAGAGTTTTCAGTCCATTTCAAATGAGGTTAAAACTGGAATGAGATAGTATTTTAACAGTTATCTGAAATCATAAACATTTTTCTGACCTTTGAGAATTTATTTGCATATAAACTGTACAACATGTGGGGAAAGAGAGTGTTGATATTGTTCAATTTCTTTTTATTTTTCAGCACTTTGTAATAGATGTGGCTATTCACAATTAATAAATATCATAATGTGGAGAGACCCAACTTTCAACTGCCTGATATTATCAATTCTTACACAAAGCTCGAGTTTTAAAGATCAAATTTCATTTTAGTTACCTTCCATCTAGTCGATTTATATCAGAAAGTTGTTGAGTTTTAGGAAAATACTTCAAAACACAAATTTTATATGTAATTTCAAAAGCAAAAAATGAGTTAAAAACTGGATGGTAACCAGTTTTACTACCATATATTAATCTTTAACATGGGAGCAAACCATTTTAGAGAATATAATTGATATTTGCCTATTTGTATATTGTAGAATGTTAAAGGATTTACAGTCTTAATAATAATTTCAAATACCAGAGAATAAAAAACTGAAGGTTAAGCTTTATGAAATGTTTTTTTATTGATTTTTTTAAAAGATATTTATTTATTTTCCCCCCAAAGCCCCAGTAGATAGTTGTCTGTCATAGGTGCACATCCTTCTAGTTGCTGTACATGGGACGTGGCCTCAGCATGGCAGGAGAAGCGGTGCGTCAGTGCGATCCCGGGATCTGAACCCCGGGCTGCCAGCAGCAGAGTGCGTGCACTTAACCGCTAAGCCATGGGGCCGGCCTGAAATGGTTTTTTAGACATAGCAGACTTCAGAGCATATTACTTGAAAATAAAACAATCAGTTAGTGAGGTTTAAGCAATGTGGTTTTACTTTAAACTTGCTCATTCCATGGGAGCATCAATAAAAGCCCTCCGGGAGTGGCTGACGCTCTTTCCCTCCACATGAGCACCAGCTGTATTTTCTTTAAGCATCAGACTCTCGGGCAACACCATAGCTCTCAACTCCGTTTAGTTGAGAAAAGGCTTTATGTGTCATATGTTTTTTCTAGGGGTATGGAGCTCCCAGACTTATTAACTACAGGGAGAGAATAAGAGTCAGAACACAGTCAATAAACTCCAGTGTGCTCAGGTGAGAGGACAGATGCCTGAACTCACATCTGAAGAAGAATTTAGAGGATGCTTTCTGACTCTGCTTCGTGCCTCTGACTAAGCAGTCCTGGACATCCCCGTTACAGCCATGGAATAACACAGGCAGCCTTGATGGAGCAGAAGTCCTCCTATGTCCATCATTTGTGCAGAGCAAACTGGCTTAAGACCTCTCGTTTCCTGCTGCAGTGGTAATTTACAGAGATACAGAACTGTCATCTAGTGAATAAGAAGAAAACAGCAAGGTGTTTGACACGAAAAGTGACATTTTGAGTTTTTTCAAAAAGAACAGTGAAGCACTAAAGTTGGTAAAGTTGACACAAAGTTGACACGATGTGGCACACGAAAGTTATAGCAAACACTAATAATGTGTAGGTGAACTAATCAGTTGCTCTCTATGCCTCTAAAGCATGTCTTGACATCTGACTCATAAATAGTACAGTTTAAATATAATAGAATATCTTTGGAAATAACTTCTCATCTCATCTCATCCAATGTTGTTCGCAGGATCCGGTATTAAATAGCCAGATGGTGAGTACCCATGTTGAAGCACCATTTTTATCACAGTGGAGAGAATATGAGGCATAAGCCCAACGGACTGATGTTCAGATCTTCCCTCTTACCCTTGATCAATTTTGTAAACATGGTTTTCTTTATCAAATATGAATTATAACAGTTACTTTAAAGGATTACTGTAAGAATTGCATAAGGGAATACAGTAAAGGAACTGGTGCACAGTAGATTGATAGTTAATTCTCCTTCCCTGTCTCTCTTCTAAGAAACATACAGAAATAATCTAAGAAGAGAACCCGTGTATAAAGTAAACGTATGACAAAAAGTCAATGGCTCCTGAAGTAAGGGACATCATTGTTGAGTGCTTAACCTCAACTGCCTCCAAATACTGTTAACTCTCAATTAATTTTATGTGTTTTCTGTCTTCCAGACAAATCACTGGCTACGAGGAAAGGAGAAGGTGTGAAATTTAAATTGATTTCACCCTTGGATGGTCCAGCTGTAATATTAGGTGTTTTAAATCACCTGGTTTTTCAGGTTTCCTGCTTATTCCTGTATATGTTACCACGGTTCACAGCCCGAGAAAATTAGAAAATCATTATGATTTTACACACATGAATATATATCTTGACTATTACAGCTCGACTCTTAATATATAGAGCAAAGTTGTACATGTTTTGTCCTTGTGGATAGTACAGAATACTTTTGTCCAGGTTTTCTTTGGCATTATCATTTATAACGAAGAACTCAGTAATATATGCCCTGGAGATAAGGGTTTAGAAAAATCTAACATACTATCCTAGTCATGCCTCAAAAAAAAAAGTAAAATAAATAAAAAGCTATAAAAATGATGAGAGGATATTTTGAAGGCACCATTTTTCTTAATTATTTCCAACTTTATTTCCCTTCACCTCTTTTTAATCTTTCTCCGTCTTATTTGTTATTGGCTAATCATCTCACAGTAATTAAACCACCCCCAGCTGAGTCCCCCATGCCTCTTCAAGTGCCCCAGCCTGATGTAGGTCTCAGCTCTGACAAAAAGAAGCTGGAAAAACTGTTTTGTGGCACTATTCTTAAGAATATCTTTACTCTTACAATAATAGCTATATTTTTGAAAGGCGCCAGTGGATTACAAAATGAAGTACTCGACCAATGTTGTATCCTCATTTTCCTTCCAGGGGGAGCACAACTTTCATGTGTAATGCAGGGCTGTTGCTTTATTGTTTTTTCCTTTCAAGACATTTTATTACTTGTAAAACATAATAGGGTTAATGGTGATATATGAGTAACAATATAAACTTACAGACAGCAAAAAGATACTATTTTACAGTCATAATTTTGTATACTGTAACAAACAGTAATACTTTCATAATGTACTATCTTGATTGATCAGGAATTATTCCTGGCTCATTTTTATGCTAATTCATTTATTAGATTACCAAATATATACTTTTATGATCTTTATTTTCAATCAATACAATTGAAGGGACATCAATTGTTCTTGGTAAGTGAAAGGTCACAAAAAATTTTTGATAATTTATAAGTTTGAGAAGGATCTTTCTGCTTTTTAAAAGAGAAGTCATTTAATATTTGGGAAAGTTCTCAAAAATCATCAAATTCTTTAATTTTACAGAAATGAATACTACATTCCAGAGAGCCTAAGTACGTTGTCACACACTAACCAGAAACAGACCTGGGCCTAGAACTCAGATCTGAGTCACCTGACTTCTACTGGACCACACTCAAGGGAGCACATCCTCTTCTTACTGGTAATTTCTAATACTAAGGTATTTTCAAAAGCACAGTTGGGAGAAAGTGTAAATAAATAAAACAGATGATTTTATATAAAAAAGTAGCAATTGCTACCCACAATTTCTATTCCATATGAGTGTTTCCTTTCTTGAAGGTTTCTTGTTTTTAATAGTAAGTCCACTTTGGTAACAAGAAAAAAAGACATGAAATTTGGCTTCATTAGTAACAAAAAAAAAAAGCTTCTGTTGAAATTAAAAAGACACTAACTAATGTTTCATCTACTACAGCAACTTAAGAATATTATTGGATTTTGGAAAAGCTCTGAGAGATTTTTTTTAAAACTCATATCCATGTGACTATTAGTCCAGCCAGGCACATCTCCACATGACATCTCCTAGAGTGTCTAGTTTTCTGCTGGATCCAGCTGTTGTCAGGCCCAATGTTCTGGCTGGGTAGAGAATGATGCATCTTCTGAAAAGCATGTCCTCAGTTCCACTTCAAGGCTGATTTTCTCTGTAAAGTGTAAGTGGAAGAAAACATCCCCTTCCACCTGACTGGATTCCCTTGCAGGCTTAGAGAAACAAGGTGGCCTAGTCAGATGGGCAGACAGGAAGGTAAATGAGAGTCTGTCACAATTTTATGATAAATAAGAGAGAAAAGGATTTGACATCCTAACAAGATTTTCTTACCTATTGAACAACATCTGAACATATTTTTCAGAGTTTCCAAAATAGCAGATTGAGATTCTAAGTTGGAAAGGAAGAAGATAGTCAATATATTAAAAAATAAATTTTCTCATTTCCTCAATTGGAAAACAAAACTAAATAAAATATATCTTTAACCATAAGTACCAATAACATCCAGTTTATCTTCCAGTTATAATTCTATTATGAGAACATGAATACTTTTCAATATATTTAATATGTACAGTGACTAACACTCATGCCTTTAATTACTTTTGAATTAGACTAGCCCTATGCCCTATTTGATAGACATCAATCATAATTACTTTTCTCAATTCCTAGTTTCCATTTTGTGTCAGAGAGTACCTGCTGAGACATTCACTTTTTATATTATTCACTTAGCATAAGTCTGTAAAATGATGGACGACAACTCAGCCATCTTGAAGGATGGGGTCTCAAATGCTATATCTCACTATTGACAAATCACCTTCTGGTTTGAATGAGCGACAATGAGCACTGTCACAAGAGACACTCGGAAAAAAGGGATCTTGCTCCTTTTGTCTGTCCTTTGGGAGTCTGTGAGACTGCAAATTCTTCATACTGGAAAACCTAAGTGAGGACCAAGTCCAGGAATCTTTTTAAAACTAGGGGACACTCTCTTCTACGTGAAGCTTGCATCGAAGTCTATAAACATAAGAAAAAAAACAAAGAGCCTTCAGGGCCAGCTGGGTGGGGCAAGCGGTTAAGTGTGCGCGCTCTGCTGCAGCGGCCCAGGGTTCACCGGTTCGGATCCTGGGCGTGCACCGACGCACCACTTGTCAGGCCATGGTGTGGTGACATCCCATATAAAGTGGAGGAAGATGTGCATGGATGTTAACCCAGGGCCAGTCTTTCTCAGCAAAAAGAGGAGGAGTGATAGATGTTAGCTCAGGACCGATCTTCCTCACAAAAACAAACAAACAAAAACCAAGAGCCTTCAGGAATATCCAGCGCTCCATGGATCGGAGTCTGAAAACCACTCATCTTTTCCGTCCTCCGCATTTTACAGATGAAACATAACACAAACAGTTGGCGACAACCTGAAGACTAGAGTTCGTCTCCTGACTGTCACATCACTCCCACCCGACTGCTGTGCAGACCAGACGCCTGACAAGATACAGCAGTCACTCCTGGGGATAATTTAGACATTCCCATTTTAGCAGCATTTTAGTTTATGTACTTGACAAGACTATAGAAAAACAAAAGGTATTTACTACTTAAATTGTATAACGTATAGTTAAATGACATTGAAAGTTTTCATTTCACTTACAGCAGAGTTTTGATGGGCCCAGGGGCCTTCTTTCATCTGCTCACCCTCCCAGGCATCTCAAACCTTCTCTGCCTTTCCCCTCTTGCTCACTGTGCTCCAGCCACACTGGCTTCTTGCTGCCCAACAACATCCGAGTCACGGTTCCTCCACAGCATCTCTGCAGCCCTGGGATATCTGCATGTCCTCCTGCTCTGTCCCTTCCCTCTGGGCCTTGCTCCAGCCTCCCTGGTCTCTCTAATTAAAGTAGCAACCCACTCACTCTCTAGCTCTCCCCATTGCCTGTCACTTACCTTCTTCTTGACACACATCATCACACGATAGACTATGTAATTCACTTGTCTGCCTACTGATCCATTATCTCACTTAACCAACAAAAACAAGTTCTGTGAAGACAGATTTTGTAGAAAATTTTTTCCTTAGTGTATCCCAAGCCTGGCATACAGTAGGTGTTTAAATATTTGTTGAGTAATTGTAAGAGGGAATGAAAGGAGTGATCAGAAGAATGATGACACCATGGAAGCAGGTGCCACCATGAAGAGTGGGTATCCTGGGAAGGGAAAGAGGGAGGAAAGATTTTATGTCAGGCAACACGGGTACCACTGTGCCTTTACTACTTCCTGCACATCAGCTTGTCGACGTAAATAATCCATAATCAATCTATAAATCAAAATTGGGGTGAGTTTATTATGAGCCAACTTTTGAGAACCATGACCTGTGGCCTTCCTTCCCTAAGGAAGGAAGAGCACCGAAGAATTGGGGTGTACAGAGCAGTTATATACCGTCAAAGAGCATTTATTGCAAGTGATTGCAATGTCCCTTTTACAATAGCCATGAGATCAGCCCTGCCAGATTGCCCTGCCAGAACAGCTATTGATGGACACAGCGGGGGAGCAGATCTGCTGTCTCGATGGTCACGGCTGGTGTCACGTCTGTTGTCTGGAGCTGGGTGGTCACAGAATGACTGCAGCAATCAAATCCTAGCCTAGGGAGAAATGCTTATCCTTAAGGAAATGCCAATGAGGGGGAAGATACATTCTTATCTTAAGGGCATTTACTCTTCTCTTTGGGACGTGGCAAAGCAGATACACAGTGCAGGCGACAGACCCTTTTGGAAAAACAAATTCAGGCTGAATTAGCTTTACCCCAAATGGCTTCCTCATGTGTTCCAATATATCCTATTGCTTGCCATTTATTTATCAAGCTCAGTATGTCTTTCAAACAGAAATCATCGAGAATAGCATGAAGTAGTCACTTACCAACAGATGTCACTGTGGCAACAGAATATGAACAAGTGACCTTCAAATATAACCATTCTCCCAAATACTGTATTTCAGTGATATAATCAAAAAGGGATTCTTCTCTCTTATACTGACACATCTCCACTCTGAACTTAGCATTAGAGGTAGTCAATTTTGAATAAAGACCTTTAACATCAAAGCCAGCCAATAGTTCTTGTTAAAGCAAATCCAAACTCGGGAACACTTTTGTTTTCAGTCACCTCCAATCCTCTCAAACTCAAGATAAGGTCTTGGTTTTGTGCAGATGGAGAAAAGATTCTCTTCCTCTTTTTCTAGTCAGATAGTTCAGGGAAGAGCCCAAGGTGTCTCCTGGTGGAACACTAACAGATATTCACATTAGATATGCATGCAATGTTTCCTAGCTTCTTTTCTATAGGCCGAGGTCTGATGAGTTGCCGCAAGGAGCAAACATCTGGGCTCCAGCAGTAAATAAGACTCTGTGCAGTTTACCACAACAATGAACTACAAATATGTATCAGGAAATATTTTGAACACCTAGACCTAAGCTCTCAGTTTCCCTCTGTCTAATTCCATGGCTACTTGAACTGAATTCACTCTTCATCCCCATCCCATTTGTGATAGTTTTTATTTCCTTGAATCAGCATGTTATAACATCTAAGAGAAATTTATCAAAATACTCTCTTCAAAATAGCTAGCTGAGGGCCGGCACCGTGGCTTAGCAGTTAAGTGCACACGCTCCGCTGCTGTCGGCCCGGGTTCGGATCCCGGGCACGCACCGACGCACTGCTTCACTGGTCATGCTGGGGCAGCGTCCGACGTGCAGCAACTGGAAGGATGTGCAGCTGTGACATACAACTATCTACTGGGGCTTTGGGGGAAAAAAATAAAAAATAGATCAAATCTTTAAAAAACATAGCTAGCTGAAGTATAGGAGTTGTAGAGGGTCAAGATTTTAAGATGACAGTGATGTACAAAGTAACTGTACTACAAAATAAAAAGAAAATGAATGAGAACAATAAGAGACAGAAAAAATGATAAGGAGAAGGAATATAATAGAGAGTAAAACTAAGAAAAAGAGAAAAAAGAAGAAAGAAGGTGTAGGAAAGAGAGAGAGTCAGGAGAAGCATGAGAAATGGCAGAAAGGGGCACGAGCAGAGGGAAGACACCAGGCTCAGAGCGAATGACAAGTCAACTGGCTTCTGAGCAGGGCTCAGGTCTAGAGTCACTGGGCTGCATCTGAGAACTCCACTCAGTTCTAACATCCTGAGAAAGACCATGCCTCATCTAAACTCGGACGGCACTGGTTACCAACGCTCTCCTCTCCAAGGACCTGCTGGAGCTTTGAGAACTGCCTCTCTCAGCTCTGGGACTGACAGAGTCCCCATTAAATATTCATCAACTGGGATGGTTGTTTTGAAAGAGTAACCCAGAGAGAGCTCTATCAAGTGTACATTTAAACCTGCCAACTCCTTCACTCATCCTTCCAAAGAATTAACAAACTAAACTGTTTAAAAAAGATAAAAACTACTGTTAAGCAAAGTAGCAGAAAACTTTCCTGGTAAACTTTAAATGTTCCATCTTTTTTGAAGTTACCTCACAACATTCTGAGCATAGTCTAAAATTCTGGGCTCCCTACAGTTCCAAATATGTTTCAGAAATGATCTGTTTTTCATCACAAAGTAAGCCTATACCTTATGAAGCAAAATAAACTTGGATGAGTTTTATCTTGTAGAGAGAGGACAGCAAGAAAAAGAGTAGGATGTGCCTCTCTGCTATGAAGGATAATAAATAAAATCACACCAAAATATACAAAATATGCCTCTAAAACTGAATGAAGCAGACTCTAAAGAGTTTTACATTTTAAGTAAAAACGCACTTATATAAAATTATACATCAGTTTGACTAAAATATAATCAATTTTATAGAAGAAGTATTCATTAAGTTTCATTTAAATAGCATGACATGATTAGCTGCATAATAAATGGTAGATATTTTAATTTGGGTATGCCATGTCCTCCCACCAATGAAGGTGGGCTTAAACCTGTAATTTTCCTAAAAGGCACCAACCGTATATTCTGCTTATTTGATTATTTAATAGTATGGATCTGCTCCTCATTGCCAATGAAGGATGTCTACACACACGCTTTAGCTTGCATATGTAAGGGGAAATGCAGGATGAGTTTATAAAAAGAAAAATTGAAAATGAGCATTGTCTTTAGGAGAAGTGGTCAATCTGTTCAAGAACATTTTCTCCCTTGGTCAAGTGAGAAGCTGAAAGAGAGAATACTATCAGCCTCTTCCTTGGCCCCTAATAGAATTCTGCATTACCTCAATTAAACGTGTGCTAAAGTGTTTGTAATAAACTTGGAAATGAGTTGATGATACTGTATTTGCATTACATGACACAGACTCTCTTTCATTAGGCACGATTCAAAACACTTTTTTGGACATTAGAGTCCATACAAGTTTTGCTTCTCTGACAGACTGTAGCTTTAATCTCATGGACATGAAATGATAGAGAATTGTTCCCCTTTCCCTTTCTACTTTAAACCTGAGTGATAAATTTCCAACTACCTTTAAAAACTGCAGGTCCTTCTGAAACACATTTTAGTGTGCTGGTTTACTTTAGCTTCATTTCTTTGTTCTATCCTAAACTCCTTTCAGTTTGATCTATGTTCCTTTGTATTCCTTTTGTATACCTAGATATTTAAAATCTGCTCTAACCTATATTGGAGAAATGTTGGGTTACATATCTTTCAGCCAGCATGTAAACTCAAGTTTTAGGGTTTCTACGCAAAAAGTTTCTGCCATGTTTCTACCAGCTCTCCTTCCATATATTTTCCTCCAGGATTTCCTGTGACAAAATTGTCTTTCTAAAAACCAGTCCTCTGTTCACCCTCTTGGCCTGTCACATTTTCATAGAAAAATAAAGGACTGGATTTTCCAAAGATGCAACAAGAATGATCAAGTGCTGATTCATACCTAGATATCCTGCTCCAGTTCTCCATGAATTTTAAAAATAAAGTTAATTATCTCTTTCATTTTGTCTCAAACTATTGAGTAACCTTGTCACTGAACCCCTAAATTGGTCCACAGCCTGCTTCAGCAGACACAAAACTCTCTCTCAAATGCTTGAATTCATGTGCTGAGTAGGTATTGTATTTATTTAGATTTTATTCAACAAGAGATCGTCATTGATTCACTCAAATACTTAAGTATATATTATGTGCCCAAAGGTCTTGAAATTTTGGGGGTCTGCAAGGAAGAGAGATATGTATAAACAGATAAATTACTCTATAGAAATAATTTGATTGAAAGAGATATGAATAAAATGCCATGGGACTCCAGGAAAAAGAACCACCATAGGTTGACCTACAACTAAGATATATAGCAATGTACTGGGGCTTTGAGGAAAAAAAAAAAAAACACTATGGGGGGTGGATAGGGTTTATACCATATAAGTAAAGGAAAATGAAGAGAGAGAAGATAAAGAGAAAACAAGATAAATGGAAAGGTTTTTTCCTTATTAATGTTTCTGCCAACAACTTTTGGAGTACACTGCTTGCTGATGTCCTTTCTAGCCAGTCTTATCCTTCAGCCAGCTTCTATAGACTTCTCCGTGCAGACAATGCCAAGTATGTAGGGAGCCAGGAGGTGAGCAAAAGATTCACAGGAATCTGCAGCCCATCTGCAGCTCACTGCTGGGGAGGGGCACCGAGGCATCACCTTGGCCTTTCTTTCCAAGTTCACATAAAGGAGGGTCGGTTCCTTCCTCAATATATGAAGGTGGAGATAAACCTTTTTCACAGAATGGATTATGGAAAAATTAATGTGAGAGCCATGAAAAAGGCAGAGGCGATAGCACCATGATTCTGAAGTAACTGGACATGTGCATTAGTAACCAAGATAAAGAAGAGCTGAAGACAAGAAAAAGGGCTAAAAAGAAGTTCTCAATTTTCTAAGATGGAAATGCCAGTCTTTCTTCAAAAAGAAAAAAGTCATTGAACCCTTTCCTTTAAAATATAATTGAATGGGGCCACATGTTGCAAATAATGGTTTTAACCATGATGTCAGTACACAATAATGTGTAGCAATCAGCTAAGTGCACTGCAAATTGTTCATTCCTTAAAATTACGTTACCAAAGTTTGCAATTGATATATATATTTTAGTAAATAGTAGACTGTGTACAAATTTGTCACCATATTACTGACAATGTTACTCTTACAACTGAAAGCATGACTAGGAGCGAGAAGGTGGTGTGACACTAGATTGCTAGAGTCACAGCAAGAAAAGTCAAGAAAGTGCCATCAGGTCATTTGGACAAAAGAATGCTATATGGCTGCTGGGTTTATAACAGATTAATTGGAGAAAAACAAGTCACTACAGTAAATTATTGTCCACTTACCTCAGTCACTCTCTCCAAGAACACGTATTTTAAAATGAGACAAGTTATTATATTTAAAATTACCAGTTCTGGCATTTTAGATACTACATCAAATAATGATGTAAAAACTAGGTTACAAACATCCTGGCATCAATTCCAACTACCATCTTTTACCAAAATAAAACTCTAATTATCACTAATTCATTTGCAATCTAGTTGTCCTCCAATATACAAAATCAACAACTTCAAATGTTTCATAACTTTCTTAACTTTCCCTAAAATTTTAGAAGATAATATAAATATATCTCTTGGAAAAATTGAGAAAGATAGAGACACAAGGAAAAGTAAAGATGAAAATATTACCCTAATAAATGATGTAAAACACAAGATATGAACAACTGTTAAAGGAATTCTCTATGAAATTGATAATTCTACTATCTGTACACCTGCTTATTACCTATCAGTATAACAATGTTTCCTAAATCCTATCTCCTGTGCGTTGTTCATGTCAGGGAGTATATTCCACCAAGTAAACACTAAACAGTGTTTCAATAGCATGGGATATTAAAAGGAGGACATGCAGAGTTGAGTGTTGGACCCCATTCAGTGCCTCAGTGCAAAGAAGAAAGAGGTAAATGCATCCCTCTAGGGACTGGGATAAAAATAGGAGGTTATGAGCCCAAGGCTCCCTCTGCAGGCCATTAAGCAGGAACCTGGAATAAAACTTTTGACACCATGGACCATGGTTGGTTTTACAGGGAACTCACGAGGAAGTGAAGAACATGAAATAATGATAATTATAATAACAGCAGCAAACACTTCTACTGAGCCAGGCACTACACTCTGAATGTTAATTCTGTGCTTGAACATATATTAACACACATAATCCTCAAAATATCCCGACGTAGTAGATGTTGGTCTTTTCACAAGTATATAGATGAAGAGACTGGGTACAGTGGCTAGAAAACTCATCCAGTTTACACAGCTCATAAATGGTAGAGATCAAGCTCAATGCTCTTATGTTATGCTCTTTTACTACAACCCAAAATTAAGTCTCTAACGACTATCTCCACTGGCAACTGCCAAGACTTTAGTAGTCCCTCCATGGAGGCAGGCATGGGCATGGCAGGGACCCGGCTGAGGGAGGCTAAAACACCCGAGGTGTGGCAGAGCAGTTGCCAAGTGGCTTCCTCCTCTGACAGGGGCAAGAACACACCCAAAAAAACTTGGCGGCAGGCACCAAGGCTCATTCCTTCGGAACTGGTCCAGAACGAAATGGGCCTGGAGCAGGAGGATGAGCGAATAGGCCAGCCTCCTTTGAAAAAAGCAGGCGATCTGTGGCAGCCTTCCTGCCGTCCTGGCGTGGCACATGCGCCCTCAAGCAGAGGGCTTCACTCCTGTCTTCCATGGCGGAATTCTCGCCAGACCATGGCCTGGGCACTAGGAAGGCTAGGCCTTACTGACTTCAGAGATGAGGCAGGGATCTGTTGCGGGAAGGACTTTCCCAGTTTGGCCCAGGATCCCTAACCCTGGGGTGCCATATGCCGGTTACAGCTCTTCAGACTCTACAGAGCCTTTCCTACACCTGGCCTGGCTGCAGACGCAAAGTGCAGGGGTGGGGTGAGGCCGTGGCTTTGTCTTTCCAGGAAGAAATGAGCCCCTGGACGAAGCAGCTGGCCCAGGCAGAGCCTTGAGCTTCAAGCCCGGAACGCCTGTGGCCATCAGGGCCAGATCAATGCTTCCAAGTTAGAGAAGCGGGCTTCAAGCTGAGTGGGAGTGGGGGAGGGGAGGGAGACAACAGCTGAAGCCAAGGCCAGAAGGGCGGCGATGGAACAGCTGCAGCTGGGTGGCGCCAGCCGGTCAGAGGCTGGCGGGAGGGCGGTGCCTTCACTGAGGACCCTCGAGGCCAACCCTAGGCCCTGGCGTTCGCGCATGCACCCTAGGCCTGTGAGGGGCTGTGGGGGTTTGAATCCAAGCCTGCAGGGCTCCCGGAAAGGACAGAAAAAGAAGGGCACATGGGAGAGTTAGGCGAGGTGGGCAGGGTGTGCCACCTTACTCTCCTCAGGTCCCCGAGGGAGAGGGAGAGAGAGACAGAACCCTGACCTCTGAGTAGCTTCCTCCACTGCTGGCTACTGCTAACTGGTCGGACCAACCTTTACATGTCTCTCTGCATGACAATCGTCTTCATCCCTTCTCCCATCCCACAGGCCCACCCACGACATCCACCTTTGTCATTAGTGCAGGAGAGGATGCAAGATGAGATTCTCTGCCATTGTGGCGAGAGACTCAGTTTCCCTGGTTTCTTCCATGGACTCATGTTCTTCAGCTGGGTCTGATTTTCTCCAGACAACCTGTCTTTTTAAGGATTTGACCAGCCTACGAACCTACAGGGAACAGTAAGTGGGGGATTCTCTCTCCCCCTTCCTCCCCCTCTCTCTCCTCATCCAGGTTTGGATGAGGGAATTCCCCTCTCCCCCTCCCTTGCTCAGATTTTTTCTCTCAGAACAGACAGTTTTCTTCTCTTCTTCCTTTCTCTCTCCTCTGTTTCCTGGGCTCCTTGCTACTCCTTCATTTATTTATTTATTTATTTTTAATTTTTGTGTATTGCAGTAACATTGGTTTATAACCTTGTATAAATTTTAGGTGTATATCATTATGCTTCTATTTCTGCATAGATTACATCGTGTTCACCACTCAAATACCAATTACAAACCATCACCACTCCTTTCTAAGCATTGGTTTGATTTCCTGTTTGACCAAACAGTTATGCATGAGAGTGCTTATTGGCTTATAAATTGTCTGATTTGTTTAAGATATGTTGGCAGTTAATGAGCATTTTTGCGTTCAAGTTGGTTAAGGAACTGGATTTCAAATCTGCCCTTTCCTCTGATGCACTACTGAGTCCGAATTTCTGTGGTTGGCCATCTATCTCTCTTCTGGCGGCTTCAGGTATTGATTGCTATGTCGAAATTGCTTGCTGGACAAGGATAGGACCTAATTTTATAATAATATGCTTTCTTTGCTTTGGAGTAGGATGTTTGATATTTATATGCAAACACGTGTGTGTGTATGCTCCAAACATATTTAATGATAAATCAAGATTAACAATATATATGATTCCTATATTGACTTTTTTTGGACAAATACTGAGAAGTTAATTGAATACTCTTACTTTGGTTGCAGTTAGGTTCACTTTACTTCATATTTTTAAAATCCTTTTTAAAATATATGATACTATAATTGAACATATACATTTTGACTGCTAACCACCTTTTGCCTTCAGATATGTGTACCATTATACACATTCATATATAAAAGTTTCATATTAGTTGTGGCTTTACTTTTGTGAGCATGTGTATGGACTATCACTGACAATCTCCTTTCTTTCAGCATCTATGTTCAGTGTTAGTTTCCTTTGTCTTCGTGGAATGTAGAGTAACATTCAATATTGAAAAAGTGATTTAAGTAACTTCAGTATAGTATAACTGCTATATGTAGCATTATCTCTATGGTTCTATTTTTAAATTTTGTACTTTGCTTTTTTTCTTTTTTCCTTGTTTTGCTCCATTTAAAGTAATTTTCCTTATTAACCTTTTCTCCACCATGTTGGATATATACATCTTTTTCACATTCTATTTTAGAATTTTTTTTTCTGCTGAGGAAAATTGGCCCTGGGCTAACATCCATGACCATCTTCCTCTACTTTATATGGGACACCACCACAGCATGGTTGATGAGCGGTGCAGAGGTTCGCACCCAGGATCCGAAGCCACGAACCCTAGACCACCAAAGCAGAACGTGCAAACTTAACCACTATGCCACCAGGGTGGCCCCTATTTCACAATATTTTTAATTTGAGAAATAAGAAGAACCCAGAATCTGAAGTCTTGCCTCACTGCCACCTCAATGTTAGATGAAAAATTAATTAGTATTTTACTTCTTTTCTTTTTCTCCAAATCCAGTGTCTCTAGGTATAGATTAAGTTCTTGGTTCAAGATGGTTTTAAATTTTATGCACATTCTTTAAAGTAGTTTGTGTTTTGCATTTTTTAAAAATCACATTAACACAAAGTACTGAGACAATTGTTTTAATTTTTCAGTGTTCACTTCTTTGGTACGGTGCTTTTTTTTGAAACCCGTCAACCTCAAACTTGATTATGGATCTGAATTATCTGGAAGGCTTGTTAAAACACAGAAGATTTGCTGTACCCCACCCCAAACATTCTAATTCAGTAGGTCTCCGGTGGAGACTAGCATCTCCACATTGTGATTCAAAGCTCCTCTGCCTAACATTCCTTATTTTTTTTTTATTTCAGAGGCAGTAAAATCCGTATCTGAGTCTGTGGGCTGTCCCTACCCAATCCTTTGATTCCTCACAGGTGTTATGCCACAATAATCTTCTTGTACTCCTAACTCTATCTCAGCATTTGGAGGCCCCAACTGACACAAAAACGTTCTTCATTTTTCCTCTGAAAGGGGTGCTTTGTTTTCAGAAATGTGACACCATCTGCAATAAGTTTAATGTGGATGCTGTTCTCTGCTCTTCAGACATTGCAATTTACTGATACAACACCTGCACCATTCTTCCTTGTTCTCAGTATTTAATGCTCTAACATTGGAAACACATGGGGCTTCTGGACATTCTGGACACTCTCCCTTCTTCAAGTTTAATTGATCATATCACACCTGAACTAAGTTGAACTGAAGTTGGCCATATCATGGCTTCTCACATGACGATCAGGTATATGTGTAGTATGTGTGCACCTCACAGAAACAGAATGTTCCTGGAGTGTGCATCTCAATGATTCTTCTCCTAAAATTTGATTAAATATGTTCTAAATAGAGGTTCTCAGTTTCAGTTAAATGTACCTAATCCATACATACATTTCTGTAAAATTTTCTATATCTTAAACTTATTTTGTTGAATAGCATGTAAATTATTTCTATACCCCCAAGCTCACACGTTTGATTTTAAAATTTATTTTCTTTTCAAGTTAAAGAAAGAATTTTTATTAAAAGAAAGAAATGCAAAGAAGTATCCAAAAGAATGAAATACTAGGAGTATGGAGGACTAGATACCTCAAAGGGGTTTCCCTCCACATAACACTATCTTCCATAAAATATAATGTTATTGCATTCTTGAGTTCACATGGTGTAAGCCAAGTCTCAAAGGACAGAAGAAGGAAATTGTAAGCACTAGACAAATTTGGATTCACCCAGTGGTCAAAGGCCAGTATGATCCTCTAATGAAAGGATTTGTCTTTGAATCACCAGTGACTTGAGGGAATGAATCTGGGAGTCACAGATTAGTTGTGAGTCACACAAAAAAGGCACTTAACTTGGTGTCATCTCACATGACTGTGAGCAGAAACCAGTGACATTCTTCTCTGGAGGAAAGAATCTAAACTAAAGCCTTACATTCTGTGCACATTAAAATCAGACAAAAATGAGCTCATAATCAAAGTTCTCCAAACAAATAAGGAATACATGCCATTGTCGATAAGAGTCATAAGACATAAGAAAATTAAAAATAAAACAATAGATTTAAACACTAAAACCTTCACTATTAGACTTACCAACTTCAAGATATAAAATAACTGTGTATAAAAAATGGAACAACAAAAAATGGAATAACAAAATCAAACAGGAGACTCTAGAAATGATCTGACATATATGGCAAAGGGCCTTATAGAACTTTAAGAGACGAAAAATACATAACTGTTGAGTTTTAAAACTTCATAGATGGGTTCTACAACAGAAGAGAGAATATAAAACCAAATTTGAATTCTGAAGGAAATAGAATGCAGCATAGAAAGACAAGGAAGTAAAAAACATGAAAGATAAATTAGATATGGAGATGATGAGAGAGAGTAAAGAAAAAGGAGAAATAAAGTACTGTACAACAAAAACAAGTGAGTCATGAGGGTAAAACTGAAAGTTAGAGGGTCTATAAATTTCTCAGGAGATGAGAAGCTATATCCACTTCAGGCAATGTGGGCTGGTGGTAAAATAGAAGTAAAGAATATAACTGTCATCCAAATAGAGGAGATACAATAAAATATGGAAAACAAGTATAAATCAATAAATTTTAAAGGGAAATAACATAATAAAACTTGTGGAAAAAATAGAAGGAAAACATATAGATAGTGGGAGCAAAAGAAGGATATAAATAATCACAACAAATGTAAATGGAATAAATTCTCCAGTTAAATACAGATTGTTAAATTTGATGTGACAATGATAAATTTAGCTGTATCTTGTTTACAAGACTTATGAAAACTAAAAAACATGGAAAACTAGAAATTCAAAACAGAATAGAAGATATAAAGATAAGCTAGGAAAATATCAATCAAAAATCAACCCAGGGTAGCTATAATAATATGAGATAAAACAGATGCGGAACAAAGCATCATTAGGAATTAAGTGGTTAATCCCCACTGGTATATAAATTCAACTTATCATGAAGATATAGTCGTTATACTACACATGATGTCATGTGAAGATAATATAGCCTCAACTAGGAAAGGAAGGAGGAGAAGGAAGAGGAGGAGAAGGAGAAGAAGAAGAAGACAAGAAGAAAAAGTTGGAGGAGGAGGAGGAGGAAGTACAGGAGAAGGAGACAGGGGAGGAGGAGAGGTAGACATAATATATCATCATAGTGGAGAATTTCAACTTTCCTCTGAAACAAAGAATAACATATATCTAATAATAGAGTATTTGAAAATCAAATAGCAAGTTTGATTTAATGGATACACATTGAACCCTATACCCAACAAGTGAAGAACACCTATTCTTCACAGGGACATGGGGAGCATTAACAAGCAGTGAGCATGAACTAGGGTACTAATCAATCCTCAAATAATAGAACACTTGAAATAAATACAAGTGACTGCTCTATTTTATTCTTGATGCTATTACAAATCCCAGGCAATAGAAATTCAGAGAATTTTCTTTGGCCTAGGTGTTATTTGTGTTTAGAATGTCTGTAGAAAAGATGAAGACAATATGGGCTATCAGGAATAGGTACCGTTAAAGATGTTAATGATTAATTTTAATTTTATATTTTTAAAATAAGAAATGGATGAGAAGCTTTTTAAACTTGACAATGTTCTCTCTCTTAGATTCCTAAGTGTTTCTAGTCCCTTCAGTCCTTCATGATTCTTTCAATTGTTCCTGCCTGTTGATGATTCCTCCTTCATTGGATCTCTGAAGTTCACCTTAGTTTCCTGGTTTTGATGGTGACAGACGCACAGGTTTGAGGGGACAGAGGTTTAGGCAATTTGATTGATAGCCTTCTGTTGCACCATTCTCAACGTGCACATGTCATGCGTCTATGCTTGTCACGTATCTTCCAGTTACAATTATTCTTCCTCCTCAGGGCTTTCTCCAATCTCGTGCTAATATTGTTGCTCTTCTAGGAAGGATTTAATGGTGTGCTCATATTAGCAAGCATTTTGGATCCTGAGCCAAAGAGCCATTTACAAGTCTACTCTGAATGTGATCTGTTTTTCCATTCATTGTACTTTCTTCTGTGTGTTTAACCAGTTACTTTCATGAGTGTGGAATTCAGTAAGGATGTTCCACAGCTGGAGTCATGTTATTTTCTTTAGTTATAAATTCTAAGGTTTCAGGAGTACCATCTGTTGCCACAGACATTCGAGTCAATAGCAAATTCATTTTAATAAAGTCATTGTATTGCATTTGAAGGAAAGCATTTTGAGTATTTTCCCTAAGGATCCTCATCCCTCTATGCAGGTTTCAGTACAAGAACTACCAGTATGTTCTGTCCTTGGTTTTCGCCATTGAGGAAATCAACAGGGACCCTCATATCTTGCCCAACATGTCTCTGGGCTTTGATCTCTATAATGCCCTACCCAGTGAAAGGAGGACATTGGAGAGTTCCCTGATTTGACTCTCAGGGTTGGGCAAGGACATCCCTAATTACGACTGCAGGAGAGAGAGTAAGTCTCTAGCGGTCCTTACAGGAACCACCTGGGCAATTTCTGCCCAGATTGGAACACTGCTGGAACTGTACAAATTTCCACAATAAGACTGGGTGGGATGGGGAGAGATGAAACCACGTCTCCTTTGGTGCCATTCTCAGGGGCCTAAAAAGGAAGAAAGGAGGAGACTGAGTTTGTGCATCTCTCAAAGGATATGATCTCAAAGGGTCCGTGTACAGGACCTCGATGGAGTATGACATTTCCTTTATTTAGAGTAGAGAGAAGTTTGAGGGGGAAGGAGATAAAGCAGTTTCCTGGAACTCTGACTGATCTTATTTTATAGAAAGCTTTCAGGGAGTGGAAAATGATTAGAAAATGAAATGAGCAAGTGTCCCCTTCTACCACTCCAGGTGTTGCTGAACAGCCTTCAGGACTGAGAGCGTGATTTTTGCCAATCCCCTTCCTCATATTGCTTCCAATTGTCTTTTCGTTTTAGCTTACCTATGGTCCTTTTGAGCTTACCCTGAATGATGATGAGCAGTTTCAATCTCTCTATTAGATAGCCCCCAGGGACACATCTCTAGCCATTGGCATGGACTCTTTGCTGCTTCATTTCAATTGGAGTTGGATAGGGCTGGTCATCTCGGAAGACAAGAAAGGTGTTGTGTTTCTCTCAGACTTGAGAGGAGAGATGGACAGGAATGGAATCTGTGCAGCCTTTGTGGAAAAGATTCCTGTGACTGAAAAGTCATATTACTCAAGGACATGGCCATACAATTTCCAAGTAGAGGAAACAGAAGGGACTGTGGTTATCATTTCTGGTGATGCCAACTCTCTCATAAGCTTGAGCTTTTCTACTTGGGAGTATTTAGTGATATGGAAAGTCTGGGTCACGACATCAGAGTGGGATTTTATCCACGGTGAGAGAGATTTCATCCTTGACTTATTCCATGGGGCTATCATTTTTTCACACCACCGTAGTGAGGTTCCTGGCTTTGAAAATTTTATCCAGACAGTTAACCCTTCCAAATATCCAGAAGACATTTACCTCACTATGTTGTGGTTTCCCTTTATTCCTTGCATGACTTCTGAGTCTTACTGAAAAACACTGGAGAATTGTCCACCTAATGCCTCCTTAGGATGGCTGCTTTGGCAGATTTTTTGACACAAGCATGAGTGAATTGAGTTACAGTATGTAAAATGCTGTGTATGCTGTGGCCTGGAACCTTCACAAGATGCTTCTTCAACATGCAGAAATGCAGTCAATGCGAAGTGGGAAGGTCTGGTGTTTTGTCCCTGGCAGGTAAAGTCTCTTCGACTTAACAGAACGTACACTCGTCAAAATGACTTTCTTATGGTTCCGCAGGTGCTCAAACCAAGCAGTTAGGATTCTTTCTCCAAGAAAAGCACAAGAGTTTCTATACTTGTTTCACTCTCTAGGAGGTATATCTAGTCCTGGGTAGTAAATCATCTACAAGAAGTTTCTAGTGGCAACGAGGAAGTGAGCTATGAGTCAATATCAATGCTTTGTTTTACAAAGGATCCCAACATCTTGCCTGCCTAACGTTTCAATAGGGAATATCCTGTCTTCTCCCATGAATCACCTCAATGACAAGAAGAGAACTTGTCCTTTATGTGCCTATCTGGTGCTGAACATCATAGTGAATACTTTACATAAATGATCTTATTTAATTCTGCAACAACTTTAGGTATTGCTAACATCATTTTGCAGATTGATGGTCTGGGAAAATTCAGAGAGTGCATGAGGGTGGCTAGATTGGACTTTGTACTCGAGATTTGTCTGAATTCTATCACCACTGATCATCTTGATATTCTTGTCTTTAGGCATTTTCTCTTGAAACTAACTGATATTTTAGAAACATTATATTTTAGTTCTCCGTATGATATCATTTGCTTTACTTCTTTGGATACTTGTAATAAAGGTACGTTATGAAGCAAGGATTACAGACAATGAAAGGCTGTCTCCAATTCAGGGTTTTTCTCTTTAACACCCGGGCCCACTTCACCACAGGATGATGTGTCTCTTTTAGCTGCACCCCTTTCTGAGGAACATAGAATTTAGCAATCCTGTTGGTGACTCAGTGAATTTGGCTGATGAAGGAAAATCAGATTCAGAGTAAACCATTCTCAACTTTTGGAATTTTCCCGAAGGTCTTGGACTTAAGGTGAAAATAGGAGAATATTCCCAACATGCTCCACGTGGTCAAGAATTGTCTTTATCTGAGGATGTGATAAAGTGGGACACAGGAATTACTGAGGTGGGTTGAACCCAATCACAATTACTTAACCACACATGAATAACCAAAATCTTGTTGGGGTTTTGTGTCCCCTCAGAGCTTCGTAAAGGACCACATATGGGAATTTAACAATTCACTTCCAACTGAAGTAATTTTTTCATTTACCAACAATCCAAGATGGAAGCAAAACCTTCATGAGCAAAAGATTGCAAGTTGCTGAAGGTTCAGAAGGTGGTTAGTAATTTTCAGGAATAATTGTTTTAAAAAAATTAAGTTATGTACATGTTTTCTAGAGATAATGTTATTGCACACTTAGTACATTACAGTATAGTGTAGACATAACTTCTTTATGCACTAGGAAATCAAAAAATTGGTGTGACTCACTTTATTGCAATATTTGATTTATTGCGGTGCTCTGGAAACAAACCCACAGTATTTCTGAGGTGTACCAGTGTTTTATATCATATAATAAGCATGGCGTCCAACCAATGAATTGGATTTAGATATTTCAAGATTAAGTTTGTTAAGGCCCAATACTCTAAAACTCTCTAGTTACTTGAAAATTAGGTAAAAGTCACAGCTGTTACCAAGTGTTATCTGATTTTCTCCAGACTCCACACTCTGTATGCAGTGAGAGTTGCAGTCCGGGATTCAGGAAGAGCCCTCAAGAGAGCAAGGCTGCCTGTTGTTTTGCTTGCATTCCCAGCCCAGAGAATGTGATTTCCAATGAAATAGGTGAGTATATGCCTTGCAGCCACATTCTCCACTTCTATTTTATTTTTGAAGGGAAACATTTGTCCTGAGCTATCTAACATCTGTTGCCAATCTTCCTCTTTTATTATTGTCCCCAAAACCGTAGTACATAGTTTTATATCTTAGTTGTAAATCATTCTAGTTCTTCTATGTGAGCCACCACCACAGCATGGCAATTTACAGAGAGATGGTGTGGTTCCATGACCGGGAAACCAACATGGGCCACCGAAGTGGTGAGCACTGAACTTTCACCACTAGGCTATCAGGGCTGGCTCTCCACCTCTCTTTTGTATGCACCGTTCTCCCAAAGAAAGGAAAAAGCTTTGATGAGGACTGCAGGGTCAAAATGTTGCCTTCCTCCATTTAGTAATTTAACTTTTATAGCCAATAATATTTCCTCCCAAAATGATACCCTCTCTCTCTACCTTGAACTAGCTTGCTTGTCTCATTTTAACATCATTGCAGGCATTATGATCTCAAGGAAACCTTTTATTACCACTCCACAGTAACTAACTTAAATCTCTCTCATGGAATCTAACACATGGTATTGTAAGTCCTTACTTTTCATCTTCTTTAAAGCTACATTTAGATCACATTGAACAAATCCTTATTTTTCCAGTGTCTGGTGCTGTTCTTGGCACAGAGCAGGAGCACAGAAAGGTTGTGTTTGATTTAAGAAGTAAGTATTTCCATGGTGTACAGTGAGCTTATGGTACAGCTTGGTTTCTGATCTCCTCGAGTTCACAGGTGAGTAGGGGAGACAACATGCAGTGATGCAAATTCAAGGTGGTGACATAGGGCTGCAATATAGGTATGCAGAGACCCATGGGATGAAATAAGTGATAGTATATATGTTTGTGGGGAGGGAAGCATTATGGACTTCTTCACAGAGGCAGTAGCATTAGTATTATATCAGACTAATGAAAGCGGATTAAATTCTTGGTGGAATTCTTAGAAATGGCAAAAACTGGCAAATTAGCCCTGCATTTAATATTCTAGGGAGCTGAGAAAAGGTTCAACATGACTAGAACACAGACAATGTGGGTTCGGGAGTTGGGTCATGAAATAGAAGAGGGACAGAAAACCAACACTGAAGATTTTTCATACAATAATTAACATCTTGGAATTACTCAGATTTATATTATTAAATGGTGCAATGCTGGAATCCCCTCAATGTTGGCATTATCTAATTTTATTTTTGTGATTAATATGAAGCTTAATTTCACAACATCTTTTGTATAATTTCAATTTTTTTGAAATGTACTGAGATTGATGATATAGTCTGGCATATCGTCAATTTGGATAAAGCTTCCACGTGCACATTTGGCGTGTGGTAAGTTTGGGTATATGTTCCATATGCACATCTAAAGAACACTACGTCCACTAACTTCAATTCCTACATGCTTGGAGATTAATAAATATACTTGTAAACAATCGATGATTAATGAGTAAACTATGATGGAAATTAGAATGTATTTCCAATTAAAAATACTATTCATCAAATCTTATGGGGTGGAGTTAAATCTATCCTTAAAGAGAAATGTATAATACTAGATTGTATATATTTATATATTATTGTATATATTTAAATAAAGAAAGGTTGAATTTCTAAGTTCTAAGCATTCATCATAAACTAGAAAAAGAGGAGAAAAGTAAACACAAGGAAAAGAGAAAACACAAAATGATAAATATTAGAGGAAGAGTTAACAAAATAAAAGACAAACATCAAAAAGATAAATAAAACTAAATTAGATTCTAATAAATGACAAATATGCTCAATAAAATCCTAGTACTAGTGTTCAAAAAAAGAGAAAAATTGCAACAAAATAATACCAAGGTTGAAAATGGAGTAATCTGTGCAGATCATATGGAAAATTTTTAACATGAAGAAAACATAAATAACATCATGTTGATACAATGAAAATTTAGAGGATATTCACAAATTTCTAGGCAAATAAAAGTTACCAAACTGCCTCAAGAAAAAATGAAGAATCTGAATATTGCCATACCTATTACAGAAATTGAAACCATCCTTTAAAACATTTCTACAAAATTTTATTGTAAGCTATTTATTTGGTACAAAGCTGATGAATCTGCCAAAATATTCAAGAAAAAAATAATATACATCTACTCAAACTCTTCCAGAGAATAGGAAAAACTGAAAACTTTTTGACTCACTTTGAGAGACTAGATTAACATTGGTACCAAAATCTAACAAAATCATTGCAGGAAAGGAAATTACAGGCCACTGTCTTTCTTGGATTAAATTCATTTATCCTAAAAAAAAAAAAAATCAAATCAAATCAAGGTTCCCAATCTAGCTATATCTAGCTATAAGAATGACATATCATGACCAAATTAGATTCATGCAATGTAATTCAGTACACTAATCTCTGAAAAAAGAGAAATAATAATCTCAATAACTGTAAGAAACACTAGTAAAATTAAACACCTATTCATATTTTAAAACAAACAACAACAGAAACAACACTTACCAAATCAGGAACAAAAGGAAACTCTCTTACTCCCATACACAGTATTCACAGAATGGAACTTTAGGGTGCACTGTTGAAAGCAAGGATAAGAGAAGAATGTTCAACATCACTGCCTCTATAAGCCGTTATGCTGGAGGTCTTGCCTGATACAATATTGGCAGGAAAAGAAATAAAAGGAATAATTTACTTCAAAGGAAGAAGTAAAATTGATGTTATCTTCAAATGATATTATGGTATAAATGTAAAATCCATATAAATTAAGGTATTAACTGAGTTTATTGGTGGCTGAATACAACGTTAATATAGAAAGTTTTGCTTCCATCTACCCGTCATAAGCATTCAAAATTTAAATTTTAAAAAATGACATTTACAACATCTTAAAGTATGAAGTACCTAGAAATAACTTTAATGAGATTTTCAAAAGATTTCTGTCCATAAATTTATAGAACAGCATTTAGAAAAATGGAGGAAGACTGAAAGAAGTGGAGGGATAAATCAAATTCGTGACTGAACAGACTCAAAATTCTACAGATATCAAAACTGTCCAAATTAATCTACAGCTTCCACAAAATTGCAGCTAAAATGATGACCCATTCTGTGTAGATTACAATTGATACAATTCTTATGGAAATGATAAAGGAAAAACTTAGCTAAGAAAATCTTGAAGACAAAGAATAGAGTGGGAGGACTTACTCTACCTGACATCAAGTATTACACTATCACAATAGAGGAGGTTCATCAAGACGATAAACACGAAAATCAACGGAACCAAATGGTAAGTTCAGATACAAGCTGTTCATATAAGGACTCACGTATAGACGTCTGATTTACAAGGAAACACTGAGGAGGAGTGGGAAAATGAAAGCCTTTTCAATAAACCATGTTGGGTAAATTGGTTGTTTTCATGGAGAAGACAATGACTCGCCAACCCTAACTCACACCATCCACAGAAAATGTTATCAGGCAGATTGTAGTTCTAAACGTGAAAAGTGAGAGAATTTAAGGGGACGTAAAGAGGAAGGAGCAATGCCCCTGTAGAAGGAAAAAGCATATATTGATACCTGCAGGGATGAGTGGGCACGGAACAGTTTCAGAACCACATGAAGATTTGGGAATCTTAAAAATCAGAGCAGAGGTAGTAGAGGTAGGCAAGACCAAGGTTATACAGTCTTTTTGGTCTTCCTAAGAGTTTATCGGATTTTTTAATGGAGGATAAACATGATCCCACTTACATGTAGAAGTATCACTTGTGATAAAGGACAAGGGCAGGGAACCAGAGTAATAAGATCTTATGATAACATAGGAGAGAAGTGACTAAAATCTTAACAGAAGTGGTGGAAGTGAAATCAAGATGAAATGTTTTGGAGAACATTTTAAATGGTAGAAATGGTCTCATTTTGAAACTCCCGAGGAGTGAGGTCTATGACTTGGTCATCTCTGTTTCCCTAGAATGTAGCATATTATCTGGCTCATGGAGGTTTTCCAATAACTGCTTGCTCATTGAATGAGTAAATCTAAGCCATAGCTTACAACGGTATAGCTCAGAGAGACAGGGAGGACATTAGGTTTTCTGCTGAGAAAAAAGTGCTTTCATGAATATGCAAGATAAATATTGAGAAGGATAATAGCTTTGTTTACTTAACCAGAAAGAAGATGGGCAGTATTAACTGGGAATGGTTCTCTGCAGAGTATTCTGTTATTTGGTGCCTGGAGCAACAAAGGAATACAATTGGCTAAACTTACCTAATGCCTTCTTTGGGGGCATGCGAATGAGAGAGAATGACTGAACCTGGACTGAGGACACTTTGCATCTCTCCCCAGACATGGATCAGTGCGTGAAGTGTCCAGATCATCAGTATGCCAACAGAGGGTGAGATTGCTGCCTCCAAAAAGCTGTGACCTTTCTGGCTTATGAGGACCCCTTGGGGATGGCCTTGGCCTGCACAGCTCTGTGCTTTACTGTCCTCACAGCTGTGGTCCTGGGGGTCTTTGTGAAGCACCAAGACACTCCCATAGTCAAGGCCAATAATCGGACTCTCAGCTACATCCTGCTCATCTCCCTCACCCTCTGCTTCCTCTGCTCCTTACTCTTCATTGGTCGTCCCAACACAGCCACCTGCGTTCTTCAACAAATCACATTTGGAGTTGTATTTACTGTGGCTGTTTCCAGTGTCTTGGCCAAAACTATGACTGTGGCTGTGGCCTTCAAGGTCACTGCACCAGGGAGAAGGATGAGGCAGTGGTTGGTGTCAGAGGAACCTAACTTCATCATTCCCATCTGCTCCTTTATCCAGCTGAGTCTCTGTGGAATCTGGCTGGGAACCTCTCCTCCCTTCATTGACACAGATGCACACTCTGAACACGGCCACATCTTCATCGTGCACAATAAGGGCTTGGTCACTGCACTCTACTGTGTCCTGGGATACCTGGGCTCCTTGGCCCTGGGCAGCTTCACTGTGGCTTTCCTGGCCCGGAACCTGCCTGACACCTTTAATGAAGCCAAGTTCCTGACGTTCATCATGCTGGTGTTCTGCAGTGTCTGGGTCACCTTCCTCTCCGTCTACCACAGCACCATGGGCAAGGTCATGGTGGCTGTGGATGTCTTCTCCATCTTGGCCTCCAGTGTGGGGCTATTAGGCTGCATCTTTGCTCCCAAGTGCTACGTTATTTTCCTAAGGCCAGAGAGAAACACATCAAATGTGTCAACGAATAAAACACACTCAGCGAGAAAATAATCGAAATGTAAGTTATTTTCATAGGTCACAAGAACTTGCCTACACTTGAAAAATAAACTACCACATTTGTGCAGACCCACTTTAAGTACCAACAAAACTTACCTTACATGTCCACTTAATTTTTTGCTTTACGTTACTTTTGGCTTTGTACAATTTTCCTCGGGCATTCAAATGAACAAATACACAAACATTCATACTAATTCTCCTCTAAAATTATGTGTGAAAGATTGCGAAAATGGCCACACATTAGTCCTCTCCCACTGTCTCTTTGGTCGTAGCATCCCACGTTGACTCTGGGTAAACTTCGCCTTGTAACTTGCTTTGGCCAATGGGACATTAGCAAATGACATAAGCAAAGGCTTGAAAAACACTTGCTCATTGTTGGTATTTGTCCTTCTCTGGCTGCCCTTGGGAAGCCTGAGGCCATCAATATGTGAATGAGTCTAGATAGACTGCACATCTCCATTACTCCAGGTGACTTCAAGTCAACAATCAGATATGTGAGTAAGGCCGTCCTAGACCAGCCAATCCTAGCTGAGCCACCAATAGCTCCAGATCAAAATAGCTGCCCAGTTAACCCACAGAATCTTGAGAAAAAATCAACTATTCTTATTTGAAGCCACCAAATTTTAGGATGGTTTGTTATACAGCAGAAACTAACTGATACATTATGCTACCATTTATATATGTCATCTCAGTATTTGTGTAATTATCACAGATTTCTATTTCTTTATCCAATATCGTAGACTGGAATATTCGTCTCTAGATTAAGTCTCTGAAAGAAAATCAGAGACCATATCACGTTCCATTTTACTTTTTCTCCTTCCTCTTTTCAACCAGACATCTTTAAGCATATATATTAAGAATATCTTCACTAATTTTAAGATTATGGATATTCTTCTATACTGTCATCCACTACTGTTATACGTGGGGGATTTTTACTTTTAATTTTAGCCCTTATAATCCATTTGGAATGATTTACTTGTGAATAATGTTAGTTGAAGTTCCAGCGTTTTATTTTACAAATGGATATCTTTTAGTCTATAAAACAAACACTACATCATTTTAAAAGTTGATTTGAAGCATATGGAATCTGAATAATGTTTGAAAACTTATATCTTTGAAACACTGTTTTCAATCACAAGTATAGTATATCTCTCCATTTAATCAGAGTTTTTACAGGCTTTGTATCTCTTTATAATCTTCTTCATATAACTAACGTGTAGTTCCAATTATTTTCACTACTCATCTTAAATAATTCATTGCTCTTATGAATGGAATAATTATTTACATGTTTAAACTAATTCTTGCTCATGTAACAGTATTTTTGATATTTCATATAGGAATCTAGCTTCCTTATACATTACTTATACATTCCTTATACATTACTGCACTTATTTACCAGTTCTAAACTTTATAAGTTATGTCCCACTAAAATAATAGATTTTCTCTTCTTCTCTAATATTATTTACCTCTTATTCTTTTGATTCTCACTTTTTCATGACTGTGCTCGCCAGTGCCACACTGAATCACAAGTGTTTGCCAGGAGCATTTTCCTCTTCTTAAGTTTAGCGTAAACATCAGATAAACTCCTTGTCAGGGCAGAGCAGGCATCTAAGGGAGAAAAAGTAAAAACGTGAAGGGGAATCATTTCTGCCTGGAAATCAACAGACTTGCTTCTCTTGGTTGTTTGGAGCTGGAGATCTTATGACAATGTGGCCAGCTGAGAATCAGAGGATCTTTCTCTAGTCCCAGGAATTAGTTTTGGTCAAATCTCTCAACCTCTTTAGACCTCAGTTTCTTCACCAGTAACATGAAGAGTTGGACGAGTCTTTTTGAGTTCTGAAATCCAGTGACAAAAAGATACCCTTCACGCAGATGCACTTGACAAAGACCAGAGAGAATTTTCACTTGTCTTCTTCTGCATCAACATTATTATCCATATCACCCCTTAAAGACATATCAAATGTCTACTTTCACATGACACTGATAAAATAGTTTCCATACCAAATCGCTGTTCATTGGGATAACAAATCTATAGTTCATTGTTTAGAGGTAAGTATAGAGATGGGCCCTGCTGGAAACAGCAATCAATGGGCCAAAAAGTCTTGCTTTATTTTACAGCAAGGCTGTGGAAACACTCCCTAATATAGCAGAATGCTGAAGTACTTAGAAAGTATGAAATAAATGGGAGCCTTGTATCCATGGTTATGAGCTAATAAGGATATGATTTTTAAAATTTTGTTAATGATGCCATTTGCCTGCTGTGGGGCTGTTCTCTGGTGAGTAAAGAGCAGATGTATTCAAGGCCACTTTCATGCCTTTAATAAATATTTACTCAGCGCCTACCACTTGCTGCACGATAGCAGTCATCTACCCTAAGAGCTTTTATATTCTAGTAGGGTGACACAGAACATAAAGAAAAAGAGAAACTTGAGGTGATCAATAAAGTTACATATATGTCAAACTTTTTTCATTCTGGACTATTTTTCACCCTTTCCCTTCTTTGACTGTTTACCAGAAGTCGAATCACGGACTTGAAAACCCAGAAAGCATTGGTCCCAAGTTTCTTCTCGCAACACCCCTGTTTTAAAGACATAGTGTTTATCATCTGAGAGTATGTCTCTTTAAGACTAAGTTCCTATGAATCAGCATTATTTCATCACTTTCTTGAGAGGACCGATGATATTATGAAGGGGAAACAAAATATCATATGGGATTTATACTTGAAATGATGTTTCCACTCTAATTGTGTTATTTAATGTAGTGTGATTTGGGGAAAGTCAGTTACTCCTTCAGAGACAGTGCTAATAATACCCTGAAAAGCATTCTATAGAGATTAAATGAAACAAAGTATGAGAAACTGCTTTGTAAATTGCAAAGCAATCTATTTCAGCTTATTTTTTCTAATAATATTTTCATTTATCCAATCCTTTTTGACTCTACACAACCTGCCTAGACTGAGTTTTATCATTTATTCAACAATAATAATGGGTCAAAATGGTTGAATATTAGAAATTTCATATGGTTCAACTTAATTAATAGGCCATCACAATATTTAATTTGGTTATAATTACAGTTAAATTTTTCATGATGCCTTATCATATTCCAGGCACATTCTAGGCATCTGACATGTATTCACTCATTTAATCCTCACAACAATGCCATGGAGACAATACTATTAACCTCTATTGTATGGATGAGGAATATTAGAGGTTATATAATTGACCAAGGTCACACAGCTGGTAACCAGGCAGTCCACCTCCAAAATCTCTTTTAGGGATCCATTAGAGGTTGTGGCACTTACATTGTGAGGATCACCCTGGTTCCTGGTTGGCAAATGGATCAGAGGGTACTAAGGAAGAAAGCACATGGCCACTGAAATGATCCAGGCAAGCAATTCTGAATACAGGATTTCCTTCCTTTTTAAGGCTGAATAATATTCCATTGAATAGATGCCCCAGATTTTCTTCATCCTTTCACCCACGGATGCACAATTAGGTAGTTTCCATCTCTTGGCTATTGTGAATAATATTGCAGTGCATTTTGTCAAATGATTTCCTGGCACTTAGTGAGTTTGAAAAAATTCTTCTTATACACATTAGTTATTGTAATGACATACCTTTCTAAATGTCTAAAGTTTAAATATTTGTCATTCTACAGAAATACCTTGCCTAATCATGATTTGTGTTGTTATCAGTTCATGAATGATCTAAGATTTTTGTACAAAAATTTGTTATAATGGCTTTTTTTGCATGTATTCAGGAACCTTGCATAATATGGGTATTCCCTGATCCTTGATTTTTAGTAGAGATTTCTAGTAAGCCTTTAGGATAGGAAGTATCTTCGTAGATGTGAGACAGAGAGCAGAAAAATAATAAAGTGATTGTTATATTTAATTATATCAAAAGAAAACTGTCGTTTTGCTAAATTGTTTTTACACAGCCTTTGCTTATTTGTAAGAGTGACACATATCATTTTATTAATGAAAAGAAAATTCAATAAACAATTTTAACATAAAACAATATCTATTGAGAACTTATATGAAAATTTTAGCAATATGCTGTCACCAATTTCCTCATCTGCAAAATGGAGATAGATAATACCATCTTCCTTATGAGTTGCTGTGAGAAAACTCAAAAGTAGTGTATGTAAAATGCTTATCACCATGTGGGTTGGAAAGTGATGCCCCATTCATCTTTCCACCTGGATGATGACAGCTTTTTTAATGCTTGAAGTCTGTACTTTTCAAAATATGTTCTACTGTTATAAAGTGAATCTTTTTTACAAGTTCTTTGTAGAGTTAGAGGATCCCTTTGGAATACAAATTCAGGCTCCCGTGTGTGTGCGTGTGTGTATGTATACGCACATCTCTCAAATAATACTCCAAGCCTTATAATGAAAAGCTACCATCCCCACTCTTGACTCTGGTTCCAAAAACAACTTCTTTAATTTTCTGGTTGAAAAATCTATATTTCTAAATTAGCTACTCATACAGTGTTTTCATTTTTCAGATTTTGACTATTTATAGTTTCTTTCTTCTCTGAAAAAATCAGCATGAAGAGTTCTTACATATGTTAAAAACATAATTCCCCTTGCCCAATATAACTATTTAATGAATTAGGATAAATCAAAATTCAATGTCTACTGTTTTATGACATAAGTGTTTACCATTTTATAGCATATGAATCTTATCCAGAGATGTGCTACGTCAGATAGTATGAATACATTTTCTTTCTCACTTTTTCCTTTGACCTTTTAAATGGTAAAAGTCTCTTGTTTCTTTGTTGTCTTCCTATGGATTCATCACTGGTTCATCTCCTTCCACCAGAAAATTAAATCTCTTCTCATTAACTTCTGATGCATGAGACAATTCATGGGCTTCAGGTTTTGCTTGGGGACATCCCTCTTGGGCTTGAACATATACACAGTCCCACATATACGCAGTATGTCTGGAAGGATAGAGGAGGAAAGGATGTTTATCTCTGTGCAAAAGTACCGGGAGACAGTGGTAGAGTGAGAATATTTTATTGACTTTGCACCACTCTTTGAAGTTTTCCTATACGTGCACCTACGACGTAGGCCTCCCTCCCCCCAGATTTTTAAAATTAAAATAGCATTATATCCTTATCTACTGGCTTGGAACAGTAAGTTGTAGAGAAATGTGAATATATGATCCAATTTTTTAATGAAATTAAGAACAGCAAACGCACAAAATATATAGAATTCTAAATATGGGCACATCATTCTATGAGGCTGTGTAAAGGTGGGGAAAGGAGTGAAGAACAGCTGTTCAACATCCAGCTACCTGTACAGTCTAGGGGTCCATGGAAAGCCTCGCCTCCAGCCCCGCCCCTGGAGCTGATTTCCTCCCCCTGTGAAGTCTGCCTGACTTATTCCAGCCACACCCCCGCCTCTTCCTGCCCCTGGAACTGGTCTCCGCCCACAACGTTCGGGCCTGGCTCCGCCCACAACCTCGTCCCCGCCCACAGCCTGGTCCGGGCTCATGGCCCTGCCCGCACCCTTGTTCCCGCCCACAGAACCGCCTCCCCAGCCTGCTGTCACTCACAGCCTTGTCCCCGCCCACAGCCCGCCCTTAGAACTGGTTCCCGAACACAGTCCTTCCCTTAGATTTTGTCCCTGTCCCTGGTGCTGACCCAGCCCGCTTTCCAGCTTCTCACTCACTCTAGAAACTAGACACCTCCCCCGAGGCTGGGGTGCGCGGCATCGCCACGCCCGCCGCCTCAACCCGCAGCCCCCAAACGTTCGTCCTCCCCGAACGACCGCCCAAGACTGGAACCGGAAGCGCGGGCGGAGCCTTGGATGGAGCGGGCGTTCTGCGTGGTGTGTTCCGTCTTCTCGGCGCGGACCACATTCCCGTGGACGTTCGCCCAAAGGACCGGGGCTCAGTGAGCGGCGGGCGGTCCCGGATCCAGTCGCGGTCCAGGTAGGGGCCTGGGCCAGGGGCAGCCTCGTCAGGGCCCGGCGTCCCTCCGTCCTCCCGGAGCCCCGTTTCCCCCGGGCTGTTCGCTCAGGGCGCCCGATGCTGCTGTTCCTCCTGGCTCCAGGCGCCGTCGTCCCTTCCTCAGAGTCCCCGTCATCGTCCTCCGTGTGATTTTGTCCCCAGGGGGCTTATCCACGTCTGCAGACGGTGTTTGGGTTGTTACAAATGTGGCGCTCCTGGCATCTAGAGGGGGAGGCAGGGATGCTGCTCAGCATCCTCCAGGGCCCAGGACGGCCCGACAGAGAATTATCCGGCCCCAAATGTCAGTGGTGCCGAGGTTGGGAAACCTGCTCCAGGGCCTGAAAATCTCCCGAGCCCTGAATGAAGTGTGGAAATTGTTGACAAGTCAACGAGTCACTTACAGGGTCCCTAAATGACAAGCTTGTTTAAAGGGTCCAGAGTCACCAAAAAGTCTCTGTCCAGCCAAGTGAGTTGAGCGACTCAAGTGCATACAGCACGAAGCTGCTTTCTCCCATCTCTGGGAGCAGCAGGTGGCTGGATAGGAATCGGGAAAATCCAGTCACAACCAACGGTTACAGTTAAATCAGTAAATACGAAAAAGAAAAGTGAATGGGGTGAACTTTCCATCCAACATCCTATAAAAGGCCTCAAAAGCTTGTTTGCGCCTTTTTTCCCCCCTCAGACACGAGAAGCATCCGTGGAGATCAAGTTTGAGGTGAAACCAGGCTCAGGGTCCACCTGTCCTCGCTGATCCATGGATTTCTGTGTGACCAGGTGAGTACCCTGTGGACCTGGTACCAACAGGTTCCGGCAGCCTCCGTTGTGCAGAAGACCTGCCAGTGGGCTTTCCTGGGTTCAGGTTGTCACCACATGGAGTCATTGAGAGTGAGGGTATCTTGAGAGATATTATTGATGTTTGATGGACGGAAAGATGGTAAGCTGTGTGTGGTTCTGTGTGGTAAATATTTCAGTAAGCACAGTTATATGCAAATAAAAACACATGAAACCAACGTAAATAACTGAAAATGTGTATTATAGTAGAAAATATAGATTTACTTGCATTGCATAATACTCAAAAGTCAAGATTTACATATAGTATAATAACAGAAATGTTTTGCGTGTGTATGTAGTATTAGAAGACATCCCATGAAATATTAGCAGCGATACTCAGCAACGTTCCTTAGACCCATTCAATTGACTTCTAAAGTCCTATAAATCCTCCACAAAAATTTGAAATAAAGGAGCATTCAGAGAAAAAGATGATTGGAACTTCTTTGTATTAATAACAAATTTAAAATTGAATTTGCCAGTAGCCAGATTTATTTTGAGCATTTTTTTCTTTATGACATTTCAAATCATTTGGAGGAGTACTAAGCAACACTGTAGATTGCAGGGAAGGGCGCTAGTCTCCAAAAAGACTGTCCTTTCCACCTTGCCTTGTAAAGGGAATTAACTTTGTTTCTGAAACTTTTCTGAAATAACGGTCTGGTGATTCACGTTGCAGAGAATCTTGTTAAGTAATTTTGTATTTAGTTGTTGGCCTCTACTAATTGTGTGTGTATGTGTGTGTGCCTTTTTCATTCTAGCTTTCCTGTGATGTTCTTGAGGGGAATGTGTGCTTGTCATGCAATAAATAGTCTTTGAGTGTATAATTTATGGTGACCAACTATCCTTGTTTATTCAGGACAGTGGGGTTTTCCAGGACACAGGACGTTTAGTGTTCAAACCAGGGCAGTCCTAGACAAACCGAGATGGTTCCTCATCTCATGAGCCAGGCCCTGGGACACATGCACGGGGACCTGGAGAACCAGAGAGACCTTGTCCCACTTCCATGGAATATATATTGTATTTGGGAATTTGGATTTTGAAAAGTTAATGATGAGAGTGATGTGAGAGTTTGGCACAAGGGGAATCAAACTGAGGGTGCAGAGAAGCCCTCTTGAGAAGGACTGATATTTAGCTTGAGAGCTGGAGTTGGGACTGGATTTAGCTGGTCGGAGGGTTAGACTGGAGTGAGGGTGTGGGAGTGTGTTCAAGAGAGCGTTTCAGGCAGAGGGACCCGCATGAGGACACCCCTGAAGCAGAGAGCCTGGTGTGTCCATGAACTGAGAACAGGGATGGCCGAGCCGAGTCAACTCAGGGGGAGCGGTGTGAGCCACACTTGCGAGGGGAGGACAGGCAGGACCAGATCAGGGGTGACTTGGGACTCTGTTCTAAGACCAGTGGGAAGACTCTGGAGAGATGCGAGTAGGATGATGTGATTAGCGTTTGGTCTAAGCACGTGGGTTAAAATGGACTTCATGGTTAAGAATGAAGACTTAATAGGCAAGATGGGAGGTGCTGGGAATAAGATTAGGAATAAGATGATTGTTCCCTAGGCCTGGGTGATGGCTGTGGAGTAGGAAAGAAGTAGAAAGAAAAGACTTTGGAGTGTAGAACCGAGAGAACATAACGGTACTTTCTTGCCTGCATGTGTCAGATGGCACAGGGCACTGACTGTTCTCGCTGCTGTCCGTGCAGACCTGCAGACTCCCCCTCACCCAGGTCTGTGTGTTCACCCCTCTTTGCCACTCACAGGCCCCCCTCCACATCCTAAAAGAAGTCAGGCTTTACTTGTCAGGGGGTTGTCTGACACGGGAGACACCTAGGAGAGCCCCTGCAGGCATCAGAGCAGCCCCTTCAACATCTCCCTCAGCCTCCTCCCTTCCCCTCTCTCGCTTTCCACACCCAGAACGACCCTGCTCAGTATTCCACATCCCCATGATCTTCCTTACCCAGGCTTGAGAAGGGTGGGGTAGCCACTGGGGTGGACATCATCTGCGCCTTCCACTCTGACCTCCGCAGGTCCCAGGCTGGACAGAGAGTGACTCTACTGGGAGCTAAGCCATGAGACCTAGCGTGTCACCCACCTGGGCTCCTTTACCCTGGACGGGGACAGCCTCTACGTCAGTGGTGAGGGGCTGTGCTACAGCCACACTCTCTCTCCCAGTCGGAGTTCTGTGTTCCCTCCGTTGCTCTAAAGTGAGCTATGATCCATCTCTCTATCCTCCTGGTCTGGGTTCAGTCTTCTCATCACTGTGTGATCACTGGGTCCAGCCACCTTCCATCTCGTTGCCTTCCCCCTGAACACCCCTCCACTCGTCCCCACTGCTTTCCCCTCTGCTTTTCCCACAAAGGTCCCTACATCCTTCCTCTCCCTTAATTCTTTATGTTCACCCCAACTCTTGCTCAGCTCCTCTCGCCTTCTCTCCACAGGTTACACCTATGGAGCGTGGCCCCGACTACCACCAGTGAGTATTCCTGGCCCTGATCTCCTGTGTCCCGTATGCATTTGGGGTTGGGGAGCACTTGTCCTCCTTCACCTGCTGTCCTTGGTGAGGGAAGCACCTGGAAGCGCCCTAACTCATCTCTTCTCTCTATCCCAGGTTCTGGTGGAGAGTCCCAGCCCAGTGTAAGAAAGCCTTAGACACAGACATGTTCTCCATCACATTCTGACCACACGTGGTTTTCACTTTAATTCCGCTAAAGCCCCGCCCTTGGTCCTCCTTTTCCAGGTATCCCATCCATCTGCCCATTTTTCTGCCTGTCTATCTGTCTCTCCTCCAAGTTCAGTGTCTCTTGTTCACCTATCTCTCTCTCTTGGGCTCCTCTCATCCACAGGCTTGCTCATCCCTCTGCTCGCACAGTCACCCGTCCCCTCACTCTCATTTATGCTTCACCTGTGAATGGTGGTCCTGAGACAGCCAGTGCTGGAGCCCGTGTGAGCCTGGGGGCTCCTCCCACTCTGTCCCTCCCTGATGACAGCCCTCTCCACAGCTCCCGAGCCGGCCACCACGTCCCTGCATACTTGATCATCGCCTGTGCCACCAGAAGCCACCACAGGTATCTGGGGACCCCTTTTCCTTCCCAAGAGAAGCTCTCTGGCCCCACTCCCCCACGAGCCAGTTGTGATCCAGGAGCTGGGAATCCAGGGTGTGAAATTCTGGTTTTATGGCAATCATGCTGATCACAGAGATTATACCAACGATTCAGTCTAAGGCCAGCCCTCAGAGAGCCCTTAGTCTTGTGAAATTAACACACCATTATAATACAATGTGGGATATTTCGGGGAGAGGCACCTGGAATAATTTGGAGGGGAAGAGCTTACTAGAGAAATTTTCACCAGGATGGAGTCTTTAAGAATGAGTAGGAGGGACCCTGGCAAATAGAGGATGAAGGGTTTTCCTGGCAGAGAGGATTCCATGAGCAAAGGCTCCAGCCAGAAACAACATGCCGTATGGGGAGAATTGAAACGAATGTGGGTTGCAAGAAGCATAATGTTTATCCCGCAGTAGATGGATAAAATGAGACTGAAATGTCAGAAGGAGCCAGATTGAGTAGAGCCTTGAGTGCCAGGTCAAGAAGGTTGAACTAAACACTGAAGGCCATAGGGAGCCATGGGTGGTACTAGAGCAGTTGTGGCCCTAGTGAGGTATTCATTTCAGAAAGATCCTTCTAGTAGTCCATGCAGAACATCCTTTAGACAGAGCATGCAGTGAGCCTGCTGGGGTGTTGGTCTGGGTGAAGGAAATTAGGACCTGAGCTGGGACAGGGATGGTGTGTATGTGAGGACCAGTGTGCAAGGTGAATTGGTGTTACTGGGAGGGAGGAGGAGCTGAGCAGATATGCTGGTTCTGACTTGTGTGACCACACGGGTGGGTGGTGGTGCCACTGGGAGAGAAGACGACAGATGATAATGAGTACAGGACTCTGGTGTGGTCTCAGGCCAGCTCTCAGTGATGGCCATCACTCTCCCTCTCGTCTTGCAGCTTTGGGGCCCAACCTGAAGACCCTCACAGTCACCTTCCCCATCTCCACCCTCTGGTATTCATCAGACAGGAGCAACAGCTCAGCCACATTCTACTCCACTGGGAGGGTCCTGCAGAGCCTGGTGAGACCCTGGTCCCAGCAGCTCCTGGTGGGTTAAATCCCACCCAGCCCCTCCCCCAACCCCTGTCTCTCCTCTCATCCTCCTCCTTCTTCCTCCCCAGCTGGATCCTTGTTCAAGAAGAGCAGCCTGGGCCTCTTCTCCTTGAGTTGCAGACTGGTCTCCCTGAGGTAAGACCCTCCCCTGAGCATTTGCCCCAAATGACCACTTTCGTGACCACCCCTCTCTCAGTCTCCCCACTGACCTCCCATTTCCTCCTTCCTGTTCTGGCCCCCACCCCAGAGGTTTCAGGACCTCTCTCTAGAGTCCCCACGTCCCTCTCTCCCCAGGCCTGAGAAGGATGGGGGAGCCACCGGTGTGGACACTGTCTGCACCTACCATCCTGATCCCGTGGGCCTCCATGCCTCTGTGCTGGGAGCTGAGAGTCTCCACCTGTCTGCTCTTCCTATGGGTGGCTCCAGGCTCTGCACCCTGGAGTTTATGCATGCAGAGAGAGCACCAGCTGCATTTCCGCAGCATCAGCTCGAACCTCAGTAACCCGGAGCCCAGATGCTCGGAGTACACCGCCCTGCAGAGAGACACGCAGGACCAGGTGGGGTCTCCCCTCCCCCATCTCTCCTTCCCCTGAGGGCACCCTCATTCCTCCGCTGACTTACATCTGTTACAATATTGTTTCAATCCTTCACTTTCCCTGCGTGTCTGGGTTCTCTCACTTTCCAGAGGTGATGTCCTAGCTGCCTTCCCCATTTCTCACGTGGGTAAACTGAAGCTCAGAAAGGGGAGTATTGTGCCTAAATCACACAATGAGTTAGGAGCAGAGCCAGGATTTGAAGTCAGGTCTCCCTTGCCCCAAGGTCTGAGATCTTTCCCTGGCTCCAGTGGCCCCCTGCATCCCCAGGAGACCTCCATCTCACCCACTCTCCCTTGCATTTGTTCTAGGTCACCAAGCTCTACAGAGGCAGCCAGCTGTGAGACATATTCCACTCCTGCCTGGTCACCGACTTGATGTAGGTTGAGGAGATTGGAAGCATTGGCTGAGCTGGTGGCTGATGGCTCTGAGCTCCTGTGACACATCCTTGATCTGGAAGTCACTGACATGGTGCCCATTCTCCCCCACATCCCTGTCAGCTAATCCTACCATCTCCTTCCATAGGTTTTCAGGGGTTGAGAAAAGCATTAACATTTGGGGCCACCAACCTCCAGCATCCTCCTCCTCCTCCTCTTCTGGAGACTTTCAACAAATATCAGCAGTCTAACAGTGCTCTCCAATAGTGGAGCCACTAACCACATGGGGCAATTTAAATGTTTTATACTCCTGTTGGGATACGATTCACATATTGTGCTTGTGGGGGGGTGTATTTTTTAGGGTTTTCTATATACAATATCTTCTCTGCAAAACAAATAGTTTTACCTCTTCCCTTCCAATCTGGGTTTCTTTTATTCCTTTTTCTTGCCTAATTGCCCTCATTAGAACCTCTAGTACCTGTGATTAACATATGAGATGAGGGAAGACATCATTGTCTTGTCCCTGGTCTTAGGGGGAAATTTTGAGTCTTTCACCATTGAATATGGTGTTAGCCGTGGGTTTTTCATCGATGCTGTTTATAGGTTGAGAAAGTTTTTTCTATTCCTAATTTGTTGAGTGTTTTCTTTTTTAGGCATGAAGGGCGTTGTATTTTGTGAAATTCTTTTCTATATATATGGTCGAGATTACGTGGTATTAGCCCTTACTCTATTAATATGGTGTATTACATAATCTAGTTTTCAGATATTAAGCCACCCCTCCAACTAGAGGTGAGAGATTCAGACGTTCTCAAGTCTGTCCTGGGTGTGCCACAGCCCTGAGCCCTTGTGGCCTTCTAGATGCCCACAAATACACTGGAGCTTTTCAAAGCCCCCTGTGGACATCTCATTCCCTCAATTTTTCTTCTAAGTTTTTGGGTCACCTCTTGCCTGCCTCGGCTGGTATCACTCCCTCAGGCAACTACAGTAGAAAACAATTAGCCCTGAATATTTTTATCAAGTGTCCTGGGGACAGACTTTCCTCCCTGGGCAAGCTCTGAGTCAAGTAAAGTCAAGCCCTGAACATGGGGCTTTTTCGGGAAGCTGCCAGGCAGGTCAGCTAGTGAGAGTTCGATGGGGATGGGTCTTTTCAGAGCTCCAAACCCATTATGGCTGCTGGGCTGCTGGTTGTCTCAGCTACCATGGTTCTGAGACTGATGGTTTTCAAAGTTATGGAGGATATTGTGAGAGCAAGATGGGAATAGTGCAGGTTATAGTGCCACAAAGTTTGCTCCCTTTATCAAGATTCCACCGTGTGTCTTCACTAAACCCTCAGTTCTTACAAGCCTTTGATTAATTTCTAGACTTCTGAAAAGATGATTTTGACCATTTTTACCAGTGTTCTCATTGTTTTTATGCATTTGCAGAAGTCCTTACTCCAAAGTTTCAAAAATGTTCTCCCTGTAGTTATTTATTTATAAATTAATTACTTGAAATGAAATTACATGAGAAATTCAGTTCCTCACTCACACACACTAGCCACATTTTAAGTGCTCGATAACAACATGGGGCTAATAATGAGTGTATTTGGTAGTGCAGAAAGTGTTTACATTATTGCAAAAAGTCCTCTTGGACAGGACCCAGAAGCAGGGAATCTAGAATCAGGGTAGAATTCCAGGCACACTTGTTCATCCTTTGTGCCCTTCCAGGTCTGTCCCCCACAGTAACCACACTGGAGTGGACTCCCTGTGTACCTTGCCACCTTGGTACGGAGACTGCACAGAGTTGCCATCTATGAGGAATTCCTGCGGCTGACCCAGAATGGTACCCAGCTGCAGAACTTGACTCTGGACAGGAAGAGTGTCCTTGGGGATGGTAAGGCTCCCTGGTCATTGGAAAAGGAAGTGAGGCCTTTCTGGGGACTCTGGATGCCTGGGGCTGAGAGATCATTGAACTTTCTCAGGCTGGCAGGAGGTGACATAGTCCCCCAGTCTTTACCCACCATTGAGAGAGAGAAAAGGACACCAGTGTAGTATAGGAGGCCCTCACCTTCTCCTAGACAGCTCTGTGACCTCAAACTAATCACCTCCCCTCTCTGGACTTTTGTTTCCTTATCTCTGCACTGAGAGCCACTGGGCCAGATGGTCAGTGAGGGACTCCAGCTGTGTGTGAAGCAGACTTACTGGTTTGGGGGTCATGTGGTTCCTGATCCACAGGATATAGTTTGCCAAGTCCCACTCTAGATGAGCACCAATGCGCTGGAACTTTCTGCAGTGGTGGAATGTTCTATCTGTGCTGTCCAGTGCATAGCTGCATGTGGCTGTTGAGTCCTCGAAGGATGGTATTGTGACTGGTCTTTATTGTTACTGATATTTAATGTTACTGAGGTACTAGAATTTGTATTTTATGTAACTAAAATTAATGTTAATTTAAAAAGAGACTTGTTGCTGCTGCATATCAGACAGCACACCTCTAAGAGGTTGTCTGGATAGAGGTACAAGTAGGGGGACCTGCACCCCTCCCCCCATGCCCACTGGGTGCTGTGTGTCCTACCCTCCTGGAGTTTATGTTGTAGCTGGCAATAACAAGAATAGAGAATTGAAATTTATCAATTATTTGATGTGAACAAACTCATACTTGCAGGTGGAAATCAGAGAAGACTTCCTGCAGGATATTACATTGTAGCTTAATCCTAGAAAATTAATATTAAGCAAATAGATAAAGGAGAAGGGGATGAATGTGTTTCTAGGCACGGAAGAACACTTTTGAGTGGGAATTTACAAATTTAGAGAGATCCCATAGGCTTGCCAACTGTGATGACCCATTCTCCCCCCGGCCGTCATAAGAAAGTCCAGCCCAAATGCAGTCCTCTGTGCCCAGAGGTATGAATTTGGTTTAATTTATTACATTTTTGTTCTGTGATAATGGTCTTGGATTTTGTAGCAAAGTGTGCTCACTTTTTAGAGATGGAAACTAAAATGGGTTGAAACATCATGATGTCTACTTGACTTTAATATTTCATTGAAAACATGGTAGGAATCAAGGGTGGCAAGTGTTAATAGTTTATACATTGATGAAATATTGTTTTAATTAGATGGAATATACATGGTTAAATTAGATGATGGATGTTTATGAGACTGTTCCGTTTATTTTTCTGCGTCTAAAAAGTTTAATTAAAAAGAGTGAAACACATTCACATGCCTTCTCCATTTCATTCATTTCCAGAATATTCTCCCAATAGAGATGACACCTTGACTGATAAGCCTGGTAAACCTGCAGGAAGCCCCAGCCCACGGTAGGGGGCGAGCATCTTGATGCTGTGCCTCATCTAAGAGAACCATGCGCACAGCATCTTGGATGATGAGGAGAGTTGGCCAACCCTTGTCAAGGATGGTTGAGGCACAGTGGGGTCAGCAGGAGCCTTGGGGCGATGACAGGAGGTGGCTCACCCCAGCACATGTCTCCCCAGACCACCCTGTCTGGGCCCTCATCCTCAGCTGTTTGGCGGGAATCCTGGTGCTCATCACAGGCCTGATCTGCTGTCTGCTGGTAAGCCATGACGTGTTGCTTGTCTTCTTACTATTGGGTTGTAAGACCTCTTTATATATTAAAAATACACATCCTTTTCTAGGGATATGTTTTGCAGATGTTTTCTCCCAGTCTGTGTGTGGCTTGCCTTCTCCTTCACTACATGAGTCATTGGGGAAATGTAAATGACAGTCATCATGAGATTCCACCATACTTGAGAATGGCTATAATTAAAAAAACTGACTATAGCAAGTGTTGTTGAAGATGTCAAGTCACTGAAACTCTCATCGAGTGCTGGTGAAAAATAGCTTGGATGCATCTTTAATAATTATATACGTCTACCCAGCCATTCCTCCCCTAGGAATCCATCCAAGGGAAATAAACCCGTATGTCTATACACAGACTTGTACACACATGTTGATAACAACCAATTTATAGTAGACAAAAACGGAAAACAACCCAAATGTCCATCTACTGGTGAACGGATACACAAAGTGTGGTATATCCCCACAGTGGAATACTATTCAACCATAAAAAAGAATGAATTATTTTTTTTCTTTTTTAATTATTTTATTGAAATTATAAAGGGTTTTAACATTGTGTAATTTCGGGTGTTCATTATTATCTGTGAATTTCTGTATAGACTGCATCCTACTCACCACCAGTAGTCTAACTTTTATCCATCACCATGCATATGTGCCCCTTTAACTCTTTCACACAACCCCCAGCCCCAGCCCCCAGCCCCTCTGGTAAGCACTAATCTGTTCTCTTTATCCCTGTGTATGTTTATCTTCTACATATGAGTGAAATCAGGCATATTTGTCTTTGTCTGGCTTATTTCATTTAACTTCATACCCTCAAGGTCCATCCAGGTTGTTGCATACAGGATGATCTTGTCTTTTTTTTCTGGCTTAGTAGTATTCCATTGTATATATACCACATCTTCTTTATCTATTCATCTGTAGCAGGGCACTTGGGTTGCTTCCATGTCTTGGCTATTGTAAATAATGCCGCAGTGAACGCAGGGGTGCATAAATCTCTTTGAATTGTTGATTTCAATTTCTTTGGATAAATACCCAGTAGTGGGATAGCTGAAAGGTATGCTATTTCTATTTTTAAGTTTTTGAGAAATCTCCATACTGTTTTCCCTGGTGGCTGCACCAGTTTGCATTCCCACCAGCAGTGTGTGAGGGTGCCCTTTTCTCCTTATCCTCTCCAACATTTGTTATTTTTTGTCTTGGGAATTATAGCCATTCTGACAGGTGTAAGGTGATCTCTCATTGTAGTTTTGATTTGAATATCCCTAACAATTAGTGATGTTATACATCTTTTCATGTGTCTGTTGACCTTTTGTATATCTTCTTTGGAAAAATGTCTGTTCATATCCTCTGCCCATTTTTAGATTGGATAATCTGTTTTTTTGTTGTTGGGTTGTATGAGTTGTTTATATATTTTGGAGATTAACCCCTTGTCAGATATATGATTTGCAAATATTTTATCCCAGTTGGTGGGTTGTCTTTTCCTTTTTTTTTTTTTTGTGAGGAAGATCAGCCCTGAGCTAACATCCGTGCTAATCCTCCACTTTTTTTCTGAGGAAGACCGGCTCTGAGCTAACATCTATTGCCAATCCTCCTCCTTTTTTTTTTCCCCAAAGTCCCGGTTGATGGTTGTATGTCATAGTTGTAGATCCTTGTAGTTGATGTATGTGGGATGCGGCCTCAGCATGGCCGGACAAGAGGTGCGTCTATGCGCATCCGGGAACCGAACCTGGGCTGCCAGTAGCGGAGCACGCACACTTAACCACTAAGCCACGGGGCCGGCCCTGTCTTTTCATTTTGTTCATCATTTCCTTTGCCTTGCAGAAGGCTTTTAGTCCCATGTAGTCCCATTTGTATATTTTTTCTTTTCTTTCCCTTGCCTGAGTAGACATGGTATTGGAAAAGATGCTGCTAAGACCGATGTCAAAGACTGTACTGCGTATATTTGTTTCTAGGAGTTTTATGGTTTCAAGTGTTAGATTCAAGTCTTTTATCCATTTCGAGTTAATTTTTGTGTATGGTAGAAGATAATGATCTACTTTCATTCATTTGCATGTGGCTGTCCAGTTTTCCCAACAGCATTTATTGAAGAGACTTTCCTTTCTCCATTGTATGATCTTGGCTCCTTTGTCAGAGATTAACTGACCACAGATGTGTGGTTTTTTTTCTGGGCTTTCAGTTCTGCTCCATTGATCTATGAGTCTGTTTTTGTGCCAGTACTGTGCCATTTTGATTACTATAGCTATGTAATATATTTTCAAGTTAGGATTGTGATGCCACCAGCTTTGTTCTTTCTTCTCAGGATTTCTTTGTCTATTTGAGGTCTTTTGTTATTCCATATATATTTTAGGATTCTGTGTTCTGTTTCTATGAAGAATGTCATTGGGATTCTGATTGGGATTGCTTTGAATCTGTAGATTACTTTAGGTAATATGGACATTTTAACTGTGTTTATTCTTCCAATCCATGTGCATGGAATATCTTCCCATTACTTCAGGTCATCATTGATTTCTTTCAATAATGTCTTATAGTTTTCATTGTATAGGTCTTTAACCTCTTTGGTTAAATTTATCCCTAGACACTTTTTTATTTTTGTTGCAATTGTAAATGGGATTGTATTCTTGAGTTCTCTTTCTGTTAGTTCATTGTTAGGGTATAGAAATGCAACTGCTTTTTGTAAGTTGATTTTGTACGCTGCAACTTTGCTGTAGTTGTTGATTATTTCTAATAGTTTTCTGATGGATTCTTCAGGGTTTTCTATATTTACAATCATGTCATCTGCAAACAGCAAGAGTTTCATTTTTTCTTTTCCAATTGGGATTCCTTTTATTTCTTTTTCCAGTCTAATTGCTCTGGCCAAAACCTCCAGTACTATGTTGAATGCGAGTGGCGAGAGTGGGCACCTTTGTCTTCTTCCTGTTCTCAGAGGAATGGCTTTAAGTTTTTCGCCATTAAGTATGATGTTGGCTGTGGGTTTGTGATATATGGTCTTTATTGTGTTGAGGTACGTTCCTTCTATACCTATTTTATTGAGAGTTTTTATCATAAATGGATGTTGGATCTTGTCAAATCCTTTCTCTGCATCTGTGGAGAGGATCATGTGATTTTTATTCCTCATTTTCTTAATATGGTGTATCACATTGATTGATTTGCGGATGTTGACCCATCCCTGCATCTCTGGTATAAATTCCACTTGATCATGGTATATGATCTTTTTAATATACTGCTGTGTTCGATTTGCTGATATTTAGTTGAGGATTTTTGCATCTGTGTTCATCAGTGATATTGGCCTGTAATATTCCTTCTTTGTGCTGTCCTTGCCTGCTTTTGCTGTCAGAGTGATGTTGGCCTCATAGAATGAATTAGGAAGTGTTCCATCTTCTTCAACTGTTTGGAATAGTTTGAGAAGCATAGGTATTAAATCTTGTTTGAATATTTGGTAGAATTCTCCAGAGAAGCCATCCGGTCCTGGACTTCTGTTTTTTTGGGAGGGTTTTGATGACCATTTTGATCTCTTTACTTGTGATTGGTCTGTTCATTTTCTCTATTTCTTCTTGATTCAGTTTTGGGAGGTTGTAAGAATCTAAGAATTTATCTATTTCTTTTAGGTTATCGAAATTGGTGGCATGTAAATTGTTCAGTGTATTCTCTTATTGTCCTTTTTATTTTATTATTTTTTTAATAAAGATTTTATTTATTTATTTTTTCCCCCCAAAGCCCCAGTAGATAGTTGTATGTCATAACTGCACATCCATCTAGTTGCTGTATGTGGGACGCTGCCTCAGCAGCGGTGCATCGGTGCATACCCGGGATCCGAACCCTGGCCGCCAGCAACGGAGCGCACGCACTTAACCGCTAAGCCACGGGGCCGGCCCAAACAATTTTTTTTTTTTAAAGATTTTATTTATTTATTTTTTCCCCCAAAGCCCCAGTAGATAGTCGTATGTCATAGCTGCACATCCTTCTAGTTGCTGTATGCGGGACTCAGCCTCAGGATGGACGGAGAAGTGGTGCCTCGGTGCGTGCCCAGGATCCGAACCCGGGCCGCCAGCATCGGAGCGCGTGCACTTAACCACCAAGCCACGGGGCCGGCCCATCTCTTATTGTCCTTTTGATTTCTGTGGTATCTGTTGTAATTTCTCCTCTTTAATTTCTAATTTTAGGTCTTTGAGGCTTCTCTCTTTTTTTCTTAGTGAGTCTGGCTAAGGGTCTGTCAATTTTGTTTCAGTCTTCTCAAAGAACCAGCTCTTTGTTTCATTGATCCTTTCTACTGTTTTTTTAGTCTCTAATTCATTTATTTCTGCTCTAATTTTTATTATTTTCTTCATTCTGCTGACTTTGGGCTTCATTTGTTCTTCATTTTCTGGTTCTATTAGGTGTAGTTTAAGGTTACTTATTTGGTATTTTTCTTGTTTGTTGAGGTGCGCTTGCATTGCTATGAATTTCCTTCTTAGAACTGCTTTTGCTGCATCCCATAAGAGTTGTTTGGTTGTCTTTTCATTTTCCTTTGTCTTCAGGTATTTTTTGATTTCTCCTTTGATTTGTTCATTGATCCAATGGTTCTTCAGTCGTGTGTTCTTTAGTCTCCACATATTTGTGACTTCCCCATCTTTTTTCTTGTAGTTGATTTCTAGTGTCATAGCATTATGATCAGAAAAGAAGCTTGATATGATTTCAATCTTAAATTTATTCAGGCTTGCCTTGTTTCACAACATATGGTATATCTTTGAGAAGGTTCCATGTGCACTTAAGAAGAATGTGTATTCTGCTGTTTTGGGAGGGTATGCTCTCTATATATCAATTAAGTTCATCTGATCATATGTTTCATTTAATTCCACTATTTACTTGTTGCCTTTCTCTGCATGATCTATCCATAGATGTAAGTGGGTTGTTCAGGTCCCCTGCTATTATTGTGTTGCTGTTAATTTCTCCCTTTAGGTCTATTGATAGTTGCTTTATATTCTTTTGTGCTGCTGTGTTAGGTGCATATATCTTTATAAGTGTTATGTCCTCTTGGTGGAAAGTCCCCTTTATCATTATATACTGCCCCTCTTTGTCTCTCATAGTCTTTTTTTATCTTGAAGTCTGCTTTGTCTGATATAAGTATGGAAACACCTACTTTCTTTTATTTGCCATTTGCTTGCAGTATTGTCTCCCATCCATTCATTCTGAGCCTGTTTGTTTTTTGTGCTCAGATGTGTTTGCTGGAGGCAGCGTATTGTTGGGTCTTGTTTTCTAATCCACCCCACCACTCTGTGTCTGTTGATTGGAGAATTCAATCGATTTACATTTAGAATGATTATTGATACATGAGGGCTTAATCCCACCTAATCTATATTTCCATTGTTTCTCTTCCTTTGTGTTTCTGACTACCATTTCATTTTGGGGGTTTTCTGTGGAGGTTTTATCTTTTTTTATGATCTATGGCTCTGCTCTGACTTTTTGTTTGCTGGTTACTGTGAGGTTTGTATGAAGATCTCATAGATGACATAGTCCATCTTCTGAGAGACTCTTATCTCTATTAGTCTAAGCAGGTTCCATCCCTTTCCTCTTCTCCTTCTGAGTTATTGTTGTCACAAGTTATTTATTTTTGTGTTGTGCATTTGTGACTAAGCTGAAGTGTTTATAGTTACTTTTGATGCTTTCCTTCCCTTCTTCTTTTAAGTTATAATTAAGTATTTGCTACCCTGTTGTGAAGCAGAGCTGTAGCTGTCTGATTTTGTCTGTCTATTTATCTCTTTGCTCAAAGCTTTGTAGACATTTGCCTTCTTTTTGTTTCAGGTATGAGGGCGTTCTTGATCATTGCTTGTATGGGAGATCTAGTGGCGATGAACTCCCTCAGCCTTTGTTTATCTGGGAAAACTTTTATTTCTCCATTGTATCATAAGGATCGTTTCACTGGATAGAATATTCTTGGCTGAAAGTTTTTGTCTTTCAGTATTTTTAATATATCATTCCATTCTTTCCTTGCCTGTAAAGTTTCTACCAAGAAACATGCTGAAAGCCTGATAGGGGTTCATTTTTAGGTTATTTTCTTCTGTCTTGCTTCCCTTAATTTTTTTTCTTTGCCATTGGCTTTTGCCAATTTTACTATTATATGCCTTGGAGAAAGTCTTTTAGCATTGATGTAATTAGGCATTCTGTTGGCTTCATGTATTTGTAAGTCCGGTTCTTCCCCAGATTTGGGAAGTTCTCAGCTATTATTCTTTGAACAAGCTCTCTGCTCCTTTCTCCCTCTTTTCTCCCTCTGGAATACGTATAATTCTTAGGCTGCTTTTATAATTGAGTCATATATTTCTCCAAGAATTCCTTCATTTTTTAAAAATCTGAGTCCTCTCTCTTCGTCCATTGGAAGCATTTCTATATTTCTATCCTCTAAATCACTAATTCTTTCATCCATAACATCAGATCTATTTTTTAAGGATTCTAGATTCTTTTTTATCTCATTAATTATGTTCTTCATATCCAGAATTTCTGCTTTTTTTTTAATAGTTTCATTCTTTTTGCTGAAGTATTCCTTTTCCTCATTAATTTTATTTTGAGTTCATCGAACTGTCTGAACATTCTTGTAACTTGGTGAGTTTCTTTATGACAGTTATTTTGAATTCTCTGTCATTTAGATTGTAAATTTCTGTGACTTCAAGGTTGGTTTCTGGAGACTTGTCATTTCCTTCTGCTTTGAATTTTTACTGTAGTTTCTTATGGTGTTTGATGAACTAATCTTTTGCCTGCATATTTGTGGTAGTATCAGGTCACAGATTCCACCTGCTACCACTGTGGGGGAAGCATGAGCTGTGTTTCTGATCCCACCCCATATGCTGGAAGTTGCATGGGTACCGTGGGTGTTCCTACCCGCTGAGAAAGCATTCACACTGGGCTCAGAGTTGCCGCCACACGGAGGCACGTACCCAGTTGTGTGACCACAGCACTACTATGGGTATTTGTGCCATCTGGGAAAGCATTTGCATGTGCACATATATCTGCTGCTGCCTTTTCTTATGCTCATGCCAGCCTCTGTGCTTGGTGGGTGGGTCTTCTTCAAGGGTTCTGAGCATTGGCCAATCATTGGGACTCCAGTGGCACGGTGGGCTTTCCAACCATCCAGGAAAGCATTCATGCGTGGGTCCAGGGCTGCTGCCAACCCCTCCCAGAGTTGCACCAAGGCGCCTTCCTACTTTTGGGGATGCAGCAGTACTATTGGCTCTCATGCCAACCTGGGAAGTGCTCGGGTGTGTGCACAGTGCTGCCAGGGAAGGGATGGGGATAGGAATGAATTCATAGTACATGCAGTGACAAGCATAAATCTCAGAATAATTATGCTGAGTGAAAGAAGCCAGTAAAAAAATGAGTACATAGTATATGATCCCATTTATAAAAATTCTTGGAAAATACAGGAAAATCTATAGGGACATATACCGGATCACTGGTTGCCTGGGAATGAGAATGTGTTTGCAAACGGCAGGAAAGGAGGAATTAAAATGAGCATGAGGAAATTTGGGGAGGATGGGCATTCCTTTTCTTGATTGTGGTGTTGGTTGACTAAGTTATAATCAAAATGTATCAAATTGTTCACTTTAAATGTATGCAGTTAATTGTATGTCGTTAATACCTCAATTAAGTTAGAACATGTAGGGGAAAGAGAGGAAGAGAGAGCCAAGAGAGGGAAAAGGGAAGGAAAAGAAGGACTGAGGGTGAAAATTAAGTGGACAAAAGGAAGAGGGAGACACAGGAGACATCGGGTCTCTGTGACTTTGACATCTCCTTCCCCTGGAGTCTCCCATACTGGGCAACTGACTGGAATATTCTGATGTGCTCTCCTCACCTCACAAGTCACTGTCTGCCAGCGGAAGAAGGAGGGCGACTATGAGGTCCAGTGACGGCACCTGGGCTATTACCTGCCTCATGGCGACCTATGGAAGCTGCGATGACTAGATCTGACTAGATCTGAGGTCCCCTTTTCCCAGCTTGGGTCCAGAGGAGCTTGGCTGGAACAGAATGAAACCACATTGGATGGACTCAGGCTCCAAGCCTTTCTAGACTTGGCCCCTGACTGGCTCACAGGGGCCTAAGCTGAAAGATTTCACCTTCTTTAAGTCCTGAAAGTGACTGCAACTTCTGTCCTGTGGTGTCACACCAGTTCATCCCTCAGGGACACCAGAATTGGTGAAACCAGCACAGACATTGCCATCATGTAAAATCGAATCTCCACTTCAGTGCAAGGTTTCCCTTCTCTTAGGAAACTTTGGAACATCCCTCCCCTTGACTCTGTGCAGCCATCACACCCCTCTCGGTTCCTCCATATTCCTCCCCCACTGAAGGCCTGGCAGTCTCAAGTTCCCCTTTTCTGCTTCATTCTCTGAAGCTCAGATTCACCAGGACTTCCAGATCAATCTCCCTCGATGGCTCCTCTCCCCACTCATGGGTCCTCCATGACGGGAAACAGGCCAAGATGGGAGGAGTGGGTGAGACATGACTCTGCAGTCACCTTGGGCCTTGGGAGCTGAAATGACTAGGTGTCTGGGAAGCCTGAATCCCAGAGTAACACCAAGGCTCTGGGAAGAGAGTATCTGCTCTGGATGTAAAAGTGAATAAAACTCGGGGGGAGAAATCTGAGGGAAAAGAAAGAGTCTTTTTTCATCTTTCTCTGTACAGAGTCCAACTAGCCTCACAGCAGAGGCTCCCCAAAAAGCAGCCCAGAGCATCCCAAGCATGAGGCAGGCTGCGCTGTTCTGCTGTGGGTCTGTGGGAACAGATTACATTATCTTGCACACACTGTGCAGATGACCACAGCTGAAGATACCCAAGGGCTGAGAATTAAAGTCATGGTCATGCCACTCTCTCAGACTTTTTGTGTGTGAGCTTCATATTCTCAATCTTAAGCAGTGATTCTCTGAGAATGCACACTCTGAGGATTATAATGATTAATAATATTAATATATTATTATTATACATTGCCTACATTATACACTGTACATTATAATTATAAATTAACGTATAATTATTATTATACATTAATATATTATTATATATTACATTATTATAATAATATCATTATAATGATTAATAATAATCATTATTGATTATTTAATTTCTGCTAAGCAACATGACTGGCATGCTCTGCGTGTATTATCTCAGTTACAGTCACCATTTTTAGGGTTTTATTCCCATTTTAAGCTAAAGATATGGAGGCTCAGAAATATTAAATAACTTGACAAAGAAGGAAAAAAATTACTCCAAAGCTAAATTAAATGCCTATTCAAACTATGTGTCAAAGAAAGAAAGACGTTATCTGACCTACAAACAGACTCAAAGTTGACCTCCCACAGGCCTGCAGTGAAAGAACTGGTAAAGAATGTACATCAGGAAGAAGAAATGTGAACCCAGGAAAACATAACAGGAGTCACGAGGAAAGGAAAAAACAGTCTGTCTAATTTAGTATTAGTTTTAAAACAAGACATTAAAAACACATTCGCACCAAAATTCCAGATGATTACCACATGGAAGAATAGAGGAGAGAAGATTTAGCTAAAAAATAACTCATTTTTTATGGAAGATATAAGTACTAAGATACTCTATTATTGTTTAACACATTGTTCTCAGAAACTGATAAATCTGTGGGACAAAAGTAAGTAATGATAAAGAGGATTTGAAGAGTGCAACGTACTCGATCAGGCAAATAGACAAATCCCAACACACTGGCTTATTGTGAGACTTGTGATGCTGAAAACAGTCATTCTCCTGAGAGCATGATACCACAATGGCATATCAATTTTCATGAATCAAATTTCCAACACATATAAATCTAAAAAAAGGGACAATCCAGTATTTCATTATATGCAACTGTGATTCAACATGCAACAAATACCAGAAAAATAGAGACCCAGAAGTAGGTGTCTTTTTTGAGAAGACAGATATAACAGCTCTTTAGTGAAATATGTTGGAATCTATTGGAATATTACACAAAAAGGACAATCCATTTGGACTAGGTAGGTTTTCTCTGTGACTGTGAGGGCAAAACTCTAAAGAATCCCCTGACTGTAATAACTTTCTGTTGATCTTAAAATACAAATGCATAACACTCAGGAAAGGAAAATGAGAGAACAAAATGAGAAGAAAAGCTCTCCTTTCTCTCCTCACCTGAAACCCAATCTCTCACCTCAGAAGGATCACTGTCTGTATCTTCTCTGTCATGCAAAGGAATCAAAGAAAAGAAAACTATTGGTATATACTAAAGTCTCAAGAGCTCAAAGCAAGAAGACATCAGGAGCCCTGCAGAGGCATTAATGTAGTGTGAGCTCCATGTCATCTGCACCGTCTTGTCTTTTCTTCATCGTGTTTGTCGGGACGTCCTTCTTGGCCCCTCACTCTCCCTGCCTCGCTAGCAAGTCTCTCTGCCTCAGTGCTACCGCCAGTCTCTCTCTTGCCGTCTTCACTTTTTTTTTCCTGTTTCCTGATATCCTCCTCAGTCACCAGAAGTTGTTTGCAAAGGAGCTGTGGGATGTACAGACCAGCTCCTGGGATCGTCTCTGCTGAATCTGAAGACCAGGCAGGGGTGGGCATGGGGCTGGAGTTCAGACCACCTGTGAACACACCTGGCAGGGATGCATCTGTGCAACTAGGTGCAAGACTCAACAGGGCTTTGGCAAGGTCCAAAGGACTTAACAGTTCTCCTGCACTCTGCAGGCCTGGAGATACAGGAAAGATCTCCTTTCCTTCTGCCAGCAGAGTTGTTGGGGTGGCTCCGACGTTTCCTCCCACTGATGGCATCTGACCTCTTTGCCAGGATAGGATGTGATTCTAGTAACTGGCCTCTTGAATATGTAACTGGACATCCTCAAAGGGATGGAGATGCTCAAACCAGGCTTTGGGTTGGATTGGTTTCCACAATCATGTCGCTTCCTCTGTGATGATTTGACCCTCATACTTCTTTTCCTCTTACCCTATAAAAATAAATTGTGAATGTGGATCAGAGTGATAAATGAAGCCTGCTTTCCCAGGACAATTATGTCAGATGCCTTGTACTTCTACCCTCCCTCTTTCGCTGTGGGGATTAATCTGACCTGTGTCCTGGGACATCATCAAAGAGATTTGGGTAAAGAACAGAAAGCTCGAGGTCAAAACTCAGGACTACGGCAGGTCATTTCTTCTCCCTCATGTTGTTAGACACTTATGAGTATGACTTTATTCTCTTTTTGTCCTTGTCACTCTCAACAAGAAAAGCCCTGGTGCCCCCTGTCAGGACACACGGTCCCCAGTCTTTTTCTAAATCCCAAATGGTACCATTCTTCTGTACTATATGACTATTCATTTGATTAACCCATTGACCAGTTGGTGTTCATAGCTCCATTAGAGCTTAAATCAGTAGTGAAATTATCATCCACCCCACTCCTAGTGACTCTTATTTGACGACTGTGAACATTAAATCTCAGTACAGAGAATGTATGAAAAAACTCAACTTCCAAATGGAGATTGTGCTGAGAGTGGGAAGTACACACTGGATTTATGAAGCCCAGGAAAAAAAGGTAAACTTTCTCATTATTAATTTTTGTATAGACTGCACCCACATTGATGATATCTTGGTTCTAGTGGGTTAAAATATACTATTAAAATTAGCTTCACCTGTTTGCTTTCATTTTTTAAAATGTGGCTATGAAGAAAAAAATTAAATTCTATAATATAGAGTGCTTAATGTTACTATTGGACAGTGCCGAGGAAGCCACCAGTGAAAAGAAAGTCCGGAGAAAGTGGTTAGGGAAATTTTTTCCCTAGAAAAGGAGTCTACACTGGCCCACAGTGCAAGATGCAGCAAAAACTGTCATACACACACACACACACACACACACACACACTGACAGAATGAAACAAACCTCTTCCCAGAGTCACCACTTCTCACATGGCATGAGGTTGCACTCCTACTTAGTCCTAAATGCACTAATCTCAAGAAAGAAGGCAGAAGTCAAGGTAATTTACCAGTTAGGAAGATCTAAAACCAGAGACCAAAGCTCAAGATATGTGGTGAATTTCCTGTCGTGGCTTCTGTTATTAATTCAATATGTTAGGGAGACTTTTCCAAGGAGAGTTGTTTTAAAACTCACTTTTTCTTTACTATGTAAAAACAGACAGGCTATGTAAAGAATAATTACTCTAGCCAATCAATGAAAAGGAGATGATAGAACACTAATACCCTTATTATAAGTCACTACTGGATTAGAGAGTCAGGGAACAGCTGACATTGGGTTAACTTGGCCTTAATTAGGCTGATTCTGATTTCATGACCATTATATTGATTGTATTATGCTAGAACCTATGAAATTTCTCAGCGCCCCTACTATTTAACCACCAAGGCCCACCAACCAGACCAGTTCTTGCTGACACATCCCCTGCCTCCATCCCTTCTGAAAACACCTGGAGGATTTTCCCCAAATCCCACTCTGTCCCTTCGCTCTTCTACCTGCCCCAGGGCCAGGGAATCATTTTCTCCAAGGCTCAGCCTCTGCATGTGCCCAGCTCTGGGGATGGCACGTCTCCCTCGAGTGAAGAAAAGGATCAGAGTGCAGACCCTGTGAGCTGCAGCAATTGGACAAAGACTGGGGTTTGCTGACAGAAAAGAACCTTTAATGGGCACGGTTACCAGGGTCTAAGAAGCTCCAGTGATTCCCCCAGGGAATGTGATGCAGGACAGAGCAGGAATGTCTGCATGTGGTTCAGCTTGGGAATGCCTGTAGGGTGACATAGGTGACATTGGTAATGCGTTCGCCAATGTTGTTCACTCATTTATTCATCGTATGTCATGGAGTGCTTTCTACATACATCCAGGCAACAGTCTCACACTCTGGGGCTCACAGGCAGTGTCAGAAGAATTTCTAAATTTTATTTCTAATATATAGGTACAGCACTGGCAATACACTAGGTGTTCCAAGCATTTTTAAAACATTAACTCCTTTAATACTCTCCATAAACCTACAAAGTAGGTATGCTGATCATTATTGCCAACTGAGAGATGAAGAAACTGAGGCACCAATCAGGTAAATAACTCTGCCAATACAAATACCTAGTAAGGGATGCAGCTGGAATTTGGACATGAGGAGTTAGCTCCATAGTCTGCGCTCTTAACGGTGACATTTACTCTCTAAAGACTTCACATCATGAAAAAATTTGATCAGTTATCCATTTTCTTGGTGCATTGAGTAGCCACACTATTTTATATGTGTCTGAAAAACAGGATACCTGCGTAGAAACTACTGCACATACACACTCAAATTACATCTACCAATGTCCCCAGTCCCTGAAAATTAATACAGAGAACATTTCAGAATGTTTCTTGCCCAGGTTGGGAGAATTCTGAGGAAATTTCGGTGTTACTGTAAGAAGCTGAGGACAGGTTGGGAGTGGGTCTCAGGGGAAAGGTGTCCTCAGGAGTCACCATTGAATGACAACATTGATGGGAAGGTCTCAGCAGTGCCTGAATTCAGGATATGGTGGTGATTTAACTTTGTGCATATCTTCGGGCTGTGGGATTATGGTGATGCAGCACAGGGCGAGGGGATGGTTCACTGTGTTCTTGGGGGAAACCAGACGCATGAAAGAGAGGAAATGAAAGTTTCCTTAAACAATGGACTCGTGGTGGGAAAAATTTGGCCTGGAAGAGACAGTCGTGTGCCTGGTATTACCAGAAGGAGTTGCCTCAGCTTCCAACAAAGCAGACAGCTCTTCCTCATGCACTCATTTTATCTCTATGGGAGGAAGGATGCGCAAAACATGTAATGTTCTTCTGATGGGAGATCGGTGATGGTAGAGACTGTGCTAGGTGCTTCTGAAAGGCCTCCCTGAGGCATTTCAGAACTTTGCTGTGACCAGAATGACAAGTGTTAGCACCCCTGCTTAGGTCTGGGAACAGTTAGTGTGACAAGGAGAAGGCGCCCTGGTGCAGGGATTCACAGGAAGAAGTGAGTTTGACTAGGGAAGGTCAGAAATGTGGCCAGTGTGACAATGGCCAAACTGGACAAGACCCTCCTCTAGGGAGTCGGGGAGGCATGGCCTTCCTAGTGCTCAGGCTAAGGCCCCAGGGAGAAATCCACCATGGAGAGCACGCGTGAGACCCTTAGCCGGGGGTCAGAGGTGGCACACCCTGCCCACCTCGCCTACCTCTCCATGGGCCCTTCTTTCTTTGGTCGCTCCGGGAGGCCTGCGGGCTTGGGTTAAAACCGCCACACACCCCAACACCCCTCACAGGCCAAGGGCGCATCGGGGGTCCTCAGTGAAGGCCCTGACCTCCCTCCAGGCTCTGACCCAGATGCAGCTGTTCCATCGCCGCCCTTCTGGACTCGGCTACAGCTGTTGTCTCCCTCCCCTCCCCCACTCCCACTCAGCTTGGAGGCCGCTTCCCTGACTTGGAAGCATTGCTCTGGCACTGTTGGCCACAGACGTACTGGGTTTCAAGCTCAAGGCTCTGCCTGGCCCAGCTGCTTCGGCCAGGGGCTCATTTCTTCCTGGAAAGACAAAGACATGGCCTCACCCCACGCCTGCACTTTGCCACGGCAGGCAGCCCAGATGTAGGAAAGGCTCTGTGGAGTCAGAAGTGCCGAGACAGGCAGATGGCACCAGAGGGTTTGGGGGCCAGGGCGCAACTGGGCTAGCCCCTCCTCCCGGGAGTCGGGGAGGCCCGGCCTTCCTAGTGCCCAGGCCCCGGCTCCAGGGAGAAATCCGCCATGGAGGGCACGCGGGAGGCCCTCTGCCTGAGGTGGCAGGTGTCACGCCAGGGCCACTGCAAGCCTGGCTCGGCTTGCCTGCTTTCTCCAAAGGAGGCTGGCCGACCAGCCGAACCTGGCACCTGGGCCAGGCCCCTTCCAAGGGGACGAGTTGCAGAGGATAGAGCCCTGGGGGCGGCTGCCAAGTCTCCTGGGGCGTGTGCTGGGCCCCCGTCAGAGGAGGAAGCAGCCTGGTAAACGGTGTGCCAGGCCTGAGATCTGGAGGCCTCCCACAGCCGGGTCCCTGTCCTGCCCAGGCCCCCCGAGGGAGGACGATGGTCGGGCAGTGGCGAGCGGGGTGGGGCTGGCGCCGAGCCTGCCCTTGGATGCCCCGGGGAAGGGCGCCGGGGGATGGGCTGCCCCTGGCCAGGTCTGAGGGACCGACCCAGCTCGGGGCTGTCGGGGGCAGAGAGAGAACCCCCCTCCGCCCTTTCCCTTCAGGTTCTTAGGGCTGGCCAAATCCTTCCCAAGACAGCTTGTCTGGAGAAAATCAGACCCAGCTGAAGAACATGTGTCCATGGGGGAAACCCGGGAAACTGAGTCTCCCCACACAATAGCAGAGATTCTCATCTTGCATCCTCTCCTGAGCTAATGACAAAGGTGGATGTCCCGGGTGGGTGGGCCTGTGGAATGGGAGAGGGGAGGAAGTCTATTGTCATGCAGAGGGACATGGAAAGACTTGTCTGAAGCTTATCCCCTGCACTGGGGTCAGGTCGGGAAGGGACGGCACAGAGGTGAGCAGGAACCAACCGGCGTCTCTGTGGTGGGGCTGGCCCCGGGGCAGGCGTGGGGGTGATGGCTGGAAGTGGGATGGCGCGTGAGTTGGCACCAGCCAGCGGTGGAGGCAGAGACTCAGAGGTCAGGGATCTCTCTCTCTGTCTCTGTCTCTCTCTCTCTCCCTCAGGGAGCTGAGGAGAGTAAGGTGGCGTCCCCTGCCCACCTCGCCTACCTCTCCATGGGCCCTTCTTTCTCTGGCCGCTCCGGGAGCCCTGCGGGCTTGGGTTCAACCCCCCACACACTGCACAGGCCAAGGGCGCATGCGCGACCGCCGGGGCCTAGGGATGGCCTCGGGTGGGGGGGGGGGCGGGGGGTCCTCAGTGAAGGCCCCGCCCTCCCTCCAGGCTCTGACCCAGCTGCAGCTCTTCCATCGCCGCCCTTCTGGACTCGGCTTCAGCTGTCTCCCTCCCCTCCCCCACTTCCACTCAGCTTGCAGGCCGCTTCCCTGCCTTGAAAGCATGGCTCTGGCCCTGAGGGCCACAGACCTACTGGGCTTCAAGCTCAAGGCTCTGCCTGGGCCTGCTGCTTCGGCCAGGGGCTCATTTTTTCCTGGAAAGACAAAGCCATGGCCTCACCCCACGCCTGCACTTTGCCACGGCAGGCAGCCCAGATGTAGGAAAGGCTCTGTGGAGTCAGAAGTGCCGAGACAGGCAGATGGCACCAGAGGGTTTGGGGGCCAGGGCGCAAATGGACTAGCCCCTCCTCCCGGGAGTCGGGGAGGCCCGGCCTTCCTAGTGCCCAGGCCACGGCTCCGGGGAGAAGCCCGCCATGGAGGGCAGGCGGGAGGCCCTCTGCCTGAGGTGGCAGGTGTCACGCCAGGGCCACTGCAAGCCTGGCTCGGCTTGCCTGCTTTCTCCAAAGGAGGCTGGCCGACCAGCCGAACCTGGCACCTGGGCCAGGCCCCTTCCAAGGGGACGAGTTCCAGAGGATAGAGCCCTGGGTGCGGCTGCCAAGTCTCCTGGGGCGTGTGCTGGGCCCCCGTCAGAGGAGGAAGCAGCCTGGTAAACAGTGTGCCAGGCCAGAGATCTGGAGGCCTCCCACAGCCGGGTCCCTGTCCTGCCCAGGCCCCCCGAGGGAGGACGATGGTCGGGCAGTGGCGAGCGGGGTGGGGCTGGCGCCGAGCCTGCCCTTGGATGCCCCGGGGAAGGGCGCCGGGGGATGGGCTGCCACTGGCCAGGTCTGAGGGACCGACCCAGCTCGGGGCTGTCGGGGGCAGAGAGAGAACCCCCCTCCGCCCTTTCCCTTCAGGTTCTTAGGGCTGGCCAAATCCTTCCCAAGACAGCTTGTCTGGAGAAAATCAGACCCAGCTGAAGAACATGTGTCCATGGGGGAAACCCAGGAAACTGAGTCTCCCACACAATAGCAGAGATTCTCATCTTGCATCCTCTCCTGAGCTAATGACAAAGGTGGATGTCCCGGGTGGGTGGGCCTGTGGAATGGGAGAGGGGAGGAAGTCTATTGTCATGCAGAGGGACATGGAAAGACTTGTCTGAAGCTTATCCCCTGCACTGGGGTCAGGTCGGGAAGGGACGGCACAGAGGTGAGCAGGAACCAACCGGCCTCTCTGTGGTGGGGCTGGCCCCGGGGCAGGCGTGGGGGTGATGGCTGGAAGTGGGATGGCGCGTGAGTTGGCACCAGCCAGCGGTGGAGGCAGAGACTCAGAGGTCAGGGATCTCTCTCTCTGTCTCTGTCTCTGTCTCTCTCCCTCAGGGAGCTGAGGAGAGTAAGGTGGCGCCCCCTGCCCACCTCGCCTACCTCTCCATGGGCCCTTCTTTCTCTGGCCGCTCCGGGAGCCCTGCGGGCTTGGGTTAAACCCCCCACACACCGCACAGGCCAAGGGCGCATGCTGGACCGCCGGGGCCTAGGGCTGGCCTCGGGGGGGGGGGGGGTCCTGAGTGAAGGCCCCGCCCTCCCTCCAGGCTCTGACCCAGCTGCAGCTCTTCCATCGCCGCCCTTCTGGACTGGGCTTCAGCTGTCTCCCTCCCCTCCCCCACTCCCACTCAGCTTGCAGGCCGCTTCCCTGCCTTGAAAGCATGGCTCTGGCCCTGAGGGCCACAGACCTACTGAGCTTCAAGCTCAAGGCTCTGCCTGGGCCTGCTGCTTCGGCCAGGGGCTCATTTTTTCCTGGAAAGACAAAGCCATGGGCTCACCCCACGCCTGCACTTAGCCACGGCAGGCAGCCCAGATGTAGGAAAGGCTCTGTGGAGTCAGAAGTGCCGAGACAGGCAGATGGCACCAGAGGGTTTGGGGGCCAGGGCGCAAATGGACTAGCCCCTCCTCCCGGGAGTCGGGGAGGCCCGGCCTTCCTAGTGCCCAGGCCACGGCTCCGGGGAGAAACCCGCCATGGAGGGCACGCGGGAGGCCCTCTGCCTGAGGTGGCAGGTGTCACGCCAGGGCCACTGCAAGCCTGGCTCGGCTTGCCTGCTTTCTCCAAAGGAGGCTGGCCGACCAGCCGAACCTGGCACCTGGGCCAGGCCCCTTCCAAGGGGACGAGTTGCAGAGGATAGAGCCCTGGGGGCGGCTGCCAAGTCTCCTGGGGCGTGTGCTGGGCCCCCGTCAGAGGAGGAAGCAGCCTGGTAAACGGTGTGCCAGGCCTGAGATCTGGAGGCCTCCCACAGCCGGGTCCCTGTCCTGCCCAGGCCCCCCGAGGGAGGACGATGGTCGGGCAGTGGCGAGCGGGGTGGGGCTGGCGCCGAGCCTGCCCTTGGATGCCCCGGGGAAGGGCGCCGGGGGATGGGCTGCCCCTGGCCAGGTCTGAGGGACCGACCCAGCTCGGGGCTGTCGGGGGCAGAGAGAGAACCCCCCTCCGCCCTTTCCCTTCAGGTTCTTAGGGCTGGCCAAATCCTTCCCAAGACAGCTTGTCTGGAGAAAATCAGACCCAGCTGAAGAACATGTGTCCATGGGGGAAAGCCGGGAAACTGAGTCTCCCCACACAATAGCAGAGATTCTCATCTTGCATCCTCTCCTGAGCTAATGACAAAAGTGGATGTCCCGGGTGGGTGGGCCTGTGGAATGGGAGAGGGGAGGAAGTCTATTGTCATGCAGAGGGACATGGAAAGACTTGTCTGAAGCTTATCCCCTGCACTGGGGTCAGGTCGGGAAGGGATGGCACAGAGGTGAGCAGGAACCAACCGGCCTCTCTGTGGTGGGGCTGGCCCCGGGGCAGGCGTGGGGGTGATGGCTGGAAGTGGGATGGCGCGTGAGTTGGCACCAGCCAGCGGTGGAGGCAGAGACTCAGAGGTCAGGGATCTCTCTCTCTGTCTCTGTCTCTCTCTCTCTCCCTCAGGGAGCTGAGGAGAGTAAGGTGGGGCCCCCTGCCCACCCCGCCTACCTCTCCATGGGCCCTTCTTTCTCTGGCCGCTCCGGGAGCCCTGCGGGCTTGGGTTCAACCCCCCACACACCGCACAAGCCAAGGGCACATGCCCGACCGCCGGGGCCTAGGGCTGGCCTCGGGGGGGTGGGGGGTCCTCAGTGAAGGCCCCGCCCTCCCTCCAGGCTCTGACCCAGCTGCAGCTCTTCCATCGCCGCCCTTCTGGACTGGGCTTCAGCTGTCTCCCTCCCCTCCCCCACTCCCACTCAGCTTGCAGGCCGCTTCCCTGCCTTGAAAGCATGGCTCTGGCCCTGAGGGCCACAGACCTACTGGGCTTCAAGCTCAAGGCTCTGCCTGGGCCTGCTGCTTCGGCCAGGGGCTCATTTTTTCCTGGAAAGACAAAGCCATGGCCTCACCCCACGCCTGCACTTTGCCACGGCAGGCAGCCCAGATGTAGGAAAGGCTCTGTGGAGTCAGAAGTGCCGAGACAGGCAGATGGCACCAGAGGGTTTGGGGGCCAGGGCGCAAATGGACTAGCCCCTCCTCCCGGGAGTCGGGGAGGCCCGGCCTTCCTAGTGCCCAGGCCACGGCTCCGGGGAGAAGCCCGCCATGGAGGGCACGCGGGAGGCCCTCTGCCTGAGGTGGCAGGTGTCACGCCAGGGCCACTGCAAGCCTGGCTCGGCTTGCCTGCTTTCTCCAAAGGAGGCTGGCCGACCAGCCGAACCTGGCACCTGGGCCAGGCCCCTTCCAAGGGGACGAGTTCCAGAGGCTAGAGCCCTGGGGGCGGCTGCCAAGTCTCCTGGGGCGTGTGCTGGGCCCCCGTCAGAGGAGGAAGCAGCCTGGTAAACGGTGTGCCAGGCCTGAGATCTGGAGGCCTCCCACAGCCGGGTCCCTGTCCTGCCCAGGCCCCCCGAGGGAGGACGATGGTCGGGCAGTGGCGAGCGGGGTGGGGCTGGCGCCGAGCCTGCCCTTGGATGCCCCGGGGAAGGGCGCCGGGGGATGGGCTGCCCCTGGCCAGGTCTGAGGGACCGACCCAGCTCGGGGCTGTCGGGGGCAGAGAGAGAACCCCCCTCCGCCCTTTCCCTTCAGGTTCTTAGGGCTGGCCAAATCCTTCCCAAGACAGCTTGTCTGGAGAAAATCAGACCCAGCTGAAGAACATGTGTCCATGGGGGAAACCCGGGAAACTGAGTCTCCCCACACAATAGCAGAGATTCTCATCTTGCATCCTCTCCTGAGCTAATGACAAAGGTGGATGTCCCGGGTGGGTGGGCCTGTGGAATGGGAGAGGGGAGGAAGTCTATTGTCATGCAGAGGGACATGGAAAGACTTGTCTGAAGCTTATCCCCTGCACTGGGGTCAGGTCGGGAAGGGATGGCACAGAGGTGAGCAGGAACCAACCGGCCTCTCTGTGGTGGGGCTGGCCCCGGGGCAGGCGTGGGGGTGATGGCTGGAAGTGGGATGGCGCGTGAGTTGGCACCAGCCAGCGGTGGAGGCAGAGACTCAGAGGTCAGGGATCTCTCTCTCTGTCTCTGTCTCTGTCTCTCTGCCTCAGGGAGCTGAGGAGAGTAAGGTGGCGCCCCCTGCCCACCTCGCCTACCTCTCCATGGGCCCTTCTTTCTCTGGCCGCTCCGGGAGCCCTGCGGGCTTGGGTTCAACCCCCCACACACCGCACAGGCCAAGGGCGCATGCGCGACCGCCGGGGCCTAGGGCTGGCCTCGGGGGGGTGGGGGGTCCTCAGTGAAGGCCCCGCCCTCCCTCCAGGCTCTGACCCAGCTGCAGCTCTTCCATCGCCGCCCTTCTGGACTCGGCTTCAGCTGTCTCCCTCCCCTCCCCCACTCCCACTCAGCTTGCAGGCCGCTTCCCTGCCTTGAAAGCATGGCTCTGGCCCTGAGGGCCACAGACCTACTGGGCTTCAAGCTCAAGGCTCTGCCTGGGCCTGCTGCTTCGGCCAGGGGCTCATTTTTTCCTGGAAAGACAAAGCCATGGCCTCACCCCACGCCTGCACTTTGCCACGGCAGGCAGCCCAGATGTAGGAAAGGCTCTGTGGAGTCAGAAGTGCCGAGACAGGCAGATGGCACCAGAGGGTTTGGGGGCCAGGGCGCAAATGGACTAGCCCCTCCTCCCGGGAGTCGGGGAGGCCCGGCCTTCCTAGTGCCCAGGCCACGGCTCCGGGGAGAAGCCCGCCATGGAGGGCACGCGGGAGGCCCTCTGCCTGAGGTGGCAGGTGTCACGCCAGGGCCACTGCAAGCCTGGCTCGGCTTGCCTGCTTTCTCCAAAGGAGGCTGGCCGACCAGCCGAACCTGGCACCTGGGCCAGGCCCCTTCCAAGGGGACGAGTTCCAGAGGCTAGAGCCCTGGGGGCGGCTGCCAAGTCTCCTGGGGCGTGTGCTGGGCCCCCGTCAGAGGAGGAAGCAGCCTGGTAAACGGTGTGCCAGGCCTGAGATCTGGAGGCCTCCCACAGCCGGGTCCCTGTCCTGCCCAGGCCCCCCGAGGGAGGACGATGGTCGGGCAGTGGCGAGCGGGGTGGGGCTGGCGCCGAGCCTGCCCTTGGATGCCCCGGGGAAGGGCGCCGGGGGATGGGCTGCCCCTGGCCAGGTCTGAGGGACCGACCCAGCTCGGGGCTGTCGGGGGCAGAGAGAGAACCCCCCTCCGCCCTTTCCCTTCAGGTTCTTAGGGCTGGCCAAATCCTTCCCAAGACAGCTTGTCTGGAGAAAATCAGACCCAGCTGAAGAACATGTGTCCATGGGGGAAACCCGGGAAACTGAGTCTCCCCACACAATAGCAGAGATTCTCATCTTGCATCCTCTCCTGAGCTAATGACAAAGGTGGATGTCCCGGGTGGGTGGGCCTGTGGAATGGGAGAGGGGAGGAAGTCTATTGTCATGCAGAGGGACATGGAAAGACTTGTCTGAAGCTTATCCCCTGCACTGGGGTCAGGTCGGGAAGGGATGGCACAGAGGTGAGCAGGAACCAACGGGCCTCTCTGTGGTGGGGCTGGCCCCGTGGCAGGCGTGGGGGTGATGGCTGGAAGTGGGATGGCGCGTGAGTTGGCACCAGCCAGCGGTGGAGGCAGAGACTCAGAGGTCAGGGATCTCTCTCTCTGTCTCTGTCTCTGTCTCTCTCCCTCAGGGAGCTGAGGAGAGTAAGGTGGCGCCCCCTGCCCACCTCGCCTACCTCTCCATGGGCCCTTCTTTCTCTGGCCGCTCTGGGAGCCCTGCGGGCTTGGGTTCAACCCCCCACACACCGCACAGGCCAAGGGCGCATGCCCGACCGCCGGGGCCTAGGGCTGGCCTCGGGGGGGGGGGGGGTCCTGAGTGAAGGCCCCGCCCTCCCTCCAGGCTCTGACCCAGCTGCAGCTCTTCCATCGCCGCCCTTCTGGACTGGGCTTCAGCTGTCTCCCTCCCCTCCCCCACTCCCACTCAGCTTGCAGGCCGCTTCCCTGCCTTGAAAGCATGGCTCTGGCCCTGAGGGCCACAGACCTACTGGGCTTCAAGCTCAAGGCTCTGCCTGGGCCTGCTGCTTCGGCCAGGGGCTCATTTTTTCCTGGAAAGACAAAGCCATGACCTCACCCCACGCCTGCACTTTGCCACGGCAGGCAGCCCAGATGTAGGAAAGGCTCTGTGGAGTCAGAAGTGCCGAGACAGGCAGATGGCACCAGAGGGTTTGGGGGCCAGGGCGCAAATGGACTAGCCCCTCCTCCCGGGAGTCGGGGAGGCCCGGCCTTCCTAGTGCCCAGGCCACGGCTCCGGGGAGAAGCCCGCCATGGAGGGCACGCGGGAGGCCCTCTGCCTGAGGTGGCAGGTGTCACGCCAGGGCCACTGCAAGCCTGGCTCGGCTCGCCTGCTTTCTCCAAAGGAGGCTGGCCGACCAGCCGAACCTGGCACCTGGGCCAGGCCCCTTCCAAGGGGACGAGTTCCAGAGGATAGAGCCCTGGGGGCGGCTGCCAAGTCTCCTGGGGCGTGTGCTGGGCCCCCGTCAGAGGAGGAAGCAGCCTGGTAAACGGTGTGCCAGGCCTGAGATCTGGAGGCCTCCCACAGCCGGGTCCCTGTCCTGCCCAGGCCCCCCGAGGGAGGACGATGGTCGGGCAGTGGCGAGCGGGGTGGGGCTGGCGCCGAGCCTGCCCTTGGATGCCCCGGGGAAGGGCGCCGGGGGATGGGCTGCCCCTGGCCAGGTCTGAGGGACCGACCCAGCTCGGGGCTGTCGGGGGCAGAGAGAGAACCCCCCTCCGCCCTTTCCCTTCAGGTTCTTAGGGCTGGCCAAATCCTTCCCAAGACAGCTTGTCTGGAGAAAATCAGACCCAGCTGAAGAACATGTGTCCATGGGGGAAACCCGGGAAACTGAGTCTCCCCACACAATAGCAGAGATTCTCATCTTGCATCCTCTCCTGAGCTAATGACAAAGGTGGATGTCCCGGGTGGGTGGGCCTGTGGAATGGGAGAGGGGAGGAAGTCTATTGTCATGCAGAGGGACATGGAAAGACTTGTCTGAAGCTTATCCCCTGCACTGGGGTCAGGTCGGGAAGGGATGGCACAGAGGTGAGCAGGAACCAACCGGCCTCTCTGTGGTGGGGCTGGCCCCGGGGCAGGCGTGGGGGTGATGGCTGGAAGTGGGATGGCGCGTGAGTTGGCACCAGCCAGCGGTGGAGGCAGAGACTCAGAGGTCAGGGATCTCTCTCTCTGTCTCTGTCTCTGTCTCTCTGCCTCAGGGAGCTGAGGAGAGTAAGGTGGCGCCCCCTGCCCACCTCGCCTACCTCTCCATGGGCCCTTCTTTCTCTGGCCGCTCCAGGAGCCCTGCGGGCTTGGGTTCAAGCCCCCACACACCGCACAGGCCAAGGGCGCATGCGCGACCGCCGGGGCCTAGGGCTGGCCTCGGGGGGCGGGGGGGGGTCCTCAGTGAAGGCCCCGCCCTCCCTCCAGGCTCTGACCCAGCTGCAGCTCTTCCATCGCCGCCCTTCTGGACTCGGCTTCAGCTGTCTCCCTCCCCTCCCCCACTCCCACTCAGCTTGCAGGCCGCTTCCCTGCCTTGAAAGCATTGCTCTGGCCCTGAGGGCCACAGACCTACTGGGCTTCAAGCTCAAGGCTCTGCCTGGGCCTGCTGCTTCGGCCAGGGGCTCATTTTTTCCTGGAAAGACAAAGCCATGGCCTCACCCCACGCCTGCACTTTGCCACGGCAGGCAGCCCAGATGTAGGAAAGGCTCTGTGGAGTCAGAAGTGCCGAGACAGGCAGATGGCACCAGAGGGTTTGGGGGCCAGGGCGCAACTGGGCTAGCCCCTCCTCCCGGGAGTCGTGGAGGCCCGGCCTTCCTAGTGCCCAGGCCACGGCTCCGGGGAGAAACCCGCCATGGAGGGCACGCGGGAGGCCCTCTGCCTGAGGTGGCAGGTGTCACGCCAGGGCCACTGCAAGCCTGGCTCGGCTCGCCTGCTTTCTCCAAAGGAGGCTGGCCGACCAGCCGAACCTGGCACCTGGGCCAGGCCCCTTCCAAGGGGACGAGTTCCAGAGGATAGAGCCCTGGGGGCGGCTGCCAAGTCTCCTGGGGCGTGTGCTGGGCCCCCGTCAGAGGAGGAAGCAGCCTGGTAAACGGTGTGCCAGGCCTGAGATCTGGAGGCCTCCCACAGCCGGGTCCCTGTCCTGCCCAGGCCCCCCGAGGGAGGACGATGGTCGGGCAGTGGCGAGCGGGGTGGGGCTGGCGCCGAGCCTGCCCTTGGATGCCCCGGGGAAGGGCGCCGGGGGATGGGCTGCCCCTGGCCAGGTCTGAGGGACCGACCCAGCTCGGGGCTGTCGGGGGCAGAGAGAGAACCCCCCTCCGCCCTTTCCCTTCAGCTTCTTAGGGCTGGCCAAATCCTTCCCAAGACAGCTTGTCTGGAGAAAATCAGACCCAGCTGAAGAACATGTGTCCATGGGGGAAACCCGGGAAACTGAGTCTCCCCACACAATAGCAGAGATTCTCATCTTGCATCCTCTCCTGAGCTAATGACAAAGGTGGATGTCCCGGGTGGGTGGGCCTGTGGAATGGGAGAGGGGAGGAAGTCTATTGTCATGCAGAGGGACATGGAAAGACTTGTCTGAAGCTTATCCCCTGCACTGGGGTCAGGTCGGGAAGGGATGGCACAGAGGTGAGCAGGAACCAACCGGCCTCTCAGTGGTGGGGCTGGCCCCGGGGCAGGCGTGGGGGTGATGGCTGGAAGTGGGATGGCGCGTGAGTTGGCACCAGCCAGCGGTGGAGGCAGAGACTCAGAGGTCAGGGATCTCTCTCTCTGTCTCTGTCTCTGTCTCTCTGCCTCAGGGAGCTGAGGAGAGTAAGGTGGCGCCCCCTGCCCACCTCGCCTACCTCTCCATGGGCCCTTCTTTCTCTGGCCGCTCCAGGAGCCCTGCGGGCTTGGGTTCAAGCCCCCACACACCGCACAGGCCAAGGGCGCATGCGCGACCGCCGGGGCCTAGGGCTGGCCTCGGGGGGCGGGGGGGGGTCCTCAGTGAAGGCCCCGCCCTCCCTCCAGGCTCTGACCCAGCTGCAGCTCTTCCATCGCCGCCCTTCTGGACTCGGCTTCAGCTGTCTCCCTCCCCTCCCCCACTCCCACTCAGCTTGCAGGCCGCTTCCCTGCCTTGAAAGCATTGCTCTGGCCCTGAGGGCCACAGACCTACTGGGCTTCAAGCTCAAGGCTCTGCCTGGGCCTGCTGCTTCGGCCAGGGGCTCATTTTTTCCTGGAAAGTCAAAGCCATGGCCTCACCCCACACCTGCACTTTGCCACGGCAGGCAGCCCAGATGTAGGAAAGGCTCTGTGGAGTCAGAAGTGCCGAGACAGGCAGATGGCACCAGAGGGTTTGGGGGCCAGGGCGCAACTGGGCTAGCCCCTCCTCCCGGGAGTCGTGGAGGCCCGGCCTTCCTAGTGCCCAGGCCACGGCTCCGGGGAGAAACCCGCCATGGAGGGCACGCGGGAGGCCCTCTGCCTGAGGTGGCAGGTGTCACGCCAGGGCCACTGCAAGCCTGGCTCGGCTCGCCTGCTTTCTCCAAAGGAGGCTGGCCGACCAGCCGAACCTGGCACCTGGGCCAGGCCCCTTCCAAGGGGACGAGTTCCAGAGGCTAGAGCCCTGGGGGCGGCTGCCAAGTCTCCTGGGGCGTGTGCTGGGCCCCCGTCAGAGGAGGAAGCAGCCTGGTAAACGGTGTGCCAGGCCTGAGATCTGGAGGCCTCCCACAGCCGGGTCCCTGTCCTGCCCAGGCCCCCCGAGGGAGGACGATGGTCGGGCAGTGGCGAGCGGGGTGGGGCTGGCGCCGAGCCTGCCCTTGGATGCCCCGGGGAAGGGCGCCGGGGGATGGGCTGCCCCTGGCCAGGTCTGAGGGACCGACCCAGCTCGGGGCTGTCGGGGGCAGAGAGAGAACCCCCCTCCGCCCTTTCCCTTGAGGTTCTTAGGGCTGGCCAAATCCTTCCCAAGACAGCTTGTCTGGAGAAAATCAGACCCAGCTGAAGAACATGTGTCCATGGGGGAAACCCGGGAAACTGAGTCTCCCCACACAATAGCAGAGATTCTCATCTTGCATCCTCTCCTGAGCTAATGACAAAGGTGGATGTCCCGGGTGGGTGGGCCTGTGGAATGGGAGAGGGGAGGAAGTCTATTGTCATGCAGAGGGACATGGAAAGACTTGTCTGAAGCTTATCCCCTGCACTGGGGTCAGGTCGGGAAGGGACGGCACAGAGGTGAGCAGGAACCAACCGGCCTCTCTGTGGTGGGGCTGGCCCCGGGGCAGGCGTGGGGGTGATGGCTGGAAGTGGGATGGCGCGTGAGTTGGCACCAGCCAGCGGTGGAGGCAGAGACTCAGAGGTCAGGGATCTCTCTCTCTGTCTCTGTCTCTGTCTCTCTGCCTCAGGGAGCTGAGGAGAGTAAGGTGGCGCCCCCTGCCCACCTCGCCTACCTCTCCATGGGCCCTTCTTTCTCTGTCCGCTCCGGGAGCCCTGCGGGCTTGGGTTCAACCCCCCACACACCGCACAGGCCAAGGGCGCATGCCCGACCGCCGGGGCCTAGGGCTGGCCTCGGGGGGGGGGGGGGGGGTCCTGAGTGAAGGCCCCGCCCTCCCTCCAGGCTCTGACCCAGCTGCAGCTCTTCCATCGCCGCCCTTCTGGACTGGGCTTCAGCTGTCTCCCTCCCCTCCAACACTCCCACTCAGCTTGCAGGCCGCTTCCCTGCCTTGAAAGCATGGCTCTGGCCCTGAGGGCCACAGACCTACTGGGCTTCAAGCTCAAGGCTCTGCCTGGGCCTGCTGCTTCGGCCAGGGGCTCATTTTTTCCTGGAAAGACAAAGCCATGACCTCACCCCACGCCTGCACTTTGCCACGGCAGGCAGCCCAGATGTAGGAAAGGCTCTGTGGAGTCAGAAGTGCCGAGACAGGCAGATGGCACCAGAGGGTTTGGGGGCCAGGGCGCAAATGGACTAGCCCCTCCTCCCGGGAGTCGGGGAGGCCCGGCCTTCCTAGTGCCCAGGCCACGGCTCCGGGGAGAAGCCCGCCATGGAGGGCACGCGGGAGGCCCTCTGCCTGAGGTGGCAGGTGTCACGCCAGGGCCACTGCAAGCCTGGCTCGGCTCGCCTGCTTTCTCCAAAGGAGGCTGGCCGACCAGCCGAACCTGGCACCTGGGCCAGGCCCCTTCCAAGGGGACGAGTTCCAGAGGCTAGAGCCCTGGGGGCGGCTGCCAAGTCTCCTGGGGCGTGTGCTGGGCCCCCGTCAGAGGAGGAAGCAGCCTGGTAAACGGTGTGCCAGGCCTGAGATCTGGAGGCCTCCCACAGCCGGGTCCCTGTCCTGCCCAGGCCCCCCGAGGGAGGACGATGGTCGGGCAGTGGCGAGCGGGGTGGGGCTGGCGCCGAGCCTGCCCTTGGATGCCCCGGGGAAGGGCGCCGGGGGATGGGCTGCCCCTGGCCAGGTCTGAGGGACCGACCCAGCTCGGGGCTGTCGGGGGCAGAGAGAGAACCCCCCTCCGCCCTTTCCCTTCAGGTTCTTAGGGCTGGCCAAATCCTTCCCAAGACAGCTTGTCTGGAGAAAATCAGACCCAGCTGAAGAACATGTGTCCATGGGGGAAACCCGGGAAACTGAGTCTCCCCACACAATAGCAGAGATTCTCATCTTGCATCCTCTCCTGAGCTAATGACAAAGGTGGATGTCCCGGGTGGGTGGGCCTGTGGAATGGGAGAGGGGAGGAAGTCTATTGTCATGCAGAGGGACATGGAAAGACTTGTCTGAAGCTTATCCCCTGCACTGGGGTCAGGTCGGGAAGGGATGGCACAGAGGTGAGCAGGAACCAACCGGCCTCTCTGTGGTGGGGCTGGCCCCGGGGCAGGCGTGGGGGTGATGGCTGGAAGTGGGATGGCGCGTGAGTTGGCACCAGCCAGCGGTGGAGGCAGAGACTCAGAGGTCAGGGATCTCTCTCTCTGTCTCTGTCTCTGTCTCTCTGCCTCAGGGAGCTGAGGAGAGTAAGGTGGCGCCCCCTGCCCACCTCGCCTACCTCTCCATGGGCCCTTCTTTCTCTGGCCGCTCCGGGAGCCCTGCGGGCTTGGGTTCAACCCCCCACACACCGCACAGGCCAAGGGCGCATGCCCGACCGCCGGGGCCTAGGGCTGGCCTCGGGGGGGTGGGGGGGTCCTCAGTGAAGGCCCCGCCCTCCCTCCAGGCTCTGACCCAGCTGCAGCTCTTCCATCGCCGCCCTTCTGGACTCGGCTTCAGCTGTCTCCCTCCCCTCCCCCACTCCCACTCAGCTTGCAGGCCGCTTCCCTGCCTTGAAAGCATGGCTCTGGCCCTGAGGGCCACAGACCTACTGGGCTTCAAGCTCAAGGCTCTGCCTGGGCCTGCTGCTTCGGCCAGGGGCTCATTTTTTCCTGGAAAGACAAAGCCATGGCCTCACCCCACGCCTGCACTTTGCCACGGCAGGCAGCCCAGATGTAGGAAAGGCTCTGTGGAGTCAGAAGTGCCGAGACAGGCAGATGGCACCAGAGGGTTTGGGGGCCAGGGCGCAAATGGACTAGCCCCTCCTCCCGGGAGTCGGGGAGGCCCGGCCTTCCTAGTGCCCAGGCCACGGCTCCGGGGAGAAGCCCGCCATGGAGGGCACGCGGGAGGCCCTCTGCCTGAGGTGGCAGGTGTCACGCCAGGGCCACTGCAAGCCTGGCTCGGCTTGCCTGCTTTCTCCAAAGGAGGCTGGCCGACCAGCCGAACCTGGCACCTGGGCCAGGCCCCTTCCAAGGGGACGAGTTGCAGAGGATAGAGCCCTGGGGGCGGCTGCCAAGTCTCCTGGGGCGTGTGCTGGGCCCCCGTCAGAGGAGGAAGCAGCCTGGTAAACGGTGTGCCAGGCCTGAGATCTGGAGGCCTCCCACAGCCGGGTCCCTGTCCTGCCCAGGCCCCCCGAGGGAGGACGATGGTCGGGCAGTGGCGAGCGGGGTGGGGCTGGCGCCGAGCCTGCCCTTGGATGCCCCGGGGAAGGGCGCCGGGGGATGGGCTGCCCCTGGCCAGGTCTGAGGGACCGACCCAGCTCGGGGCTGTCGGGGGCAGAGAGAGAACCCCCCTCCGCCCTTTCCCTTCAGGTTCTTAGGGCTGGCCAAATCCTTCCCAAGACAGCTTGTCTGGAGAAAATCAGACCCAGCTGAAGAACATGTGTCCATGGGGGAAACCCGGGAAACTGAGTCTCCCCACACAATAGCAGAGATTCTCATCTTGCATCCTCTCCTGAGCTAATGACAAAGGTGGATGTCCCGGGTGGGTGGGCCTGTGGAATGGGAGAGGGGAGGAAGTCTATTGTCATGCAGAGGGACATGGAAAGACTTGTCTGAAGCTTATCCCCTGCACTGGGGTCAGGTCGGGAAGGGATGGCACAGAGGTGAGCAGGAACCAACGGGCCTCTCTGTGGTGGGGCTGGCCCCGTGGCAGGCGTGGGGGTGATGGCTGGAAGTGGGATGGCGCGTGAGTTGGCACCAGCCAGCGGTGGAGGCAGAGACTCAGAGGTCAGGGATCTCTCTCTCTGTCTCTGTCTCTGTCTCTCTCCCTCAGGGAGCTGAGGAGAGTAAGGTGGCGCCCCCTGCCCACCTCGCCTACCTCTCCATGGTCCCTTCTTTCTCTGGCCGCTCTGGGAGCCCTGCGGGCTTGGGTTCAACCCCCCACACACCGCACAGGCCAAGGGCGCATGCCCGACCGCCGGGGCCTAGGGCTGGCCTCGGGGGGGGGGGTTCCTGAGTGAAGGCCCCGCCCTCCCTCCAGGCTCTGACCCAGCTGCAGCTCTTCCATCGCCGCCCTTCTGGACTGGGCTTCAGCTGTCTCCCTCCCCTCCCCCACTCCCACTCAGCTTGCAGGCCGCTTCCCTGCCTTGAAAGCATGGCTCTGGCCCTGAGGGCCACAGACCTACTGGGCTTCAAGCTCAAGGCTCTGCCTGGGCCTGCTGCTTCGGCCAGGGGCTCATTTTTTCCTGGAAAGACAAAGCCATGACCTCACCCCACGCCTGCACTTTGCCACGGCAGGCAGCCCAGATGTAGGAAAGGCTCTGTGGAGTCAGAAGTGCCGAGACAGGCAGATGGCACCAGAGGGTTTGGGGGCCAGGGCGCAAATGGACTAGCCCCTCCTCCCGGGAGTCGGGGAGGCCCGGCCTTCCTAGTGCCCAGGCCACGGCTCCGGGGAGAAGCCCGCCATGGAGGGCACGCGGGAGGCCCTCTGCCTGAGGTGGCAGGTGTCACGCCAGGGCCACTGCAAGCCTGGCTCGGCTCGCCTGCTTTCTCCAAAGGAGGCTGGCCGACCAGCCGAACCTGGCACCTGGGCCAGGCCCCTTCCAAGGGGACGAGTTCCAGAGGATAGAGCCCTGGGGGCGGCTGCCAAGTCTCCTGGGGCGTGTGCTGGGCCCCCGTCAGAGGAGGAAGCAGCCTGGTAAACGGTGTGCCAGGCCTGAGATCTGGAGGCCTCCCACAGCCGGGTCCCTGTCCTGCCCAGGCCCCCCGAGGGAGGACGATGGTCGGGAAGTGGCGAGCGGGGTGGGGCTGGCGCCGAGCCTGCCCTTGGATGCCCCGGGGAAGGGCGCCGGGGGATGGGCTGCCCCTGGCCAGGTCTGAGGGACCGACCCAGCTCGGGGCTGTCGGGGGCAGAGAGAGAACCCCCCTCCGCCCTTTCCCTTCAGGTTCTTAGGGCTGGCCAAATCCTTCCCAAGACAGCTTGTCTGGAGAAAATCAGACCCAGCTGAAGAACATGTGTCCATGGGGGAAACCCGGGAAACTGAGTCTCCCCACACAATAGCAGAGATTCTCATCTTGCATCCTCTCCTGAGCTAATGACAAAGGTGGATGTCCCGGGTGGGTGGGCCTGTGGAATGGGAGAGGGGAGGAAGTCTATTGTCATGCAGAGGGACATGGAAAGACTTGTCTGAAGCTTATCCCCTGCACTGGGGTCAGGTCGGGAAGGGATGGCACAGAGGTGAGCAGGAACCAACCGGCCTCTCTGTGGTGGGGCTGGCCCCGGGGCAGGCGTGGGGGTGATGGCTGGAAGTGGGATGGCGCGTGAGTTGGCACCAGCCAGCGGTGGAGGCAGAGACTCAGAGGTCAGGGATCTCTCTCTCTGTCTCTGTCTCTGTCTCTCTGCCTCAGGGAGCTGAGGAGAGTAAGGTGGCGCCCCCTGCCCACCTCGCCTACCTCTCCATGGGCCCTTCTTTCTCTGGCCGCTCCAGGAGCCCTGCGGGCTTGCGTTCAAGCCCCCACACACCGCACAGGCCAAGGGCGCATGCGCGACCGCCGGGGCCTAGGGCTGGCCTCGGGGGGCGGGGGGGGGGTCCTCAGTGAAGGCCCCGCCCTCCCTCCAGGCTCTGACCCAGCTGCAGCTCTTCCATCGCCGCCCTTCTGGACTCGGCTTCAGCTGTCTCCCTCCCCTCCCCCACTCCCACTCAGCTTGCAGGCCGCTTCCCTGCCTTGAAAGCATTGCTCTGGCCCTGAGGGCCACAGACCTACTGGGCTTCAAGCTCAAGGCTCTGCCTGGGCCTGCTGCTTCGGCCAGGGGCTCATTTTTTCCTGGAAAGACAAAGCCATGGCCTCACCCCACGCCTGCACTTTGCCACGGCAGGCAGCCCAGATGTAGGAAAGGCTCTGTGGAGTCAGAAGTGCCGAGACAGGCAGATGGCACCAGAGGGTTTGGGGGCCAGGGCGCAACTGGGCTAGCCCCTCCTCCCGGGAGTCGTGGAGGCCCGGCCTTCCTAGTGCCCAGGCCACGGCTCCGGGGAGAAACCCGCCATGGAGGGCACGCGGGAGGCCCTCTGCCTGAGGTGGCAGGTGTCACGCCAGGGCCACTGCAAGCCTGGCTCGGCTCGCCTGCTTTCTCCAAAGGAGGCTGGCCGACCAGCCGAACCTGGCACCTGGGCCAGGCCCCTTCCAAGGGGACGAGTTGCAGAGGATAGAGCCCTGGGGGCGGCTGCCAAGTCTCCTGGGGCGTGTGCTGGGCCCCCGTCAGAGGAGGAAGCAGCCTGGTAAACGGTGTGCCAGGCCTGAGATCTGGAGGCCTCCCACAGCCGGGTCCCTGTCCTGCCCAGGCCCCCCGAGGGAGGACGATGGTCGGGCAGTGGCGAGCGGGGTGGGGCTGGCGCCGAGCCTGCCCTTGGATGCCCCGGGGAAGGGCGCCGGGGGATGGGCTGCCCCTGGCCAGGTCTGAGGGACCGACCCAGCTCGGGGCTGTCGGGGGCAGAGAGAGAACCCCCCTCCGCCCTTTCCCTTCAGCTTCTTAGGGCTGGCCAAATCCTTCCCAAGACAGCTTGTCTGGAGAAAATCAGACCCAGCTGAAGAACATGTGTCCATGGGGGAAACCCGGGAAACTGAGTCTCCCCACACAATAGCAGAGATTCTCATCTTGCATCCTCTCCTGAGCTAATGACAAAGGTGGATGTCCCGGGTGGGTGGGCCTGTGGAATGGGAGAGGGGAGGAAGTCTATTGTCATGCAGAGGGACATGGAAAGACTTGTCTGAAGCTTATCCCCTGCACTGGGGTCAGGTCGGGAAGGGACGGCACAGAGGTGAGCAGGAACCAACCGGCCTCTCTGTGGTGGGGCTGGCCCCGGGGCAGGCGTGGGGGTGATGGCTGGAAGTGGGATGGCGCGTGAGTTGGCACCAGCAAGCGGTGGAGGCAGAGACTCAGAGGTCAGGGATCTCTCTCTCTGTCTCTGTCTCTCTCTGTCTCCCTCAGGGAGCTGAGGAGAGTAAGGTGGCGCCCCCTGCCCACCTCGCCTACCTCTCCATGGGCCCTTCTTTCTCTGGCCGCTCCGGGAGCCCTGCGGGCTTGGGTTCAAGCCCCTACACACCGCACAGGCCAAGGGCGCATGCGCGACCGCCGGGGCCTAGGGCTGGCCTCGGGGGGCGGGGGGGTCCTCAGTGAAGGCCCCGCCCTCCCTCCAGGCTCTGACCCAGCTGCAGCTCTTCCATCGCCGCCCTTCTGGACTCGGCTTCAGCTGTCTCCCTCCCCTCCCCCACTCCCACTCAGCTTGCAGGCCGCTTCCCTGCCTTGAAAGCATTGCTCTGGCCCTGAGGGCCACAGACCTACTGGGCTTCAAGCTCAAGGCTCTGCCTGGGCCTGCTGCTTCGGCCAGGGGCTCATTTTTTCCTGGAAAGACAAAGCCATGGCCTCACCCCACGCCTGCACTTTGCCACGGCAGGCAGCCCAGATGTAGGAAAGGCTCTGTGGAGTCAGAAGTGCCGAGACAGGCAGATGGCACCAGAGGGTTTGGGGGCCAGGGCGCAACTGGGCTAGCCCCTCCTCCCGGGAGTCGGGGAGGCCCGGCCTTCCTAGTGCCCAGGCCACGGCTCCGGGGAGAAACCCGCCATGGAGGGCACGCGGGAGGCCCTCTGCCTGAGGTGGCAGGTGTCACGCCAGGGCCACTGCAAGCCTGGCTCGGCTCGCCTGCTTTCTCCAAAGGAGGCTGGCCGACCAGCCGAACCTGGCACCTGGGCCAGGCCCCTTCCAAGGGGACGAGTTCCAGAGGCTAGAGCCCTGGGGGCGGCTGCCAAGTCTCCTGGGGCGTGTGCTGGGCCCCCGTCAGAGGAGGAAGCAGCCTGGTAAACGGTGTGCCAGGCCTGAGATCTGGAGGCCTCCCACAGCCGGGTCCCTGTCCTGCCCAGGCCCCCCGAGGGAGGACGATGGTCGGGCAGTGGCGAGCGGGGTGGGGCTGGCGCCGAGCCTGCCCTTGGATGCCCCGGGGAAGGGCGCCGGGGGATGGGCTGCCCCTGGCCAGGTCTGAGGGACCGACCCAGCTCGGGGCTGTCGGGGGCAGAGAGAGAACCCCCCTCCGCCCTTTCCCTTCAGCTTCTTAGGGCTGGCCAAATCCTTCCCAAGACAGCTTGTCTGGAGAAAATCAGACCCAGCTGAAGAACATGTGTCCATGGGGGAAACCCGGGAAACTGAGTCTCCCCACACAATAGCAGAGATTCTCATCTTGCATCCTCTCCTGAGCTAATGACAAAGGTGGATGTCCCGGGTGGGTGGGCCTGTGGAATGGGAGAGGGGAGGAAGTCTATTGTCATGCAGAGGGACATGGAAAGACTTGTCTGAAGCTTATCCCCTGCACTGGGGTCAGGTCGGGAAGGGATGGCACAGAGGTGAGCAGGAACCAACCGGCCTCTCTGTGGTGGGGCTGGCCCCGGGGCAGGCGTGGGGGTGATGGCTGGAAGTGGGATGGCGCGTGAGTTGGCACCAGCCAGCGGTGGAGGCAGAGACTCAGAGGTCAGGGATCTCTCTCTCTGTCTCTGTCTCTGTCTCTCTGCCTCAGGGAGCTGAGGAGAGTAAGGTGGCGCCCCCTGCCCACCTCGCCTACCTCTCCATGGGCCCTTCTTTCTCTGGCCGCTCCAGGAGCCCTGCGGGCTTGGGTTCAAGCCCCCACACACCGCACAGGCCAAGGGCGCATGCGCGACCGCCGGGGCCTAGGGCTGGCCTCGGGGGGCGGGGGGGGGTCCTCAGTGAAGGCCCCGCCCTCCCTCCAGGCTCTGACCCAGCTGCAGCTCTTCCATCGCCGCCCTTCTGGACTCGGCTTCAGCTGTCTCCCTCCCCTCCCCCACTCCCACTCAGCTTGCAGGCCGCTTCCCTGCCTTGAAAGCATTGCTCTGGCCCTGAGGGCCACAGACCTACTGGGCTTCAAGCTCAAGGCTCTGCCTGGGCCTGCTGCTTCGGCCAGGGGCTCATTTTTTCCTGGAAAGACAAAGCAATGGCCTCACCCCACGCCTGCACTTTGCCACGGCAGGCAGCCCAGATGTAGGAAAGGCTCTGTGGAGTCAGAAGTGCCGAGACAGGCAGATGGCACCAGAGGGTTTGGGGGCCAGGGCGCAACTGGGCTAGCCCCTCCTCCCGGGAGTCGTGGAGGCCCGGCCTTCCTAGTGCCCAGGCCACGGCTCCGGGGAGAAACCCGCCATGGAGGGCACGCGGGAGGCCCTCTGCCTGAGGTGGCAGGTGTCACGCCAGGGCCACTGCAAGCCTGGCTCGGCTCGCCTGCTTTCTCCAAAGGAGGCTGGCCGACCAGCCGAACCTGGCACCTGGGCCAGGCCCCTTCCAAGGGGACGAGTTCCAGAGGATAGAGCCCTGGGGGCGGCTGCCAAGTCTCCTGGGGCGTGTGCTGGGCCCCCGTCAGAGGAGGAAGCAGCCTGGTAAACGGTGTGCCAGGCCTGAGATCTGGAGGCCTCCCACAGCCGGGTCCCTGTCCTGCCCAGGCCCCCCGAGGGAGGACGATGGTCGGGCAGTGGCGAGCGGGGTGGGGCTGGCGCCGAGCCTGCCCTTGGATGCCCCGGGGAAGGGCGCCGGGGGATGGGCTGCCCCTGGCCAGGTCTGAGGGACCGACCCAGCTCGGGGCTGTCGGGGGCAGAGAGAGAACCCCCCTCCGCCCTTTCCCTTCAGCTTCTTAGGGCTGGCCAAATCCTTCCCAAGACAGCTTGTCTGGAGAAAATCAGACCCAGCTGAAGAACATGTGTCCATGGGGGAAACCCGGGAAACTGAGTCTCCCCACACAATAGCAGAGATTCTCATCTTGCATCCTCTCCTGAGCTAATGACAAAGGTGGATGTCCCGGGTGGGTGGGCCTGTGGAATGGGAGAGGGGAGGAAGTCTATTGTCATGCAGAGGGACATGGAAAGACTTGTCTGAAGCTTATCCCCTGCACTGGGGTCAGGTCGGGAAGGGATGGCACAGAGGTGAGCAGGAACCAACCGGCCTCTCTGTGGTGGGGCTGGCCCCGGGGCAGGCGTGGGGGTGATGGCTGGAAGTGGGATGGCGCGTGAGTTGGCACCAGCCAGCGGTGGAGGCAGAGACTCAGAGGTCAGGGATCTCTCTCTCTGTCTCTGTCTCTGTCTCTCTGCCTCAGGGAGCTGAGGAGAGTAAGGTGGCGCCCCCTGCCCACCTCGCCTACCTCTCCATGGGCCCTTCTTTCTCTGGCCGCTCCAGGAGCCCTGCGGGCTTGGGTTCAAGCCCCCACACACCGCACAGGCCAAGGGCGCATGCGCGACCGCCGGGGCCTAGGGCTGGCCTCGGGGGGCGGGGGGGGGTCCTCAGTGAAGGCCCCGCCCTCCCTCCAGGCTCTGACCCAGCTGCAGCTCTTCCATCGCCGCCCTTCTGGACTGGGCTTCAGCTGTCTCCCTCCCCTCCCCCACTCCCACTCAGCTTGCAGGCCGCTTCCCTGCCTTGAAAGCATGGCTCTGGCCCTGAGGGCCACAGACCTACTGGGCTTCAAGCTCAAGGCTCTGCCTGGGCCTGCTGCTTCGGCCAGGGGCTCATTTTTTCCTGGAAAGACAAAGCCATGACCTCACCCCACGCCTGCACTTTGCCACGGCAGGCAGCCCAGATGTAGGAAAGGCTCTGTGGAGTCAGAAGTGCCGAGACAGGCAGATGGCACCAGAGGGTTTGGGGGCCAGGGCGCAAATGGACTAGCCCCTCCTCCCGGGAGTCGGGGAGGCCCGGCCTTCCTAGTGCCCAGGCCACGGCTCCGGGGAGAAGCCCGCCATGGAGGGCACGCGGGAGGCCCTCTGCCTGAGGTGGCAGGTGTCACGCCAGGGCCACTGCAAGCCTGGCTCGGCTCGCCTGCTTTCTCCAAAGGAGGCTGGCCGACCAGCCGAACCTGGCACCTGGGCCAGGCCCCTTCCAAGGGGACGAGTTCCAGAGGATAGAGCCCTGGGGGCGGCTGCCAAGTCTCCTGGGGCGTGTGCTGGGCCCCCGTCAGAGGAGGAAGCAGCCTGGTAAACGGTGTGCCAGGCCTGAGATCTGGAGGCCTCCCACAGCCGGGTCCCTGTCCTGCCCAGGCCCCCCGAGGGAGGACGATGGTCGGGAAGTGGCGAGCGGGGTGGGGCTGGCGCCGAGCCTGCCCTTGGATGCCCCGGGGAAGGGCGCCGGGGGATGGGCTGCCCCTGGCCAGGTCTGAGGGACCGACCCAGCTCGGGGCTGTCGGGGGCAGAGAGAGAACCCCCCTCCGCCCTTTCCCTTCAGCTTCTTAGGGCTGGCCAAATCCTTCCCAAGACAGCTTGTCTGGAGAAAATCAGACCCAGCTGAAGAACATGTGTCCATGGGGGAAACCCGGGAAACTGAGTCTCCCCACACAATAGCAGAGATTCTCATCTTGCATCCTCTCCTGAGCTAATGACAAAGGTGGATGTCCCGGGTGGGTGGGCCTGTGGAATGGGAGAGGGGAGGAAGTCTATTGTCATGCAGAGGGACATGGAAAGACTTGTCTGAAGCTTATCCCCTGCACTGGGGTCAGGTCGGGAAGGGATGGCACAGAGGTGAGCAGGAACCAACCGGCCTCTCTGTGGTGGGGCTGGCCCCGGGGCAGGCGTGGGGGTGATGGCTGGAAGTGGGATGGCGCGTGAGTTGGCACCAGCCAGCGGTGGAGGCAGAGACTCAGAGGTCAGGGATCTCTCTCTCTGTCTCTGTCTCTGTCTCTCTGCCTCAGGGAGCTGAGGAGAGTAAGGTGGCGCCCCCTGCCCACCTCGCCTACCTCTCCATGGGCCCTTCTTTCTCTGGCCGCTCCAGGAGCCCTGCGGGCTTGCGTTCAAGCCCCCACACACCGCACAGGCCAAGGGCGCATGCGCGACCGCCGGGGCCTAGGGCTGGCCTCGGGGGGCGGGGGGGGGGTCCTCAGTGAAGGCCCCGCCCTCCCTCCAGGCTCTGACCCAGCTGCAGCTCTTCCATCGCCGCCCTTCTGGACTCGGCTTCAGCTGTCTCCCTCCCCTCCCCCACTCCCACTCAGCTTGCAGGCCGCTTCCCTGCCTTGAAAGCATTGCTCTGGCCCTGAGGGCCACAGACCTACTGGGCTTCAAGCTCAAGGCTCTGCCTGGGCCTGCTGCTTCGGCCAGGGGCTCATTTTTTCCTGGAAAGACAAAGCCATGGCCTCACCCCACGCCTGCACTTTGCCACGGCAGGCAGCCCAGATGTAGGAAAGGCTCTGTGGAGTCAGAAGTGCCGAGACAGGCAGATGGCACCAGAGGGTTTGGGGGCCAGGGCGCAACTGGGCTAGCCCCTCCTCCCGGGAGTCGTGGAGGCCCGGCCTTCCTAGTGCCCAGGCCACGGCTCCGGGGAGAAACCCGCCATGGAGGGCACGCGGGAGGCCCTCTGCCTGAGGTGGCAGGTGTCACGCCAGGGCCACTGCAAGCCTGGCTCGGCTCGCCTGCTTTCTCCAAAGGAGGCTGGCCGACCAGCCGAACCTGGCACCTGGGCCAGGCCCCTTCCAAGGGGACGAGTTGCAGAGGATAGAGCCCTGGGGGCGGCTGCCAAGTCTCCTGGGGCGTGTGCTGGGCCCCCGTCAGAGGAGGAAGCAGCCTGGTAAACGGTGTGCCAGGCCTGAGATCTGGAGGCCTCCCACAGCCGGGTCCCTGTCCTGCCCAGGCCCCCCGAGGGAGGACGATGGTCGGGCAGTGGCGAGCGGGGTGGGGCTGGCGCCGAGCCTGCCCTTGGATGCCCCGGGGAAGGGCGCCGGGGGATGGGCTGCCCCTGGCCAGGTCTGAGGGACCGACCCAGCTCGGGGCTGTCGGGGGCAGAGAGAGAACCCCCCTCCGCCCTTTCCCTTCAGCTTCTTAGGGCTGGCCAAATCCTTCCCAAGACAGCTTGTCTGGAGAAAATCAGACCCAGCTGAAGAACATGTGTCCATGGGGGAAACCCGGGAAACTGAGTCTCCCCACACAATAGCAGAGATTCTCATCTTGCATCCTCTCCTGAGCTAATGACAAAGGTGGATGTCCCGGGTGGGTGGGCCTGTGGAATGGGAGAGGGGAGGAAGTCTATTGTCATGCAGAGGGACATGGAAAGACTTGTCTGAAGCTTATCCCCTGCACTGGGGTCAGGTCGGGAAGGGACGGCACAGAGGTGAGCAGGAACCAACCGGCCTCTCTGTGGTGGGGCTGGCCCCGGGGCAGGCGTGGGGGTGATGGCTGGAAGTGGGATGGCGCGTGAGTTGGCACCAGCAAGCGGTGGAGGCAGAGACTCAGAGGTCAGGGATCTCTCTCTCTGTCTCTGTCTCTCTCTGTCTCCCTCAGGGAGCTGAGGAGAGTAAGGTGGCGCCCCCTGCCCACCTCGCCTACCTCTCCATGGGCCCTTCTTTCTCTGGCCGCTCCGGGAGCCCTGCGGGCTTGGGTTCAAGCCCCTACACACCGCACAGGCCAAGGGCGCATGCGCGACCGCCGGGGCCTAGGGCTGGCCTCGGGGGGCGGGGGGGTCCTCAGTGAAGGCCCCGCCCTCCCTCCAGGCTCTGACCCAGCTGCAGCTCTTCCATCGCCGCCCTTCTGGACTCGGCTTCAGCTGTCTCCCTCCCCTCCCCCACTCCCACTCAGCTTGCAGGCCGCTTCCCTGCCTTGAAAGCATTGCTCTGGCCCTGAGGGCCACAGACCTACTGGGCTTCAAGCTCAAGGCTCTGCCTGGGCCTGCTGCTTCGGCCAGGGGCTCATTTTTTCCTGGAAAGACAAAGCCATGGCCTCACCCCACGCCTGCACTTTGCCACGGCAGGCAGCCCAGATGTAGGAAAGGCTCTGTGGAGTCAGAAGTGCCGAGACAGGCAGATGGCACCAGAGGGTTTGGGGGCCAGGGCGCAACTGGGCTAGCCCCTCCTCCCGGGAGTCGGGGAGGCCCGGCCTTCCTAGTGCCCAGGCCACGGCTCCGGGGAGAAACCCGCCATGGAGGGCACGCGGGAGGCCCTCTGCCTGAGGTGGCAGGTGTCACGCCAGGGCCACTGCAAGCCTGGCTCGGCTCGCCTGCTTTCTCCAAAGGAGGCTGGCCGACCAGCCGAACCTGGCACCTGGGCCAGGCCCCTTCCAAGGGGACGAGTTCCAGAGGCTAGAGCCCTGGGGGCGGCTGCCAAGTCTCCTGGGGCGTGTGCTGGGCCCCCGTCAGAGGAGGAAGCAGCCTGGTAAACGGTGTGCCAGGCCTGAGATCTGGAGGCCTCCCACAGCCGGGTCCCTGTCCTGCCCAGGCCCCCCGAGGGAGGACGATGGTCGGGCAGTGGCGAGCGGGGTGGGGCTGGCGCCGAGCCTGCCCTTGGATGCCCCGGGGAAGGGCGCCGGGGGATGGGCTGCCCCTGGCCAGGTCTGAGGGACCGACCCAGCTCGGGGCTGTCGGGGGCAGAGAGAGAACCCCCCTCCGCCCTTTCCCTTCAGCTTCTTAGGGCTGGCCAAATCCTTCCCAAGACAGCTTGTCTGGAGAAAATCAGACCCAGCTGAAGAACATGTGTCCATGGGGGAAACCCGGGAAACTGAGTCTCCCCACACAATAGCAGAGATTCTCATCTTGCATCCTCTCCTGAGCTAATGACAAAGGTGGATGTCCCGGGTGGGTGGGCCTGTGGAATGGGAGAGGGGAGGAAGTCTATTGTCATGCAGAGGGACATGGAAAGACTTGTCTGAAGCTTATCCCCTGCACTGGGGTCAGGTCGGGAAGGGATGGCACAGAGGTGAGCAGGAACCAACCGGCCTCTCTGTGGTGGGGCTGGCCCCGGGGCAGGCGTGGGGGTGATGGCTGGAAGTGGGATGGCGCGTGAGTTGGCACCAGCCAGCGGTGGAGGCAGAGACTCAGAGGTCAGGGATCTCTCTCTCTGTCTCTGTCTCTGTCTCTCTGCCTCAGGGAGCTGAGGAGAGTAAGGTGGCGCCCCCTGCCCACCTCGCCTACCTCTCCATGGGCCCTTCTTTCTCTGGCCGCTCCAGGAGCCCTGCGGGCTTGGGTTCAAGCCCCCACACACCGCACAGGCCAAGGGCGCATGCGCGACCGCCGGGGCCTAGGGCTGGCCTCGGGGGGCGGGGGGGGGTCCTCAGTGAAGGCCCCGCCCTCCCTCCAGGCTCTGACCCAGCTGCAGCTCTTCCATCGCCGCCCTTCTGGACTCGGCTTCAGCTGTCTCCCTCCCCTCCCCCACTCCCACTCAGCTTGCAGGCCGCTTCCCTGCCTTGAAAGCATTGCTCTGGCCCTGAGGGCCACAGACCTACTGGGCTTCAAGCTCAAGGCTCTGCCTGGGCCTGCTGCTTCGGCCAGGGGCTCATTTTTTCCTGGAAAGACAAAGCAATGGCCTCACCCCACGCCTGCACTTTGCCACGGCAGGCAGCCCAGATGTAGGAAAGGCTCTGTGGAGTCAGAAGTGCCGAGACAGGCAGATGGCACCAGAGGGTTTGGGGGCCAGGGCGCAACTGGGCTAGCCCCTCCTCCCGGGAGTCGTGGAGGCCCGGCCTTCCTAGTGCCCAGGCCACGGCTCCGGGGAGAAACCCGCCATGGAGGGCACGCGGGAGGCCCTCTGCCTGAGGTGGCAGGTGTCACGCCAGGGCCACTGCAAGCCTGGCTCGGCTCGCCTGCTTTCTCCAAAGGAGGCTGGCCGACCAGCCGAACCTGGCACCTGGGCCAGGCCCCTTCCAAGGGGACGAGTTCCAGAGGATAGAGCCCTGGGGGCGGCTGCCAAGTCTCCTGGGGCGTGTGCTGGGCCCCCGTCAGAGGAGGAAGCAGCCTGGTAAACGGTGTGCCAGGCCTGAGATCTGGAGGCCTCCCACAGCCGGGTCCCTGTCCTGCCCAGGCCCCCCGAGGGAGGACGATGGTCGGGCAGTGGCGAGCGGGGTGGGGCTGGCGCCGAGCCTGCCCTTGGATGCCCCGGGGAAGGGCGCCGGGGGATGGGCTGCCCCTGGCCAGGTCTGAGGGACCGACCCAGCTCGGGGCTGTCGGGGGCAGAGAGAGAACCCCCCTCCGCCCTTTCCCTTCAGCTTCTTAGGGCTGGCCAAATCCTTCCCAAGACAGCTTGTCTGGAGAAAATCAGACCCAGCTGAAGAACATGTGTCCATGGGGGAAACCCGGGAAACTGAGTCTCCCCACACAATAGCAGAGATTCTCATCTTGCATCCTCTCCTGAGCTAATGACAAAGGTGGATGTCCCGGGTGGGTGGGCCTGTGGAATGGGAGAGGGGAGGAAGTCTATTGTCATGCAGAGGGACATGGAAAGACTTGTCTGAAGCTTATCCCCTGCACTGGGGTCAGGTCGGGAAGGGACGGCACAGAGGTGAGCAGGAACCAACCGGCCTCTCTGTGGTGGGGCTGGCCCCGGGGCAGGCGTGGGGGTGATGGCTGGAAGTGGGATGGCGCGTGAGTTGGCACCAGCAAGCGGTGGAGGCAGAGACTCAGAGGTCAGGGATCTCTCTCTCTGTCTCTGTCTCTCTCTGTCTCCCTCAGGGAGCTGAGGAGAGTAAGGTGGCGCCCCCTGCCCACCTCGCCTACCTCTCCATGGGCCCTTCTTTCTCTGGCCGCTCCGGGAGCCCTGCGGGCTTGGGTTCAAGCCCCTACACACCGCACAGGCCAAGGGCGCATGCGCGACCGCCGGGGCCTAGGGCTGGCCTCGGGGGGCGGGGGGGTCCTCAGTGAAGGCCCCGCCCTCCCTCCAGGCTCTGACCCAGCTGCAGCTCTTCCATCGCCGCCCTTCTGGACTCGGCTTCAGCTGTCTCCCTCCCCTCCCCCACTCCCACTCAGCTTGCAGGCCGCTTCCCTGCCTTGAAAGCATTGCTCTGGCCCTGAGGGCCACAGACCTACTGGGCTTCAAGCTCAAGGCTCTGCCTGGGCCTGCTGCTTCGGCCAGGGGCTCATTTTTTCCTGGAAAGACAAAGCCATGGCCTCACCCCACGCCTGCACTTTGCCACGGCAGGCAGCCCAGATGTAGGAAAGGCTCTGTGGAGTCAGAAGTGCCGAGACAGGCAGATGGCACCAGAGGGTTTGGGGGCCAGGGCGCAACTGGGCTAGCCCCTCCTCCCGGGAGTCGGGGAGGCCCGGCCTTCCTAGTGCCCAGGCCACGGCTCCGGGGAGAAACCCGCCATGGAGGGCACGCGGGAGGCCCTCTGCCTGAGGTGGCAGGTGTCACGCCAGGGCCACTGCAAGCCTGGCTCGGCTCGCCTGCTTTCTCCAAAGGAGGCTGGCCGACCAGCCGAACCTGGCACCTGGGCCAGGCCCCTTCCAAGGGGACGAGTTCCAGAGGCTAGAGCCCTGGGGGCGGCTGCCAAGTCTCCTGGGGCGTGTGCTGGGCCCCCGTCAGAGGAGGAAGCAGCCTGGTAAACGGTGTGCCAGGCCTGAGATCTGGAGGCCTCCCACAGCCGGGTCCCTGTCCTGCCCAGGCCCCCCGAGGGAGGACGATGGTCGGGCAGTGGCGAGCGGGGTGGGGCTGGCGCCGAGCCTGCCCTTGGATGCCCCGGGGAAGGGCGCCGGGGGATGGGCTGCCCCTGGCCAGGTCTGAGGGACCGACCCAGCTCGGGGCTGTCGGGGGCAGAGAGAGAACCCCCCTCCGCCCTTTCCCTTCAGCTTCTTAGGGCTGGCCAAATCCTTCCCAAGACAGCTTGTCTGGAGAAAATCAGACCCAGCTGAAGAACATGTGTCCATGGGGGAAACCCGGGAAACTGAGTCTCCCCACACAATAGCAGAGATTCTCATCTTGCATCCTCTCCTGAGCTAATGACAAAGGTGGATGTCCCGGGTGGGTGGGCCTGTGGAATGGGAGAGGGGAGGAAGTCTATTGTCATGCAGAGGGACATGGAAAGACTTGTCTGAAGCTTATCCCCTGCACTGGGGTCAGGTCGGGAAGGGATGGCACAGAGGTGAGCAGGAACCAACCGGCCTCTCTGTGGTGGGGCTGGCCCCGGGGCAGGCGTGGGGGTGATGGCTGGAAGTGGGATGGCGCGTGAGTTGGCACCAGCCAGCGGTGGAGGCAGAGACTCAGAGGTCAGGGATCTCTCTCTCTGTCTCTGTCTCTGTCTCTCTGCCTCAGGGAGCTGAGGAGAGTAAGGTGGCGCCCCCTGCCCACCTCGCCTACCTCTCCATGGGCCCTTCTTTCTCTGGCCGCTCCAGGAGCCCTGCGGGCTTGGGTTCAAGCCCCCACACACCGCACAGGCCAAGGGCGCATGCGCGACCGCCGGGGCCTAGGGCTGGCCTCGGGGGGCGGGGGGGGGTCCTCAGTGAAGGCCCCGCCCTCCCTCCAGGCTCTGACCCAGCTGCAGCTCTTCCATCGCCGCCCTTCTGGACTCGGCTTCAGCTGTCTCCCTCCCCTCCCCCACTCCCACTCAGCTTGCAGGCCGCTTCCCTGCCTTGAAAGCATTGCTCTGGCCCTGAGGGCCACAGACCTACTGGGCTTCAAGCTCAAGGCTCTGCCTGGGCCTGCTGCTTCGGCCAGGGGCTCATTTTTTCCTGGAAAGACAAAGCAATGGCCTCACCCCACGCCTGCACTTTGCCACGGCAGGCAGCCCAGATGTAGGAAAGGCTCTGTGGAGTCAGAAGTGCCGAGACAGGCAGATGGCACCAGAGGGTTTGGGGGCCAGGGCGCAACTGGGCTAGCCCCTCCTCCCGGGAGTCGTGGAGGCCCGGCCTTCCTAGTGCCCAGGCCACGGCTCCGGGGAGAAACCCGCCATGGAGGGCACGCGGGAGGCCCTCTGCCTGAGGTGGCAGGTGTCACGCCAGGGCCACTGCAAGCCTGGCTCGGCTCGCCTGCTTTCTCCAAAGGAGGCTGGCCGACCAGCCGAACCTGGCACCTGGGCCAGGCCCCTTCCAAGGGGACGAGTTCCAGAGGATAGAGCCCTGGGGGCGGCTGCCAAGTCTCCTGGGGCGTGTGCTGGGCCCCCGTCAGAGGAGGAAGCAGCCTGGTAAACGGTGTGCCAGGCCTGAGATCTGGAGGCCTCCCACAGCCGGGTCCCTGTCCTGCCCAGGCCCCCCGAGGGAGGACGATGGTCGGGCAGTGGCGAGCGGGGTGGGGCTGGCGCCGAGCCTGCCCTTGGATGCCCCGGGGAAGGGCGCCGGGGGATGGGCTGCCCCTGGCCAGGTCTGAGGGACCGACCCAGCTCGGGGCTGTCGGGGGCAGAGAGAGAACCCCCCTCCGCCCTTTCCCTTCAGCTTCTTAGGGCTGGCCAAATCCTTCCCAAGACAGCTTGTCTGGAGAAAATCAGACCCAGCTGAAGAACATGTGTCCATGGGGGAAACCCGGGAAACTGAGTCTCCCCACACAATAGCAGAGATTCTCATCTTGCATCCTCTCCTGAGCTAATGACAAAGGTGGATGTCCCGGGTGGGTGGGCCTGTGGAATGGGAGAGGGGAGGAAGTCTATTGTCATGCAGAGGGACATGGAAAGACTTGTCTGAAGCTTATCCCCTGCACTGGGGTCAGGTCGGGAAGGGATGGCACAGAGGTGAGCAGGAACCAACCGGCCTCTCTGTGGTGGGGCTGGCCCCGGGGCAGGCGTGGGGGTGATGGCTGGAAGTGGGATGGCGCGTGAGTTGGCACCAGCCAGCGGTGGAGGCAGAGACTCAGAGGTCAGGGATCTCTCTCTCTGTCTCTGTCTCTGTCTCTCTGCCTCAGGGAGCTGAGGAGAGTAAGGTGGCGCCCCCTGCCCACCTCGCCTACCTCTCCATGGGCCCTTCTTTCTCTGGCCGCTCCAGGAGCCCTGCGGGCTTGGGTTCAAGCCCCCACACACCGCACAGGCCAAGGGCGCATGCGCGACCGCCGGGGCCTAGGGCTGGCCTCGGGGGGCGGGGGGGGGTCCTCAGTGAAGGCCCCGCCCTCCCTCCAGGCTCTGACCCAGCTGCAGCTCTTCCATCGCCGCCCTTCTGGACTCGGCTTCAGCTGTCTCCCTCCCCTCCCCCACTCCCACTCAGCTTGCAGGCCGCTTCCCTGCCTTGAAAGCATTGCTCTGGCCCTGAGGGCCACAGACCTACTGGGCTTCAAGCTCAAGGCTCTGCCTGGGCCTGCTGCTTCGGCCAGGGGCTCATTTTTTCCTGGAAAGACAAAGCCATGGCCTCACCCCACACCTGCACTTTGCCACGGCAGGCAGCCCAGATGTAGGAAAGGCTCTGTGGAGTCAGAAGTGCCGAGACAGGCAGATGGCACCAGAGGGTTTGGGGGCCAGGGCGCAACTGGGCTAGCCCCTCCTCCCGGGAGTCGTGGAGGCCCGGCCTTCCTAGTGCCCAGGCCACGGCTCCGGGGAGAAACTCGCCATGGAGGGCACGCGGGAGGCCCTCTGCCTGAGGTGGCAGGTGTCACGCCAGGGCCACTGCAAGCCTGGCTCGGCTCGCCTGCTTTCTCCAAAGGAGGCTGGCCGACCAGCCGAACCTGGCACCTGGGCCAGGCCCCTTCCAAGGGGACGAGTTCCAGAGGATAGAGCCCTGGGGGCGGCTGCCAAGTCTCCTGGGGCGTGTGCTGGGCCCCCGTCAGAGGAGGAAGCAGCCTGGTAAACGGTGTGCCAGGCCTGAGATCTGGAGGCCTCCCACACCCGGGTCCCTGTCCTGCCCAGGCCCCCCGAGGGAGGACGATGGTCGGGCAGTGGCGAGCGGGGTGGGGCTGGCGCCGAGCCTGCCCTTGGATGCCCCGGGGAAGGGCGCCGGGGGATGGGCTGCCCCTGGCCAGGTCTGAGGGACCGACCCAGCTCGGGGCTGTTGGGGGCAGAGAGAGAACCCCCCTCCGCCCTTTCCCTTCAGCTTCTTAGGGCTGGCCAAATCCTTCCCAAGACAGCTTGTCTGGAGAAAATCAGACCCAGCTGAAGAACATGTGTCCATGGGGGAAACCCGGGAAACTGAGTCTCCCCACACAATAGCAGAGATTCTCATCTTGCATCCTCTCCTGAGCTAATGACAAAGGTGGATGTCCCGGGTGGGTGGGCCTGTGGAATGGGAGAGGGGAGGAAGTCTATTGTCATGCAGAGGGACATGGAAAGACTTGTCTGAAGCTTATCCCCTGCACTGGGGTCAGGTCGGGAAGGGACGGCACAGAGGTGAGCAGGAACCAACCGGCCTCTCTGTGGTGGGGCTGGCCCCGGGGCAGGCGTGGGGGTGATGGCTGGAAGTGGGATGGCGCGTGAGTTGGCACCAGCCAGCGGTGGAGGCAGAGACTCAGAGGTCAGGGATCTCTCTCTCTGTCTCTGTCTCTCTCTCTCTCCCTCAGGGAGCTGAGGAGAGTAAGGTGGCGCCCCCTGCCCACCTCGCCTACCTCTCCATGGGCCCTTCTTTCTCTGGCCGCTCCGGGAGCCCTGCGGGCTTGGGTTCAAGCCCCTACACACCGCACAGGCCAAGGGCGCATGCGCGACCGCCGGGGCCTAGGGCTGGCCTCGGGGGGCGGGGGGGGTCCTCAGTGAAGGCCCCGCCCTCCCTCCAGGCTCTGACCCAGCTGCAGCTCTTCCATCGCCGCCCTTCTGGACTCGGCTTCAGCTGTCTCCCTCCCCTCCCCCACTCCCACTCAGCTTGCAGGCCGCTTCCCTGCCTTGAAAGCATTGCTCTGGCCCTGAGGGCCACAGACCTACTGGGCTTCAAGCTCAAGGCTCTGCCTGGGCCTGCTGCTTCGGCCAGGGGCTCATTTTTTCCTGGAAAGACAAAGCCATGGCCTCACCCCACGCCTGCACTTTGCCACGGCAGGCAGCCCAGATGTAGGAAAGGCTCTGTGGAGTCAGAAGTGCCGAGACAGGCAGATGGCACCAGAGGGTTTGGGGGCCAGGGCGCAACTGGGCTAGCCCCTCCTCCCGGGAGTCGGGGAGGCCCGGCCTTCCTAGTGCCCAGGCCACGGCTCCGGGGAGAAACCCGCCATGGAGGGCACGCGGGAGGCCCTCTGCCTGAGGTGGCAGGTGTCACGCCAGGGCCACTGCAAGCCTGGCTCGGCTCGCCTGCTTTCTCCAAAGGAGGCTGGCCGACCAGCCGAACCTGGCACCTGGGCCAGGCCCCTTCCAAGGGGACGAGTTCCAGAGGCTAGAGCCCTGGGGGCGGCTGCCAAGTCTCCTGGGGCGTGTGCTGGGCCCCCGTCAGAGGAGGAAGCAGCCTGGTAAACGGTGTGCCAGGCCTGAGATCTGGAGGCCTCCCACACCCGGGTCCCTGTCCTGCCCAGGCCCCCCGAGGGAGGACGATGGTCGGGCAGTGGCGAGCGGGGTGGGGCTGGCGCCGAGCCTGCCCTTGGATGCCCCGGGGAAGGGCGCCGGGGGATGGGCTGCCCCTGGCCAGGTCTGAGGGACCGACCCAGCTCGGGGCTGTCGGGGGCAGAGAGAGAACCCCCCTCCGCCCTTTCCCTTCAGGTTCTTAGGGCTGGCCAAATCCTTCCCAAGACAGCTTGTCTGGAGAAAATCAGACCCAGCTGAAGAACATGTGTCCATGGGGGAAACCCGGGAAACTGAGTCTCCCCACACAATAGCAGAGATTCTCATCTTGCATCCTCTCCTGAGCTAATGACAAAGGTGGATGTCCCGGGTGGGTGGGCCTGTGGAATGGGAGAGGGGAGGAAGTCTATTGTCATGCAGAGGGACATGGAAAGACTTGTCTGAAGCTTATCCCCTGCACTGGGGTCAGGTCGGGAAGGGACGGCACAGAGGTGAGCAGGAACCAACCGGCCTCTCTGTGGTGGGGCTGGCCCCGGGGCAGGCGTGGGGGTGATGGCTGGAAGTGGGATGGCGCGTGAGTTGGCACCAGCCAGCGGTGGAGGCAGAGACTCAGAGGTCAGGGATCTCTCTCTCTGTCTCTGTCTCTGTCTCTCTGCCTCAGGGAGCTAAGGAGAGTAAGGTGGCGCCCCCTGCCCACCTCGCCTACCTCTCCATGGGCCCTTCTTTCTCTGGCCGCTCCAGGAGCCCTGCGGGCTTGGGTTCAAGCCCCCACACACCGCACAGGCCAAGGGCGCATGCGCGACCGCCGGGGCCTAGGGCTGGCCTCGGGGGGCGGGGGGGGGTCCTCAGTGAAGGCCCCGCCCTCCCTCCAGGCTCTGACCCAGCTGCAGCTCTTCCATCGCCGCCCTTCTGGACTCGGCTTCAGCTGTCTCCCTCCCCTCCCCCACTCCCACTCAGCTTGCAGGCCGCTTCCCTGCCTTGAAAGCATTGCTCTGGCCCTGAGGGCCACAGACCTACTGGGCTTCAAGCTCAAGGCTCTGCCTGGGCCTGCTGCTTCGGCCAGGGGCTCATTTTTTCCTGGAAAGACAAAGCCATGGCCTCACCCCACGCCTGCACTTTGCCACGGCAGGCAGCCCAGATGTAGGAAAGGCTCTGTGGAGTCAGAAGTGCCGAGACAGGCAGATGGCACCAGAGGGTTTGGGGGCCAGGGCGCAACTGGGCTAGCCCCTCCTCCCGGGAGTCGGGGAGGCCCGGCCTTCCTAGTGCCCAGGCCACGGCTCCGGGGAGAAACCCGCCATGGAGGGCACGCGGGAGGCCCTCTGCCTGAGGTGGCAGGTGTCACGCCAGGGCCACTGCAAGCCTGGCTCGGCTCGCCTGCTTTCTCCAAAGGAGGCTGGCCGACCAGCCGAACCTGGCACCTGGGCCAGGCCCCTTCCAAGGGGACGAGTTCCAGAGGATAGAGCCCTGGGGGCGGCTGCCAAGTCTCCTGGGGCGTGTGCTGGGCCCCCGTCAGAGGAGGAAGCAGCCTGGTAAACGGTGTGCCAGGCCTGAGATCTGGAGGCCTCCCACAGCCGGGTCCCTGTCCTGCCCAGGCCCCCCGAGGGAGGACGATGGTCGGGCAGTGGCGAGCGGGGTGGGGCTGGCGCCGAGCCTGCCCTTGGATGCCCCGGGGAAGGGCGCCGGGGGATGGGCTGCCCCTGGCCAGGTCTGAGGGACCGACCCAGCTCGGGGCTGTCGGGGGCAGAGAGAGAACCCCCCTCCGCCCTTTCCCTTGAGGTTCTTAGGGCTGGCCAAATCCTTCCCAAGACAGCTTGTCTGGAGAAAATCAGACCCAGCTGAAGAACATGTGTCCATGGGGGAAACCCGGGAAACTGAGTCTCCCCACACAATAGCAGAGATTCTCATCTTGCATCCTCTCCTGAGCTAATGACAAAGGTGGATGTCCCGGGTGGGTGGGCCTGTGGAATGGGAGAGGGGAGGAAGTCTATTGTCATGCAGAGGGACATGGAAAGACTTGTCTGAAGCTTATCCCCTGCACTGGGGTCAGGTCGGGAAGGGACGGCACAGAGGTGAGCAGGAACCAACCGGCCTCTCTGTGGTGGGGCTGGCCCCGGGGCAGGCGTGGGGGTGATGGCTGGAAGTGGGATGGCGCGTGAGTTGGCACCAGCCAGCGGTGGAGGCAGAGACTCAGATGTCAGGGATCTCTCTCTCTGTCTCTGTCTCTGTCTCTCTGCCTCAGGGAGCTGAGGAGAGTAAGGTGGCGCCCCCTGCCCACCTCGCCTACCTCTCCATGGGCCCTTCTTTCTCTGTCCGCTCCGGGAGCCCTGCGGGCTTGGGTTCAACCCCCCACACACCGCACAGGCCAAGGGCGCATGCCCGACCGCCGGGGCCTAGGGCTGGCCTCGGGGGGGGGGGGGGGGTCCTGAGTGAAGGCCCCGCCCTCCCTCCAGGCTCTGACCCAGCTGCAGCTCTTCCATCGCCGCCCTTCTGGACTGGGCTTCAGCTGTCTCCCTCCCCTCCAACACTCCCACTCAGCTTGCAGGCCGCTTCCCTGCCTTGAAAGCATGGCTCTGGCCCTGAGGGCCACAGACCTACTGGGCTTCAAGCTCAAGGCTCTGCCTGGGCCTGCTGCTTCGGCCAGGGGCTCATTTTTTCCTGGAAAGACAAAGCCATGACCTCACCCCACGCCTGCACTTTGCCACGGCAGGCAGCCCAGATGTAGGAAAGGCTCTGTGGAGTCAGAAGTGCCGAGACAGGCAGATGGCACCAGAGGGTTTGGGGGCCAGGGCGCAAATGGACTAGCCCCTCCTCCCGGGAGTCGGGGAGGCCCGGCCTTCCTAGTGCCCAGGCCACGGCTCCGGGGAGAAGCCCGCCATGGAGGGCACGCGGGAGGCCCTCTGCCTGAGGTGGCAGGTGTCACGCCAGGGCCACTGCAAGCCTGGCTCGGCTCGCCTGCTTTCTCCAAAGGAGGCTGGCCGACCAGCCGAACCTGGCACCTGGGCCAGGCCCCTTCCAAGGGGACGAGTTCCAGAGGCTAGAGCCCTGGGGGCGGCTGCCAAGTCTCCTGGGGCGTGTGCTGGGCCCCCGTCAGAGGAGGAAGCAGCCTGGTAAACGGTGTGCCAGGCCTGAGATCTGGAGGCCTCCCACAGCCGGGTCCCTGTCCTGCCCAGGCCCCCCGAGGGAGGACGATGGTCGGGCAGTGGCGAGCGGGGTGGGGCTGGCGCCGAGCCTGCCCTTGGATGCCCCGGGGAAGGGCGCCGGGGGATGGGCTGCCCCTGGCCAGGTCTGAGGGACCGACCCAGCTCGGGGCTGTCGGGGGCAGAGAGAGAACCCCCCTCCGCCCTTTCCCTTCAGGTTCTTAGGGCTGGCCAAATCCTTCCCAAGACAGCTTGTCTGGAGAAAATCAGACCCAGCTGAAGAACATGTGTCCATGGGGGAAACCCGGGAAACTGAGTCTCCCCACACAATAGCAGAGATTCTCATCTTGCATCCTCTCCTGAGCTAATGACAAAGGTGGATGTCCCGGGTGGGTGGGCCTGTGGAATGGGAGAGGGGAGGAAGTCTATTGTCATGCAGAGGGACATGGAAAGACTTGTCTGAAGCTTATCCCCTGCACTGGGGTCAGGTCGGGATGGGATGGCACAGAGGTGAGCAGGAACCAACCGGCCTCTCTGTGGTGGGGCTGGCCCCGGGGCAGGCGTGGGGGTGATGGCTGGAAGTGGGATGGCGCGTGAGTTGGCACCAGCCAGCGGTGGAGGCAGAGACTCAGAGGTCAGGGATCGCTCTCTCTGTCTCTGTCTCTGTCTCTCTGCCTCAGGGAGCTGAGGAGAGTAAGGTGGCGCCCCCTGCCCACCTCGCCTACCTCTCCATGGGCCCTTCTTTCTCTGGCCGCTCCGGGAGCCCTGCGGGCTTGGGTTCAAGCCCCCACACACCGCACAGGCCAAGGGCGCATGCGCGACCGCCGGGGCCTAGGGCTGGCCTCGGGGGGCGGGGGGGGGGTCCTCAGTGAAGGCCCCGCCCTCCCTCCAGGCTCTGACCCAGCTGCAGCTCTTCCATCGCCGCCCTTCTGGACTCAGCTTCAGCTGTCTCCCTCCCCTCCCCCACTCCCACTCAGCTTGCAGGCCGCTTCCCTGCCTTGAAAGCATTGCTCTGGCCCTGAGGGCCACAGACCTACTGGGCTTCAAGCTCAAGGCTCTGCCTGGGCCTGCTGCTTCGGCCAGGGGCTCATTTTTTCCTGGAAAGACAAAGCCATGGCCTCACCCCACGCCTGCACTTTGCCACGGCAGGCAGCCCAGATGTAGGAAAGGCTCTGTGGAGTCAGAAGTGCCGAGACAGGCAGATGGCACCAGAGGGTTTGGGGGCCAGGGCGCAACTGGGCTAGCCCCTCCTCCCGGGAGTCGTGGAGGCCCGGCCTTCCTAGTGCCCAGGCCACGGCTCCGGGGAGAAACCCGCCATGGAGGGCACGCGGGAGGCCCTCTGCCTGAGGTGGCAGGTGTCACGCCAGGGCCACTGCAAGCCTGGCTCGGCTCGCCTGCTTTCTCCAAAGGAGGCTGGCCGACCAGCCGAACCTGGCACCTGGGCCAGGCCCCTTCCAAGGGGACGAGTTCCAGAGGATAGAGCCCTGGGGGCGGCTGCCAAGTCTCCTGGGGCGTGTGCTGGGCCCCCGTCAGAGGAGGAAGCAGCCTGGTAAACGGTGTGCCAGGCCTGAGATCTGGAGGCCTCCCACACCCGGGTCCCTGTCCTGCCCAGGCCCCCCGAGGGAGGACGATGGTCGGGCAGTGGCGAGCGGGGTGGGGCTGGCGCCGAGCCTGCCCTTGGATGCCCCGGGGAAGGGCGCCGGGGGATGGGCTGCCCCTGGCCAGGTCTGAGGGACCGACCCAGCTCGGGGCTGTCGGGGGCAGAGAGAGAACCCCCCTCCGCCCTTTCCCTTCAGCTTCTTAGGGCTGGCCAAATCCTTCCCAAGACAGCTTGTCTGGAGAAAATCAGACCCAGCTGAAGAACATGTGTCCATGGGGGAAACCCGGGAAACTGAGTCTCCCCACACAATAGCAGAGATTCTCATCTTGCATCCTCTCCTGAGCTAATGACAAAGGTGGATGTCCCGGGTGGGTGGGCCTGTGGAATGGGAGAGGGGAGGAAGTCTATTGTCATGCAGAGGGACATGGAAAGACTTGTCTGAAGCTTCTCCCCTGCACTGGGGTCAGGTCGGGAAGGGACGGCACAGAGGTGAGCAGGAACCAACCGGCCTCTCTGTGGTGGGGCTGGCCCCGGGGCAGGCGTGGGGGTGATGGCTGGAAGTGGGATGGCGCGTGAGTTGGCACCAGCCAGCGGTGGAGGCAGAGACTCAGAGGTCAGGGATCTCTCTCTCTGTCTCTGTCTCTCTCTCTCTCCCTCAGGGAGCTGAGGAGAGTAAGGTGGCGCCCCCTGCCCACCTCGCCTACCTCTCCATGGGCCCTTCTTTCTCTGGCCGCTCCGGGAGCCCTGCGGGCTTGGGTTCAAGCCCCCACACACCGCACAGGCCAAGGGCGCATGCGCGACCGCCGGGGCCTAGGGCTGGCCTCGGGGGGCGGGGGGGTCCTCAGTGAAGGCCCCGCCCTCCCTTCAGGCTCTGACCCAGCTGCAGCTCTTCCATCGCCGCCCTTCTGGACTCGGCTTCAGCTGTCTCCCTCCCCTCCCCCACTCCCACTCAGCTTGCAGGCCGCTTCCCTGCCTTGAAAGCATTGCTCTGGCCCTGAGGGCCACAGACCTACTGGGCTTCAAGCTCAAGGCTCTGCCTGGGCCTGCTGCTTCGGCCAGGGGCTCATTTTTTCCTGGAAAGACAAAGCCATGGCCTCACCCCACGCCTGCACTTTGCCACGGCAGGCAGCCCAGATGTAGGAAAGGCTCTGTGGAGTCAGAAGTGCCGAGACAGGCAGATGGCACCAGAGGGTTTGGGGGCCAGGGCGCAACTGGGCTAGCCCCTCCTCCCGGGAGTCGGGGAGGCCCGGCCTTCCTAGTGCCCAGGCCACGGCTCCGGGGAGAAACCCGCCATGGAGGGCACGCGGGAGGCCCTCTGCCTGAGGTGGCAGGTGTCACGCCAGGGCCACTGCAAGCCTGGCTCGGCTCGCCTGCTTTCTCCAAAGGAGGCTGGCCGACCAGCCGAACCTGGCACCTGGGCCAGGCCCCTTCCAAGGGGACGAGTTCCAGAGGCTAGAGCCCTGGGGGCGGCTGCCAAGTCTCCTGGGGCGTGTGCTGGGCCCCCGTCAGAGGAGGAAGCAGCCTGGTAAACGGTGTGCCAGGCCTGAGATCTGGAGGCCTCCCACACCCGGGTCCCTGTCCTGCCCAGGCCCCCCGAGGGAGGACGATGGTCGGGCAGTGGCGAGCGGGGTGGGGCTGGCGCCGAGCCTGCCCTTGGATGCCCCGGGGAAGGGCGCCGGGGGATGGGCTGCCCCTGGCCAGGTCTGAGGGACCGACCCAGCTCGGGGCTGTCGGGGGCAGAGAGAGAACCCCCCTCCGCCCTTTCCCTTGAGGTTCTTAGGGCTGGCCAAATCCTTCCCAAGACAGCTTGTCTGGAGAAAATCAGACCCAGCTGAAGAACATGTGTCCATGGGGGAAACCCGGGAAACTGAGTCTCCCCACACAATAGCAGAGATTCTCATCTTGCATCCTCTCCTGAGCTAATGACAAAGGTGGATGTCCCGGGTGGGTGGGCCTGTGGAATGGGAGAGGGGAGGAAGTCTATTGTCATGCAGAGGGACATGGAAAGACTTGTCTGAAGCTTATCCCCTGCACTGGGGTCAGGTCGGGAAGGGACGGCACAGAGGTGAGCAGGAACCAACCGGCCTCTCTGTGGTGGGGCTGGCCCCGGGGCAGGCGTGGGGGTGATGGCTGGAAGTGGGATGGCGCGTGAGTTGGCACCAGCCAGCGGTGGAGGCAGAGACTCAGAGGTCAGGGATCTCTCTCTCTGTCTCTGTCTCTCTCTCTCTCCCTCAGGGAGCTGAGGAGAGTAAGGTGGCGCCCCCTGCCCACCTCGCCTACCTCTCCATGGGCCCTTCTTTCTCTGGCCGCTCCGGGAGCCCTGCGGGCTTGGGTTCAAGCCCCCACACACCGCACAGGCCAAGGGCGCATGCGCGACCGCCGGGGCCTAGGGCTGGCCTCGGGGGGCGGGGGGGTCCTCAGTGAAGGCCCCGCCCTCCCTCCAGGCTCTGACCCAGCTGCAGCTCTTCCATCGCCGCCCTTCTGGACTCGGCTTCAGCTGTCTCCCTCCCCTCCCCCACTCCCACTCAGCTTGCAGGCCGCTTCCCTGCCTTGAAAGCATTGCTCTGGCCCTGAGGGCCACAGACCTACTGGGCTTCAAGCTCAAGGCTCTGCCTGGGCCTGCTGCTTCGGCCAGGGGCTCATTTTTTCCTGGAAAGACAAAGCCATGGCCTCACCCCACGCCTGCACTTTGCCACGGCAGGCAGCCCAGATGTAGGAAAGGCTCTGTGGAGTCAGAAGTGCCGAGACAGGCAGATGGCACCAGAGGGTTTGGGGGCCAGGGCGCAACTGGGCTAGCCCCTCCTCCCGGGAGTCGGGGAGGCCCGGCCTTCCTAGTGCCCAGGCCACGGCTCCGGGGAGAAACCCGCCATGGAGGGCACGCGGGAGGCCCTCTGCCTGAGGTGGCAGGTGTCACGCCAGGGCCACTGCAAGCCTGGCTCGGCTCGCCTGCTTTCTCCAAAGGAGGCTGGCCGACCAGCCGAACCTGGCACCTGGGCCAGGCCCCTTCCAAGGGGACGAGTTCCAGAGGATAGAGCCCTGGGGGCGGCTGCCAAGTCTCCTGGGGCGTGTGCTGGGCCCCCGTCAGAGGAGGAAGCAGCCTGGTAAACGGTGTGCCAGGCCTGAGATCTGGAGGCCTCCCACAGCCGGGTCCCTGTCCTGCCCAGGCCCCCCGAGGGAGGACGATGGTCGGGCAGTGGCGAGCGGGGTGGGGCTGGCGCCGAGCCTGCCCTTGGATGCCCCGGGGAAGGGCGCCGGGGGATGGGCTGCCCCTGGCCAGGTCTGAGGGACCGACCCAGCTCGGGGCTGTCGGGGGCAGAGAGAGAACCCCCCTCCGCCCTTTCCCTTCAGCTTCTTAGGGCTGGCCAAATCCTTCCCAAGACAGCTTGTCTGGAGAAAATCAGACCCAGCTGAAGAACATGTGTCCATGGGGGAAACCCGGGAAACTGAGTCTCCCCACACAATAGCAGAGATTCTCATCTTGCATCCTCTCCTGAGCTAATGACAAAGGTGGATGTCCCGGGTGGGTGGGCCTGTGGAATGGGAGAGGGGAGGAAGTCTATTGTCATGCAGAGGGACATGGAAAGACTTGTCTGAAGCTTATCCCCTGCACTGGGGTCAGGTCGGGAAGGGACGGCACAGAGGTGAGCAGGAACCAACCGGCCTCTCTGTGGTGGGGCTGGCCCCGGGGCAGGCGTGGGGGTGATGGCTGGAAGTGGGATGGCGCGTGAGTTGGCACCAGCCAGCGGTGGAGGCAGAGACTCAGATGTCAGGGATCTCTCTCTCTGTCTCTGTCTCTGTCTCTCTGCCTCAGGGAGCTGAGGAGAGTAAGGTGGCGCCCCCTGCCCACCTCGCCTACCTCTCCATGGGCCCTTCTTTCTCTGTCCGCTCCGGGAGCCCTGCGGGCTTGGGTTCAACCCCCCACACACCGCACAGGCCAAGGGCGCATGCCCGACCGCCGGGGCCTAGGGCTGGCCTCGGGGGGGGGGGGGGGGTCCTGAGTGAAGGCCCCGCCCTCCCTCCAGGCTCTGACCCAGCTGCAGCTCTTCCATCGCCGCCCTTCTGGACTGGGCTTCAGCTGTCTCCCTCCCCTCCAACACTCCCACTCAGCTTGCAGGCCGCTTCCCTGCCTTGAAAGCATGGCTCTGGCCCTGAGGGCCACAGACCTACTGGGCTTCAAGCTCAAGGCTCTGCCTGGGCCTGCTGCTTCGGCCAGGGGCTCATTTTTTCCTGGAAAGACAAAGCCATGACCTCACCCCACGCCTGCACTTTGCCACGGCAGGCAGCCCAGATGTAGGAAAGGCTCTGTGGAGTCAGAAGTGCCGAGACAGGCAGATGGCACCAGAGGGTTTGGGGGCCAGGGCGCAAATGGACTAGCCCCTCCTCCCGGGAGTCGGGGAGGCCCGGCCTTCCTAGTGCCCAGGCCACGGCTCCGGGGAGAAGCCCGCCATGGAGGGCACGCGGGAGGCCCTCTGCCTGAGGTGGCAGGTGTCACGCCAGGGCCACTGCAAGCCTGGCTCGGCTCGCCTGCTTTCTCCAAAGGAGGCTGGCCGACCAGCCGAACCTGGCACCTGGGCCAGGCCCCTTCCAAGGGGACGAGTTCCAGAGGCTAGAGCCCTGGGGGCGGCTGCCAAGTCTCCTGGGGCGTGTGCTGGGCCCCCGTCAGAGGAGGAAGCAGCCTGGTAAACGGTGTGCCAGGCCTGAGATCTGGAGGCCTCCCACAGCCGGGTCCCTGTCCTGCCCAGGCCCCCCGAGGGAGGACGATGGTCGGGCAGTGGCGAGCGGGGTGGGGCTGGCGCCGAGCCTGCCCTTGGATGCCCCGGGGAAGGGCGCCGGGGGATGGGCTGCCCCTGGCCAGGTCTGAGGGACCGACCCAGCTCGGGGCTGTCGGGGGCAGAGAGAGAACCCCCCTCCGCCCTTTCCCTTCAGGTTCTTAGGGCTGGCCAAATCCTTCCCAAGACAGCTTGTCTGGAGAAAATCAGACCCAGCTGAAGAACATGTGTCCATGGGGGAAACCCGGGAAACTGAGTCTCCCCACACAATAGCAGAGATTCTCATCTTGCATCCTCTCCTGAGCTAATGACAAAGGTGGATGTCCCGGGTGGGTGGGCCTGTGGAATGGGAGAGGGGAGGAAGTCTATTGTCATGCAGAGGGACATGGAAAGACTTGTCTGAAGCTTATCCCCTGCACTGGGGTCAGGTCGGGATGGGATGGCACAGAGGTGAGCAGGAACCAACCGGCCTCTCTGTGGTGGGGCTGGCCCCGGGGCAGGCGTGGGGGTGATGGCTGGAAGTGGGATGGCGCGTGAGTTGGCACCAGCCAGCGGTGGAGGCAGAGACTCAGAGGTCAGGGATCGCTCTCTCTGTCTCTGTCTCTGTCTCTCTGCCTCAGGGAGCTGAGGAGAGTAAGGTGGCGCCCCCTGCCCACCTCGCCTACCTCTCCATGGGCCCTTCTTTCTCTGGCCGCTCCGGGAGCCCTGCGGGCTTGGGTTCAAGCCCCCACACACCGCACAGGCCAAGGGCGCATGCGCGACCGCCGGGGCCTAGGGCTGGCCTCGGGGGGCGGGGGGGGGGTCCTCAGTGAAGGCCCCGCCCTCCCTCCAGGCTCTGACCCAGCTGCAGCTCTTCCATCGCCGCCCTTCTGGACTCAGCTTCAGCTGTCTCCCTCCCCTCCCCCACTCCCACTCAGCTTGCAGGCCGCTTCCCTGCCTTGAAAGCATTGCTCTGGCCCTGAGGGCCACAGACCTACTGGGCTTCAAGCTCAAGGCTCTGCCTGGGCCTGCTGCTTCGGCCAGGGGCTCATTTTTTCCTGGAAAGACAAAGCCATGGCCTCACCCCACGCCTGCACTTTGCCACGGCAGGCAGCCCAGATGTAGGAAAGGCTCTGTGGAGTCAGAAGTGCCGAGACAGGCAGATGGCACCAGAGGGTTTGGGGGCCAGGGCGCAACTGGGCTAGCCCCTCCTCCCGGGAGTCGTGGAGGCCCGGCCTTCCTAGTGCCCAGGCCACGGCTCCGGGGAGAAACCCGCCATGGAGGGCACGCGGGAGGCCCTCTGCCTGAGGTGGCAGGTGTCACGCCAGGGCCACTGCAAGCCTGGCTCGGCTCGCCTGCTTTCTCCAAAGGAGGCTGGCCGACCAGCCGAACCTGGCACCTGGGCCAGGCCCCTTCCAAGGGGACGAGTTCCAGAGGATAGAGCCCTGGGGGCGGCTGCCAAGTCTCCTGGGGCGTGTGCTGGGCCCCCGTCAGAGGAGGAAGCAGCCTGGTAAACGGTGTGCCAGGCCTGAGATCTGGAGGCCTCCCACACCCGGGTCCCTGTCCTGCCCAGGCCCCCCGAGGGAGGACGATGGTCGGGCAGTGGCGAGCGGGGTGGGGCTGGCGCCGAGCCTGCCCTTGGATGCCCCGGGGAAGGGCGCCGGGGGATGGGCTGCCCCTGGCCAGGTCTGAGGGACCGACCCAGCTCGGGGCTGTCGGGGGCAGAGAGAGAACCCCCCTCCGCCCTTTCCCTTCAGCTTCTTAGGGCTGGCCAAATCCTTCCCAAGACAGCTTGTCTGGAGAAAATCAGACCCAGCTGAAGAACATGTGTCCATGGGGGAAACCCGGGAAACTGAGTCTCCCCACACAATAGCAGAGATTCTCATCTTGCATCCTCTCCTGAGCTAATGACAAAGGTGGATGTCCCGGGTGGGTGGGCCTGTGGAATGGGAGAGGGGAGGAAGTCTATTGTCATGCAGAGGGACATGGAAAGACTTGTCTGAAGCTTCTCCCCTGCACTGGGGTCAGGTCGGGAAGGGACGGCACAGAGGTGAGCAGGAACCAACCGGCCTCTCTGTGGTGGGGCTGGCCCCGGGGCAGGCGTGGGGGTGATGGCTGGAAGTGGGATGGCGCGTGAGTTGGCACCAGCCAGCGGTGGAGGCAGAGACTCAGAGGTCAGGGATCTCTCTCTCTGTCTCTGTCTCTCTCTCTCTCCCTCAGGGAGCTGAGGAGAGTAAGGTGGCGCCCCCTGCCCACCTCGCCTACCTCTCCATGGGCCCTTCTTTCTCTGGCCGCTCCGGGAGCCCTGCGGGCTTGGGTTCAAGCCCCCACACACCGCACAGGCCAAGGGCGCATGCGCGACCGCCGGGGCCTAGGGCTGGCCTCGGGGGGCGGGGGGGTCCTCAGTGAAGGCCCCGCCCTCCCTTCAGGCTCTGACCCAGCTGCAGCTCTTCCATCGCCGCCCTTCTGGACTCGGCTTCAGCTGTCTCCCTCCCCTCCCCCACTCCCACTCAGCTTGCAGGCCGCTTCCCTGCCTTGAAAGCATTGCTCTGGCCCTGAGGGCCACAGACCTACTGGGCTTCAAGCTCAAGGCTCTGCCTGGGCCTGCTGCTTCGGCCAGGGGCTCATTTTTTCCTGGAAAGACAAAGCCATGGCCTCACCCCACGCCTGCACTTTGCCACGGCAGGCAGCCCAGATGTAGGAAAGGCTCTGTGGAGTCAGAAGTGCCGAGACAGGCAGATGGCACCAGAGGGTTTGGGGGCCAGGGCGCAACTGGGCTAGCCCCTCCTCCCGGGAGTCGGGGAGGCCCGGCCTTCCTAGTGCCCAGGCCACGGCTCCGGGGAGAAACCCGCCATGGAGGGCACGCGGGAGGCCCTCTGCCTGAGGTGGCAGGTGTCACGCCAGGGCCACTGCAAGCCTGGCTCGGCTCGCCTGCTTTCTCCAAAGGAGGCTGGCCGACCAGCCGAACCTGGCACCTGGGCCAGGCCCCTTCCAAGGGGACGAGTTCCAGAGGCTAGAGCCCTGGGGGCGGCTGCCAAGTCTCCTGGGGCGTGTGCTGGGCCCCCGTCAGAGGAGGAAGCAGCCTGGTAAACGGTGTGCCAGGCCTGAGATCTGGAGGCCTCCCACACCCGGGTCCCTGTCCTGCCCAGGCCCCCCGAGGGAGGACGATGGTCGGGCAGTGGCGAGCGGGGTGGGGCTGGCGCCGAGCCTGCCCTTGGATGCCCCGGGGAAGGGCGCCGGGGGATGGGCTGCCCCTGGCCAGGTCTGAGGGACCGACCCAGCTCGGGGCTGTCGGGGGCAGAGAGAGAACCCCCCTCCGCCCTTTCCCTTGAGGTTCTTAGGGCTGGCCAAATCCTTCCCAAGACAGCTTGTCTGGAGAAAATCAGACCCAGCTGAAGAACATGTGTCCATGGGGGAAACCCGGGAAACTGAGTCTCCCCACACAATAGCAGAGATTCTCATCTTGCATCCTCTCCTGAGCTAATGACAAAGGTGGATGTCCCGGGTGGGTGGGCCTGTGGAATGGGAGAGGGGAGGAAGTCTATTGTCATGCAGAGGGACATGGAAAGACTTGTCTGAAGCTTATCCCCTGCACTGGGGTCAGGTCGGGAAGGGACGGCACAGAGGTGAGCAGGAACCAACCGGCCTCTCTGTGGTGGGGCTGGCCCCGGGGCAGGCGTGGGGGTGATGGCTGGAAGTGGGATGGCGCGTGAGTTGGCACCAGCCAGCGGTGGAGGCAGAGACTCAGAGGTCAGGGATCTCTCTCTCTGTCTCTGTCTCTCTCTCTCTCCCTCAGGGAGCTGAGGAGAGTAAGGTGGCGCCCCCTGCCCACCTCGCCTACCTCTCCATGGGCCCTTCTTTCTCTGGCCGCTCCGGGAGCCCTGCGGGCTTGGGTTCAAGCCCCCACACACCGCACAGGCCAAGGGCGCATGCGCGACCGCCGGGGCCTAGGGCTGGCCTCGGGGGGCGGGGGGGTCCTCAGTGAAGGCCCCGCCCTCCCTCCAGGCTCTGACCCAGCTGCAGCTCTTCCATCGCCGCCCTTCTGGACTCGGCTTCAGCTGTCTCCCTCCCCTCCCCCACTCCCACTCAGCTTGCAGGCCGCTTCCCTGCCTTGAAAGCATTGCTCTGGCCCTGAGGGCCACAGACCTACTGGGCTTCAAGCTCAAGGCTCTGCCTGGGCCTGCTGCTTCGGCCAGGGGCTCATTTTTTCCTGGAAAGACAAAGCCATGGCCTCACCCCACGCCTGCACTTTGCCACGGCAGGCAGCCCAGATGTAGGAAAGGCTCTGTGGAGTCAGAAGTGCCGAGACAGGCAGATGGCACCAGAGGGTTTGGGGGCCAGGGCGCAACTGGGCTAGCCCCTCCTCCCGGGAGTCGTGGAGGCCCGGCCTTCCTAGTGCCCAGGCCACGGCTCCGGGGAGAAACCCGCCATGGAGGGCACGCGGGAGGCCCTCTGCCTGAGGTGGCAGGTGTCACGCCAGGGCCACTGCAAGCCTGGCTCGGCTCGCCTGCTTTCTCCAAAGGAGGCTGGCCGACCAGCCGAACCTGGCACCTGGGCCAGGCCCCTTCCAAGGGGACGAGTTCCAGAGGATAGAGCCCTGGGGGCGGCTGCCAAGTCTCCTGGGGCGTGTGCTGGGCCCCCGTCAGAGGAGGAAGCAGCCTGGTAAACGGTGTGCCAGGCCTGAGATCTGGAGGCCTCCCACACCCGGGTCCCTGTCCTGCCCAGGCCCCCCGAGGGAGGACGATGGTCGGGCAGTGGCGAGCGGGGTGGGGCTGGCGCCGAGCCTGCCCTTGGATGCCCCGGGGAAGGGCGCCGGGGGATGGGCTGCCCCTGGCCAGGTCTGAGGGACCGACCCAGCTCGGGGCTGTCGGGGGCAGAGAGAGAACCCCCCTCCGCCCTTTCCCTTCAGCTTCTTAGGGCTGGCCAAATCCTTCCCAAGACAGCTTGTCTGGAGAAAATCAGACCCAGCTGAAGAACATGTGTCCATGGGGGAAACCCGGGAAACTGAGTCTCCCCACACAATAGCAGAGATTCTCATCTTGCATCCTCTCCTGAGCTAATGACAAAGGTGGATGTCCCGGGTGGGTGGGCCTGTGGAATGGGAGAGGGGAGGAAGTCTATTGTCATGCAGAGGGACATGGAAAGACTTGTCTGAAGCTTCTCCCCTGCACTGGGGTCAGGTCGGGAAGGGACGGCACAGAGGTGAGCAGGAACCAACCGGCCTCTCTGTGGTGGGGCTGGCCCCGGGGCAGGCGTGGGGGTGATGGCTGGAAGTGGGATGGCGCGTGAGTTGGCACCAGCCAGCGGTGGAGGCAGAGACTCAGAGGTCAGGGATCTCTCTCTCTGTCTCTGTCTCTCTCTCTCTCCCTCAGGGAGCTGAGGAGAGTAAGGTGGCGCCCCCTGCCCACCTCGCCTACCTCTCCATGGGCCCTTCTTTCTCTGGCCGCTCCGGGAGCCCTGCGGGCTTGGGTTCAAGCCCCCACACACCGCACAGGCCAAGGGCGCATGCGCGACCGCCGGGGCCTAGGGCTGGCCTCGGGGGGCGGGGGGGTCCTCAGTGAAGGCCCCGCCCTCCCTTCAGGCTCTGACCCAGCTGCAGCTCTTCCATCGCCGCCCTTCTGGACTCGGCTTCAGCTGTCTCCCTCCCCTCCCCCACTCCCACTCAGCTTGCAGGCCGCTTCCCTGCCTTGAAAGCATTGCTCTGGCCCTGAGGGCCACAGACCTACTGGGCTTCAAGCTCAAGGCTCTGCCTGGGCCTGCTGCTTCGGCCAGGGGCTCATTTTTTCCTGGAAAGACAAAGCCATGGCCTCACCCCACGCCTGCACTTTGCCACGGCAGGCAGCCCAGATGTAGGAAAGGCTCTGTGGAGTCAGAAGTGCCGAGACAGGCAGATGGCACCAGAGGGTTTGGGGGCCAGGGCGCAACTGGGCTAGCCCCTCCTCCCGGGAGTCGGGGAGGCCCGGCCTTCCTAGTGCCCAGGCCACGGCTCCGGGGAGAAACCCGCCATGGAGGGCACGCGGGAGGCCCTCTGCCTGAGGTGGCAGGTGTCACGCCAGGGCCACTGCAAGCCTGGCTCGGCTCGCCTGCTTTCTCCAAAGGAGGCTGGCCGACCAGCCGAACCTGGCACCTGGGCCAGGCCCCTTCCAAGGGGACGAGTTCCAGAGGCTAGAGCCCTGGGGGCGGCTGCCAAGTCTCCTGGGGCGTGTGCTGGGCCCCCGTCAGAGGAGGAAGCAGCCTGGTAAACGGTGTGCCAGGCCTGAGATCTGGAGGCCTCCCACACCCGGGTCCCTGTCCTGCCCAGGCCCCCCGAGGGAGGACGATGGTCGGGCAGTGGCGAGCGGGGTGGGGCTGGCGCCGAGCCTGCCCTTGGATGCCCCGGGGAAGGGCGCCGGGGGATGGGCTGCCCCTGGCCAGGTCTGAGGGACCGACCCAGCTCGGGGCTGTCGGGGGCAGAGAGAGAACCCCCCTCCGCCCTTTCCCTTGAGGTTCTTAGGGCTGGCCAAATCCTTCCCAAGACAGCTTGTCTGGAGAAAATCAGACCCAGCTGAAGAACATGTGTCCATGGGGGAAACCCGGGAAACTGAGTCTCCCCACACAATAGCAGAGATTCTCATCTTGCATCCTCTCCTGAGCTAATGACAAAGGTGGATGTCCCGGGTGGGTGGGCCTGTGGAATGGGAGAGGGGAGGAAGTCTATTGTCATGCAGAGGGACATGGAAAGACTTGTCTGAAGCTTATCCCCTGCACTGGGGTCAGGTCGGGAAGGGACGGCACAGAGGTGAGCAGGAACCAACCGGCCTCTCTGTGGTGGGGCTGGCCCCGGGGCAGGCGTGGGGGTGATGGCTGGAAGTGGGATGGCGCGTGAGTTGGCACCAGCCAGCGGTGGAGGCAGAGACTCAGAGGTCAGGGATCTCTCTCTCTGTCTCTGTCTCTCTCTCTCTCCCTCAGGGAGCTGAGGAGAGTAAGGTGGCGCCCCCTGCCCACCTCGCCTACCTCTCCATGGGCCCTTCTTTCTCTGGCCGCTCCGGGAGCCCTGCGGGCTTGGGTTCAAGCCCCCACACACCGCACAGGCCAAGGGCGCATGCGCGACCGCCGGGGCCTAGGGCTGGCCTCGGGGGGCGGGGGGGTCCTCAGTGAAGGCCCCGCCCTCCCTCCAGGCTCTGACCCAGCTGCAGCTCTTCCATCGCCGCCCTTCTGGACTCGGCTTCAGCTGTCTCCCTCCCCTCCCCCACTCCCACTCAGCTTGCAGGCCGCTTCCCTGCCTTGAAAGCATTGCTCTGGCCCTGAGGGCCACAGACCTACTGGGCTTCAAGCTCAAGGCTCTGCCTGGGCCTGCTGCTTCGGCCAGGGGCTCATTTTTTCCTGGAAAGACAAAGCCATGGCCTCACCCCACGCCTGCACTTTGCCACGGCAGGCAGCCCAGATGTAGGAAAGGCTCTGTGGAGTCAGAAGTGCCGAGACAGGCAGATGGCACCAGAGGGTTTGGGGGCCAGGGCGCAACTGGGCTAGCCCCTCCTCCCGGGAGTCGGGGAGGCCCGGCCTTCCTAGTGCCCAGGCCACGGCTCCGGGGAGAAACCCGCCATGGAGGGCACGCGGGAGGCCCTCTGCCTGAGGTGGCAGGTGTCACGCCAGGGCCACTGCAAGCCTGGCTCGGCTCGCCTGCTTTCTCCAAAGGAGGCTGGCCGACCAGCCGAACCTGGCACCTGGGCCAGGCCCCTTCCAAGGGGACGAGTTCCAGAGGCTAGAGCCCTGGGGGCGGCTGCCAAGTCTCCTGGGGCGTGTGCTGGGCCCCCGTCAGAGGAGGAAGCAGCCTGGTAAACGGTGTGCCAGGCCTGAGATCTGGAGGCCTCCCACACCCGGGTCCCTGTCCTGCCCAGGCCCCCCGAGGGAGGACGATGGTCGGGCAGTGGCGAGCGGGGTGGGGCTGGCGCCGAGCCTGCCCTTGGATGCCCCGGGGAAGGGCGCCGGGGGATGGGCTGCCCCTGGCCAGGTCTGAGGGACCGACCCAGCTCGGGGCTGTCGGGGGCAGAGAGAGAACCCCCCTCCGCCCTTTCCCTTCAGCTTCTTAGGGCTGGCCAAATCCTTCCCAAGACAGCTTGTCTGGAGAAAATCAGACCCAGCTGAAGAACATGTGTCCATGGGGGAAACCCGGGAAACTGAGTCTCCCCACACAATAGCAGAGATTCTCATCTTGCATCCTCTCCTGAGCTAATGACAAAGGTGGATGTCCCGGGTGGGTGGGCCTGTGGAATGGGAGAGGGGAGGAAGTCTATTGTCATGCAGAGGGACATGGAAAGACTTGTCTGAAGCTTATCCCCTGCACTGGGGTCAGGTCGGGAAGGGACGGCACAGAGGTGAGCAGGAACCAACCGGCCTCTCTGTGGTGGGGCTGGCCCCGGGGCAGGCGTGGGGGTGATGGCTGGAAGTGGGATGGCGCGTGAGTTGGCACCAGCCAGCGGTGGAGGCAGAGACTCAGAGGTCAGGGATCTCTCTCTCTGTCTCTGTCTCTGTCTCTCTGCCTCAGGGAGCTGAGGAGAGTAAGGTGGCGCCCCCTGCCCACCTCGCCTACCTCTCCATGGGCCCTTCTTTCTCTGGCCGCTCCGGGAGCCCTGCGGGCTTGGGTTCAAGCCCCCACACACCGCACAGGCCAAGGGCGCATGCGCGACCGCCGGGGCCTAGGGCTGGCCTCGGGGGGCGGGGGGGGTCCTCAGTGAAGGCCCCGCCCTCCCTCCAGGCTCTGACCCAGCTGCAGCTCTTCCATCGCCGCCCTTCTGGACTCGGCTTCAGCTGTCTCCCTCCCCTCCCCCACTCCCACTCAGCTTGCAGGCCGCTTCCCTGCCTTGAAAGCATTGCTCTGGCCCTGAGGGCCACAGACCTACTGGGCTTCAAGCTCAAGGCTCTGCCTGGGCCTGCTGCTTCGGCCAGGGGCTCATTTTTTCCTGGAAAGACAAAGCCATGGCCTCACCCCACGCCTGCACTTTGCCACGGCAGGCAGCCCAGATGTAGGAAAGGCTCTGTGGAGTCAGAAGTGCCGAGACAGGCAGATGGCACCAGAGGGTTTGGGGGCCAGGGCGCAACTGGGCTAGCCCCTCCTCCCGGGAGTCGGGGAGGCCCGGCCTTCCTAGTGCCCAGGCCACGGCTCCGGGGAGAAACCCGCCATGGAGGGCACGCGGGAGGCCCTCTGCCTGAGGTGGCAGGTGTCACGCCAGGGCCACTGCAAGCCTGGCTCGGCTCGCCTGCTTTCTCCAAAGGAGGCTGGCCGACCAGCCGAACCTGGCACCTGGGCCAGGCCCCTTCCAAGGGGACGAGTTCCAGAGGCTAGAGCCCTGGGGGCGGCTGCCAAGTCTCCTGGGGCGTGTGCTGGGCCCCCGTCAGAGGAGGAAGCAGCCTGGTAAACGGTGTGCCAGGCCTGAGATCTGGAGGCCTCCCACACCCGGGTCCCTGTCCTGCCCAGGCCCCCCGAGGGAGGACGATGGTCGGGCAGTGGCGAGCGGGGTGGGGCTGGCGCCGAGCCTGCCCTTGGATGCCCCGGGGAAGGGCGCCGGGGGATGGGCTGCCCCTGGCCAGGTCTGAGGGACCGACCCAGCTCGGGGCTGTCGGGGGCAGAGAGAGAACCCCCCTCCGCCCTTTCCCTTGAGGTTCTTAGGGCTGGCCAAATCCTTCCCAAGACAGCTTGTCTGGAGAAAATCAGACCCAGCTGAAGAACATGTGTCCATGGGGGAAACCCGGGAAACTGAGTCTCCCCACACAATAGCAGAGATTCTCATCTTGCATCCTCTCCTGAGCTAATGACAAAGGTGGATGTCCCGGGTGGGTGGGCCTGTGGAATGGGAGAGGGGAGGAAGTCTATTGTCATGCAGAGGGACATGGAAAGACTTGTCTGAAGCTTATCCCCTGCACTGGGGTCAGGTCGGGAAGGGACGGCACAGAGGTGAGCAGGAACCAACCGGCCTCTCTGTGGTGGGGCTGGCCCCGGGGCAGGCGTGGGGGTGATGGCTGGAAGTGGGATGGCGCGTGAGTTGGCACCAGCCAGCGGTGGAGGCAGAGACTCAGAGGTCAGGGATCTCTCTCTCTGTCTCTGTCTCTCTCTCTCTCCCTCAGGGAGCTGAGGAGAGTAAGGTGGCGCCCCCTGCCCACCTCGCCTACCTCTCCATGGGCCCTTCTTTCTCTGGCCGCTCCGGGAGCCCTGCGGGCTTGGGTTCAAGCCCCTACACACCGCACAGGCCAAGGGCGCATGCGCGACCGCCGGGGCCTAGGGCTGGCCTCGGGGGGCGGGGGGGTCCTCAGTGAAGGCCCCGCCCTCCCTCCAGGCTCTGACCCAGCTGCAGCTCTTCCATCGCCGCCCTTCTGGACTCGGCTTCAGCTGTCTCCCTCCCCTCCCCCACTCCCACTCAGCTTGCAGGCCGCTTCCCTGCCTTGAAAGCATTGCTCTGGCCCTGAGGGCCACAGACCTACTGGGCTTCAAGCTCAAGGCTCTGCCTGGGCCTGCTGCTTCGGCCAGGGGCTCATTTTTTCCTGGAAAGACAAAGCCATGGCCTCACCCCACGCCTGCACTTTGCCACGGCAGGCAGCCCAGATGTAGGAAAGGCTCTGTGGAGTCAGAAGTGCCGAGACAGGCAGATGGCACCAGAGGGTTTGGGGGCCAGGGCGCAACTGGGCTAGCCCCTCCTCCCGGGAGTCGGGGAGGCCCGGCCTTCCTAGTGCCCAGGCCACGGCTCCGGGGAGAAACCCGCCATGGAGGGCACGCGGGAGGCCCTCTGCCTGAGGTGGCAGGTGTCACGCCAGGGCCACTGCAAGCCTGGCTCGGCTCGCCTGCTTTCTCCAAAGGAGGCTGGCCGACCAGCCGAACCTGGCACCTGGGCCAGGCCCCTTCCAAGGGGACGAGTTCCAGAGGCTAGAGCCCTGGGGGCGGCTGCCAAGTCTCCTGGGGCGTGTGCTGGGCCCCCGTCAGAGGAGGAAGCAGCCTGGTAAACGGTGTGCCAGGCCTGAGATCTGGAGGCCTCCCACAGCCGGGTCCCTGTCCTGCCCAGGCCCCCCGAGGGAGGACGATGGTCGGGCAGTGGCGAGCGGGGTGGGGCTGGCGCCGAGCCTGCCCTTGGATGCCCCGGGGAAGGGCGCCGGGGGATGGGCTGCCCCTGGCCAGGTCTGAGGGACCGACCCAGCTCGGGGCTGTCGGGGGCAGAGAGAGAACCCCCCTCCGCCCTTTCCCTTGAGGTTCTTAGGGCTGGCCAAATCCTTCCCAAGACAGCTTGTCTGGAGAAAATCAGACCCAGCTGAAGAACATGTGTCCATGGGGGAAACCCGGGAAACTGAGTCTCCCCACACAATAGCAGAGATTCTCATCTTGCATCCTCTCCTGAGCTAATGACAAAGGTGGATGTCCCGGGTGGGTGGGCCTGTGGAATGGGAGAGGGGAGGAAGTCTATTGTCATGCAGAGGGACATGGAAAGACTTGTCTGAAGCTTATCCCCTGCACTGGGGTCAGGTCGGGAAGGGACGGCACAGAGGTGAGCAGGAACCAACCGGCCTCTCTGTGGTGGGGCTGGCCCCGGGGCAGGCGTGGGGGTGATGGCTGGAAGTGGGATGGCGCGTGAGTTGGCACCAGCCAGCGGTGGAGGCAGAGACTCAGAGGTCAGGGATCTCTCTCTCTGTCTCTGTCTCTCTCTTTCTCCCTCAGGGAGCTGAGGAGAGTAAGGTGGCGCCCCCTGCCCACCTCGCCTACCTCTCCATGGGCCCTTCTTTCTCTGGCCGCTCCGGGAGCCCTGTGGGCTTGGGTTCAAGCCCCCACACACCGCACAGGCCAAGGGCGCATGCGCGACCGCCGGGGCCTAGGGCTGGCCTCGGGGGGCGGGGGGGGTCCTCAGTGAAGGCCCCGCCCTCCCTCCAGGCTCTGACCCAGCTGCAGCTCTTCCATCGCCGCCCTTCTGGACTCGGCTTCAGCTGTCTCCCTCCCCTCCCCCACTCCCACTCAGCTTGCAGGCCGCTTCCCTGCCTTGAAAGCATTGCTCTGGCCCTGAGGGCCACAGACCTACTGGGCTTCAAGCTCAAGGCTCTGCCTGGGCCTGCTGCTTCGGCCAGGGGCTCATTTTTTCCTGGAAAGACAAAGCCATGGCCTCACCCCACGCCTGCACTTTGCCACGGCAGGCAGCCCAGATGTAGGAAAGGCTCTGTGGAGTCAGAAGTGCCGAGACAGGCAGATGGCACCAGAGGGTTTGGGGGCCAGGGCGCAACTGGGCTAGCCCCTCCTCCCGGGAGTCGGGGAGGCCCGGCCTTCCTAGTGCCCAGGCCACGGCTCCGGGGAGAAACCCGCCATGGAGGGCACGCGGGAGGCCCTCTGCCTGAGGTGGCAGGTGTCACGCCAGGGCCACTGCAAGCCTGGCTCGGCTCGCCTGCTTTCTCCAAAGGAGGCTGGCCGACCAGCCGAACCTGGCACCTGGGCCAGGCCCCTTCCAAGGGGACGAGTTCCAGAGGCTAGAGCCCTGGGGGCGGCTGCCAAGTCTCCTGGGGCGTGTGCTGGGCCCCCGTCAGAGGAGGAAGCAGCCTGGTAAACGGTGTGCCAGGCCTGAGATCTGGAGGCCTCCCACACCCGGGTCCCTGTCCTGCCCAGGCCCCCCGAGGGAGGACGATGGTCGGGCAGTGGCGAGCGGGGTGGGGCTGGCGCCGAGCCTGCCCTTGGATGCCCCGGGGAAGGGCGCCGGGGGATGGGCTGCCCCTGGCCAGGTCTGAGGGACCGACCCAGCTCGGGGCTGTCGGGGGCAGAGAGAGAACCCCCCTCCGCCCTTTCCCTTGAGGTTCTTAGGGCTGGCCAAATCCTTCCCAAGACAGCTTGTCTGGAGAAAATCAGACCCAGCTGAAGAACATGTGTCCATGGGGGAAACCCGGGAAACTGAGTCTCCCCACACAATAGCAGAGATTCTCATCTTGCATCCTCTCCTGAGCTAATGACAAAGGTGGATGTCCCGGGTGGGTGGGCCTGTGGAATGGGAGAGGGGAGGAAGTCTATTGTCATGCAGAGGGACATGGAAAGACTTGTCTGAAGCTTATCCCCTGCACTGGGGTCAGGTCGGGAAGGGACGGCACAGAGGTGAGCAGGAACCAACCGGCCTCTCTGTGGTGGGGCTGGCCCCGGGGCAGGCGTGGGGGTGATGGCTGGAAGTGGGATGGCGCGTGAGTTGGCACCAGCCAGCGGTGGAGGCAGAGACTCAGAGGTCAGGGATCTCTCTCTCTGTCTCTGTCTCTGTCTCTCTGCCTCAGGGAGCTGAGGAGAGTAAGGTGGCGCCCCCTGCCCACCTCGCCTACCTCTCCATGGGCCCTTCTTTCTCTGGCCGCTCCGGGAGCCCTGCGGGCTTGGGTTCAAGCCCCCACACACCGCACAGGCCAAGGGCGCATGCGCGACCGCCGGGGCCTAGGGCTGGCCTCGGGGGGCGGGGGGGGTCCTCAGTGAAGGCCCCGCCCTCCCTCCAGGCTCTGACCCAGCTGCAGCTCTTCCATCGCCGCCCTTCTGGACTCGGCTTCAGCTGTCTCCCTCCCCTCCCCCACTCCCACTCAGCTTGCAGGCCGCTTCCCTGCCTTGAAAGCATTGCTCTGGCCCTGAGGGCCACAGACCTACTGGGCTTCAAGCTCAAGGCTCTGCCTGGGCCTGCTGCTTCGGCCAGGGGCTCATTTTTTCCTGGAAAGACAAAGCCATGGCCTCACCCCACGCCTGCACTTTGCCACGGCAGGCAGCCCAGATGTAGGAAAGGCTCTGTGGAGTCAGAAGTGCCGAGACAGGCAGATGGCACCAGAGGGTTTGGGGGCCAGGGCGCAACTGGGCTAGCCCCTCCTCCCGGGAGTCGGGGAGGCCCGGCCTTCCTAGTGCCCAGGCCACGGCTCCGGGGAGAAACCCGCCATGGAGGGCACGCGGGAGGCCCTCTGCCTGAGGTGGCAGGTGTCACGCCAGGGCCACTGCAAGCCTGGCTCGGCTCGCCTGCTTTCTCCAAAGGAGGCTGGCCGACCAGCCGAACCTGGCACCTGGGCCAGGCCCCTTCCAAGGGGACGAGTTCCAGAGGCTAGAGCCCTGGGGGCGGCTGCCAAGTCTCCTGGGGCGTGTGCTGGGCCCCCGTCAGAGGAGGAAGCAGCCTGGTAAACGGTGTGCCAGGCCTGAGATCTGGAGGCCTCCCACACCCGGGTCCCTGTCCTGCCCAGGCCCCCCGAGGGAGGACGATGGTCGGGCAGTGGCGAGCGGGGTGGGGCTGGCGCCGAGCCTGCCCTTGGATGCCCCGGGGAAGGGCGCCGGGGGATGGGCTGCCCCTGGCCAGGTCTGAGGGACCGACCCAGCTCGGGGCTGTCGGGGGCAGAGAGAGAACCCCCCTCCGCCCTTTCCCTTGAGGTTCTTAGGGCTGGCCAAATCCTTCCCAAGACAGCTTGTCTGGAGAAAATCAGACCCAGCTGAAGAACATGTGTCCATGGGGGAAACCCGGGAAACTGAGTCTCCCCACACAATAGCAGAGATTCTCATCTTGCATCCTCTCCTGAGCTAATGACAAAGGTGGATGTCCCGGGTGGGTGGGCCTGTGGAATGGGAGAGGGGAGGAAGTCTATTGTCATGCAGAGGGACATGGAAAGACTTGTCTGAAGCTTATCCCCTGCACTGGGGTCAGGTCGGGAAGGGACGGCACAGAGGTGAGCAGGAACCAACCGGCCTCTCTGTGGTGGGGCTGGCCCCGGGGCAGGCGTGGGGGTGATGGCTGGAAGTGGGATGGCGCGTGAGTTGGCACCAGCCAGCGGTGGAGGCAGAGACTCAGAGGTCAGGGATCTCTCTCTCTGTCTCTGTCTCTCTCTTTCTCCCTCAGGGAGCTGAGGAGAGTAAGGTGGCGCCCCCTGCCCACCTCGCCTACCTCTCCATGGGCCCTTCTTTCTCTGGCCGCTCCGGGAGCCCTGCGGGCTTGGGTTCAAGCCCCCACACACCGCACAGGCCAAGGGCGCATGCGCGACCGCCGGGGCCTAGGGCTGGCCTCGGGGGGCGGGGGGGTCCTCAGTGAAGGCCCCGCCCTCCCTCCAGGCTCTGACCCAGCTGCAGCTCTTCCATCGCCGCCCTTCTGGACTCGGCTTCAGCTGTCTCCCTCCCCTCCCCCACTCCCACTCAGCTTGCAGGCCGCTTCCCTGCCTTGAAAGCATTGCTCTGGCCCTGAGGGCCACAGACCTACTGGGCTTCAAGCTCAAGGCTCTGCCTGGGCCTGCTGCTTCGGCCAGGGGCTCATTTTTTCCTGGAAAGACAAAGCCATGGCCTCACCCCACGCCTGCACTTTGCCACGGCAGGCAGCCCAGATGTAGGAAAGGCTCTGTGGAGTCAGAAGTGCCGAGACAGGCAGATGGCACCAGAGGGTTTGGGGGCCAGGGCGCAACTGGGCTAGCCCCTCCTCCCGGGAGTCGGGGAGGCCCGGCCTTCCTAGTGCCCAGGCCACGGCTCCGGGGAGAAACCCGCCATGGAGGGCACGCGGGAGGCCCTCTGCCTGAGGTGGCAGGTGTCACGCCAGGGCCACTGCAAGCCTGGCTCGGCTCGCCTGCTTTCTCCAAAGGAGGCTGGCCGACCAGCCGAACCTGGCACCTGGGCCAGGCCCCTTCCAAGGGGACGAGTTCCAGAGGATAGAGCCCTGGGGGCGGCTGCCAAGTCTCCTGGGGCGTGTGCTGGGCCCCCGTCAGAGGAGGAAGCAGCCTGGTAAACGGTGTGCCAGGCCTGAGATCTGGAGGCCTCCCACAGCCGGGTCCCTGTCCTGCCCAGGCCCCCCGAGGGAGGACGATGGTCGGGCAGTGGCGAGCGGGGTGGGGCTGGCGCCGAGCCTGCCCTTGGATGCCCCGGGGAAGGGCGCCGGGGGATGGGCTGCCCCTGGCCAGGTCTGAGGGACCGACCCAGCTCGGGGCTGTCGGGGGCAGAGAGAGAACCCCCCTCCGCCCTTTCCCTTGAGGTTCTTAGGGCTGGCCAAATCCTTCCCAAGACAGCTTGTCTGGAGAAAATCAGACCCAGCTGAAGAACATGTGTCCATGGGGGAAACCCGGGAAACTGAGTCTCCCCACACAATAGCAGAGATTCTCATCTTGCATCCTCTCCTGAGCTAATGACAAAGGTGGATGTCCCGGGTGGGTGGGCCTGTGGAATGGGAGAGGGGAGGAAGTCTATTGTCATGCAGAGGGACATGGAAAGACTTGTCTGAAGCTTATCCCCTGCACTGGGGTCAGGTCGGGAAGGGACGGCACAGAGGTGAGCAGGAACCAACCGGCCTCTCTGTGGTGGGGCTGGCCCCGGGGCAGGCGTGGGGGTGATGGCTGGAAGTGGGATGGCGCGTGAGTTGGCACCAGCCAGCGGTGGAGGCAGAGACTCAGAGGTCAGGGATCTCTCTCTCTGTCTCTGTCTCTGTCTCTCTGCCTCAGGGAGCTGAGGAGAGTAAGGTGGCGCCCCCTGCCCACCTCGCCTACCTCTCCATGGGCCCTTCTTTCTCTGGCCGCTCCGGGAGCCCTGCGGGCTTGGGTTCAAGCCCCCACACACCGCACAGGCCAAGGGCGCATGCGCGACCGCCGGGGCCTAGGGCTGGCCTCGGGGGGCGGGGGGGTCCTCAGTGAAGGCCCCGCCCTCCCTCCAGGCTCTGACCCAGCTGCAGCTCTTCCATCGCCGCCCTTCTGGACTCGGCTTCAGCTGTCTCCCTCCCCTCCCCCACTCCCACTCAGCTTGCAGGCCGCTTCCCTGCCTTGAAAGCATTGCTCTGGCCCTGAGGGCCACAGACCTACTGGGCTTCAAGCTCAAGGCTCTGCCTGGGCCTGCTGCTTCGGCCAGGGGCTCATTTTTTCCTGGAAAGACAAAGCCATGGCCTCACCCCACGCCTGCACTTTGCCACGGCAGGCAGCCCAGATGTAGGAAAGGCTCTGTGGAGTCAGAAGTGCCGAGACAGGCAGATGGCACCAGAGGGTTTGGGGGCCAGGGCGCAACTGGGCTAGCCCCTCCTCCCGGGAGTCGGGGAGGCCCGGCCTTCCTAGTGCCCAGGCCACGGCTCCGGGGAGAAACCCGCCATGGAGGGCACGCGGGAGGCCCTCTGCCTGAGGTGGCAGGTGTCACGCCAGGGCCACTGCAAGCCTGGCTCGGCTCGCCTGCTTTCTCCAAAGGAGGCTGGCCGACCAGCCGAACCTGGCACCTGGGCCAGGCCCCTTCCAAGGGGACGAGTTCCAGAGGCTAGAGCCCTGGGGGCGGCTGCCAAGTCTCCTGGGGCGTGTGCTGGGCCCCCGTCAGAGGAGGAAGCAGCCTGGTAAACGGTGTGCCAGGCCTGAGATCTGGAGGCCTCCCACAGCCGGGTCCCTGTCCTGCCCAGGCCCCCCGAGGGAGGACGATGGTCGGGCAGTGGCGAGCGGGGTGGGGCTGGCGCCGAGCCTGCCCTTGGATGCCCCGGGGAAGGGCGCCGGGGGATGGGCTGCCCCTGGCCAGGTCTGAGGGACCGACCCAGCTCGGGGCTGTCGGGGGCAGAGAGAGAACCCCCCTCCGCCCTTTCCCTTGAGGTTCTTAGGGCTGGCCAAATCCTTCCCAAGACAGCTTGTCTGGAGAAAATCAGACCCAGCTGAAGAACATGTGTCCATGGGGGAAACCCGGGAAACTGAGTCTCCCCACACAATAGCAGAGATTCTCATCTTGCATCCTCTCCTGAGCTAATGACAAAGGTGGATGTCCCGGGTGGGTGGGCCTGTGGAATGGGAGAGGGGAGGAAGTCTATTGTCATGCAGAGGGACATGGAAAGACTTGTCTGAAGCTTATCCCCTGCACTGGGGTCAGGTCGGGAAGGGACGGCACAGAGGTGAGCAGGAACCAACCGGCCTCTCTGTGGTGGGGCTGGCCCCGGGGCAGGCGTGGGGGTGATGGCTGGAAGTGGGATGGCGCGTGAGTTGGCACCAGCCAGCGGTGGAGGCAGAGACTCAGAGGTCAGGGATCTCTCTCTCTGTCTCTGTCTCTCTCTCTCTCCCTCAGGGAGCTGAGGAGAGTAAGGTGGCGCCCCCTGCCCACCTCGCCTACCTCTCCATGGGCCCTTCTTTCTCTGGCCGCTCCGGGAGCCCTGCGGGCTTGGGTTCAAGCCCCCACACACCGCACAGGCCAAGGGCGCATGCGCGACCGCCGGGGCCTAGGGCTGGCCTCGGGGGGCGGGGGGGTCCTCAGTGAAGGCCCCGCCCTCCCTCCAGGCTCTGACCCAGCTGCAGCTCTTCCATCGCCGCCCTTCTGGACTCGGCTTCAGCTGTCTCCCTCCCCTCCCCCACTCCCACTCAGCTTGCAGGCCGCTTCCCTGCCTTGAAAGCATTGCTCTGGCCCTGAGGGCCACAGACCTACTGGGCTTCAAGCTCAAGGCTCTGCCTGGGCCTGCTGCTTCGGCCAGGGGCTCATTTTTTCCTGGAAAGACAAAGCCATGGCCTCACCCCACGCCTGCACTTTGCCACGGCAGGCAGCCCAGATGTAGGAAAGGCTCTGTGGAGTCAGAAGTGCCGAGACAGGCAGATGGCACCAGAGGGTTTGGGGGCCAGGGCGCAACTGGGCTAGCCCCTCCTCCCGGGAGTCGGGGAGGCCCGGCCTTCCTAGTGCCCAGGCCACGGCTCCGGGGAGAAACCCGCCATGGAGGGCACGCGGGAGGCCCTCTGCCTGAGGTGGCAGGTGTCACGCCAGGGCCACTGCAAGCCTGGCTCGGCTCGCCTGCTTTCTCCAAAGGAGGCTGGCCGACCAGCCGAACCTGGCACCTGGGCCAGGCCCCTTCCAAGGGGACGAGTTCCAGAGGCTAGAGCCCTGGGGGCGGCTGCCAAGTCTCCTGGGGCGTGTGCTGGGCCCCCGTCAGAGGAGGAAGCAGCCTGGTAAACGGTGTGCCAGGCCTGAGATCTGGAGGCCTCCCACACCCGGGTCCCTGTCCTGCCCAGGCCCCCCGAGGGAGGACGATGGTCGGGCAGTGGCGAGCGGGGGTGGGGCTGGCGCCGAGCCTGCCCTTGGATGCCCCGGGGAAGGGCGCCGGGGGATGGGCTGCCCCTGGCCAGGTCTGAGGGACCGACCCAGCTCGGGGCTGTCGGGGGCAGAGAGAGAACCCCCCTCCGCCCTTTCCCTTGAGGTTCTTAGGGCTGGCCAAATCCTTCCCAAGACAGCTTGTCTGGAGAAAATCAGACCCAGCTGAAGAACATGTGTCCATGGGGGAAACCCGGGAAACTGAGTCTCCCCACACAATAGCAGAGATTCTCATCTTGCATCCTCTCCTGAGCTAATGACAAAGGTGGATGTCCCGGGTGGGTGGGCCTGTGGAATGGGAGAGGGGAGGAAGTCTATTGTCATGCAGAGGGACATGGAAAGACTTGTCTGAAGCTTATCCCCTGCACTGGGGTCAGGTCGGGAAGGGACGGCACAGAGGTGAGCAGGAACCAACCGGCCTCTCTGTGGTGGGGCTGGCCCCGGGGCAGGCGTGGGGGTGATGGCTGGAAGTGGGATGGCGCGTGAGTTGGCACCAGCCAGCGGTGGAGGCAGAGACTCAGAGGTCAGGGATCTCTCTCTCTGTCTCTGTCTCTCTCTCTCTCCCTCAGGGAGCTGAGGAGAGTAAGGTGGCGCCCCCTGCCCACCTCGCCTACCTCTCCATGGGCCCTTCTTTCTCTGGCCGCTCCGGGAGCCCTGCGGGCTTGGGTTCAAGCCCCCACACACCGCACAGGCCAAGGGCGCATGCGCGACCGCCGGGGCCTAGGGCTGGCCTCGGGGGGCGGGGGGGTCCTCAGTGAAGGCCCCGCCCTCCCTCCAGGCTCTGACCCAGCTGCAGCTCTTCCATCGCCGCCCTTCTGGACTCGGCTTCAGCTGTCTCCCTCCCCTCCCCCACTCCCACTCAGCTTGCAGGCCGCTTCCCTGCCTTGAAAGCATTGCTCTGGCCCTGAGGGCCACAGACCTACTGGGCTTCAAGCTCAAGGCTCTGCCTGGGCCTGCTGCTTCGGCCAGGGGCTCATTTTTTCCTGGAAAGACAAAGCCATGGCCTCACCCCACGCCTGCACTTTGCCACGGCAGGCAGCCCAGATGTAGGAAAGGCTCTGTGGAGTCAGAAGTGCCGAGACAGGCAGATGGCACCAGAGGGTTTGGGGGCCAGGGCGCAACTGGGCTAGCCCCTCCTCCCGGGAGTCGGGGAGGCCCGGCCTTCCTAGTGCCCAGGCCACGGCTCCGGGGAGAAACCCGCCATGGAGGGCACGCGGGAGGCCCTCTGCCTGAGGTGGCAGGTGTCACGCCAGGGCCACTGCAAGCCTGGCTCGGCTCGCCTGCTTTCTCCAAAGGAGGCTGGCCGACCAGCCGAACCTGGCACCTGGGCCAGGCCCCTTCCAAGGGGACGAGTTCCAGAGGCTAGAGCCCTGGGGGCGGCTGCCAAGTCTCCTGGGGCGTGTGCTGGGCCCCCGTCAGAGGAGGAAGCAGCCTGGTAAACGGTGTGCCAGGCCTGAGATCTGGAGGCCTCCCACACCCGGGTCCCTGTCCTGCCCAGGCCCCCCGAGGGAGGACGATGGTCGGGCAGTGGCGAGCGGGGTGGGGCTGGCGCCGAGCCTGCCCTTGGATGCCCCGGGGAAGGGCGCCGGGGGATGGGCTGCCCCTGGCCAGGTCTGAGGGACCGACCCAGCTCGGGGCTGTCGGGGGCAGAGAGAGAACCCCCCTCCGCCCTTTCCCTTCAGCTTCTTAGGGCTGGCCAAATCCTTCCCAAGACAGCTTGTCTGGAGAAAATCAGACCCAGCTGAAGAACATGTGTCCATGGGGGAAACCCGGGAAACTGAGTCTCCCCACACAATAGCAGAGATTCTCATCTTGCATCCTCTCCTGAGCTAATGACAAAGGTGGATGTCCCGGGTGGGTGGGCCTGTGGAATGGGAGAGGGGAGGAAGTCTATTGTCATGCAGAGGGACATGGAAAGACTTGTCTGAAGCTTATCCCCTGCACTGGGGTCAGGTCGGGAAGGGACGGCACAGAGGTGAGCAGGAACCAACCGGCCTCTCTGTGGTGGGGCTGGCCCCGGGGCAGGCGTGGGGGTGATGGCTGGAAGTGGGATGGCGCGTGAGTTGGCACCAGCCAGCGGTGGAGGCAGAGACTCAGAGGTCAGGGATCTCTCTCTCTGTCTCTGTCTCTGTCTCTCTGCCTCAGGGAGCTGAGGAGAGTAAGGTGGCGCCCCCTGCCCACCTCGCCTACCTCTCCATGGGCCCTTCTTTCTCTGGCCGCTCCGGGAGCCCTGCGGGCTTGGGTTCAAGCCCCCACACACCGCACAGGCCAAGGGCGCATGCGCGACCGCCGGGGCCTAGGGCTGGCCTCGGGGGGCGGGGGGGTCCTCAGTGAAGGCCCCGCCCTCCCTCCAGGCTCTGACCCAGCTGCAGCTCTTCCATCGCCGCCCTTCTGGACTCGGCTTCAGCTGTCTCCCTCCCCTCCCCCACTCCCACTCAGCTTGCAGGCCGCTTCCCTGCCTTGAAAGCATTGCTCTGGCCCTGAGGGCCACAGACCTACTGGGCTTCAAGCTCAAGGCTCTGCCTGGGCCTGCTGCTTCGGCCAGGGGCTCATTTTTTCCTGGAAAGACAAAGCCATGGCCTCACCCCACGCCTGCACTTTGCCACGGCAGGCAGCCCAGATGTAGGAAAGGCTCTGTGGAGTCAGAAGTGCCGAGACAGGCAGATGGCACCAGAGGGTTTGGGGGCCAGGGCGCAACTGGGCTAGCCCCTCCTCCCGGGAGTCGGGGAGGCCCGGCCTTCCTAGTGCCCAGGCCACGGCTCCGGGGAGAAACCCGCCATGGAGGGCACGCGGGAGGCCCTCTGCCTGAGGTGGCAGGTGTCACGCCAGGGCCACTGCAAGCCTGGCTCGGCTCGCCTGCTTTCTCCAAAGGAGGCTGGCCGACCAGCCGAACCTGGCACCTGGGCCAGGCCCCTTCCAAGGGGACGAGTTCCAGAGGCTAGAGCCCTGGGGGCGGCTGCCAAGTCTCCTGGGGCGTGTGCTGGGCCCCCGTCAGAGGAGGAAGCAGCCTGGTAAACGGTGTGCCAGGCCTGAGATCTGGAGGCCTCCCACACCCGGGTCCCTGTCCTGCCCAGGCCCCCCGAGGGAGGACGATGGTCGGGCAGTGGCGAGCGGGGTGGGGCTGGCGCCGAGCCTGCCCTTGGATGCCCCGGGGAAGGGCGCCGGGGGATGGGCTGCCCCTGGCCAGGTCTGAGGGACCGACCCAGCTCGGGGCTGTCGGGGGCAGAGAGAGAACCCCCCTCCGCCCTTTCCCTTGAGGTTCTTAGGGCTGGCCAAATCCTTCCCAAGACAGCTTGTCTGGAGAAAATCAGACCCAGCTGAAGAACATGTGTCCATGGGGGAAACCCGGGAAACTGAGTCTCCCCACACAATAGCAGAGATTCTCATCTTGCATCCTCTCCTGAGCTAATGACAAAGGTGGATGTCCCGGGTGGGTGGGCCTGTGGAATGGGAGAGGGGAGGAAGTCTATTGTCATGCAGAGGGACATGGAAAGACTTGTCTGAAGCTTATCCCCTGCACTGGGGTCAGGTCGGGAAGGGACGGCACAGAGGTGAGCAGGAACCAACCGGCCTCTCTGTGGTGGGGCTGGCCCCGGGGCAGGCGTGGGGGTGATGGCTGGAAGTGGGATGGCGCGTGAGTTGGCACCAGCCAGACCAGCCAGCGGTGGAGGCAGAGACTCAGAGGTCAGGGATCTCTCTCTCTGTCTCTGTCTCTGTCTCTCTGCCTCAGGGAGCTGAGGAGAGTAAGGTGGCGCCCCCTGCCCACCTCGCCTACCTCTCCATGGGCCCTTCTTTCTCTGGCCGCTCCGGGAGCCCTGCGCGGCTTGGGTTCAAGCCCCCACACACCGCACAGGCCAAGGGCGCATGCGCGACCGCCGGGGCCTAGGCTGGCCTCGGGGGGCGGGGGGGGTCCTCAGTGAAGGCCCCCGCCCTCCCTCCGGCTCTGACCCAGCTGCAGCTCTTCCATCGCCGCCCTTCTGGACTCGGCTTCAGCTGTCTCCCTCCCCTCCCCCACTCCCACTCAGCTTGCAGGCCGCTTCCCTGCCTTGAAAGCATTGCTCTGGCCCTGAGGGCCACAGACCTACTGGGCTTCAAGCTCAAGGCTCTGCCTGGGCCTGCTGCTTCGGCCAGGGGCTCATTTTTTCCTGGAAAGACAAAGCCATGGCCTCACCCCACGCCTGCACTTTGCCACGGCAGGCAGCCCCAGATGTAGGAAAGGCTCTGTGGAGTCAGAAGTGCCGAGACAGGCAGATGGCACCAGAGGGTTTGGGGGCCAGGGCGCAACTGGGCTAGCCCCTCCTCCCGGGAGTCGGGGAGGCCCGGCTTCCTAGTGCCCAGGCCACGGCTCCGGGGAGAAACCCGCCATGGAGGGCACGCGGGAGGCCCTCTGCCTGAGGTGGCAGGTTGTCACGCCAGGGCCACTGCAAGCCTGGCTCGGCTCGCCTGCTTTCTCCAAAGGAGGCTGGCCGACCAGCCGAACCTGGCACCTGGGCCAGGCCCCTTCCAAGGGGACGAGTTCCAGAGGCTAGAGCCCTGGGGGGCGGCTGCCAAGTCTCCTGGGGCGTGTGCTGGGCCCCCGTCAGAGGAGGAAGCAGCCTGGTAAACGGTGTGCCAGGCCTGAGATCTGGAGGCCTCCCACACCCGGGTCCCTGTCCTGCCCAGGCCCCCCGAGGGGAGGACGATGGTCGGGCAGTGGCGAGCGGGGTGGGGCTGGCGCCGAGCCTGCCCTTGGATGCCCCGGGGAAGGGCGCCGGGGGATGGGCTGCCCCTGGCCAGGTCTGAGGGACCGACCCAGCTCGGGGCTGTCGGGGGCAGAGAGAGAACCCCCCTCCGCCCTTTCCCTTGAGGTTCTTAGGGCTGGCCAAATCCTTCCCAAGACAGCTTGTCCTGGAGAAAATCAGACCCAGCTGAAGAACATGTGTCCATGGGGGAAACCCGGGAAACTGAGTCTCCCCACACAATAGCAGAGATTCTCATCTTGCATCCTCTCCTGAGCTAATGACAAAGGTGGATGTCCCGGGTGGGTGGGCCTGTGGAATGGGAGAGGGGAGGAAGTCTATTGTCATGCAGAGGGACATGGAAAGACTTGTCTGAAGCTTATCCCCTGCACTGGGGTCAGGTCGGGAAGGGACGGCACAGAGGTGAGCAGGAACCAACCGGCCTCTCTGTGGTGGGGCTGGCCCCGGGGCAGGCGTGGGGGTGATGGCTGGAAGTGGATGGCGCGTGAGTTGGCACCAGCCAGCGGTGGAGGCAGAGACTCAGAGGTCAGGGATCTCTCTCTCTGTCTCTGTCTCTGTCTCTCTGCCTCAGGGAGCTGAGGAGAGTAAGGTGGCGCCCCCTGCCCACCTCGCCTACCTCTCCATGGGCCCTTCTTTCTCTGGCCGCTCCGGGAGCCCCTGCGGGCTTGGGTTCAAGCCCCCCACACACCGCACAGGCCAAGGGCGCATGCGCGACCGCCGGGGCCTAGGGACTGGCCTCGGGGGGCGGGGGGGTCCTCAGTGAAGGCCCCGCCCTCCCCTCCAGGCTCTGACCCAGCTGCAGCTCTTCCATCGCCGCCCTTCTGGACTCGGCTTCAGCTGTCTCCTCCCCCTCCCCCACTCCCACTCAGCTTGCAGGCCGCTTCCCTGCCTTGAAGCATTGCTCTGGCCCTGAGGGCCACAGACCTACTGGGCTTCAAGCTCAAGGCTCTGCTGGGCCTGCTGCTTCGGCCAGGGGCTCATTTTTTCCTGGAAAGACAAAAGCCATGGCCTCACCCCACGCCTGCACTTTGCCACGGCAGGCAGCCCAGATGTAGGAAAGGCTCTGTGGAGTCAGAAGTGCCGAGACAGGCAGATGGCACCAGAGGGTTTGGGGGCCAGGGCGCAACTGGGCTAGCCCCTCCTCCCGGGAGTCGGGGAGGCCCGGCCTTCCTAGTGCCCAGGCCACGGCTCCGGGGAGAAACCCGCCATGGAGGGCACGCGGGAGGCCCTCTGCCTGAGGGTGGCAGGTGTCACGCCAGGGCCACTGCAAGCCTGGCTCGGCTCGCCTGCTTTCTCCAAAGGAGGCTGGCCGACCAGCCGAACCTGGGCACCTGGGCCAGGGCCCTTCCAAGGGGGACGAGTTCCAGAGGCTAGAGCCCTGGGGGCGGCTGCCAAGTCTCCTGGGGCGTGTGCTGGGCCCCCGTCAGAGGAGGAAGCAGCCTGGTAAACGGTGTGCCAGGCCTGAGATCTGGAGGCTCCCACAGCCGGGTCCCTGTCCTGCCCAGGCCCCCCGAGGGGAGGGACGATGGTCGGGCAGTGGCGAGCGGGGTGGGGGCTGGCGCCGAGCCTGCCCTTGGATGCCCCGGGGAAGGGCGCCGGGGGATGGGCTGCCCCTGGCCAGGTCTGAGGGACCGACCCAGCTCGGGGCTGTCGGGGGCAGAGAGAGAACCCCCCTCCGCCCTTTCCCTTCAGCTTCTTAGGGCTGGCCAAATCCTTCCCAAGACAGCTTGTCTGGAGAAAATCAGACCCAGCTGAAGAACATGTGTCCATGGGGGAAACCCGGGAAACTGAGTCTCCCCACACAATAGCAGAGATTCTCATCTTGCATCCTCTCCTGAGCTAATGACAAAGGTGGATGTCCCGGGTGGGTGGGCCTGTGGAATGGGAGAGGGGAGGAAGTCTATTGTCATGCAGAGGGACATGGAAAGACTTGTCTGAAGCTTATCCCCTGCACTGGGGTCAGGTCGGGAAGGGACGGCACAGAGGTGAGCAGGAACCAACCGGCCTCTCTGTGGTGGGGCTGGCCCCGGGGCAGGCGTGGGGGTGATGGCTGGAAGTGGGATGGCGCGTGAGTTGGCACCAGCCAGCGGTTGGAGGCAGAGACTCAGAGGTCAGGGATCTCTCTCTCTGTCTCTGTCTCTGTCTCTCTGCCTCAGGGAGCTGAGGAGAGTAAGGTGCGCCCCCTGCCCACCTCGCCTACCTCTCCATGGGCCCTTCTTTCTCTGGCCGCCTCCGGGAGCCCTGCGGGCTTGGGTTCAAGCCCCCACACACCGCACAGGCCAAGGGCGGCATGCGCGACCGCCGGGGCCTAGGGCTGGCCTCGGGGGGCGGGGGGGTCCTCAGTGAAGGCCCCGCCCTCCCTCCAGGCTCTGACCCAGCTGCAGCTCTTCCATCGCCGCCCTTCTGGACTCGGCTTCAGCTGTCTCCCTCCCCTCCCCCACTCCCACTCAGCTTGCAGGCCGCTTCCCTGCCTTGAAAGCATTGCTCTGGCCCTGAGGGCCACAGACCTACTGGGCTTCAAGCTCAAGGCTCTGCCTGGGCCTGCTGCTTCGGCCAGGGGCTCATTTTTTCCTGGAAAGACAAAGCCATGGCCTCACCCCACGCCTGCACTTTGCCACGGCAGGCAGCCCAGATGTAGGAAAGGCTCTGTGGAGTCAGAAGTGCCGAGACAGGCAGATGGCACCAGAGGGTTTGGGGGCCAGGGCGCAACTGGGCTAGCCCCTCCTCCCGGGGAGTCGGGGAGGCCCGGCCTTCCTAGTGCCCAGGCCACGGCTCCGGGGAGAAACCCGCCATGGAGGGCACGCGGGAGGCCCTCTGCCTGAGGTGGCAGGTGTCACGCCAGGGGCCACTGCAAGCTGGCTCGGCTCGCCTGCTTTCTCCAAAGGAGGCTGGCCGACCAGCCGAACCTGGCACCTGGGCCAGGCCCCTTCCAAGGGACGAGTTCCAGAGGCTAGAGCCCTGGGGGCGGCTGCCAAGTCTCCTGGGGCGTGTGCTGGGCCCCCGTCAGAGGAGGAAGCAGCCTGGTAAACGGTGTGCCAGGCCTGAGATCTGGAGGCCTCCCACAGCCGGGGTCCCTGTCCTGCCCAGGCCCCCCGAGGGAGGACGATGGTCGGGCAGTGGCGAGCGGGGTGGGGGCTGGCGCCGAGCCTGCCCTTGGATGCCCCGGGAAGGGCGCCGGGGGATGGGCTGCCCCTGGCCAGGTCTGAGGGACCGACCCAGCTCGGGGCTGTCGGGGGCAGAGAGAGAACCCCCCTCCGCCCTTTCCCTTGAGGTTCTTAGGGCTGGCCAAATCCTTCCCAAGACAGCTTGTCTGGAGAAAATCAGACCCAGCTGAAGAACATGTGTCCATGGGGGAAACCCGGGAAACTGAGTCTCCCCACACAATAGCAGAGATTCTCATCTTGCATCCTCTCCTGAGCTAATGACAAAGGTGGATGTCCCGGGTGGGTGGGCCTGTGGAATGGGAGAGGGGAGGAAGTCTATTGTCATGCAGAGGGACATGGAAAGACTTGTCTGAAGCTTATCCCCTGCACTGGGGTCAGGTCGGGAAGGGACGGCACAGAGGTGAGCAGGAACCAACCGGCCTCTCTGTGGTGGGGCTGGCCCCGGGGCAGGCGTGGGGGTGATGGCTGGAAGTGGGATGGCGCGTGAGTTGGACCAGCCAGCGGTGGAGGCAGAGACTCAGAGGTCAGGGATCTCTCTCTCTGTCTCTGTCTCTCTCTCTCTCCCTCAGGGAGCTGAGGAGAGTAAGGTGGCGCCCCCTGCCCACCTCGCCTACCTCTCCATGGGCCCTTCTTTCTCTGGCCGCTCCGGGAGCCCTGCGGGCTTGGGTTCAAGCCCCCACACACCGCACAGGCCAAGGGCTGCATGCGCGACCGCCGGGGCCTAGGGCTGGCCTCGGGGGGCGGGGGGGTCCTCAGTGAAGGCCCCGCCCTCCCTCCAGGCTCTGACCCAGCTGCAGCTCTTCCATCGCCGCCCTTCTGGACTCGGCTTCAGCTGTCTCCCCTCCCCTCCCCCACTCCCACTCAGCTTGCAGGCCGCTTCCCTGCCTTGAAAGCATTGCTCTGGCCCTGAGGGCCACAGACCTACTGGGCTTCAAGCTCAAGGCTCTGCCTGGGCCTGCTGCTTCGGCCAGGGGCTCATTTTTTCCTGGAAAGACAAAGCCATGGCCTCACCCCACGCCTGCACTTTGCCACGGCAGGCAGCCCAGATGTAGGAAAGGCTCTGTGGAGTCAGAAGTGCCGAGACAGGCAGATGGCACCAGAGGGTTTGGGGGCAGGGCGCAACTGGGCTAGCCCCTCCTCCCGGGAGTCGGGAGGGCCCGGCCTTCCTAGTGCCCAGGCCACGGCTCCGGGGAGAAACCCGCCATGGAGGGCACGCGGGAGGCCCTCTGCCTGAGGTGGCAGGTGTCACGCCAGGGCCACTGCAAGCCTGGCTCGGCTCGCCTGCTTTCTCCAAAGGAGGCTGGCCGACCAGCCGAACCTGGCACCTGGGCAGGCCCCTTCCAAGGGGACGAGTTCCAGAGGCTAGAGCCCTGGGGGCGGCTGCCAAGTCTCCTGGGGCGTGTGCTGGGCCCCCGTCAGAGGAGGAAGCAGCCTGGTAAACGGTGTGCCAGGCCTGAGATCTGGAGGCCTCCCACACCCGGGTCCCTGTCCTGCCAGGCCCCCCGAGGGAGGACGATGGTCGGGCAGTGGCGAGCGGGGTGGGGCTGGCGCCGAGCCTGCCCTTGGATGCCCCGGGGAAGGGCGGCCGGGGGATGGGCTGCCCCTGGCCAGGTCTGAGGGACGACCCAGCTCGGGGCTGTCGGGGGCAGAGAGAGAACCCCCCTCCGCCCTTTCCCTTGAGGTTCTTAGGGGCTGGCCAAATCCTTCCCAAGACAGCTTGTCTGGAGAAAATCAGACCCAGCTGAAGAACATGTGTCCATGGGGGAAACCCGGGAACTGAGT